>NC_063166.1:20915290-21566718 GCF_023159225.1 Perognathus longimembris pacificus | reverse complement strand
TTCAACATGCATCTTCAAGGAACTTTTAAATTCTCTTATTAAAGTGTGCTCCATTCTCCCAAATTTTTAAAGGGGCTCTCAGTGATTTGTAGAGGGTAAATAAACTCCTTGTGTATGATTAAGTGTAATGGACATTTTAACTGTTTGGACTTGTCTTCCAGGATTCTGTGGTAAGAAACTCTCAAAAAATGTTCTTGGGTCGAAAGCAATCAAACTCTTTTCCCATTTTTGTTTTGTTCTTTGTGAGCTTTTATTTATGTCAGCCTGCCTACCTTCCTATTTGAAATCTATGAATAGACCCTTTTATTGTTGTGTGCTGCTCTTCTGGTTGACTTTCAAATGGAACAGTTGTGTAAGATCAGTGTCTTGTTCAGCCAGCAAGTGTTGAAGTGAACCATGCAGAAGCCTGCAGGGAGTGGGAAGATTGGGGTCTGTCTGAGCTTTGGGGTACTACTCCTACATTCATGATTAATTCTTCCTTCTCTTTTATGTCTTCATTGATTACAGAAGACCAAAAGCCAACACGTTCATAATCTTGGGAATTTTATGTAATAGCAAAACAGTTACTTTTTGAAGCCCGATTATTAGTGTTTTTAAAAATATCATGAGACACCCTCAAGGCCATGTACAACTTCTTGGTTTTGTCTGTAGTTATTATGTGCATTATTCTTGATCAAGAGGCAAGGAGCCACTAATGAGGCATGCTAATTTCCTTAAGTTCAGTTTGTGGAGTCAGTTTGTCTGGTTGTCTAATCCTCTCCCCCCCTTTCACTGGGTAATTTTGGGCAAGTTACTTTTCCTTTTTAAGCTTTAGATTTCTTCTCTGTAAAATTGGAATCACAATGAGCCCACCTCAAATTGGGAGGATTACATGAGAAGTGAATGAGACACACTCTGCTGACTGCTGGACACAGACTGTGTACTCAGTATAGTGATTATCATGAGTACTAATCAGATTTTTATTACCTGAGCCTCACTTAATTTCTTTTTTTAAAATTTAATTTATTCATTAATTGAACACAAATTTTTTTGACAAGGTGTTGTGCAAAAAGGGTACACTTACATAGTAGGGCAGTGTGTACATTTCTTGTGATATCTTACACCCTGTTTTTCTTTCCCTTCTCTAGGTCAGGTAGACATATATGCAATACACAATGTACCAAGAACATATACAGTAGCCACGTGGCCAAGCCCAAGAAAATTCACCTAGGGCTTTAAATGTAATGTCGATATTAGACAATATGTCGACAGTAGTCCTATATGAACGTACATACATAGATTTTGAGCTATTGTATTCCACTGAGAGGTTGATTTTTGACCTTTATATGTTGAGAGGTTGTTTGGTTTTAGTTATATACTGTTGGGTCGCTGCCCCAATCCTGTGGGAAATACCATTTGACAAGCAGTTTTTGGTTTCACAGACCTGGTCTCTACTGTCTCTCCGTCTCCCTTTGTTAACAGTCATATATCAGGGAGATCATGCCCCTTTGTTTTCTGTGTTCTAGGCTTGTCTCGCTCAACATTATTTGTTCGAGTTCTGACCATTTCCCTGCGAATAACAATATTTCACCATTCCTAATCGCTATGTAGTATTCCATTGTGTAAAGGTACCATATTTTTTGGATCCATTCATCGGTGGAGGGGCATCTGGGTTGATTCCATATTTTGGCTATTGTGAATTGTGCCGCGATAAACATGGAAGTGCAAATGTCTTTTTTTTTGGCCAGTCCTGGGCCTTGGACTCAGGGCCTGAGCACTGTCCCTGGCTTCTTCCCGCTCAAGGCTAGCACTCTGCCACTTGAGCCACAGTGCCACTTCTGGCCGTTTTCTGTATATGTGGTGCTGGGGAATCGAACCTAGGGCCTCGTGTATCCGAGGCAGGCACTCTTGCCACTAGGCTATATCCCCAGCCCCTGCAAATGTCTTTTTGATATCTTGGGATTTGCTGTTTAGGATAGATGCCTAGAAGTGGTATGGCTGGGTCATAGGGTAGGTCTATATTGAGCTTTTTGAGAAACCTCCATACTGTTCTCCAAAGTGGTTGTACTAATTTGCACTCCCATCAACAATGGAGAAGGGTTCCTCTTTCCCCGCACCCCCTCCAGCATTTGTTGTTGCCTGAGTTCAGAGTATAGGCCATTCTAACTGGGGTGAAGTGGTATCTCAGGGTTGTTTTTATTTGTATTTCCTTTACTACAAGGGATGTTGAACATTTCCTCATATGTTTCTTTGCCATTTTTATTTCTTCTCTTGTGAAGTCTCTCTTTAGCTCCTTTGCCCATTTCCTAATTGGTTTATTGGGCTTGGAGGGGCTAAGTTTTTTGAGTTCTCTGTAGATGACAGATATTAGGCCTTTGTCTGTTGCTGTACTGGTAAAGATCCTTTCCCATATGGTTGGCTGTCTTTCTGTTTTGGTGGCTATGTCTTTAGCTGTGCAGGAGCTTTTTAATTTGTAGTAGTCCCCTTTGTCGAGTCTCTCCCCTATTTGTTGTGCCCCTAGGACTCTATTCAGGAAGTTCCTTCCTGTGCCTATATATAAGTTCTAGTGTCTTTCCTACTCTGTCCTTCAGTAGTTTCAAGGATTCATGTCTGATATTGAGGTCCTTGATCCATTTTGAGTTGATCTTGGTGCATGGTTATAGACTTGGGTCTACTTTGAGTTTTCTGCATATGGCTGCCCAGTTTTCCCAGCACCAGTAGTCGAAGAGGCTATGTTTATTCCATTGTATGTCTTTAGCTCCTTTGTCGAATATCAGCTGACTGTAAGAGTGCGGTTTTATTTCTGGATCTTCAATTCTAATCCATTATTCTTCCGATCTGTTTTTATACCAATACCAGGCTGTTTCTGTTATGATGGCCCTGTAGTAGAGCTTGAAGTCTGGTATTGTGATACCTCCTGCACTGCTTTTTTGCCTAAAATTGCTTTGGCTATTCTAGGTCTTTTGCTGTTCCATATGAATTTATGGATTGCTTTCTCTATTTCAGTGAAGAATGTGACTGGGATTTTTACAGGGATTGCATTGAATTTGTATAACAATTTGGGCAATATGGCCATTTTCACTATATTGATTCTGCCTACCCATGAGCATGGGAGGTCTTTCCATCTCCTTGTGTCCTCTTTGATTTCCCTTATTAGATTTTTATAGTTTTCATTAAATAGGTCCGTCACGTCCTTGGTTAAGTTGATCCCTAGGTACTTTATTCTTTTTTTGGCTACTGTAAATGGTATTGTTTCCATAATTTCCTTTTCTGTTTCTATATTGCTGGTGTACAGAAAAGCTGCTGAGTTTTGTGGATTGATTTTGTATCCTGCTACTTTGCCAAAATGGTATATTAGGTGTAGGAGTTTGGGGACTGAGTTTTTTGGGTCCTTCAGATATAAGATCATGTTGTTTGCAAATAGGGATACTTGATTTCTTTCTTGCCCATGTGGATCCCTTTGATGTCCTCCTCTTGCCTTATTGCTACGGCTAGGGATTCCAGCACTATGTTGAAAAGTGAGGAGAGTGGGCATCCTTGTCTTGTTCCTGAGTTTAGGGGGAATGATTTAAGTTTCTCTCCATTTAATATGATGTTAGCAGTTGGTCTGTTGTATATGGCTTTTATTGTTTTGAGGAATGTTCCATCTATTCCTGTTCTCTCCAGAGCTTTTTTTTTTTTTTTTTGGCCAGTCCTGGGCCTTGGACTCAGGGCCTGAGCACTGTCCCTGGCTTCTTCCCGCTCAAGGCTAGCACTCTGCCACTTGAGCCACAGTGCCGCTTCTGGCCGTTTTCTGTATATGTGGTGCTGGGGAATCGAACCTAGGGCCTCGTGTATCCGAGGCAGGCACTCTTGCCACTAGGCTATATCCCCAGCCCCTCTCCAGAGCTTTTAATAAGTATGGATGTTGTATTTTGTCAAAGGCTTTTTGGGCATCGACTGAGATAACAATGTGATTCTTGATTTTAGTTCTGTTTATGTGTTGAATTACGTTGATTGATTTACGGATGTTGAACCATCCTTGTGACTGTGGGATGAAGTCTACTTGGTCATGATGTATAATTTTCTTGATCAGTTTCTGGATCCTGTTAGCTAATATTTTATTGAGGAGCTTTGTGTCTGTGTTCATTAGTGTTCATTAGTGATATTGGTCTGTAGTTCTCTTTTTTTTTGTTGGGTCTTTGCCTAGTTTGGGAATGAGTATGATATTAGCTTCATAGAATGAGTTTGGGATTTCTCCCTGTGTTTCTATTTCGTGGAAGAGTTTGAGGAGTATTGGTATTAGCTCCTCACTAAAGGTTTTTATTTTATTTATTTATTTATTTATTTTTGGCCAGTCCTGGGCCTGGGGCATAGGGCCTGAACACCTTCCCTGGCTTCTTCCCGCTCAAGGCTAGCACTCTGCCACCTGAGCCACAGCGCCCCTTCTGGCCGGTTTCCATATATGTGGTGCTGGGGAATCGAACCCAGAGCTTCATGTGTATGAGGCAAACACTCTTGCCACTAGGCTATATTCCCAGCCCGGAGAGCTGTTTATGGTTGTCAGATCAGCTCTGATCGTGGAAATTTCTTCCTTTAAAGAGTTGTATTTTCAATCTATTTTTTCATGCATTTCACTTCTCAGGATGTTAAGGTGTTCTTTAACGGAGGTTTGCCTTGTATCCATTTTTGCTTCCTTTTCTTTCTTGGCTTCCTGGATGTCCTTCAAGACTTCCACTCTAAAATCCTGGAATTGTTTTCTTATTTCGTTTCTGACGCTTTTCATCATTTCTGTTAACATGGCTTCATTTGCTTTTTTATTCTCCATCTCCTCTTCAGTTGTGCTGCTTTTTGGAGCTGGCGAGTTGGCTTGCCCTTTGATGAACTGCGTTGTATTTCTTTGTGATTTGCACATCTGGAGATCTGTGGGTAGCTTCCCTGGTTTGGTTTTGTGCTGATTTCTGCTGGTCCGTCAGTGGGAGCCTTGTGCCCTGGTGTCCTATCTCTGGGTTTGGGTTTGGCTGTTGGACCTTGCTTTCCAATGGGTGAGCGTGACCTTCTTGGTTGTTGCTGAGGTGGTCACTCTCCCTGCACTTGGGGGCTGGTAGGTTCTGTGTCTTTCTCTGCGGAACAGTGTCCTGCCGCTGTGCTGTGCTGACCCTAGTGTGCCCCTGGTGGGGGTTTGTTGGTCGCTAATTCAGCGTGGTGTGGAGGCTTATCTCTTCTTTTGTTCTTTTTTCCACTCTGTATCTTGGTCAGAGGAGCTCACCTCTCAGGTGGTTTGCCCTCCTGTGTGGACCGCTCTGGGGCCAGTGTTGTTGGGGTGCGGCCCATCCACTTGTGCGAAATGCGCCAACTGGTCCTGGATTGTGTGTGTGTCACGCACTGCCGTTGGTCCTTCAGGTGTGGCGAAAGGTCGTGGTGGTGTCCCTGGCTCTCCCCTTCTGCACCGCTGGGTTCCCCAGCCGCTTACGATCGTTCCCGGTGTGGACCCAAACTTCCAGTCGCCGCTGTTGCCCTGTGTCTTGGTCCGCGCTCTCCCTGGTTTCCGTGGAGTCCCGCTGTCTGGACTCTGCGCTCCTGGTGTGAGTTTTCAGCAGTCGCTCTGCCGATCACCGGGTCCCCTTTCCCAGCCTGGCCCTGTTCAGGCCAAGGTCGGCTGGTGGGGGGAGTGTGCCCCGTAGATTCTCCTGCTCAGTATAGGTTTTCGGCTCTTAGTTTTTGCTCCTTTTTGTTTTCCTGAGTTTCTCCACTGCTTCTGGCTGCTGGTTTTGCTGGGTTCTTGATGGGGTGTTGGGTGCTGGAGTTCCCAGCTCGGTATTTAGTTGGAGCGAGTCGGGGTGCCTCCCTACTGTGGCGGCGCCATCTTCCCTCCCTCCCTCACTCAATTTCTGGTGTATGTAAGGAAGCAATTTAGAAAGTAAAGAAGTTTCAATGCAAACATCCTTTGTGTCTCTCTCCTCATGCTCAAAGTGGGTGGCTTGTTGCTGACCATCATTTTTTGGTTAGTGAGCACAGCTTTCCTCTGGGAGAGAAGTTTTTAGAAGGTTCATGGTCACTGTTCATGATGGATTGTACCAGGACACAGGTTACATTCTCACCTTAAAATAAAGAAAGCCCATGACTCTGGGCCGTCTGGGAAAGAAAACAAAAAACTTAAAGAACAACAAAAGAAAGTAATGGTTTTAAAATTCAAACAGCAGAGGTGGATATAAGTGAAGTGTTTAGGTCTGTTTACAGGATTAAAAGTGGGAGAAGGAACATAAAAGGTATCCATGAGTATTATGTTGGAGGACAACTGAATCTTCACCTCACTTCTGGGAGTGCAGGCACCACAGTCTCATGAATGCCCCTAGATGTTACCTTTACATAGAGCAAAATGTCTCTTTGCTTAGTTATATACTTCAGCCAAGTCATCTACTAGTGGTAGTGAGATGCATGCTGAGGTATGCTTTTCTGAATACATCCTCCTGCCATTCCTCCATGTTAGTGTTCTGGGATTGTTGTGAACATCAGTGTAATGTTCCTTTCTCTCTCGCACTGATGCAGATTTCACAGTGTTAATGTCATCTTCGAGCTGTAAGTGTGCTGATGAGGTCTGAACCACGTAGAATCAGTGTTATTTCCTTAGTAAGGAAAGCAGAATAACCTTCGCACTTTGTGCATTTGTAAATTCATTTTAATAACATGTATTGAGATTCTTTCTTGCATTGCCAGTGATGTAGCAATATTTAATCAAATTGATGATTGCAGTAAAAGGGTCGCTTTGAGGTAAATCAAGGTAGACAGGCTGCATTTTTAGTAAGAATAATATTCATCATATTTAGAAGACTATTCAGCATATGCTGATACTAGTGTTTGAAAATATTAACACAGTCCCAAAAAGCGTAATGCATTTTATATTCAAAGGTAATGTTGGGTTAGTTTTAACTAAGTTTTGGGAACTTATTAGACAATATTCATATACTTTAAGTAAAAAAAGATATCACAGAACATATATTATTATATTTGTTCTTAGAGGATTTCTTTCCATGGTATTACAATTGCCTACTATCATACAATTGATATCTACTTGTCTCTAACTGATTTTTCCTCATACTCAGCAACCTATGCATCTGGACAAGCACTTGGGTGATTTTGATTTAATTAAATGTGGTGTTTTAACATTTTTTTTTTTGCATTTTTTTGTTAGAAAATCCATCAGATGCAGATTTATGGCTCCTGAATAGTTGCACTGTGAAAAACCCAGCTGAAGACCATTTTAGAAACTCAATCAAGTAAGTGAAAGATTTTTATTCTCTCATTTTTCATTAATCAAGGTATGAATTCATATCAACAGAATAGCATTCATAATATCAATATAAACAGTTGATATTTAATAAGTGTAACTTTGATTTCTAGTGATTTTATTTTACTTCATTTTAATTCTTTTGCTGTTCTTGGGGCTTGAACTCAGGGCCCGAGTACTGGCCCTGGCTTCGTTTTACTCAAGGCTAGCACTCTGCCACTTGAGCCACAGCGCCACTTCTGGCCTTTTCTATATATGTGGTGCTGAGGAATTGAACCCAGGGCTCCATGCAAGCACTCTTGCCACTAGGCCATATTCCCAGCCCCTAACTTTGATTTCTGAGGTGCTATTTTGACTTTCTCTGTTGAAAAATGAGGCTTTACTGAGGACTTTTGTACTGTGATTTGCATGTTTATGAAGTTAGCCAGTAGCTGATCTGAATTGTCAGGTATTAACACTGTGCTGTTCTAAGTGATTCCAGGGCATAGTGTGAGTTTACCTGGTACAACATTCCCCTCTTCTCACTCTAACTGTTCCATCTGCTCCCACTGGGTCTGGGATGCCTGGCCTAGGAGGTAGACATTTATGATTGGCATATGATTTATGATTGGCATTTATGTCCTTGTCTCTTGCTTTGTCCCGTCAGAGGGAAGTGGAATTAGTCATCCTCTCTTCTCACCCATTCTCTTAGATAACTCATTCTATAAACTATTCACGCATTCCGTATGTCCAAACTCTATAACCCCATTGGTACCTTTTCATTGGTTTTTAGACCCAGATCCAATCTGTTCCACATACTTTGTTGTGTTTTTTTTTCTCTTGCCTTCTCAGTCAGATCTCTTAAGATTCTTGTCTTAACTTCTTTCTTCCCCTTCTTTTTTTTTTTTTTTGGCCAGTCCTGGGCCTTGGACTCAGGGCCTGAGCACTGTCCCTGGCTTCCTTTTTGCTCAAGGCTAGCACTCTGCTACTTGAGCCACAGCGCCACTTCTGGCCGTTTTCTGTATATGTGGTGCTGGGGAATCGAACCCAGGGCCTCATGTATACGAGGCAAGCTCTCTCGCCACTAGGCCATATCCCCAGTCCCACTTTCTTCCCCTTCTATATTGCACATTATATACAGTTTAATATAAATAAGAAATACACATTTTTATCCTTTATGAGTCATTCCTTCCCTTCATTAATAAATTCACCATCTAGTAAGTGTTTTTCCAACCCATATGTTGTTTAGCGCTATTTTGGACTTCCTTTATTGGACTTGGACTGGTGTGTTTTTCTTTTCCCCAACATTATACTTTTAGGTTTGTCCATTTTGTTGAATATAAAACAACTGGATGTTTATAGCAATTCAAGGAGTGAATTTGCTGTAGTTTATTGATTTTTTTGTATTGGTAGAGTTTTAGTTTTTCCTTGTGCTTCACTTTTATGCATTTTATGTCATGAACACTGTTGCTAAGAATATTCTATGCACAATTTGAGGATATGTATTGGTCACGAGTATGTGCATATTTAAGTGTCAGTGAGTGAGGACAGTCTTCTCACAGATGGCTGTGCCTGTGTTCATTTTCACCTGCAGTGAATGTGTAGTTTGCTGTGCTCTGTTCTTTCTATGTGAGATACAGTCAGGATTCTAAGGTTTTAAAGGTCTGTTGGTGAAGAGGGTCTTACTGTAGTTTGAGTTGATGTTATCCTGATGGAATAATGAGTTTGAACATCACTGGCTATTTGGCTTAAAAATTATTTTTGGTGAAATGGCTTTCTAGGTCTTTTGTCCATTTTATTGTTCAATTAAAAATACTTATTATAATATTATGCTATGTGAATTCTCTATACTACACCTTAGCTGTTATACACATGTGAGTACCTTCTCCCAATTATGGCTCATCATTTTACTTTCTTTTGTGGAATCTTTTATCTCCTGTTTTATTTTTTTTTGTCTTTTCCATTAGCATGTATTATAATGACATCTTTTGATGAATGGAAGTTCTGATGTGAAATTTAGCAATCATCTTTTTTTCTGTGTATGTGTAAAAAGTTTCCCCTCATATACTTAGCTCTCTAATCCATATAAAATTGAGTTTTTTGAGGAGAGGAAGGTATGGTACAAGGAGTGGCCCAGTTTCACATTTTCTGACTAGGTAGCCATTTTCTGCAGTGTCATAATTTCACCCCCTCTAACACTGTCCCTCATCGTACTGTTTCTTATAGCTATTTCAGTAGTTTTCATTATTCCGTTTTGTACATGAGTGTAAAACACTTTGTTCAGCTACTTCCTTGTTCACTCGTTTTGTTAGTGCTCTTCTCTTCCCTCTGGTACCTTTTTTCCATTCAAGCTTGTTTTACTTTCCTGTCATTCCTCGTTTTTTTGTTAGTGTGTATTAATTACACCACAGGGTTTTGCTATATGTATTTCAGATATATATATACAATATAAACATATACTATATATGAAATACTTCAGATGTGTACACATTGTATTTTGCTCAAAATAACTCTCTCTACTCCCTTTTCTTCCTTGACCTCAGATCTCCTATTGATCAACAGCTTTACTTGAGATTTCTTTTCTTTCTTTCTTTCTTTCTTTCTTTCTTTCTTTCTTTCTTTCTTTCTTTCTTTCTTTCTTTCTTTCTTTCTCTCTCTCTTTCTTTCTTTCTTTCTTTTTCTTTTTCTTTTGTCTGTCATGGGGCTTGAACTCTGGGCCTGGGCAGTGTCCCTGAGCTTTTCAGCTCAAGTCTAGTGCTCTACCACTTGAGTCACAGTGCCACTTCCTCCTTGAGATTTATTATGCTGCCCTCATTTATTTATTTATTTATTTATTGATTGATTGATTGATTGATTGCCAGCCCTGGGCCTTGGACTCAGGGCCTGAGCACCATCCCTAGCTTCTTCCCTCTCAAGGCTAGCACTCTGCGACCTGAGCCACAGCGCCCCTTCTGGCCGTTTTCCATATATGTGGTGCTGGGGAATCAAACCTAGAGCTTCATGTGTAGGAGGCAAGCACTCTTGCCACTAGGCCATATTCCCAGCCCATGCTGTCCTCATTTATAGTTGAAATATGTTTAAAATTATCCTTTACCTTTTTTTTCTCTCTTCTTCCCCTCATCTTTCTATATAGTCCCATAGTCAGAATCCTGTCCTATGTATATAAAAATACATTTATGTATGTAGGTATATATCTATAGGTAGATGTCTTTAAGTCTAACTTTTACACGTGCACAAAAATGACATTTTGGTTTTGATCTTGGCTTATCTTTTTTAACATAACTTTCTCCAGTTCCACTAATATTCCTGAAAATAACATGATTTCCCTTTTCCTCATAGCTGTGTAGTATCTTGTGGCATACATGTGCCATGTCTTCTTTATCTATTCATCAGTTGTTGGGCACTGCTGCTGATTCTACTGCTAGGCTTTTGTCTTGTTTATTTAGATGCCTTTCCACTTGTTGTTGCCATCTTCTGACAAAAGAAAATCAAGCAGAGTACTTCCTGCGCATTATTGTACATTAAATCCTTCTAATGGGAGCTCTCCCTTCAGTCTCCTCTTTCATGCAGTGTGTATTTTTTATTCAGTTAGTTTTTTCATGAGAATGAGGTAAAGTTTAAATTCAAGGAGAGTACAATAGTGTGCTTTCTCTTGCCCCCAAAGATTAAAAATAGGAAGTTGGGATGTGTCTTTTCCTGAGGCGGAGATTGGATCCATGATAATGCCTTCACTTTGCGACTCTTTTTCTTTTGGTGTTGAGGATTGAAACCAGGCCCTTGAACTTGTAGGTCAGGTGCTGTACCATTGATCTACACCCCAGTCCTGTCCTCAGTCTCAATTTTTATCATTCCTGATCATCACTTTCACCATTCCAGTATATTCTTAGTATTGGATAGTTGCTTGTCACTTCAGTTGATCTCTCAGTCACCAAAGAAGAATTCTGAGGGATTTCTGTCTTTCCATGATTGTGAGACTTCCATTGAATAAGAGAAGGAAATAATTCCTATCTATTTGTGATAAGACAGCCATGGACTGAATTTTTTTGTCATTAAAATTTTTTTTCCTGGGCTGGGGATATAGCCTAGTGGCAAGAGTGCCTGCCTCGGATACACGAGGCCCTAGGTTCGATTCCCCAGCACCACATATACAGAAAACGGCCAGAAGCGGCGCTGTGGCTCAAGTGGCGGAGTGCTAGCCTTGAGCGGGAAGAAGCCAGGGACAGTGCTCAGGCCCGGAGCCCAAGGCCCAGGACTGGCCAAAAAAAAAAAAAAAAAATTTTTTTTTTCCTAAGATTTTTTTTTTTTAGTATACTTTTTAGATTGATAAAAGAGTAGAACTTTTAGGTTGTAAAAATAGAACTAACAAGAATGTTGGACTGGACTGACTGTTGAGCTTTGATATCTTAAATGTTATTGCCTGTACTAATTTAGAAAAATGCACTAACAAGCCCGTGTGTTCTGATGGCAGCTATTGTATGCACACTATTTCCTTTTAGGCATCTGTCAGTGGCCCTGACCTTATTTTATCCATTATACCAATTTGAGTTAGACAATATGGCCTTTAACTTGTGGGGTTTTTAAGTAAATGAAAAAGATCAAAAGCATTAAAAAAATAAAAATTTGCTCCTAATGAGAGTATCAAATAAAAAAAAAATCCTTTGACTAGTGCTTTATAGAAATATGGGATCTTTTCCATGCCACCTAAAGGAGGTCAGTCAGAGGCTGGTAAAAATAAACACATCTTGTGTGTTCTATATAAATGACAGGAAGAATAGCCAGCTCGCTTTGATCATGGACTGACAACCTCTGTGTGACCTTGTACGTTATTAACCCAAATGGGGCACTGTGGTTTAACCATCCTGATAGTGGGTAGCCAAGAGTCATTCTATGAGCCTTTGAGCTGCTTAGGCCTGCAGAAATAAAGTAATGCTGAAGAAATGGCTTAGATACCCAAGGAAAATTACTTGTAAGACAAATTGAAAGTAAAGGAAGAAGTGGGTACAAAACAATGTGTTTGGGACAGAGATTACCTGCTTTATACAGTAAAGCTCCTTCTGAGATACTCTGTTGAGCAAAAATGAATTGTTGGCTTCTCATACCTGTTGTGTAAATATTTTCTATTTTATGTAGATTTATCTTTGAATGCTTCTTCACAAATTGAGGTCGAGGAGAGATACAAAAGTATTATTTCAACCAGAATATATAAAATAAATTACCTTAAAAACCTGACTTATTAACAGTAGAGAAGTGCTTGGAGATAAGAGTTGCATGGACTTTCCTTCCCAGGCTCACTTAGAACTGTGATCTTCAGATCTTAGCCTCCTGAGTAGGATTACAGGTATGAGCCACTGGCACCTGGCCCCACTGAGTGTTTTTACTAGAACTTCCTATCTTCTTTGGTTGCTTGTTTCCCTTCCCCTTTTCCCTTAAACCCACCAGTGGTGGTCCCCCTTCCCCTTTCCTCATGCCCAGGGTTATTTGTGTCTTGCTGCTTATGTTCTTTTAGGTACCTTCAGCAAGTGTATTCCCATGTCTTACCTAACAGTGATTAACTCAGTATGCCTTTTGAAATTAACCTGTTCTCCCCATCCCTGTGCTACTGTTCAGTTGTCATCTTTGTTATGATCTACTCAATAATATAGTGAGTTTTTAGCTTGTTCTTAGCTTTCCTATCCTACTACACATTTTCCTCTCTAGCCCTACTCCTGTTTTTTTTTTTTTTCTGTTTTCAGCTACAAGATAGATACTGTTTCTTATTATAGCAAAGTTTGTTGTTTCATATTTATTCCTTGCATCCCTCTCTCTGTCTCTCTCTCTCTTTCTCTTTCTCTCATTTTTTGGTACTCTTCCCCAAAGTTTTATTTCCTTTCCCCAACTATAACATTTTTCAGGGAGTGGGAATGTGGCTTAGTGATAGAGTGCTTGCCTAGCATGCGGTGGCTCAAGAGGTAGAGTGCTTTGAGCAAAAAGTGCCTTGAACAAAAAGAAGCTGCTCAGGCCCCAAGTCCATGCCCCTGGACTGGCAAAAAAAAAAAAAAAAAAATTCAAGCACATGTGATTTACATATGATCTCACTGCCCAGTGTCCTCTCTTCTTTCCCCAGATGTATATACTGCTTCTGTACTTGGACCCACCCTCCCTTACCCCATATTAATCTTACCTGTCCAAATAATGTCACCTGTGTGGTCATTTCCTCTTTAACCCTCACCCTTGCCTCCGAAGTCCATGGAGGTGATCACTCTCTGTTCTGAGCTCCCTCTTGATTCCATACAAACATTTATTTATCACACATTACGTTTTATTCATTTACACATTTGTCTACTTGCTAGATTGTAGGTTTGAAGTCAGGAGGGGGACCCCAGGAAAATCCTTTCTTATGGAGGATCTATGCTGTGGCAGCTTTCCTTTTCATAAGCAGGTACATCAACAGTCTGAGGTTGCTTACTGACTATGGAAGAATCATCCTCAAGGTTGCTTATGAGTCTCTCTCTCTTTTTTTTTTTTGGCCAGTCCTGGGCCTTGAACTCAGGGCCTGAGCACTGTCCCTGGCTTCTTTTTGCTCAAGGCTAGCCCTCTGCCACTTGAGCCACAGCGCCACTTCTGGCCGTTTTCTGTATATGTGGTGCTGGGGAATCGAACCCAGGGCCTCATGTATACAAGGCAAGCACTCTTGCCACTAGGCCATATCCCCAGCCCGCTTATGAGTCTCTTGTCAGAGACAGGCTGTCTGTTTGCAAAATAGGAAAGTACATTCTAATTTTTACATGTTTTAAGACATTTGTAATAATGCCTTGCTTTTTATGTTTTTGTCTATAAGCTAGGAAGGCTTCTTCAGGTGAGGTAAAAAACTAGTATTTGTCACTAAAGGTATAGTTTCTTACCTAAGGAAAGGTGTGAAAGGGCAGAGAATAATTGTGCCCTCTTGAAGTAGTCATCTGGTCACACTGCCAGGAACTTTCTCTCCCCTCAAATGAAAAAAGCCTGCTCTAGGATTATGACCCACTGGACTAATTGGAGTATCTAATCTGAGTCAGAGGGTGGGAAAAGTGGATTAAAAACTTGACAGTGTTTGGTCTTGCCTCTGGCATACAATTGTAATTACTTAGAACTTGTGTAACTGATTCTTCCTTTTTTTTTTTTTTTTTGCCAGTCTTAGTGCTTGAACTCCAGGCCTGAGCTCTGTCCCTGGCTTCTTTTTGCTTGAGGCTAGCACTCTACCACTTGAGCCACAGCGCCACTTCTGGCCTTTTCTGTTTATGTTATGCTAAGGAATCAAACGCAGGGCTTCATGCATGCTAGGCAAGCAATCTACCACTAAGCCACATTCCCAGACCCGATTCTTCCTTTCTTTTATGGAAAAGAGTTTAACATCCATCATTCTGTCATTACATCAGCAAGTGGCTATTACTTATTATCTTATGCTAAATTATAACTCATGTAAGTGATGCAACTATATCAGTATTATTACACTGCCTTCTATGTGAGTATCAGAATTTCTAGTTTTGATGAATGAACAGAAAACCTCCACATACACCACAGAATTGGAAAAACAAATTAGCCAGCTCCTGTAGGGGGGAAATGGAAGTGTTGAGGAGGATCTTGTGAAGGGAATGACACAGATCTTAAGGACAATAGATTGTCACTCTTCTTTACTGAGGTATCATTGACCTCCGCACAGTGCCTGGTAAATAATTAGCATTGACTCACTGAATTGAACCAGAAGCCAATCTGACAAAGGCCAACTTCTTCTTTCCATAAGTTGTTTATGGGTCAGTTCTTGTTATCATCAATCACATGTGAATTGTTATAGTCTCATTTATTTATGTATGTCAGTGCTCTGTTTAGTATGTTTTTCCAGGACTTTGGATTTCCCCTGAGCTACGTTGGAGTTCATAATGGTACTATGAACAAGCTTTCTGGAAACATGAAAATGTTTTTGTTCATTTTTTTTTTTTTTGTCAGTCATGGGGCTTGAACTCTGGGCCTGGGCGCTGAGCTTTCCAGCTCAAGGCTAGTGCTCTATTACTTGAGCCACAGTGCCACTTCCTGTTTTCTGGTGGTTAATAGGAATGAATCTCACAGACTTTCTTGCCTGGGCTGGCTTTAAACCTTGATTCTTAGATCTCAGCCTCCTGAGTAGCTAGGATTACAGGCGTGAGCCAACAGCACCTGGCTTATTCTTCATTGTTAAAGTGAAAATTATAAAGGTGCAGAGAGGATTTTAATTTTGTTTTCATGGGCTCATCTCCTAACCATGGAAAATAAAAAAAAATGCCCTGGAAAAGGAGGCAGAAAATAACCATGTGACCTACTACTCCAGTGATACATTCGATTGGAAATAAATTAGAAAATACATTTTCAAAGTGAATTCATGATTAGCTTTTTAGAGGTAAGGAATAAGCTTGCAGTTAAACGATTAATAACTTAATTTACAACTCAGGAACAGAAAAGCACTTCAAAGGTACTAAATCATTTTAAAATGCAAAACAAGTTTGGTAGTTATCTTAGATCTTTTTAGAGCACAGTATTTTGCATATTTCATGATTACTGGGACATCAACAGTTGCTTTGTTTTTGCCATTTTATGCAAGAGAGTGAGTGAAAGAGGTCAGTGTATTAAGTACCAGCAGCAGCTGGCCGATAGCACTGAATACTTACGTAATTAAATATATGTGTTGGCTGTCCTCCTAACAACTCTGTAGGTGGAGAGTCCCGAAAGCATGCAGAAACTTGCTTGAGCAGTATTAAAGACAAAATCAACACAGTCTGAGCTCCTTCTTTTAGCCCAGAGTGATTTCCTATTGTTTTGGTTTGAAAGATACTCTACTTATTCTTGGTGTGTGTGTTTATATAACAGCACAGGAAAAAAATAGACTCAAGTTTTTTTTTTTCCCTTTTCTTCCCTTTATTGTATGTTCTTAAATGTGACAAGCATAATTTAAAAAATTTAGTCACTTCATATTGTTGTTTAATAACTGAAAATAAATGAAATAAAAACCCATGTTTCCTTCAAGTATGTATATTACAGTAGTATTGAATATTAATCATAGTTCCTTACCTACTTACGGTTGGCCATGTTAATGAAACTGTGTTGACTTCAGAGGTCATTTTAGCATGATACTTGAAAATTGGATAGGGGTGGCAGTTGAAGGAGAATTAAAATCTATAGGTATTATGTTGCTGTGCTTTTAGCTAATGGCTGCTTAGTACATTTAGCTAAGGAGCTGTCAACACAAATCTCCTCAAAGTTTACTATCTCTTCAACTGCTTTTATCATATTAAGCTGAGGCCTGACCCTACCACACCTTTAAAGCTGATGGCACCTTCCCTTCCTGAATGTTAGAAAGAATGTGTAACCACAGTCCAAGGTAGCCTCCCCATATAATTATTTTAGTAATTTCTGTGTATCTCTTTTCTCAGTTCCTTAGGGTCAGCTATCTGTTATCTCTGTCTGAGTACCTAGCCTGGTTAATGGCAATGGTAGTTGGGAAAAAGAATAAGTTAACTGTTTGCTTTCTCTCCCTGTTTATCCTCTTGATCCTCTATCCCCTCCACAACCTTCCTCTGTCAGAGCTAATGTCTTCCTCTGGATTTTCAGAGAACTTTTCTGTATCTCTTTCTTATTAAATTGTATTACTTTGAACTTTAGGCCAGGAAATGTCACAGGAAGCCTAATAAGTGGAGGCTTAAATAAGATTGGAGTTTTATTTTTTCTGATATAATGCATGATCCAGAGGTAGAAAGTTGTTGGCTTTGTTTACCAACTAGGAGTGTGAGGGCTGAAGTCCTCCTTTGGTTAGTGGCTTCTCTCCTTTCATGTCAAACCATCCTCTCTTACTGTGTCTAATGGTTGCATCTTCCCAGCCATCATACATACTTTCCCCAAAGGAGGAAGTGACAAAAGAGCATGCCAGCTGAGGCCATCCCTCTTTTAAAAAGAGCTTTCTAGGAAGTCCAGTTCAAAACTCTGTGCTTTCATCTCATTACTGAAACGCTATCAGTGTGCAAACTTTGATTTATAGAAGAGACTGGGAGCAGAATTGGGGTCCTGTAAGAAAGACGAAATTGAGAATGTTTGTGGGGACTAATTTAATGTCTCTACTACAGGGTGTAAACTTTATGGCAAGACATGTGTTTCATTTACCTTTTTGTCATTTAGGATCAATGGATTGGAAGGGGGTTCCTCAGTGTATTTGTGGAAAAATGACTCTTTCTTTCCGGTTACCTTTATTCAGAATATTTGAGGAATGACACCATTGACATTTGGGGCTTTTCCTCTTTTTGTTTATCAGAGTGGTTTCTGCTGAAACAATAAAATGTACAAAAGAAGTTCATGGTTCAGGTGTTGCATATGCAAATCTAAAAATAAAATCGAGACTTGAACATATTATGAGCATATTTAACATGGAATCCATAAAAATGTATGTAATTCATTGTTTCTGAAGTTTATCTCTATGATACAAGAATGATAGTCTTGGATTAGGAACTAGAACTTTAAAGAGAACTAATGTACAAGAGTTTAGAATGATTATCATAGAGGTGCTCAACAACTTAGAAAACAAGTTGAATAAAGAATGCTAACAAATAGTATCTTGTATAATTCTAGAAAGTTTAAGTTTAAGCTGAGAACAATTCTCACTTTTGCTAATATAGAATGTTTTAGGTTTAACTTGAAGAAAATGGAGAATTATATAAAGCCGGCGAAAACTTTAGCCCTATGAAGATTTGCTTTAGGCTGGTGAAGGGATCCTTTTAGGGAGAGGTTAAGAGTATCAAACTGAGTCTGGAAAGCAACTTGCACATTCTGACTTTTTTTTTTTTTTTTTTTTTGCCAGTCCTAGGCCTTGGACTCAGGGCCTGAGCACTGTCCCTGGCTTCTTCCAGCTCAAGGCTAGCACTCTGCCACTTGAGCCACAGCGCCGCTCCTGGCCGTTTTCTGCATATGTGGTGCTGGGGAATCGAACCTAGGGCCTCGTGTATCCGAGGCAGGCACTCTTGCCACTAGGCCATATCCCCAGCCCCATACATTCTGACTTTTAATAATGCATCCTGTAGAGATGCATTATTAAATGATTTTCATGAACTACTGGGCATAACTATGATCTAATGCCTGTGCATTGTTGTTTTACTTCTTAGGTTCAGTGTTTGTGTGTGTTCCCGTCTTTTCTTTTCAGTGTAGATGAATTAAGAAAGAGACCCATAGAATCACATGGTAGAAACTGTTTTGGAGAAAATACAAATTGAAGTGGATATCAAGCATCTCTTTAACAATATGTTTTAGAAATCAACAGCTTACGTTGTGTGCCAACCAATGATAGTGCTTTTAAGCTCATAAATTTCTTTCCTATTACAAGAAAGATCAGATAAGCAAGTTTATGGCAAAACTAAAAAGTTTAATTTGATGCTTTCCTTCAATGACTGTCAATATTTTGTGATGGCTCTGAAGGAAAATACATGTTTTGCTTTGAATGAGAAAATGGTGCGAGTCAACATGTTTTTTAATAGTATTTTGGTTGTCTATACTGGAAACATGGACTGATTCCCTGTTTTGATGCTTTTATCATTTCAGTTAATAACAAAAAATTTGGTATCATTGATTAAGTAAATTTAAAATCAGTGATTTAAAAAAATCACGAGATTTAGAACTTGTGGATAGTACGTTGAGCAAAATCGTTGATTTTTAGAATTTTTACTTTCTTTGTAGGATGCAAGCCTTTTCTTATCAACATTTTAGATAGTTGCGTACAGAACAATTTGAAATGTACTAACTTGTGTACTAACTCCTACTTAGTGTGAATGGTATATAGTATAAATCCTTTTGCTTTTTTTTTTTTTTGCCAGTCCTGGGCCTTGAACTCAGGGCCTGAGCACTGTCCCTGGCTTCTTCTTGCTCAAGGCTAGCACTCTGCCACTTGAGCCACAGCGCCGCTTCTGGCCGTTTTCTGTATATGTGGTGCTGGGGAATCGAACCTAGGGCCTCGTGTATCCAAGGCAGGCACTCTTGCCACTAGGCCATATCCCCAGCCCATCCTTTTGCTTTTTGATAGAGGTACTAGAGTTTGCACTCAGGGCATCACACTTGCTAGGCAGGCTCTTGACTACTTGAGCAATACCTCCAGACTTAATTAGGAGTATAGTATAAAAACTCAGGATGATCATGGGTGACTGACTGTATCAGTATGTTTCTAATCCCCTCGTCCCATTGCCTACATGACATTGGACTTGTTATTGGCTTAAAGTTCTATATGTTAGAGAACATAGATGAAACTGAGATGCTGTGTCTTACACAGAAAGTACCAGGAGTAGAGAGGGTCAGAAAGAGTCTTGTCTGTGGTCCTAGTGGTGGTGGAGAGGGGAGTCCAGTACCTTAAATAGGGGAGGAGGGTGTGTTGTCTTGGTAGTTTCTAAACCTCATCAGACCTAATGATCCTTTTATGTAACAACTGTTTTGCAATGTACCTTTATGGATGTTATGATTTACTTACATACATAATTCTAATTGATTATCACAAAGCTCTAAATGTAATTAACAGAAGGGAAATAACCAAAATGATAATGTAGTATGTATTTCAGGGAAATGTTTATGCATAAACTAAGGGGTAAATTAGTTAAAACTCTAGGCTCTTTGACAGCATTTTGGCCTAGCAAACCAAAACCAGATGGAAAAGAGGCATTGTTCTAGTTTCTATAACCTTCCCATGATCCTGGGGGAAGGATTTGCAGGAGGGACTTAATTAGGAATCAAAAACCAATCCGAGTGGTATAAGATCCCCACCAACAAAAATATTAGCCTTCCAAAGCACCTAATTATAATATGGCAACTAATCAGAGCACTGCCCAGGGTATAAAAACCCCTAGACTTAGCCATGAAGGGAGTTACACAGACAGACAGAGTTGGACTTCATTTGAGAGATTTCTTGGACAAGAACCCAAGAAGGCTACAGTGGTAGTGGCCATCAGGAGGGCTGCAACACTGGCAGGCTTTGTCTGCTTCTGAGCCACAATACCAAGTGGGTGTTGTCTGCTATAGGACTGTAATCCTAGTGGGGTCTCTCAGGTGTGGAGCCAGAGGGTTGTGTTGGCCTTGTCCACCACAAGCAGCAGAAGAAGTCTGTATCAAACTGCCTAGTGATTAAAATTTCTGTAAGATTTGAAATACAGCTCCACTTCCAGCTTTTTCTGGTTCTTAATTGGAGATAACAGTCTCATGGACTTTCCTATCTGTGCTGGCTTCCAACTTCGATCCTCAGATCTCAGCCTCCTGAGTAGCTAGGATTTTAACATGAGCTACCGGTGCCCAACGAGATGCTGCTTTTTATACACTAGATTAAGAAAACAGGTTCAGTGCTCTTGAGAGTGGGGAAATGTTTGCTATGATATATCACTGGGAAGTTTGAGATGTTTTAACCATCTGGAGAAAATTTTTTTTTATAAGTGGTATATAAATTTAAAATGTGCATGCTCTTTGATTTAACAACACTGTGTCTTAGGAACTTTTTCCTGCAAATATGAAGGACACTGTCTGCAAGGATAGGCTCTTACTGTTATCATTGTTTGTAGTAAAAAGTATTGTGACACATCTCACCTGCACAGTTTGAGGTGTTCTCTCTTGGCACGTGGAGACAGCTCTCACAGGTGAGAAGCAGCTCAAGGTGCATCTCCTTACTATACTTCATAGCATCTTCTGCCACTTATTAGTGATCATGATAATGTTATCCTTTGTCAAACCCTTTCAGATACTCAGGAATTTGCCCTGATGATGGTCTTCTAAAGGGTCTGGATTCTACTTATTTGCTCTTTAAAGGTGTAACTAGTTTGCCAATTGAGATTGATCTACTTTATTTTAGCCATATCTTACCACTCATATAACATAGACCAGTTAGCTTACCTTTCCATTTTAAAGCTAATCAAAGAGACGTTTCAAATATTAACCTTAATATAATAGATCTGGGATTTTATCTAAGATGTTTACATTTTGTAGTCACTGTGGAATGTTTCTTTCATTGGGTGGCAAATATCATTTACATCTGAGTTAAATTTTCACTCTTCTCTTAAAAAAAGACAAAAAGAAAATTTTCTGTTGTGAACCACATTTTGAATGGGTTTTCTAAAATAAATGATAACTGTATCACATCGAGCCAACCATTTTTATGTGATATACTAAACAGAATTGATATCTATTAATTTGTCAAATTTTAGTCAAGGCTAGCCCTCTACTACTTGAGCTACAGCTCCACTTTCAGCTTTGAGGTAGTTAATTGCAAATAAGCTTCTCAGAGACTTTCCTGCTCAGACAGCCTTTGAACCCCAATCCTCAGATCTCAGCCTCCTTAGTAGCTAGGTACAGCTGTGAGCCACCAGCACCTGGAAGGTATAGCCAGTTTTGTTATTGCTAATGTAGTAGTGATTAACATAATTTATTTTGTATATATTTCTTACTTGTCTTTACATTTGTTTGGGTCATTTTCCTTTTGTATTGTTCTTGTCATAGACTTCACACTTTTCAGGTTTATTCACATAAGCTCCTTGTATACTGAGAATTATTTAGAAAACAACTTTTGATATTGTAATGGTTTTACCATGCTTATAAAAATATGGATGAAGAATGAATTTAACACTCAAACCTTGAGAGAGGCTTGGCAGATGTAATGTGAGTTCACTGAAGTATATTCCTGTTTCTATCCATGTTTCCTTGAGCAGTTGCCTTACTGCAAAAGCAAAACCAAAAGAGTTTGGTGATGTGCTAATTTTTGTTGCTTGGGTGTAATGTGAATATACTTTAAAATGAAATGCATGTTTTTATACAATAACACTATTTAAGTAGATTTTTAGAAAAGCAGCTGTTACCAGAAATAGTAGACTTTAATATCTTAGAAGTAGTTGCAGACTGTGATTGGAGAATGCTGAATAGCCCTCCTGCCAGGGCTGGTGCTGTCCATGTGTTGTCATGTTTCTTGTCTTTGACTTTTTCCAGCTTTCCTTCTCAAATTGTTGGACTAGTTCCTGCTTGAAATATGAATTCACAGCGGTGCCCTCTGGACCAGGGCATCTCTGGGCAGCAGACCCTAGCAGCCACTGCTGCTGGGAGCAGGTGTGGGTACAGATGGCATGGTGGGGCCAGCCTGTCTTGTGCTTGGTGACGCTGGAGGGTGATTGATGAAACAACTTGCTCTGAGTAATGGTCTGAAGTAAGGCAAGCACAAGTGCCTGCCTAGGTTAAAGTCACTGCGGGCACAATGGATATAGATGCTCAATTCAGTTTGCAATAAAACTTTCTTATTGGTACCTTGTCTCTAGTGCTTGCTGCTTGATCTCTGCCCTTCTCTTGCTGTGTCTTCTAAGGGAGACCATGTCATAGGTGCCTAAGGCTGAAAGCAGATCTCTTGAGGTGGAGAAGGTTTTCAGTCATTAGTCTCTGCCAAATCAGAATGGACTCCCATTACTAGAACAGTTCATTATGTGTCTTTTTAAAAATCTCTGAAGTAGATGTGCATGTCCCCAAGCTGGATAAAACAGTCAATGGGGTGGCATGGGGGAATAAAAATATTGAAAACAATTTTTATCTCATTTACTATTTTATACATGTTTATAATAAGTAGACATAAATTGGGAACATGCTGTGAAGATTGTAATTTCTAACTTCACAGTGTACCACTTAAAACCTTTGTAGAACATTATCTTGTGGGGTTTGTTGGTAGGTTTGGCTCTTCCTTATCCTGAATCCTAGAATGTATAGATATTCACACAAAGTTGTCACTCCCTGCCCCAGGCCTCCCCTCTCCCACCCTGACCAAGTGGAACAGACCCTTCAGAATGCATATGAAGGTCATGAAGTTGAAGACAGTTCTCACTATTTCTTTGGCAGGATTTTTTTTATTTATGAAAAATGAATTTACTACACAGTACCTTATTTTTTAACAATGTTCCATTTTATGTTCTTTTTATTAAGAATACTTGTGTCATTCATGTAAAATAGTTTGATGCAGTACACTGTATGTTATAGGTTTGTTTTCTTTTTTTTTCCTCAAAAATTCTAAGGCTCTCCTATTCCTCCTCCTCTGCTGAAGTAAGGGCATCCTAAGCAGGCGAACAAGTTTTTAAAAAGAAAATTAGCTGAACGAAATTTTAATAGCACTATACCAACCAGCTTTAAGATCAGGACAAGGTATCTGAACTGGATCCTGCACCTTTTTTAAGGAAGTCATCATTCATGTTTTTTTCATTTTAAAGCATGCTCACAAATCAGCAACACCAACAGGAAAAATAAAACCCTGTTCAAGACAATCTTTTTAGTTTGTTTGTTGAACCAAACAGGCTTATATCAATGACAACCTTTTCTTTTTTTAGTCCTGGGGTTTGAATTCTGGGCCTGGGTACTGTTCCTGAGCTTCTTTTGCTCAAGGCTAGCACTCTACCATTTGAGCCACAGTGCTACTTCCGGCCTTTCTGTTTATGTGGTACTAAGGAATCGAACCCATGGCCTACATGTATGCCAGGCAAACACTCTATCACCAAGCCACATTCCCAACTCTAACAACATTTTTAGTTACTATCAAATAGCAGCTTCAATACCAGTCAAGTCATAGATTGAAAATAAAAACAAATTTAAAAGTTGGAAATTACCATTTGGGAGTTTTGGAACCTTTCTGTACTTTCAAAAAAATACAAGCAAGATTCTTGTCAATAAACACTGATTAAAAGTGGAAAACGAATCAACCCATTGATAAGACACTAAATAGAAAGGTGTATTAAAATAATCTCATTTTGAGTCTTGGTTATTTTATTGAGCTAACATAAACTGTGTTTCAAGTACCAGTTAAACTTTGTGTCTATGTATTATTTGTCAGATAATGTTACACTGAAAAAAGTCACTGCATACAACAACAAATGCTTGCCCCTAGCACATTTCACAAACTGGGCTAGCACTTTCTTTTCAAGTCTAACTCCAAAATAGGCACAACTTGGAAGCACTACCTTAGTCTGTGAAAAGTGGTGGAACTTGTCTCCAGGATATTTTGAAGATGTAGTTGTACAGTACATTCTCATGGCTCTTTGGCAGAATTTTAAACTAAAGATGAAAGTGTTAAAATGACTTAAAGAGTTTAAAAAATTATTCTTATAGCCATATTCATAACTCTTTAGGCAGCTTGCTGTTTGGAGTTTCATTTATCATGAGATCTTAGGAATTCTGTGTGATGATAGTCATCCGTTGTTGGTTTCCTTGTATTCCTGTGTTTTCTATGCTTTGCCTGAATGTGGGCCTTTGAAATCATCTTCCACAGCATTTACATAAGAGTCTTATAGGGCACCATTCTTTTCTAGGTCTCTGAAATGCTATTATTTTTGTGGCTCAAAAGAAATCACGACACCTAAAATGGAACTCATGGCAACCTTGTTGGCAGGAAATAGCAGCTATGAAGATTCATTCTTACATTTTTCCCCTTGGGTAATTTATGTTTTGAAGGTTTATGTAAATCTTTTCCTCAGCAGTCTAGATCTGAAGAACAGAAAGTCTATCCTTTGAGATTTGAAAAGTCTTTGTCTGAGTGGTGAAAGTTCACAGGTGAACCACGTTAACAGGCTTAAATAGCTGTCCAAGGGAAGGGTCCTCCAGCATCCGAGACAACCTTGTGCTTTTCTCCCTCCACCCTGCCTTCCCTTTCCAGTGCATAAATAATGATTGCCATTTCCGGTTAGTTATATATGATGATCATTAGTCACACTTCTGACCATTTCTGATAATTTACCCAGTTGAAATAGAAGAATTGTTATTGAATTCTAGATCACTGAAATCCCACTGTGAATACACTTTTGTATGTATTGGCTACAAAATTATATTTGTGTTTTAGCAAGAGGAAAAAAAGTCACTTCACCATCCTTCCCCCATGGAACATAGAATAGGATAAAAGACAGAGTTATGTTTGTAGATGGATTCATTCCTCTAAGGGATGAAGGTTCAGTATAGTTCTTTTAGTTAATGTACTTCACGTACTGTGTATGAGGTACTACAGTGGTATTTACCCCATTTCCATTTTTGGGGTATTTGGGGCAAAACTTGGTACCTTGCACTTGCTAGACACATGCTCTCCCTCTTTAACCATGTCCCAGTCATTTTGCTTTCAGTGTGTCTTCTTAAGGTAGGGTCTGGAGCTAACTTTGGTAAGGCTACTGTGGAGCATGATCCTTCTAATTTTTGCCTCCCAAGTAGAGAGGATTACTAGTATGTACCACTCTATCAGCTCAATACCTTCACTTATTATTTTATTTTAATATTTTTATTTTTTGTCTATGGCATCATTAAGGAGTACTTTGTCTTTTCTCTATCTTTTCTCATATCTAACCTATTTTGTGAAGATAATTGAAATCTAATACTAAAAGCTTCTCCTAAGACTTACTTATCTTGACCTGAGGGTTGTTTAACTCTGAATAGTTGTTAGTGTGGTTAACAGGTAACCTGTTTATTGGCAGGTGTCGTGCATGGTGTGAGTTGTAGTAAAAAACCTTCCAGCTGCATTTGTTGGAGTCACAGGGTTTACTCGTCACCCTGAGCAAACCTTTTCCCTTTAGTTATGTATTTTTCAGGAATGGGATTTTTATTTCCTGGGGAGAACAAGAGTCAAGTTGTTTATGGCCTTCAGAACTAAATTTTTTCATGAATGTAGGCAAAAAAATCCAACAACTTGACACTGTTTTCCTCACAAATATCTAGGGCATTTGGCCCACCAACCACTGACCTTTTACCATTGGTTGGATCTCATCTGTATCAATCCTGTTTTGTTCAGTATAGATGTTGGTAGGTCTTGTGATCAAAACTGTTGTTTAGGAGTGTGCAATTTAGAGATCGGTTTGTTTTCATAAATACCGTTTTTCTCATACAGCTCAGCCCAGGTATTGAGTTACAGTTGGAGTTAAGTGGTATTTGTATACTACCGGGAGTCATATCAGCTAAACTTTTTGTGCCCCCTGATTTCTTGGAACCTATTTCTGCTACTTGCGCTATTCTTTTGCTTTCAGCTTGGTCAGGCATACATAGACAATCCCCATTTAAGAATTTTCAATTTTACTATGTTGCAAAAACAATAGATCCAGTAGGAACTGGATTACATTTTGTTTTCCTCCCATGCTGAGGTTTGAACTCAGATCCTCAAATTTGGAATTTTGCCTTTTCCGTGGGATTCTGATGTGCAGTATGCTAATTCCGTGCAGTATGCTAATTCCTTGCGATGCTGGACTGGGCACAGCTGCAGCTCCCACTCACCTCCCTGCCATGAAGAGACATGACCTGGAACTGCAGCATGCTGTCCTGCTAGGCTATGACATATGGTAGGCTTAATTTCTAGGATAGATTGACTTAGGGCATTTTCACCTCCCATTGGACTGTTTCCTTCTTCTGAGTCAACGAACATCTGAACTTTTCAATGCACTACATTTTGTGCAATGTTAAGAGCAGCCATACTGCTGTTCAAAGATGAGTATAGATCTCAAGTATTTTAAAATTCCAACTGAAACACGGTAACTATCAAACATTAAGTCTCCATTCTCTTCTCCCCACCCCCACCTACTAGTAAACAGTATGCTTCATTTTCATTCCTGATATCTTATCTAAGTGGATTCACTAATGTGGTAAAAGTAGATTTGCAAAGACACCCAATAAATTTCTTGAAGGTATGGTTCAAGTTACCAGTTAAGTTCTCATATTTTCTTTTACCAGTGACTTCAAAGACATTCTAGATTAGTCAGGAAGAGCAAGAGAACCAAAGTGTGGGCAGTTCCCAGAAAATGAACCTTCTTCCTTTTTTATTTTTGTGATTTTGGGGTTTGAATTTAAGGCCTCACACTTGTTAGACAAGCATGCTTCCACTGAGACATACACTGTATATTTTGGGACAGGATCTTGCTTTTTGCCTGGACCCAAGCCAAGACTGTGATGCACTTGCTTTACACTCCTTACTGGAAATGATAGGCACATCCCACTATACCCAGTTTATTCCTTTGAGATGGATTCACATCAAATTTCCCCCTAGGCTGGCCTCCAATCATGGTCCTCCTTATTCCAGTCTCTTAAGTATCTAGGATGACTATGTGCCACAGTACCCAGCTAATAGTTGAGAAGGAGTTTCATATGTATATCCATGCTGGCCTTAAACCACTGTTTTTGTGATGTCAATCTTCCTAGTATCTGAGGTTTTGGGTGTCAGCCTCTGGCACTCAGTTCCTCCCTATTAAAATATACTGATCTTGAGAAATCATTTCATCTCAATGTAAAATCAATCTCCCCCACCCTAATATATTAGTCTTTCAGTGGCAGCACCATACTTAGAGTAGGAATGATTGTATGTTACTCAGGCTCTACGTAGGCTACAAGGCTCCAGAGACTAAGGTTAGAAATGGGATTTTTTTTTTTAAAGAAATAAGGTAACTAAAGCTGTCTGGAAGCATTTAATGAAGGAAATGAAATCTTTTCCTTAGAAAACACAAGCTAGACGCTAGCCTAACAGTCAGCAAAAATGCTTTCCTTGGATTGTTTCTGTAAAGCTAGAAGAGTTATTTTAAATTAGTTTTTAATCTTTGTCCATTGTTTCATGCTTAGAGAAAAGTCAGTGTTTCTAATTCTTAATAGTTTTGTTAAAAGAGTTTTAGCAACTTATTTAAATATGACCACAGATTTCAACAATTAATTTTAGAAAAAAGATGTTAAAATGAAAGACATCATCAGGAGCTAAGATTTAGAGCTTATAATTATACAGCATTTGAATCAATGCTGAGTAATCATTGCATTAACTTTGTATAATTAGTCAAGCACCTTGCTTGATGCTTCTCTCCATTCTTCCCCAGTTCAGTCTTGAAGCAAGCAGTATGTATTTAAGAATTATTTTGTGCTGAGCATTGGTGGTTCTTTCCTGTAATCCTAGCTACTCAGAAGGGTGAGATCTGAGGATTGTGGTGTGAAGCCAGCCCAGGCAGGACTCAGAAAAAGCTGGATATGGTGTGGTGGCTCAAGTGGTAGAGAGTTAGCCTTGAGAAGAAGCTCAGGGACAGCCTCCATGCCCTGACTTCAAGCCCCAGGACCACCCCTCCCCCAAAAAATTATTTTATATGATGTGAATTCTTAGTAGTTTTCTTTGTTTGCTTGTCAGGATTAAAAATTCTCACATATTGTTTTATCAGATACTTGATTGCTGAGATGGTAATTTAGCAGCATGGCTGGTAACTATGTAGAATGCATTTACCAATTCATTTAGGATATAAAAAATAATCATTAGATAAAATGTAGAAAACCTGCCCTTCTTCTCTAAGGTTGGATAAACTGGATATAAGATACAGTACAAAAGCTATTATGAAGGTCGGCAAAGCATGGCTAAAACACACGGATTGTCTTTCTAAATAAGCTCCACTAAGAGATGTAAACTCTTTGCATCTGTAGCAAAATAGTTTGAAAAGAATGGCTTCTTAAAGTTTTGATTCTGTTTTGTGTGATATATTGGAGGTGTCAAGTAAATTGTATTTCTTAATAATTCATATCTGTTTTTGAAACAAATAATATTTAGTTTAAGAGAAGAGCCTCTGTGTGTATGTGTGTGTGTATGTGTGTGTGTGTGTGTGTGTGTGTGTGTGTGTGATGATCTAATGGAAAACTGATTTTAATAAGAAAAACAGTCATTGCTAGTGACTCTTGATCATTCAAGGCAATGGTTCCTTATGAGTGTGTGAGATGGAGTCTTGCTTTGTAGCCCAGCCTGGCCTTAGATTTACAATCCGAAAATTGTGAAGTAGCATGGCCGGCTTAGTACTGTGGTCCTTAATGATTTTTGAGTTGCAGATCATGTAAGTAATGTGATAAATGGTATGGGCATTCAGTCATCTACCCCCCCCCCCAAAAGAAGAACATTCACAGATATGCAGAAGGTTTTCAAACAATTTTATTTGGTTTTCTATAAGGTCATACATGGAAATCAAGTTAGACATTCTTTCAATATAAGTTGTCATGAATTGGCATATGTTAGCTTGGTTATTTACTCTTAGGTTTGACCAAACAAGTTTAAGAACTCCTTTAGTTTATAGCATTGGTCTGTGCCTCCCCTCCCCCCTTCCATTAAGGCAAGAGAACTGAATCTAAATATAAACTTACCTGCGGAAATTTAGCTCTTAGTATTCTTGTCATGCCTCATTTTGGATGTTTAAAAGTTGGTAGTATAATTTAAATAATGTAAGTCAGACCAATGAAAACACTATTGGGATATAGTTGTGGAATTGCAATGATAATGAAAAAAATTCTTCCAGTGCCAGTATTTTTGAAGTAAAAAATTCATAATTGGCTCCCCCCTTTTCTCTTATACTTTATTATTTTTTCTTTCCCTCTGTTCTTTTGCATTTGGGTTTCTGTTTTTCATGTTACATTAATGATATTGAGAAATATTTCAAAGCATTTGTCACTAGGGTGGTTTATCCTTTAATTAATGGTGAGGTGGTTTAGCAGACAGGTGACACACTTTAATTTATTACAGAGACCAGTCTTGTTAGTTATTGATTAGTGATGAATAAATTACTGCCATTTTTAATCATAAGAAATTTTCTTTTGGGGATAATTAATCAGCTTCTGTACTCTATAAGCAGAGTAGCATTATGTTCTTCTTTTGTTACAAGAATGAACCTGCCTGTCTGCCCTGCTAGATTTAGGGCAGGGGCTGACAGGTTTCCAGGTTGGGATTTTGATCTTTACTTTTATTAAGCAGATGAGAAGTGTACTTGCTTAAAAATTACTTCAAACTGCCTTTCCTGTTGAGTAGGTTTTGAACTACCTGCTTGACAGATGGTGTTGGAAGTAATTACTGAAATCATGTGTTTACCTGCTCCTGGACATGTGTTCACCAGATGCACCCTTTTTACCCAGGGCTGCTGATTTCTTAAAGAAACATGCACCTTCTGGCGAGAGTTGCATAACTTAGGAGAAGAAAAATGCTCAGCAAGCCAGAGCTTTCCATTTCTCTGTGGCAGAATTAGCTATAGTTAGAAGATGCATTTACATTTCTTAACGAGTGTGCAGATTAGCCAAAGGACTTTGAGCATTGCTTACTTTTCCTTCCTTTGATTGGGGGAGTACTATTTACCTAGGTACTGAATTATTTAACTAGTAACCCGCCCCCAACATGTTGATTCAGTGGTAGTAATCGCAACAATAATAGTAATCAGTCTTTCAACATGATAATTTTTGTTTATCATATTATTGTTTTACTTTGAAACATGTTTTCCAGACCATATGTTAAACATACACACAAAGGCCTCATTTCTAAATTGTGATTTGTGGGGTCTGGCTTTTGGATGTAACCTTTGTATTTTTTTTTAAACTAACTCATAGATTTTTTTTTTTTTTTACTAACTTCTTGAATAGCAAATTTAACCTTTTGTTTACTATTACCACCTGGTTGCTTTTCATTGCTGTTTTTATTTCTGTTGAAGTTTAGTAAAATTGAATAATAGTGGCCACTTTCTCATGAGTGCCTTGAGTGTTCAGTTTTGAAACGGAACACATTTTACTGTCTATAACCCCTGAGAAACAAGGAAAGGCATTGTTTCAGGATTTTGACAGGTGTACAACTGTAAATAATTACAGGTCTGGGCAGAAACGGGAACAGAAGTTGCACAGCAGCTGGCAGGCCTGACCTGTGACAGGTCTGACCCAAGTTAAGTAGCCTCCATTTCATGGCAAGCTCAGATTTGTTTTATAGTATGAAATTTACTAACTATGGCAGGAAAACTTCTGATTGAAGGAAGATACCAGCTGAAAGGGGAATAAGATAAAGAGATTGTTGAAGAAAACTGCCCACTGAATCTTTTTTTTTTTTTTTTGTATGATTCTTGGACCAGATGGGACTTGCATGGATGCATGTCAAAATTGATTTACATTTCTACTGAAATAAATGTCTCAACACAATATGATATACAGTAGTTATATTTGAAGGATGAGGTTTGGAGGATTCAAAAAAATCTATTTATTTCTGTGGTGCTGGTCCTGGAGCTTGATCGCAGGTCCTGGGCACTGTCCCTGAGCTTTTGTGCTCAAGGCTAACACTCTGCCACTTGATCCACACTTCCACTTCCAGCTTTTTGATGGTTAATTGGAGATAAAATTCTCACAAACTTTCCTGCCTTGGCTGGCTTTGAACTGCATCTCTCAGCCTCCTGAGTAGCTAGGATTACAGGCATGAGTCATAGGAAACTGGTTTTAAATTTTTTATTTTATATATATATATGTATTAAACATCTTCAATTTCAGACGTGTGAGCATATCTGACTTTTGTGAAGAGGCTGGTAGTTTCAGTGTTTCTTTTAAAAAAATCTCTTAGGGAATGCCTGAAGTGGCTTTCTAGTTCTGCATAGAGAGTAATGTAAGTTTATATTGAGGTATTATTTCTTTTCAGTTTTCCTTAGGTAGTTCCCACCCCAGAACACCAGACCTGTTCCTGATCCATAAAGAAACCTGGGTTCTGCTAGCAGCTTCTGCTCCCACAGTGTGGCTACTCCTCCTCCCCCCCCCCCCCCAGCAGGGTATTGGAAAACACAAGTCTCCTAGGGCAGGGATAAAATCCTAGCACATTTGTACTCAAAAGTCTTTAGTTCTGGCTTTCTTGAAGAAATGGATGCGATGAGCGCCCTGGTCTCGCATTGCTGCAATTGTCTGGAACTGTGTACGATTGAATAGGAGCTGTGTATTCAGATGCTCTCATCTGCCTGTCATTGTTCTCCATTATATCATCATGTCTGTTACCTTCCTCTCTCTGTATCTGGACCACAGGAGGTGTCAGCCCAAAAGTGGCCAAAGATGCAGAGGGTGGACCATTTTTATGAGATTAGTGGGGCCTCGGTTCAGTTAGGATTAGTTTGCCTGGGTGCCGTCCTCCCTCTTCATGCTCTGTTTTTTTGTTTTATTTTGTTTTTGTTGTATAACAGTTGGATTTCCCTCCCCTGTCAAGAAATTTATACTCCCAAGAACTTTGAAATGCTGTGTTGCCTTTAACAGCCCTTGCTTAATAAAGCAAACATACTGAGTACCTGGGTTAGGAGTTGGTGACTAGTTACTATTCCTTTAATTCACATATTAGTATGTTTAATCAGTTTCCTACTTGTTTTCAGTAGACATCAGCTTTATTAAAGGATAAGATTGATTAGAAAAGGAATATAGACATTTTGAGTGCTCTGGGCACTTAGAGAATTAGGGCAGATGGTGATGGAACCTCATGATTCAAGAGACATTGACAGCAATAGGATCCATTTTACAGAGTCGTCAGAGCAGTGGAAATGTGCTGGAGACTAAAATTTTCCTAGAAAGAGAAGAAATGGTCCTCTTCTTTCTTCCTTTCTTGTTTCCTTTTTGGTGAGACTGGCATTTGAATTCCAGGTTGTGCTTTCTAGACAAGCACTGTACAGCTGAGCCACACCTCCAGCCATTTTGGCACTGGTTATTTTTGAGATAGCATATTGCTTCCTGTTTGGATCAAAATCTGCCTATTTTATGCTTCTCATCACAGCTGTGATGTCCACTGCATTCCACTATGTCTAGTGTCTTTCTCTTCAGTTGGAATCTCACTGACTTTTCTGCCTGGGTTGGCCTTGAACCACAATGCTCCAGATTTAGCTTCTCTGGTTCTCTCTCTCCTTTCCCTCTTCATCTTCTCATTTTTTTTTTAAACACCTGTTCTGTTTAGTAGACTCTGGAGTCTCACTGAATTTGGAGTCTTATTGAAGGCATAGAAGAGAAATGAAAGAGAATTGTTACCTTTGTCTAATAATCTCATATCAGATTGCAATATGATTTCTGTTGGATTATATTTCAGAAATAAATTAAAAGTTTGAGAAGAAAACCCCTTGTAAATTGATTGTTGGCACATAGCCCTTTTGTTAGTTGACTCACTTGGGGCTTGGTGGTATAGACTAGATCTTGACAAATCTACCTTGCTGCCTATGCCTCTAAATAAAGTTTTATTGGAACAGACTTAAGTCCATTAGTTAACATTGTGGTTCAGTTCATATTTTTAGAATTAAGTAGTTGAGGGAGGCCATATGCATTACAAAATCTAAAATGTTTTCCAGTTTTCAAAAATATATGTACAATCTTAATCAAGGAAGGAAGGAAGTCAAGTCTTAGGAAGGAAATGGAGAAAGCAAGAAATAAGCACTATTCTTGGTAAGGTACTGACATCAGAAGCCGAGAATTAACCATGTAATTTATTTTCAGCTTGCCTATAACTGTTTGATTTTTAAAAATGTTTTATAGTTACTCTCTTATGTATTTTTATTTGATTACATTTAATGGTAAGCTATACTCATTCAGTAATTATGTTGAAATGTTTCCCCAAGTAATTGGATTTATCTTTTTATGTATTTATGTGTACTGTATTTTCAATGTACCTTATATATGTATATATACATATTTATGTATGTTGGGTTATACTGTGTGATTTCAGTATAGATAAAATATGGAATACTTCTTAAGTATGTCTGCCACCCTTGCACAAGGGCTATGCTAATCTTTTTTTTTTTTTTTGTCAGTCCTGGGGCTTGAACTCAGGGCCTAGATACTGTCCCTGGCTTCTTTTTGCTCAAGGCTAGCACTCTACCACTTGAGCCTCAGTGCCACTTCCAGCTTCTTCTGTTTATGTGGTGCTGAGGAATCAAACCCAGGGCTTCATGCATACAATGCAAGCACTCTACCACTAAACCATAGTCCCATCCCCTGTGCTAATCTTCAGACGGTACCAATTTTAGTATGTCCTGCCAAAGCAAGCAAAATCCCATTAAATGAAGTAAGAATTTTATAATTTTTTTGGCTTTATTGAGTCTCATGCTTGCTAGGCTTGCTAGTTTGACTGGTTCTCTTACCACTTGAGCCATGCCCCCAGCCCTGCTTTTTGCTCTTTGTTGTGGGAATGGAGTCCCTTGGGCTTTTCTGCCCATGCTGGCTTTTAATCACAATTGTCCAGAGTCAGCCTCCTGAGTAGCTAGGATGACAGGTATATGCCACCATTTCCTGGCCTTATCATGAGTGTCCTTGGCTACAGTGAATCATGTGTTGTCTGACATGATATGTGAAATAATTATAGATAGAAAAGGTTTATTACTGCATTTTCTTTTTCTTTCTTTCTTTTTTTCTTTTTTCTTTTTGGTGGTACTGGGGTTTGGCTTCAGAGACTCATGCTTGTTAGGCTGGTTCTCTACCATTTGAGCCATGCTTCTATCCCTTTTTTTTGCTGGTTATTTTAGGGATGGAGTCTGGTAGACTTTTCTACCTGTGCTAGACTTGATCTGCAATCTTTCAGATAACAGCTTCTGACTAGGTAGCATTACAGACATTAGCCACTGTGGCTTTGGAGGGTCTGGCCCATCATCAGCTGATCCACTGCTTTTAGGCTTTTGATAGGGTTATTGAATGGTAATGGTAGAGAATAAGAAGCAGCAGAGGAAGGAGGGGGTTCACAGCCCCTTCGAGGACACAGCCCACAATGACCTAGAGATCTGCTTAGCTTTACCTCTTAAAGGGTCCATCATCTCCTGTAGCTTAACCCTGGGGACCAAGACTTTTACCACATAAAGTTTTGGGGTACATCCGGTAGCCACAGTTTATTACATTATTGATGACAGATTTTTCAGGCAGGATTATATCACTTAACAAGAAAATGTAAAGTAATTTAAATAGTAAAAGCAGTATAAGAATGAATATAACATTAAGGTTAGAAAAATAAAATTTTGTGCTTTAACTTTTTTTGGAATGGAAGCATATACTAAATGTAAAAGCACAATGATACATAATTAGCCTTGTATTTTATATTTTTAGGAATTATTTTCCCATATTGTTTATTATTTTGCACATATTGTTTATTATAGTATGAATTTAAACTTTGGTAACCGTTTCTTAGGGAAATAGTTAACTTCTACTTAGTGATTGACTAATTCATGAATTATGTGTTGGTTGTTATCTTCAACAAGAGTATTTAAAACTAGCTGGCTAGAGGATGAGAATGCAGGTCAGTAGTAGAGCATATGCTTATATGCTAAGCACATGTGTTTACCACAGGACTCCTGAAAAGTGAGTAAGGGCATAATAAACTAATCGGCTTACTTAATAGAAATCATTCAATGAAATTATTGAGTATATCACATATTAAGCACTTTTTTAGGCAGTGAGATTTCATAGACTTAGTTATTTATTGAGCCAGATCAAATATTTTTGATGTTCTGGGGATAGAGTAGTAAATAGAGCAAATGTTTCTTTTCATGTAATATACATTGTAGTTGGCAAAGGAAGGTAGCAAAGTTAGGTACCACATGCTATGAAGAACCTGAAAGTCAGGTATTGGGGAATGTTAGTTTGGGTAGAATAGTTCAGAAGGTTTTTTTGTTTTATGATGACATTCTTGCAGAAATCTGAATATATGTTAGAGGGAAAGTTACTTAGAACCCAGCTAAATTCTGTGTGTGGGCACAATATCGAAAGAACAGAAAACAATAATGTACAACAGTTGGTCCCTAGTCCAGGGTTAGAAAATAATCATTTGTTCATTTATGCTTCTTATTAGATCTCATTTTTTTTGTGAATCCTCTTTCAAACTGAAATTCTGGATGGTACAGTCCAGTGTCCTGAGGCATGTATAAATTGTTCAATTTATAGTATGCCAATACCCATTATGTGGTGGTCATCTGTTTAATTTGCAACAGAGAATATGAGCTTTGGAATTAATGGGTAAGAAATCCTCACTAAGATGAGACTAACAATTTACATTTAGCTAAAATGTGCAGAGTCTGTACTAATTTTTTATTGTACTAAGATAAAGAGGAGAAAGGAAGTAGAATAATAATTAACAGCTGTAAATTTAAAAGTCAGCCTTATTCCAAGTATTAATTTTTCATACAATGTTGTGCAAAATAATCAAGTTCCTGAAATTATAGAAACACTGATCAAGGTGTTTGTAATTGCAAGGAATGATAGGTAGCTAACCTCAAGTGTGGACTAATTAACTTAGGGCTTGTATAATATACTCTACCAGAAGTAGTTATTTAAAAATAACTGACTTCTTCCTTTCATTTTAGAAATAGCAATATTTATGACATTTTAATTTTGTTTACTGTCACCAAGCACTCATTTTTATGGTGTGTCTTTTGATTTTTAAAATAGGTACAAGTTGAACTGCCCTAATTAAAAAAAAATCAGAACTCTGAAATGCTCTGAATATGTTAACCGTACCAGCTGTGACATAACAGTCAAAAAGTTTTGTCAGGTTCTGTGGGGGAGGGGTGTCCCACTGGGAGGGGAAAGATAGTGGAGAGGGTGAATGAGGATGAATATAATGAAAGTAGTTTATTTGCACACATGAAAATAGAGCCTTGAAACCTATTGAAATTATTTTAAGTAAGTAAGGGGGTGGGTGGGTAACAGTAATGTAGGAGGTAAATTTGGCTGGGGTGTGCTGAATGGAAATGTCACACTTATACCTTCCTTGTGCATTAAATGTAGGCTAATAATAATTTTAAAAGTTTTGGTTGATTTTAGAGCATTTTAGATTTAGGATTCTTTGGACTAGGAATTCTTAACAGGTTACGTCTGCAAATATCCCGAAATACAGGAAAAGGAAATCTGAAATACTTTTAGATCTAAGCATTTAGGATAAGGAATGTGTAATAAGTGAAATTTTGTTTCTGGCATATTATTATTGCTATTTCGGTTTTCACAAAATATGTCTTATAAAGAACAGCATCAATGATAACTATTACATAGATAGTTTATGATTATTGAAATACTATACAGAGGTGATACAAATTAAATTCATACTATTAAGACATTTAGAGAGGTCATTTACTAAAACGGCCACCACATATAAATGGGTTTCATTAAAAAAAAAACTCTTTTGCAGACATTTGCTAGAATTTAGCACACGTTTACTTAGTTTTATGTTTATTATATGTATCACAATATATACAAGAATCCTCAAGTAAACTAGAAGGTATTAGGAATGCATTTCGCAAATTGTAGAGGAGTCCAGTGCTCATTTTGAGTGGATCTAATTTCACAAGAAAACCTACAGTCTTCTTCTTTCTTGGTGTACATGTTTCAGTGGTGCAACTTGGCTCCTGTTTCTGTTCCGTTTCTGTTTGGTAACCTGTGTCATTTTGTCCAGTTTGGTAGGTCAGGTAGCCTAGAGGAGCTGCTCTGTGGACTTATCCCCAGGTGGAGCATTTCTTGACATTGCCACATGCTGATGTTACGTTGGTCACTAACTTCCAAGGGCAGCAAGTCTCGCCCATGGGTGTCCATGCCCATGATTGTCAGCTGTAAGAAGACTGAGGTGATGCCAGGGGCAGGTCTCTTGACTGCCATAGCATACTTTACAGGACCGTGGGAGGTGGGGAAGGCCAGGCTCATTAGCTGGGAATATCTTTCTACCTTAACTGTGCTTCATTGCTAAGAGCCACCTATACTTCACACTAGCCTTGCCTGGCACAGGTAGGCAAAGCTGTTTGTGGGTGGATGTGACTGTAGGGCTTTGTGGTAGGGGAAAACAGGAAGGAAAGAAGGAGAGAGGAAGGAAAAAAAAAAACACTGTTTGGTTTCTTGTGTGTTACCTCAGTTTTCTCCCACTCTTGCATTGGTCATTTGAGGGGTATTTTCCACCCTCATGCAAGGGAGAAACATTCCAAGACCCTATGGATGCCTGAAAAACCATCAATAGACTGAACTCCATATATACCAAGTTGGTTAATTCATAAGATTTGGCATAGTCAGAAATTAGCAGCAAATCTTAATAAAAACAATTTTAAGAATGTATTGTTATTAAGTTATTTAAAGCACATTAATTATAGGACTGGAGTCCTAGCTCAAGTGTTAAGAGTGCCAGCCCAGCAAGCAAACCCAGCAAGTGCAAGGCCCTCAGTTCAAGCCCTGACACCAATCTGTCAATATACCACATAAAAAACAAAACCTTATGAGTGGCAAATGGGGAGGGGAACCACTGCAGTGACGAGGTGCCCATCACTTAACCCAAGTAGATTCTGCCTACTTTCTAAAGTTGCTACGAAAAATATCTATAATTCAAACTTCAGTGACACTGACTGGATACACCTTTCTCTTCCCTCTCTTCGTTTGTAGCATTTTACCTTCATTTACTTAAACCAAAGTGCTTATTTAGTTTGGCTCCTTAAATTTACAACTGGGGAAATGAAATACCATCAAATATATAACCACACTTAAATATAGCTGTGTGCATGTGTATCACTTTTATGTCTATTATACAAAGCCATAAATAATCCAGGAGTGCAGCATCTGGTTCACCTGCTGCTCTTTATGATGTGAAATGGTGAGTCACATGAGGAATTGTGTTACTTGTATGAAGTACTTGGAAGTCAGCTTCACTTGGAGAAGTCCTGGGCTGCCTGTCATAAAGATGAAAAGTTTGAGCCATCTGTTACTTAAAAAAATCCACCCTGGTAGACCACCTGGTGTTTAGCTAGGCCTTGGGATTTGTTCCAGTTACAGCACTGCTTCATTGAACAAATACAGGGATGAGAGTACATAGGGCTTGGTGATTACCTCCAGGACACGGGAGAGGCCCTTTTCTCTGAGTCTCAAACAATGTTATTTGTATCATTGTTATTTCCTACTGTGGTTTGTCTGTCATTAAAAACAGTTTTGTCTTAATTTTAAAAATTGGATATGAGGAGTTACATTATACAAAAACAACATTATACAATGATGGAGGTAATGCTCTGTGCAGCTAGATTTAATTTGGAGCAGTGGATGGCCACCTGCTAGGCCTTTGTTCCTGTGGCAGTCTGGCAAGTGGCCCCAGTGTTTTGGTTCCTTCCATGGTCATGTGGTTGTTGAGATCTGCCTGGGTTAGTTGCAAACCATTAATCTGGTAGCACAGAATGATGAAATATTTGACTACTGAGTGTTTGAATTAAGACAACAAATCCCTTTTAACGTTATTATTCAGCAATCACAGAATGCTTTTATCATGTTGATATAACATTGGAGTCTTTACATTTTATCTAAGAGCAACTTACTCTTATCTAAAACATAAAAAAGAAATCTAGGTAGTATTTGGCATTATGGTATCTAGCTACCATACAACACCTGTCTGATGGGGTAACCATATAATTCAGGGATTACACCGTAACACTTTTGAGAGTGCTGGGATAAGAAGTATGGACAAGGATATGGGATCCTTTGCTTATAAGACACCACCACATTCATCATACTCTTCAGTCAAGAACCACAAGTGTTCCTGGTATATGTAAGGGCAGTTTTTTTTTTTTTATAGTTGGTGTTGCAGTCTGTCAGGTCTGCACATGATGGCACCCAACCTAGGGTCGAGAAAAAAAGAGGAAAAAAAATGCACTCGTACTGACATGTTCAGACATTTTTCTCATGTAATTTTTTGGATCATACCATAATACTATGTACATGTATTTACATACTATCTGTATTATTAGGTTTTATGAATAATCTAGAGTTGATTTAAAGTGTAGAGTGCTGGAGGCCTGACTCAAGCTGTACAGTTTCTGCACAAAGTCCTGAGTTGAAATGTAGCACTGCCAAATATGAAGGATGTGCGTAGAGTATGCAAAGAGTATATTATATTACAAAAAGGACCTGGCTGGTCCTGAAACCGATCCTCTGCCAAAACTGAAGGAAAACTCGGTCATGTGTATATATGAGTATATATGTGTGCTAGGAATGTGTACATGCTTTCATTCATTACTTTTCAGGGCTGTATTCAACCCAGGGCCTCACATATGCCAGGCATGGTACACTCATCCCCAGCCCCTGACTCAGCCCCAGGGAGGCTTTGACTTTTATCTAGTGTTTCTCTGATTTCTGTCTCTTTCTCTCTTAGCTTTCTCCTGTTCTCATGTCTTTTCTTTCTTACTTTCCCCCACTGGAGTGCATTGGAATAAGACAGTTTATGTTTACATGTTGATTGTGCTAGAACTTGCTACAGTACTTCATGATTTTTATATAGTGGAACTAAGTCCATAAGGAAGATGATATTTACTTGTTAATGTCTCACATTTTCTATGTAAGCTCCAAGGGCAGTATTCTTTCTTGTTTACTTTTTTATCCCCAGAGCCTGGAAGTATGCTCTGGATTTAGATGATTAATTATTAAACAAAATGAATAGAAATGCTTTTTAGTTCCCTCATGGCTTATGAAATCAGATATTATTTAGGGAGGGTTTTGGATTTCCTTCCTATGAAGGAGAAAGTACTTTGGAAGCATTCTATTGGTAATATTGGTCTGTAGTCTCTCCTCAGTACTTGTGGTCCCAAGACTTGGTTTTCCTACTTTATCAGTGAAAATACTTTTTGCTTCAAGTAATAGAAATCTTAACTGAAACTCACTTAAGCAATAAGGAAGTGGATTATGTTGCACAATGGGAAGTCCCAGAAGGCTTCAGAGTAAGTTGATTAAATTTAGTGTTGTTGTAGGTACCCACGTTGGTTCTTTCATTTTTTCTTCCCCTTTTACCTTCTTGGCTTCATCCTTAAAGCTGCATCTTTCCCCCTCTTGCCCCTGCTCGCTTCCTTTGTGGGTAAGAGTAACAACTGGATAATGTTTTCCTTATTTACATATACTGGGCAAGAGATTGGCTTTTCTTTGAAGACTTTCCTCATGTATCATTGGTCCTAGTTGGCTTTAGGCTATTCTTCCCTGAATCTTTTTTGTCAAAGAAGATGAAATTATAGTGATGAGCTTGGTTTAATCATCTTGACTGAAATGGATGCAGGAATCAACTGTAATACTCACTAAAATCTCATATGAATTAACCTTTATAAATAAATCTCTAAAAAGACTGTTGATTTCCTGAGCTCTGAGTTACGATTTCCCAGAGTAATTAGGTTGATAACCAAGAGGCTTCTGGGTGAAATCAATATTACATGATAATGACTTCATTAAGGAAATTGTAGCTTTTAAATTAAAAATGCAACAAGTTCTCTCTCTTTAAATTTAATAAATATGACATACAATATGGTTTTTAGAAAGTAGTTATGTAAAACTCTGTTGGAAATGTGGTTCCTCCTTAAGTTTCTTTGAACTGATAACAATTGGCATGTTTAAATTATTCAAATAAATTTTGTTGACAGAGTGGAAGAGATAACTAGGACATACTGAAGCTTACTTGAAAAAATAAAGTCAATACATAAGACAGTGTGCATCTGCCACTGTTACTAAACAGTTTTTGATTTACTAGAAAATATAATAATGGATTTTTTTTTTTGTTTGAGCAGGTATTCTCAGTAAATATTTAGTAGGCAGTTTGGAAACATGAAGTTGTGGAGAATGCTCTGAATTTAGGACTTGGTATCTAAGTTTCTAGCTCTGGTCCTGGCCCTAAGTATCTGTGATTTCTAGTATAACATCCAAGCTTTGTGAGCCCTTCACTTAAAAAAAATCTGTTAAAGAGCCTCTTTTAGTTTTCTAAGAATATCTCTCCCTTTGTTGGCTATGACCACTCCTTTCCTGGGAATCCACTGACATACATCTAAGTTGTTAGACAAATGTATCATATGTTTGTACAGTGATGATAAGAAAGAGTGCTTCTTTTTTATTGAAATATGCCAGTTCATTAGATATGAAGCTCCTGTAGAATAAGCATATTACATTTCCACAATACTTCTAGTATATCATTAACAAAATTTGAGTTTCTAGTGATATCTGGCATCTGGAATGTAGCAGACTGATAAGTTGCTAAATAAAATGAAGGCATCTGGGCTGGAATTCTGTGGCTCAGTAAGTTGAGTAAAAAACCGTGTCACATAGTGAAATAATAATAATAATAATAATAATAATAATAATAATGGCACTTGAGTCCAAGGAAGTAAGCATGAGTTTGAATTCACCCTTAAATTAATATATTTTGATAAAAGGAAGCTATTTCCGCTTGAAAGCTTTTGACTATGACTCAACCAAAAGAGCTTGCACATGATCATATGATAGGATATTTCATTTGAAAAGGCTTAGATAAACTTCCAGGCATTTTTATTTGGCATCTGTTTTGGTAATGTGTGTACTGTTATGATTAGGAGAGTTGTGTGTGTGTGTGTGTGTGTGTGTGGAGTACAAGAGAAAAATAAGTTAACATTAAAAAAAAAAACTTACTTAAACAATAGCCCAGATTTTGATCAGCTTCATGATGAGAGTAAGTCAGGCATCACAGGACTTCTGAGGCTGAAGGAAGGATTAGATAGTGAGTTCAAGATTACCAGGAGGGCTGAGAATGTGGCTTAGTGGAAGAATGCTTGTCTAGCATGCATGAAGCCCTGAGTTTGATTCCTTAGGACCGCATAAACAGAAAAAGCTGAAGTGGCACTGTGGTTCAGGAGGTAGAGTGCTAGCCTTGAGCAGAAAGAAGTCAGGGATGGTGCCCAGGCCCTGAGTTCCAATCCCCAGGGCTGGCAAAAAAAGGACTACCAGGTGTGATGGAGTCAGGAGTCTATTTCATGTAGGCTACTCAGAGTAAGCATTCTGAAGGATGCAGAGTTTGGATGTAGACTAATGTAGCGACAGTGTAAAATTGTGAAGATCTAGGGACTGAAATCTTGAATAATTCTATGGTTCAGAAAGTATGAGCAAGAGACTTGTAGTCTGTATGATCAGGATAGCAATGGAAATGAGAAGGTCTTGGATTTTGTAGCTTTTTCCAGAAGTTCAAGGCTGGCAATCTTTATCTTTTGAGCCATACCTCCACTTCTGAGGGTTTAGATTTGAAGTCTGTTTTCAAAGCCTTCAGTATCCTTTACAGGTAAGCTGATGTAGACTATGAGGAAAAGAATGATTAAGAATGACTTCTATTTTTAAAATTAATTAATTAATTTTTTCTTATTTATTATCAAAGTGATGTACAGAGAGGTTACAGTTTCATATGTTAGGCCTTGGGTACATTTCTTGTACTGTTTGTTACCTCCTCCCTCATTCCCCCATGACTTCTATTTAAAAAAAAATATTTTGGTGGCAAAGAGTCATGTATTGATGCCATAAGTCTGAGAGAAGAAAGGTAAAGTTTTCCTGTATATGTTTATGTGGAAAGGAATGGACATAGGAACAAGAAATCACGACTTAACCATACTAATATGAGATGCTTGCTAGATAACTGAATGGTTGGTTATATTATGTATGCATAATTTGCTTTGAGATAGTTTGGGAACTGTCATCTTGGAAATGATACCTACAGCCACAGACTGAAGAAGGTCACCTGGGGAATGTGGAATGAGAGAAACCTAGCAATTAAGAACCACTGGAAGAGGCCAGCAGTCACTGCTGTGAGGCCAAAGCAGCTAGGCAAAGGTTTAGTGAAGGATGCACTTCCAGAATGGAGTGGCCAGCGGTTTAAGTGCTATCAGGAGATGGACTTGATTAGAATGAGATTATTTTGGGATTTGTCACGAGGAAGATGGTCCTGGTGCTTGGTGAGAAATTTCAGTAGGAATTTGGGATAGAAGACTGATTTGAGCAGGTTTCAAATGCCATGAGAGACAAGAGCCTAGATTCTGTCTAGAAAAGGTTTACTAATTACAAAGAGAAGCAGAAGTGGAGATAGAACAAGGTAGAAGGAGATAGACAATCCAAAGAGTTTTTGTTTTGTATTTATTTTTGAGACAGAGTTCCATTACATTGCCTAGGTTATCCTTGAACTCATAATCCTCCTGCCTCAGTCTTCTGAGTGCTGGGATTGTAAGTGTGCACAGATGAGAAGTTTTGTTTCATCTCACTTTAAGACAATAGTCTGACTAGCCCAGGCTGTATTTGTCTCATGTACTGAGTACTGAGATTTTATTTTATATTATAAAAATGAGGTAGTACTGCATATTTATATGTTACTTGGTTTGAGCCATCTAAGAGAAAAAAAAGGTGTTTGGTAGGATAAAAGAGGTAATTAATTACAGAGCAGAGCATGCCAGGAGGTCTGGGAATCCGGTGCATAACCTGAAACATTAGACTTACACGAGATTAAGGGCAATTGATCTATGTCAACACACAGCAGAACAAGTGTTGGCTTAGAGCAGGTAGTTTGTTAGATATGATGGTGTGAAGGGCAAGCATTTCCCTTCTAGTTGTTTCTATTTTCCCATTAAAGTAGGTGAAGTCATCTGCTGAGGTTTCAGGAGGTCATGCATTTTGTTTTCTTTTTACAAATGTATTTCATTTAGGGCTTTTTTTTGTTATTGTAAGCAATATACTCAAATATATTTTATCAACCCATGGCATATAACAGAAGCTCCTACTTTTTTGCTTTTAGTATAGGGAATTTGAGATCTAGAAACTGGTGTTTCTTGCCTTCTGGTTGCAGCTGGCACAATAGAACAGAAGGGGATACTTTCATGAAGTAGAATTTGCTCACTGAGTGTCTGTTGCTTTCAGGACTTTGCCTCATACAAGGAAACATCTCATTCCTGGGAAGCTCAAATGGCTTCCTGCTGTGGTATAGGAGCTCCTAGACACTGTTACAGCCTTAATTCCTCCACTTCTCAGCCAGTCTTCTGAAGCATATCTTTTCCCTTTGGCAAGTTCCTCCTTTCACTTAGGAGGATTCATGAGGCAGCATATGCTGCATGTGAAAAGTGTGCTAGGAAAGCCTAAAGTTGTACAGTAAGTGAAGTCCTAGTGTTATTACAGTAATTCTTGATATTTTACAGGACAGTTACAGTTGTCTTCAGTAACATTCATTTTATCCCCCCCCCCATTATCTTCAATCTTCAAGAAGTTGCAAAGAGGGATTTCAAAAGATTTTTTTTTTCTAATTTTACTTTTGTCTCTTAGAGGTGTAGTGTAGTAATTTGTGAATTGTGCTTTATATGTAGTGCTTTAATATATGATGTTGAAATTTGCATGCTAAAAGCTGGAAATGGAAAAAAAGAAGTGGAATTTATTGGCTGCTTTTTAATAGTTTGGTATCAGAATTTTGAAAAGCCATAGAATTTCCTTCTTTTCATAGTTTACAAGTGGATGAATAGAATATGGAATATATGGATATATATACTATGAATATATGAAAGTTGGTAGAAAAAGAATTTAAGATGTTAAAATGAACTCTGTTCTTTTTTTGTTAATTTTCAGGTGAACTAAATATAGTTTATCTTGCATCAAGTAAGTATAAAAAAGGTTAAATAGAAACTGAATATTTTGGAGGGTAAATTGAAGAAAATTTAGTTTAAAAAAATCTTACAGCTTGAACAATAAGAAATCATTCCTTTTTTTGTTTGTTTGTTTTTTGTTTTGGTGGTCGCTTGTGGGGCTGGGCACTGTCCCTGAGCTTCTTTGTGTTCAAGGCTAGGACTATCAATTGAGCCACAGCTCCACTTCTGCTTTTTGAGTGCTTAATTGAAGAGAAGAGTACCTTTCTTCTCGGTCCAGCTTTGAACACCATCCTCAGATGTCAGCCTCCTGAGTAGCTAAGATTACAGGTGTGAGCCACTGGCACCCACCATGATTCAGTTTTTTGTCAGTTCATGATAGAGGCAGGATCTGAATGGAAGCCTCGCAATAACCACTGTAGAATTTTCTTTCTGGAACCGTGCTGTATTAGTTTGCTTCCTACCATTAGAAGAAAGTACATGAAATGAATATCAAGAGGAAGTTTCCGGGGGGCTGGGGATATAGCCTAGTGGCAAGAGTGCCTGCCTCGGATACGCGAGGCCCTAGGTTCGATTCCCCAGCACCACATATACAGAAAACGGCCAGAAGCGGTGCTGTGGCTCAAGTGGCAGAGTGCTAGCCTTGAGCAGGAAGAAGCCAGGGACAGTGCTCATGCCCTGAGTCCAAGGCCCAGGACTGGCCCCAAAAAAAAAACAACAACAACAAAAAAAAAAAGAGGAAGTTTCCATGAGGCTTACAATTTTGGTGGTTCCATTCCAAGATGGATTGTCCCTATTGCTTTGGGCCAATGAGAATGCTGTACATTGTGGCTGGATCATGTGGCTGGGCACAACCATCTGCCCCACAAGGCAGGAGCAAAGAGGCAGAGGAAGAGGAGATGGTAGGGTCCCATGGTCTCCATCAGGGACTAGAGATCTTTTATGAAAGGTTCACACTTCCCTCATTCGCACCAGCCTGGGAACTAGGCCTTTAACACATGGGAGCCTGGAGAACATTGCACATCTAAATATGGCACACCCTTCCTAAAGCCTAGAGTCTTGTTCTGAGAAGGGGAAGTAATGATGTCCCAGGAGAACAGACAGAGTGTTCTGGGTCTCTTTGTGCTATTAATTTTCCTGTCACCCTTCTCAGTAGAATAGGTTTTAATGACCACAAAAATGTAGCAAACAAACAACTATTAAATGTGCTCTTTGAAATCCTTTTAATAACAATTCTAGCTGGTCTTACCAGTGTCATCCTAGTTACATCTGCTCTAGTGAGAGGACCATATGCAGTATATATTTTTTTCCCTAAGAACATGTATTGGGTTCTTCCAGCTAACTGTGACATCCTGTTTATGTGCCATGGGTTAAAACCACTTTTATGTGGGTTCTGAGATACATAGGAAGGTTCAAAAGACTTCAGAGACCAGTTGCCACAGTTTTCTTTTCTCCTTTTTGTTTGCTTGGAAATCTCTGATTAGTTTTGGAGTATTTTTTTTTGTAAACAACATCAGTTTTATTTTTAATCTTCATATTGTGAAATGAAACAAAAAGCTACACAGAAATGCATAGGTTGGCAAAATATTTTAATTTGAACACCCTTATTGTTTTTTTTTTTTTTTTTTTTTTGGGCCAGTCCTGGGCCTTGGACTCAGGGCCTGAGCACTGTCCCTGGCTTCTTCCCGCTCAAGGCTAGCACTCTGCCACTTGAGCCACAGCGCCGCTTCTGGCCATTTTTTGTATATGTGGTGCTGGGGAATCGAACCTAGGGCCTCGTGTATCTGAGGCAGGCACTCTTGCCACTAGGCTATATCCCCAGCCCCTGAACACCCTTATTGTAACCATCATCAAGCAATAAAAGTTTGCCAGCCAGTCTGGAAAAGCTATTGGGTTGCCATGGACGTCAGAGCTCTCTCCCAGCCTCCATGTGTGACCACTATTCTTACTTTTTCTTTTCTTTCCTTATTGTTGGTCATGGGGCTTGAGCTCAGGGCCTGGGAGCTGTCTCTGAGCCTCTCTGTGCTCAAGGCTAGCGCTCTACCATTTGAGCCACAGTATTACTTCCAGCTTTTTTGGAGTAGTTTATTGGAGATAAGAGTCTCAAGGATGTTCCTACTGGGATGGCTTTGAACTTCCATCCTCATATCTCATCCTCCTGAGTAGCTAGGATTACCATAGCATGAGCCACCAGCACCTGGCTTACTTTTTTTTTTTTAAATACTATGTGCATACACGTGTGTGTGTGTGTGTGTGTGTGTGTGTGTGTGTGCATTCCACAGTTATCTTTCTTTTCTGCACATGTTTGCAATCTGTTCTAATCAATCAGTTTCCTCTCCCTCTTTCCCCTTCCTATTCTGATTTTTATAGTAATCACTTCTATTATGAGTATTTGACTTTAGACAATAAATTTAAATTCTGCTTATTTAAAAAAAAACTCTTCTCTTTCCTTTCCTTTTTTGTTTTCCTTAAGATTTCCTTTTAAAGAACATAAACCTTTGACCTGTGGACTTTCCATGATCTGCGTTTAATACATTGCATATTCAAAGACCGTCAGATTATGGTTAGCTGAGGATTCACCTTTTTTTTTTTTTTTTTTGGAGAGAGAACTTAACTGGTATTTTAGGTGTGGTTTTGACTTCTGTGATGGGTTTAAGTCTTTGTTGATATTGTTCTGCTTAATTGGCTACGATGTTAATTCTTAGAGACCCCTTTATAAGAACCACATTTAGTACTTGTGTCGTCTTTTGGATAATTCTGGAATCCAGATACTGTGAGGATAAGGGTACTCAAGTTATCATCTGTTTTTAATTATAGAGGCCACATTTCCTACCCCCTTTACCTTTGTTTCCTAAATTTTCTTTACAGATGTCAACTTTTAAATATTTTACAGAAGTTGCCCATGAATTAGGTGTTACTTTCCCAGTTTCCCATCAACACCATGCACTTACTTTTCCTTATGTGTATGTTTTTGGGAGCTGTAAAGTTATATGCTCTGTTCATTGGTTGTCTCAGTCCTGTGGGATCAGACTATTCAACTTTTTATTTAGCTATTATTTAACTTTAACTTTTAGAAATACTTTGAAGATAATGGAATATGTTTTTCTTTTTGTTTTGGCATTTTATTTTTAAAATATACTTTATTGTTAATGTAGAGGTAATATACAGAGAGGTTACAGTTATATGAGTCATGTAATGAGTATAGCTCTTTTTTTTTTTGTTTTTGTTTTTTTGGCCAGTCCTGGGGCTTGGACTCAGGGCCTGAGCACTGTCCCTGGCTTCTTCTTGCTCAAGGCTAGCACTCTGCCACTTGAGCCACAGCGCCACTTCTGGCCATTTTCTGTATATGTGGTGCTGGGGAATCGAACCTAGGGCCTCATGTATACGAGGCAAGCACTCTTACCACTAGGCCATATCCCCAGCCCTGAGTATAGCTCTTTTTGAACCATATCTCTCCTTCCTTCTCTCTCTTCCAGTTTTTCCCTCCTGTCCCCACCCACAAGATATTTTATTTTCCACATAGTGTCTAGTGAGTACCACTATTGTATTTGTTCACCTTTTTCCCCACCTTTTCTGTGCCTCCCCCATTCTCCCAAAGACAAGTAAACTTAACAAAAAAGACAAAAGGAAAGGAAACCAAAAATGGCAACAAAAAATGTCTTGTTTCCTTTTCTTGGAGTTCATGTCATAATATATTTTTATATGATCACATGCACATAGCTGTTGAGCCTTTATCAACTACTCCTATGCATATCTTCCTTTCGTCTGACTATGTGAATCAGTCTAGAGACCTGTATAATTTATCATGTGCCAGTGTATTTTTTAAACCATTCACTGTGTTTAGTTTTAAATTTATAGGCACATTATAGTTATCACAAATGAAGGAAATCATGCAGCAACTTAGGTTTCTTTGGCTCTAGCTTACTGTGCTTAATATATTTTTTTCTAAATCTTTCCATTTTCTTGTGAATGGTACAACATGGTTCTTTTTGATGGATGAGTAGAATTCCATTGTGTAGATATACTACATTTTCTTGATCCATTTGTGTAGTACTGAGGCTCATCGGGGCTGATTCCATATCTTGGCTGTCATAAATAATGCTGCAATGAACATATTTTGTTATTGTAAATTAGGCTGTGATCACAATGTACTTTAAACTTGCTCCATCAAGTTAGGGTTTTTTTTGCTCAAGCTTGGTGCCCTGCCACTTGAACCACACTTCCACTTCTAGCATTTTTGGTGGTTAATTGGAGATAGTAGTGTCATGGACTTTTTTGCCTGGATTGGCTTTGAACCGCAGTCCTCACATCTTAGCTTCCTGAATAGCTAGGATTACAGGTGTGAACCACTGGTGCCTGCCTTTTTATATAAGAATTTTAAGTGCAATTCTTTTGTTTCTTTGGGGTCCCATTTATTTTGTTTCTAGGTTCAAATTAGGAATTTTTAATGCAATATATATGCCATAATAGTTGGCAAGTGTCAAAATATGAATAGTTTATAGTACTTTGCTTATTAGTTTTGAGACTAAAGTGAGTTAGCATTAACCCAATAGAATGTTTAGTTTCTCCCTCTATCTCTCATGCATATATACTTCACATCTGTAGAATATATAGTTACTTAAAGGACATATTGAATATCAATAGAATTCTGAGAAAAATTTCCAATGAGAAATGAACTAGCCCTCATAAATACAAAGCTTCTCAAGAATGCTCTGCATTGTACAAATAGTCAGTTGGGTAATTGATAGTATTTGGAAGTTAAATCAAATCAAATCTTTATTCTTTGTCCTTAGTGAAGTTAATTTTTGATCCCAAATATTTTATACCTTCTACAGAGTGATTGCTCATAACTATTAGCAGGCTAAGTCAAAAGTTCCCACTTGTTGTAGTAATGTGGATTATTATTTTTCACAGATAAACAGGCTTTTTTGTGTGAGTGCTGATCCTGGGGCCTGAACTCAGGACCTGGATGCTATCCTTGAACATTTATGTTCAAAGCTAGTGATCTACCACTTGAACCACAGTTCCACTTCCAGCTTCTTGATGGTTAATTGGAGATAAGAATCTCATAGACTTTCCTGCTTAGAATGGCTTTGAACTGTGATTCTCAGATCTCAGTTTTCTAAGTAGGTAGGATTACAGGTGTGAGCTACCATGGGTGTGAGCCAGCGTCACCTGGTGACAGACTTTTTATTGTAGCTGTTTCTCAAGGAAACAAGCATTGAGACACACTGGAATAGACACACTGAATGATCTTTTCCTATGCTGAGTAGTTCAACTTCAAGTCCCTTCTGCATGATTCAGCTAAGCTTTATCTTCCATGTGATGGACATGTAATGGATGGTGGTAATAATGAAGATAACTTGGTTTAGTTATATGTTATGGTATAATTTTTTCAGGATATGTTGCTAGTTGGTGAGTGCAGTTCTCATACTTTTTAACATTGATGGTTTGAGCTGATGTCACTGTGAGTCCTGTGGTTGGCATTGCAAATAGGAACACTGTCCATTTCCCCATCACTCCTGGCAGGTACTATCTTTCCCCTTTCTTGTAGATACCAAAGCATTTTTCACAGAGATTGTAGGCAGTATTTTATTGAAATTACTGAACCTTCTGCAACTGGAAGTGGAGGGTACTTCCTGCGTTGGGCTGTGCTGGCTATGAAAATAAACTGATCTATCAAAGTAAAAAGATTTACCATAAATTTAAATGCAGATGAATGATATAAGCACTAATCCATTTGATTATCTGTATTTCAGTTGATGAAAAGACTAGATTTGCATTTAATGTTTTTTTTTCTAATTTTGAGAGACTAAGTATGGCCACTTATCACATAAATTGGTCTTAGTAATTTTTCTAGTAATAGACAATGTTAGTTAATAATTTATTACAATACATTTATTATATTATAATTTATTATTATTATTCCTGGTATGGAATGTCTTCTACTTACTAATCTGGAAGAGATTTATTGAAGCTGCACTCCAAATCATATCAAGTGAGTCATGTGTATAGGCATTGTCTTCAAGGAGCTTAGAGTTTAGTAGACGAGAGAAGTCTACAGAAGTGATATAGTATAGTATAAATTGAGGCAGAATGTGTAAAATAATTGGCCACAAGAACCATACAAACTAAATTGGCTAGTTCAACAAGACCATGAGTTTTTAAGAGTGTCCTAAATTTCTGTCCCTCTCTGCCTGTAAGAACTCTTGATCTGCGGGAGGGGAGCTGCTGAAGTCCCATTAAGTCTGTTTGGAAGGAAGTTAATTTCTCTCCAAAAGGTGGGAGCCAAGGAGACAACCCTGCCTACTCTTATCTTCCCAGGGGCTCTCTGACACTTGTTTTTGTCACTTTGCAGTTTATTATTTTAATAACAAAGCGCTTTTCTCTTGTTCCTTCAAGTGGGTCAGCTTTTACTTCTTGAAAAGTGACTCTGGAAAATTTATGTTAAAAATTTTGTAAAATTTATGTTCATAATCTTTTTTAAGTTTTAAAGAACTTCTTATTAATTCTAAATTTGGGTATGTCTTCTACCAGGTTGAGATCTAACAGTACTTTAGCTCACACAGTATTGAGGTCCATGAAGCTAGAAATAAGTCCAAAAATGTGTTTTCCTTTAGTATTTATTAAAAGGCTAGAAGTACTAGAACTAGCTTACAGCTTTCATTCAATTATTTTTTGGAACAAAACCTGTAAACTTCCTTTTCTTTTACCCCAAAGTATAACACAGATTCCTATCCTCAATTAATTTTAGTCTTTCTGGTGATTAAAGTACAAAGGATTGTGCAAGCTGGATGACAAATCAGCCAGTAGAGTGTCTGATGGGTGGGTGGTTCTTTCCCTAGCTGTCATCTTAGTGATGGCTCCTGATGTGTTCTCAAGTGCTCACCCTGCTCTTTCCTCTCTAGAAGGGCTTCTGTCTGAACAATGTTGATGTGAGTTCAGCATCAGGATATTGCTCTTAGGAATAGTGAGTTAATTGCAGATATTGGCTTTTTCATTTTATGTGGATATTCTCCATATTAGAAATATAACATGCCATATACTTTAGGTTATTTGTTTATGCTAATCCTTTTAAGAAAAGAGAGCTTTACCTTCCTAACAAGAAAGAAATCATTGATTCACATACACATGCTCTGTGAATTTTAAATGTGGTGAGGTATTATATGTACAAAGATCTGACTTACATGAGACTTTGACTGGAAGTTCACAAAATGCCATTGGACTTTATGTATAATATAGAGACAGAGAACTCTACTTATACATGGATAGTAACTGGATCCTGTAAATAAAAATAATATGTGCATCTAATAGTTCATAAAGAAATGTGACTCACAGAGGCATATAGAATAGAGTATGGAGAACATACTAGATAAAAGAAAGGAGGTTGAGAGCTTTTTGAAGGAGCTAAGTTAAGAGCAAATAACTAAAAATCCTAAGGTACATTAAGAGTCATTTCAGGGCTTTCTTTTAAAAGTAGATGATAGTCTGACTGAAAGTGCTCTTTTGTATTTCTGTGTACAGTTTACATTTTCTGATTTTGAGAGAGATTTTTCAGGTTTATGTGTGTTCCTTGAAGCCTAAATTTCTCTTGGTCTCTGGTAGACCTTTAAGCATACATTTTACATGTGGTAAATATTTCATTAATCAATTTGCAAATGAAGTTGTTGATTTCCATCATTTACTCTAGAAATGGTAACAAAAAGAATGAGTAGAGAAATTATTAACAGCTGAAACCTAGTAAGGAGAGAAATGAATCTATATATGTGGCCTCTGTGGAATTATTTATGATGGGGCCACACAACCTTATGGATCTTACAACCCTTGGCTTAGGACATTATTATACTGAAGCAAAGGGCAGTGATAGATGGATTGAAGTAATGGCTCTGTCTTTATTGTGACCTCTGGCAAGCTATTTAATCTTCCTAATCCTAGTTTCCTTTTTATAAAATGAAATGACAAGGCTAGAAAGTCTTGTATGTCTTGGACACAGCCGAGATTTTATATATGCACAGGGATTATCTGAGACAATCAATTACCAGTTCAGTTAGATTCATTATATTGCCTGTAATAAGGAAATGTCGGTATGTCAAGATTTTAGAAACATTTCCTTAGAATAGTTACATCATTTTGACCAAAAATTTGGTCATAAATTGGAATATAGCTCAGTGTAGAGAGTAAACCTTTTTGATCAAGAAGCAGAAGCTATTTGGTGGTTGAATGCAATAAAAAGAATGGTATTCATTGATTAGACAGGAAATTTTGAGTTAATGAGCTCTCTACCTTTGAGGAAATAAAGCAGAAGTCACATGGCTGCCTATGAGGGATATTGTGTGAAATATTCACCAGGTTTACTTTCCAAGAGGAGCTCTCATGTTCGGGAACTTCTTTGAACTGCAAGTTAGGAAGGGAGGTAGAGAGTCATATCACATATATTTTACTACCTTGGTTTTGGTCTGGGGATTGTCCCCTTTGAAATGGGTTGTCAGGATGCCTTCCCAGAGCTGTGGGGGCACTCTACTCCTTGTCCTGTTTTCAAGTCAAAGAACAATGTTGGGTGCTGGGAACGTGGCTTACCGGTAGATTGCTTGTCCAGCATGCATGAAGCCCTGGGTTCGATTCCTCAGCATCACATAAACAGAAAAAGCTGGAATTGGTGCTATGGCTCAAGTGGCAGAGTGCTGGCCCTGAAGCCTTGAGCAAAAAGAAGCCAGGGACAGTGCTCAGGCCCTGAATTTAAAGCTCCAGGGCTGGCAAAAAAAAAAAAAAAAAGAAGAACAATGTTGGGATATCTATCTTCTTAATTCTTTACCTAATAGAAGTCATATTTACATTTTAAGTATTTCCTTTCAGTTTATTTATGCTTATAGTTTGTTTATTCGTTATAAAATGGTACATAGTTTGTGATCTATTCGATTATTTATTGCTTTATCATAAACATACATTTTAGACATCATTTCATGTAGCATTGTAGATCTCCAAAATTCTCTTATGTAATATTGTTACTGTGTTATTGAGTAGCAAGTATTTACTAAGTTGATAGCCTTTTAAAGTGTTTTTGTAAATGAACTCTCACTACAGACCCAGAGGTTGGAACGCTTACAGATGAAGAAGCTAAAGCATAGAGAGGTCAAGTATTTCCCTTATGGTTACACAGTTAGCAATCATCAGGGGCAGTAATAAAACTTAGGCATCCTGGCTGCAGCCTGTATTTCTAACCAGCTCATCACTTGCTTTACCAGTGACTGTGGTAGTCCCTCTTGCACCTATGCAGCTATATTTCATGGTTGGACTTTTAGAGCCCCCTTGCTCCTTTACACTACTAAAGAGTGGCAGGCTAGAGGAGCCTAAGTCTGGCAATATGCATGTGCTCCAAATCACACACAAACCTTTCTCTATGGAAATTCACACTTGGGAGAGGGAGTAAAGACAGACTTACAAAGTTAAGTAACAATATTGCATATTAGAGGAATAGCTAAGAACCATGAAGAAATAAGGCAGAGAACCAAGTTGGTGCTGTTGTAGAGAGTAATAGCGGAGGGAATAGCGGAGACTAGGTGAGTAAAGTCCTAGCAGATGAAAGAGGAGGACCCCTGTGGACATTGGGCAGGTATTATGTTACTGGGAAAAACAGCTGGTTCCTAAGATTAGGGTGAGTGGGTCTTAATTTGAACATGTAGAAGATTGTGTAGCTGGAATAGAATGAGAATGGAAGGACTAGTAGGAGTTAGAAGGGAGAGTTAGAAGTATCAGGACACTTGGAGAGCCTTACATGTAAGGCCTTTTAGGTCTTGACTTTGAATCTGTGGAAGTTGGCAATGGTCTGTGTGGAGACCTGGCTGAGTGGATGCCATGCTCTGGCTTCTGTTTTCACAAGCCTGCTGTGATTGCTATGTTGAGACTAAACTTCAGTGGAAGCAAGATGGAAGGCATCTGGGTATTGTTAGTGACTTAGACCAGGGATTGGCAGTAAAGGTGGTGGAAGTGGGTAGAATCTGGATGTATTCTCAAGGTATAATCAGCAGATGGATTGAATATGAAAATAAAATTTGTTAGAATAGTTGCAAGATTTTTAGGAAAAATGAATGGAAGGATAAGTCTATGCTGTTGATGGCTTTGCCATTATATCACATAAGTGCCTCAGTGCTGAATTTGTAAAGCAAATATAGCCTTTAGCATTTAGAAGATGCTGAACTCTTAAGCCACTGACTTTAGAAAGCAGATGGTTTATACACTGAATTATCTTTAAGGATGGACCTGGGGACCTGGGGAACCAAACTCATAGTAACCAGTCTCCACCATTCAGCTTACTGTGAAGGCCCCACTGACCACAGTCAACAGCAGCCAGCCTGTCAGGATCATAGGGCTGTCCTCCTCTTGCCTGCTGCCAGGAATCTGAGGAAGGTCATTTTCCTCACTTTTTGGAGAGTGACTTTAAATAGCTTGTCTGGCAGTATTCAGAGATAGGACCGCTCCCCTTGTCAGCACTTGGTTCCCTTTAAAGCCACAGAAGTTGCTCAGGTCCTCTGGCGTTTCCTTGCCCCACGTACCATGTGTCTGATCCTTTACCCATATGGAATCACCACAGGCACATTTTCTGGTGTCTACTGCTACAGCATTCCACTTTTATCCCAGCCCCAGTGTCTTTGGCTCCATCATTTCTCCTCCCCTCTCACTTTCCTCTTACAGCTGTTTTTTTAAGCTTTATGCACCTCATTGAAACACCTTTTTATAATGAGCCCAATGTTCTTAACCTCTTCATGAAGATTCTATCTTTATGTCACTTCTTACTCTTTAAAATAAAGCCACAGAAATCTTTCTCCAAAGTATTCCACAGACCCTTGCTACTCAACGCAGATGGCCACCCAGCCATAGTTTGTCATGGAGGATGTGGCCAGAGTCAGGTTTCAGCAGCTCAGCCTTCCTGCTGGTCCGCAGCTTGGTCCTTTGGGCCTGCAGTGGGATTGATGGCCGTGGAAGCAGGCCATCTGGATGCTCGTCTAGTGCCATCACTAACTCTGTTGCAATCATCGCATCTTCTTGAATCTGTTTCTTATTGAAGTAATGGGGTGGTATAACATTATTACATTTTCTTTGTAATGCTGTGAATGTTAAGGTTCTGAGCAAATTATTTTTTGCATTTGATATGCACAAGAGGGGATGAATTTTTCTACGTCTTTGTTACTCAAGTTAGTGCCCTAGACAAGAGTGTTACTTTTTAATTTAGAAAAATGTTTCAAGAAAATATGAGCCATTATATCAAGTTAACTTTATATTCAGTTTTTATTTCAATTAACATTTCTGGGCCACCTGAAAAGAAGACATGGTAATTCATACTATTCTAAACCTCCCCACCCCCACCCCAGTCCTAGGACTTGAACTCGGGGCCTGGGCACTGTGCTTGCTTCTTTTGCTCAAGGCTAGCACTCTATCATTTGAGCCACAGTGCCCCTTCTGGCTTTTTCTGCTTATGTGGTACTGAGGAATCGAACCCAGGGCTTCGTACCAGCTAGGCAAGCACTCTACCACTAAGCCACATTCCCAGCCCTATTTTAAACCTTCTTAAGGTGCTATTCTTTTAAGCTTTCATGTTTTGAAGGACAAAAGGCTTTCTTTCTTTCTTTCTTTCTTTCTTTCTTTCTTTCTTTCTTTCTTTCTTTCTTTCTTTCTTTCTTTCTTTCTTTCTTTCTTTTTCTTTTATTTGTCTGTCCAGGGGCTTGGACTTAGGGCCTAAGGAATGCCCTTGGCTTCTTTTTTGCTCAAGGCTAACACTCTACCACTTGAGCCACACCACCACTTCTGGCTTTTTCTGTTTATGTGGTGCCAAGACCTGAACCCAGGGCTTCATGCATGCAAGGCCATATTCCCAGCCCACAAAAGGCTTTTTAAACTGTCCGGTAGGTATATTCCAGAAGAAAAAATATTTCAGTCTTTATTAATCTGAATAAAGTTTACTAATGTAAGAGAACAGAATGTAAGAAAATAATGTTTAGAACAAGAATATTCAAAGAGCTTGTATTAAAACTTTCACTGCTTTTTTTGGTTACACAAAAATATGGCATCAATATTTCTGACTAGGCTATAATTTTTGGTTTAGATTTGTAGATATGGTCTGTCATACCATTTTAAAGCCAAATTCAATAGTAGCTCAAATAATGCCTGATAAATCATTAAATCCAACATCTAGTTTGAACCTTTCCTCTTAATTTTCTTGTTTTTCTGACCTCCTGAAAATCAACTTCTTTTAGAACTTAGTGTTTCCCTCTACTTTCTCTTTTCCTGTCTTGTCCTCTGTTTCTGTTCCCTCCTATTCCTATCTGCTGGTAGAAATCCTCCCAGATTTCTTCTTCAAGCTTTCTGTAACCCCTTTCTGTCTGTGCTCATCTTTTTCCCTTTCTGGTATGTTGCCTGTGTATCTCTCTGTGACTGAAAGCATTTTACTTGATGTTGTTTATGGTCTTTTATGACGCATCCATTATAAGACATATAAGTTTGCTGAGTGCAAGGCATTGGTCTTCCTTATTTCTGTGTCATTAAGCACCCACTATAATGTCTGAGACATGCTACCTAATTAAGTAATTGAATGACTTCACTTTATAGGAAACAGGCTTTTTATTTGGATTTAGTTATTAGTGATCTCAGAGTCTGTCTTGGATCTTTGCCAGTGACTCTAACTAGGTGTTATATAGCTATAGTTTTAAGTCCAACAATGGATTTTAACTTCCTTGTAGAGGTTGTTAATGAAAATGGAAAGATGCTTTTATTTGATAAAAGTATTTCACATTTGCTTCAAGAAATGTATTTGTGATGTGCCACTGATAAAAAGGTAAAACTAGGTGGCTGAGCGAGGTAATAATTCTTTTAGATTTATTATGCATTTGACCAAACTAAGATTTTTTTAAGGGAATTTCATTTACAAGTGTTTTTAGGATTCTAAATAAGAAAATTTTATAAAGTTACTCTAGGAAGTCATTGAAATCGAAGATTTACAGGTGCTCTTAAAGAAGTGATTTATTTTCTCTCTATTCATTAATGTTGTTCTTCTCTTTGTGCTTTCCAGAAGAATTGGAGATGACATCTGGTCACAGAAAGCTAATCCAACTAATCTCATATTTTTGTTGGCTTCTAGTCTGAATGTGTTCCTTAGAAAAAGTTGGCAAAGAGTAGAAAGAGTCCCAGGTACAGAGACTTCTCATTTGGTGGCACAGTAGTACAAAGTCCAAGTCAGAAACTGGGCTGTAGACACTCAGCTTTCTCAGTGGGTTTCACAGACCTAGAAATTGGTAGAGCAGCAAGGGACCCAGGCACATAGGGTGCAGCCTGCCAAAGAGATGATGGCTTACAATTTTAATTTTTTTAGGCAAAGGTTGCAAATCTACGGGATTAGCTATTTTCTAGCACAGTGTCTTCCAGTATATGTGTGCCTGAATAAGTGAATAATCTTCGTACAGAGTGTATGCTCAAATCCCTCTTTAGTAAAGAAATATTTGATAAAAGACTAGCCAGATGTGTATACCTTTGAACCAATATTTCTCCTTTTTCTATTTGTCTATGATAGCTTTCCATTACTCTGACAAAATACTTGTGAAAATCAGCATCTAGAAAAAGATTGTGTTGGTACATAGTTTCAGAGGTTGTACCTCATATTGTTGGGTACAAAGCTGTTGGAATAAAGCTGCTTACTTCATGTGGCCAGGAAGAGTAGAGTAAGGAGATAGACAGACATAGGGAGAAACAGAGTGGGTAAAGGGTGGAAAGAAAGAAAAGAAGGTGGGGCGAGGGACAAGATACAGATCTCAAGGACACACTATTTTTAAGGAGAGTCTTGCCTCCTAAATTTCCATCATTTCCTAAGAGTCCAAGTGATTATGAATTCATCAGTGGGTAAATCCATTTGTGCAGTCAGAACCCTCATGATCCAGTCATTTCCCAGAGCCCTACCTATGAACATGCTTTCATTTGGGACCAGACCTTCATTCAGATAACCATAGAGATCCAAGCCATAATGTTATGTTGTGGAAATAACAATACAATTGACCATATATTTTCATGTAGGTTTTCATATTTGATGAATACTTTCTCAAAAATTCAAGTGTGTGTGTCTGAGTAAAATATGTATTTATATGTGGGTGCCCACAAAGTATGTACGTAACATATAACTCTGTTTATATATTTATTCTTGCATATGTGAGGGATGGATGCTTTGGTGTCTTCAGTAAACACAAGCAACCAATAACTGTAGACTGCCTAGTAGATAGGAACAGGTGGGGGCCTTGGGGGAAAATTTGGGTATATTATACCTTCTGTTTATCTGTTATTATTTTATCTATTATCTATTCTTATTTTATCTATTTCTCTTACCTACTTCTCTTGCCTCAGCTTTTTTTTTGAATTATACATTTTTTATATTTGCTAAAGACGAAGAAAGTTTTATGTACATTTTCATTAAATCAGTAACTTGTTTGAAGGGTAAGCCAGTCTTTCTGGAAAATTTAGTTTTCAAGAATGATTCATATCCTTGGCAGTTCTGAGTGGTTGTTTTGTACTGAGATAATAATGGAAGATACTCTTAGGTGCACTACCAACATGGTCTTTAGTGGTATAAATTCAGTATATGGTGTGGAAGTCTTATTCTTTCTTAGGGAGTTGTAAGAAAGTCCTTATCTGTTGGCTGGGTTTATTACTATTTTGAGGGCTTATGTGTACCAGTAGTTTCCAAGGATATACTTGTGAGTGGAAGAACTGACCATTTTTTCTTCATTTTTCAGAAAAGCTCAAGAGGAGAACAAGAAAGTAGTGCTGGCTGGATGTGTTCCTCAAGCTCAACCTCGTCAGGACTACCTCAAAGGACTGAGTATCATTGGGGTAAGCTTTGACTTAAAGACTTAAAGAAAAATCTCATGTGATTAATCTGATAGCCACACATCATTTCCTTATTTCTAAGTTATTTGTAGTGTCCTCAATATTCTCTATTGCTCTCAAGCCTGTTGAACCTTTTGCCTTTTTATTTTATTATAAAAACACAATGTAGCTTTTCTCTTTAAGAAGAGGTTAGTGGCTGGGTGAGATGACTCCCATCTGTAATCACAGTTTCTTGGGAGGCAGAGATCTGAAGTATTGCAGTTCAGGGCTAGGATGGGCGGAAAATAAGTGTGACCCCATTAATGGTCATTTCAACCATGCGGGAACTGTAGGAGAGAACACCATTGTCTTAAGGCCATCTCTAGCAAAAAGCACAGGACTTTATCTGAAAAATAACTGAAAGGTCGGAGGTGTGGCTGAAGTGGTAAGACACCTACTTAGCAGGCTCAGAACTGTCCAACTCCACCCCTTATACTAAGGAAAAGGTGGGATGGGGGGAGAGAATGCAGGAGACAAGGAGAGAGGCTCACAGTAAAAAGCTATTTATAGAACTTATGTCCCAGAATAATCTGGTCTTGTTTGCCATCTCTCTCTTCATCAACTCAGTTCTTCCCTTCAAGCTGCATATTTAGCACTCCCTCTAGCATAGGTACCTTGTGGAATGTCTTACCTCTACTATACTCAGTCTCCCTGCTCCCACCACACATACATCAGACTTCAGTGCAAAACAGCACCTTTTGCTGTTGCCCAGTCTGCATGCAGGGTCCTTGACGATCCTGTCTTTTGCTTCCCTAGCACCTGTCATCTGCTGTACTAACTTAGCACAGGTCTCATTTCATATTTAGAGTTGTGATTTTTGATTTACTTATATTATTGCTTCAATAAAGTCCATATTAATATTAAAATGCTTACCCTCAGGAGCATAGCTTTACAGTCCTTGTTAAAAGTGTCCATATTTTCATAGACACCCAAGAGATATTTATTGACTGACTGGCTGAAAGCATCTTCCCATTGCATTTTTGTTCTCGGCATGGGATTTTCCCTTTGTAATGTTGGCTCTGAGAAGTCTGGAGACCAATCCCTGCTCCTTCTCTTTCTGTTTGTAGCCCAAATCATAAATTTTTCTAGAGTAGATGGCATTCAGTCAGTGCTTGTTTATCAGATGAGCTTCTGCTTCTCTGTGCCATGGGCCTGGAAACATTATTAATGTTTAAAACATATTAAAATATTGTATGGTCATCTAAAAGATTAGATGAATAATCGGCAATTGAATTGGGCTTTATAATACCTTTCTTGCTTGGTACACCATCAACAAGTTCTTGTATTATGTTCTCAGTGTAATGAACTTGTTTCCTGTGAAGTCCTCACCACACTAGCAAATTTAATAATCTTTGAACAAACATTCTCACTTTAAGCAAACAGAATCAGAATGCTTGGTAACACTAGCTGTTTTCACTATTTGTCTGTTTACATTTTTATTTCTCTTGGTTTAGGGAATGAAATGACTAGAAGACTCCTGAGTTATCTTTTCCTGTCAGCCTAACTCCCTCTCTAAACATAACCCTGCTGTGCTAGGGAAATGAGAAACTAGCTAGAACTATTTGAGAGATGGAATGTGGTCTGTACTTGGAGTGAATCTTAGGTTTCATCCCAAGGAATTAACGTTACTGGAATAGCAGGTTTTCTGTGGTCTCACCAGCCTCTTTTCTATGTACACATTATGGTAACAATTCTGAGATCCAGTGTGTATAGAGAAGAGCTTGGAATATGTTAAGGGAAAATGGAGATTCTTAAGACATTGTTTTGGAACTCTGGGGTTGTAGTGCAATGGTGGAGTACTTGCTAAGCATGTTTGAGGCCCTGGGTTTGATTCCCAGTGCTGCCAAAAAGAAAAAAAATAAAGAAGATATAAATGTGGAGGACAATTCCCAGGGCTGAGACAAAGCTGTGGCACCAACATTTTCTTTTCCTGTTGAACAGACTTTTTGCTCCATCACACAGTTCTCCCTTACCATTAGCATTTTTTAGACTTACTTTATCTGGCCCATTTATAATTAGAGAAATAACTAAAGAACACTTGCCTTGAAAAGTAAATGAAAAGAAAAAATCCTTTCTGTGTCGCAGCAACACAGTTATTATGACTTTAAAAAATTTACTCAAACTTTTAATCATTGTGTCTTTTAATATTATAAGCTTAAGATTATTTTGTATGTTTACTTTCCATTATTGTGAGTTTTTTGTCCCTCTGAGCTTTATAAGTATTTTAAATCATTTATTAATATTCTGTTGAAGATAGTTTATAATTTACTTAAGTATTGATGTAAATATTTTCTGCCTTTAGGAAATATGTAGAATATCTTCATTTTTCACAGTGGGCTTTTTATTTTAACTTAAACTTAGTAAAAAGAAAGTGGCATAATATAAAAACTTTCCAGAATTACATTGTCATTAACATTTCAGCGTTGTGATTTAATTAATTATATATTCAAGCATATAGGACTGTAAAGTTATTATTTTTTTTCCTTTTTAAAAAATTGATTTATTAATGTCAAAGTGATGTACCGAGGGGTTACAGTTTCATACGTAGGGCAGTGAGTATATTACTTATCAAACTTGTTACCTCCTCCCTCATTTTCCTTCCTCCTCACCCCCACCCCCGAGTTGTACAGTTGGATTACGACATATAGTTTTGTGAGTATTGCTGTTGCATTGGTTTGCCTTTTACCCTTTGTTTCTCCATTTTGATGTTCCCCTTCCCTTCCCTACGTCCAATAAACGTATATATACAATACCCATGGTACCAAAATCAGTGACATCAGGGATAAAAAAAACCATGGGGAAGAAAGATAAAAGGAAATGGCATAATTTCACATGGTACATTGAACATAACAACAACGATAAACCACTTATTTCCATTTAAAGTTATTATTTTTATTTCATAGAACATGTTTTTGTAGGGGCATATGGCTCACACCTGTAGACCTAGCTACCCATGTGGTTAAGGTCTGAGGAACAAAATTCAAAGGCAGCTAGGCTGGAAAAGTTCTAGAAATTTTATTTCCAATTAACTAGCAAAATACTAGGTTGGAGACATTTGTCAAATGGTAGACCACTAGCCACGAGAAAGCATGCTGAACTATCTGTCTGTCTGTCTGTCTGTCTGTCAATCACAGGTTGTGGGGCTTGAACTCAGGGCCAGGAAGTTGTCCCTGAGCTCTTTTGCTCAAGATTAGCACTGTACCACTTTGAGCCACAGCTCCTCTGGGTTTTGAGTAGTTAATTGGAGACAAGAGTCTCACAGGGACTTTTTGGCCTGGGCTGACTACAAACCTCGACCCTCAGATCTCAGCCTCCTGAGTAGCTAGGATTATAGCTGTGAGCCACTGGTGGTGGCCAGCAAGCAGGCCGATTTTTAAGGTGTAAAACTCTTAGTTCAAAGTCTGGTACCTGCACAAACGGATGATCTGTCTATAACTAAATATTTTCAAAGGACAATTTTTGTAAGTTACCCAGACTCATCTATAATTGGTATTTATACAGGCCTATTTTTGATTAGAATTGTTACAATTGGAACAAAGTCAGAAACCTTCCAAAGTATAATAAGTTAAAATGAAATAAAGAAAAAAATTGAATTATTTTGTACTAAGAAAAATTTGTTCTTATGGGTAAAAAAATAGGAGTTTACTTCCAGCAACATGAGAAAATACTTTCTCTAGGATGTTTGGAATTATAAAATGTATTTGCGGACTGAGTGAAGAATGCTGTTTTTCAACAACATTTCTGCTATGAAGAGTGATATAGGGATGTAAAGAAAAGCAGGCATGATTATTCTATGTTTTTTCTAGACTCTTGCTAGTCACAACATAGGGAGGCTGTGTCAGTTCTGTTAACCAAATGATTGCAATAAATAGCTAGTGTTCAGGTATGGATCAGTTGGTGAGAAGGCTACTTATTGTACCCGAGTTAAAAGATATCATACTTACCTATGTTTGAAAGCGCCCATAAACTAAGCATTTAAGATATTAATAAGCTGAGTGTGGTAGTACATGTCTATAATCCTAGCACACAGGAGCCCGAGGCAGAGGATTTAAAGTCCCAAGCCAGCCTTGGATACATAGGAAACAAGCAAACACAGACAAAAGGCTGATTAATTCGTCCATTTTCTATTTGCACCCAAATATAGTGTTGGACTCATATAGATGGAGGCTCATGCCATAGCATCTGCTTGGTACAGGTGGGGGCCTCCTGAGATACATCATAACTTGGTGAGGACATTATGTGTTAAGACAGAGCACACTGCCAGCCCAGATCTCTCTTCTCCGTCTTAAAAATGCATGGATCCCATCACAGGAGCTTTAACTCCATGATCTCATCTAATCTGATTATCTTCAAAGACCTCCTCCACCATACTATTGGCATGAATTTGGGGATTGAGTTTTCAGCACATGAGCTTGGGGTGGGGTGGAAGGGAACACATTGAATCCTTAGTGTGGGCCATTCAGTTTACTTTGGTAATCAGAGTAACAGCAAAGTGAGAGCACAAGGTTAGTGATGGTTTGTCTCCTCGGCCTCTTATTACCATATGTCTATCTCTTGATGTGATATAGTTGTTATCAATACTCTGTGCGATATGCCCTGGGGGGAGGGGGAAGCAGCTAATGGACAGTAAGGATCAGAACTAGCATTCATGTCTCTGCAATCCTCCTGTCCTGGATTACGAACATGGGTTCCCACCTGACACATGTCTTTTATTTCCTCATTTATTTTGGGAGGAGAAAGAATAGAATTACAAATACAGATACCTTCAATGATTTTTTTTTCTTAGCCAAAATGCTTTTCTTCTCATGAAATGAGACTTGTAGTTTATATTTAGAATATATATGTATATATATATATATATCTCACTGTACTTAACTGAGTCTTGATTCTTTTAATATAAATGCTTTCAAGATCTTGAAACAGTTTACCTCTTTTGGCTAATAATTGTGATTAGCTACTTTGTACTTTTCATGTCATACCATTTTTATTGCTGCTGTTTGCTTTATATCAGTTATTCTGTGTCTAGCTGTGGGTAGGTCTCTGATTTTGTAACTACAGCTCTTTCATAGCCCCCTCCTTCTCTTAGGCTTATTTGTTGACAGAAAGTTTCTTTCACATTGGTCAATCTGAATATAGGATATTTCCTAGTAAAGGTTGGAAAACAAAAAAAAGATTAATGGATTTCAGGAATCAGAAGACCTGGCCTCAAGTCCTTGGACCTCTGAATCCTGCCGTATCTCTAGTTCTTTGGTTCAGCCAGTTCTTACTGTGAGCACACTTTCCAGCATACTGGAAATACAGCTGCATATATGTCATCATACCCCCTACATTCTGGCTAGGGAGAAGCATCTGGTTTGAGTCTAGAACTTCACTTCCTAGAGACTCTGATGGGACAGGGCCTTAGACTATGGTGAAACTGACTACTTGGCAATTTGTGTGTAAAGCTTAGATGGAAATCCATTTTCTGTTTTGTTTGGCAGGAGTTGTATTAGTTCTTTCTAAGGTGTTTCTTCTTAATTATTGCAGTATTCGATATTAGTAGGAATAGCACTTATTATAGTGAAATGTTTATATAGATTTCCTGTATTAGTAACAAGTACTACCTTTGAACTTGGGCTTGATTCGTTTGACTTATCTTTGTTATTAGCCTATATTTCTAGGAATTCCAATAAACCACAAATTAATACTCAGGCTGTAGCACTTTGAAACATGCAATTCAAAGCAGAATGTTCATTTGCTACTGGAATTTTGTCAGTGACAGAGCTTCCTGCAGGAAGGCTGTGAGCCCTGCAGGCAAGTGGACACTTTCTTGGGAGAGCAGGATAGAAATGTGGTGACCAGAAGTGTCCACTCCTGGAAGGCACAGTTACAGTGTGATTTGCAGTGGTTTTAAACATCTTCCACACTGGATGCTGTAATCTGGAGAAGGCAGAAAGCATGAAGACAATTTCAAATGTGAATGCTTTAATTTTGAAAATCACATATGTAAGTAAAGCAGCATTCAGAGGAGGCTGACTTTGCAGATGTTTCTCTCATGTATCTTGTTGCCAGTGCACCAACCTTGAGCCAGAAAACCAAGCTAGAACCCAAAGCTCCGATTTCACACTCCAGTACTGGAACCAAAAAACCAAAACTAAAAGGTGAACACATTCATGACAGTGCTGCAGTTACAGTGCATGGATTTTCAAGCCATAGTAACAACTCTTTTTTTTAAATTTTGGTCAGTCATAGGGCTTGAACTCAGGGCCCCTGAGGTTTGTTGCTCAAAGTTAGCACTCTACCACTTTGTGCTACAGCACTACTTCTGCTTTTCTGGTGGTTAATTGGAGATTAGAGTCTCACAGACTGTCCTACTGGGCTGGCTTTGAGCTGAGATCCTAGGATTTCAGTCTTCTGAGTAGCTAGGATTATAGGCGGGATCCACCAGTGCCTGGCTAGTAACAGCATTTTAAAGCCATAGTAATCCAAATAATATGGCACTGGGCATAAAAATAGACATATAGACTAATGAAACATAATGAAGAGCCTAGAGTTAGAATTAAACTTATGCAGCCAACTGATTTTCAACAAGACCATGCAGAAAACAAAAAGATGGGTCTTTCTAATAAATGGAATTGGGAAAGCTAAACATCCATGTGCAAATGAATGAAATTAGGTCCCTAGATCATTTTTTTCTTTTGAAGTTCAATGTATATTTTTTCAGTTTGGTTACCAGTTTTCAGATGATTATTTAAATTAATTCAAATTTCATTCCTTTAATTACTGTAGCCACATTTAAAGTAACCTAATAACAACTAATGTAAAAACTAGTGACCATGTGATAATTTTAGGTGGTTTTAAAGCTTTTATATGCTGTTTCTTAATTAGAATGGAAACAATTGATTGTCCTTTCTATATTACTAACATTAAGAGAGCTAATGAGAAAGTTTCTGTGTGTCTGTGTGCTTATGTGTATTGATAATGTATTTACCTCTCTTCCTCCTGAAAGAATTTGTGGTGTCTTGGGATGAACTCAAAAAAACCCAGCAAGATTCATGTAAATTCACACCAAGTAATTGAGGAATGTGGATAAATAGTAGTGTCCGCAAATTTTCAATAACTAGCCTGAGCAATAACACTGTTCTATTACTCCCCCAAAGGCTTTCTTTTTAAAATAGAATGAAGTCTAAAATGCACTGCATGAATCATAATGTCTAACATAATCTTTCCTTCCTGTTTATTTTGTGTCATCCGCCACTGTGTCCCTCAAGGGCTGGCCCACTCTTGGTCTTCAAATCCATCTACATAATTTCTGTGTCTCATCCCTGGTCTTTGTTTTCCCTTCTGGGGTTCATGTCATGCCACTACTTTGGGTTCAGATCCTTTGATTACTGTTACTGTCCAGATGTTCACCTTCACCAATATAACAAAATTGTCCTCTCTACCGCTCCCTACTCCCAGACTTTTAATTTCTGTCATAATAGGAAATGGAATTACTCTTGTCTTTGTCTCTTGCAACTGGAATATAAGGTCCATGTAGGAAGAACTCTGCATTTTTTGCTACTATAGTTCTAGTTTCTAGAACCATATGTGGTGCAGGGTGTTTAGTAAATATCTGTGAAATGAATGCATTTGTGTCTGTGTAGATTTGTGTGGGAGAGCTTGTGGAGAATAGTGGTTCGCTGGGTCTCCTGAAGATGTAGGTTCAGTTGGATAGCAATCTGTGGTCATTCGAAATGTCCTTATGTAGGTCGTTTGCCTTTTTTTTTTTTTTTTTTTTTTTTTTGCCAGTCCTGGGGCTTTGACTCAGGGCCTGAGCATTGTCCCTAGCTTCTTTTTGCTCAAGGCTAGCACTCTGCCACTTGAGCCACAGCACCACTTCTGGCCATTTTCTGTATATGTGGTGCTGGGGAATTGAACCCAGGACCTCGTGTATATGAGGCAAGCACTCTTGCCACTAGGCCATATCCCCAGCCCTCGTTTGCCATTTTTTTTTGACAAGATTTCTTAAGACTATTTGGCAGAAGTCTCTCTACATATCCTTATATCTAAGTTCTCTCTGCCTTGGAAATAACTGCAGTTTCTCTTACATAGGAACATTGTAGGTATTAAATGTAATACTATATGGGAGCTATTAATGGGGCCAGAAAAAAATTCATTGTCCAGAAATGTTAGATGTCATTTTATTAGTCTAGCCATGAATATATCTAGCTCTTGGTTCCTTTGGAGCAAAAACTACTTGAAGGTCATGCTGATGGTGGACAGACCTCTGGCAGAGAATGGTATCAGCAGAGACTGGTGTCTGGCATGAAAATGTTATCAGTGGACAGAGATTTGCTTGAGATGTTTCTTAAGGCTTCTGTAGTAAGTTTCTGTCACAGGTGACTGTATTTGCCGTTCTCTGAACCTGCACTTCTCAATATGATTCCCAAGCCATAGGTAACTCTTTAAATTTGAATTTAAAACTAGTTAAAATTTTACTATGTCCATCACTATAGTTGTATTTTAGATATAGGATAATCACATGTGGCTAGTATATACCATGCTGACCTGCCACAGATTGTAAACACTTCCATCATGGCTGGATATTGCAGACAGCTCTGCTCCCAACAATGAGGAAATGTTACATTAGCACTGTATTTGCTTTAGGTACTCTTGTATGTGCTTGTTTCTTTAATGCCCATTTAATTATAAACTCAAAGTAGTTTCGGATACTGGGACAAATATTTTCATGGACTTCTTTGAAAAGTTTTTCAGTAGAATGACTCATTAATTTTATTTATGAATTGTTTATTCATCAGCTCCTTCCCTCATTGTGGAGAACATATGGAGACAGTAATAGAACAAACTGCCTGCTTTTTTCCCCTGTGTATTTATAACTAAGTGCCTGAAGGACACAAGATACTGTTTTATTTATATTATCTTATTTGAATTATATGCTAGAGAATAGACTCTTGTATATTCAGGGTTTCAATTTACAGTATTAATTAAAAACAGCTTTCCTTTTTTCTTAGCATGAATTCAGTATATTCTTCATCTCTGTAGGTAAATTTGGAGTTTGTCCTGTTGTTCAAGATTAGGTTTTTGTGCCTCCTCCTCTGCCCTGTTTTTTGCTTTCTACCCTCCCCCGCCTCTTCCTTTATTTTTAGCTTCTCTTTTCTTTTATTCTTACTGTTTCCTCCATTGTCCTTTCTGCTGGAAAGAAAAATATGCATTATCTTTTCTTTAAAGCAGTTAATGAATAAGTAGAACTTTCAAGAACTGCTCTAGATGCTTGGACTTCCAAAGAAGTCCTTTTCTCAAATCTGTGTATTTCTGCTTTCCATTGCATCCTTTATACTTACTTTCACTTGCTGAATAGGAAAGGATTTTTATTTCCTAAATACTTGTAAAGTATGTATACCATATTTCAGTGGACTATTTCTTGTACTTTTTGCTGAAAACTGTTTGTACAAACATAGTGCCTTGTCCACTTTTGTTATAAACTCACCTAATGTAATAAGATTCACTGTTAATATGTTTTCGAGAGAGATAAACAAGCCACAAAGAACTTTGTTTCTTCTTGTTTGTAATCACTCATCTATCTGTCTATCTATCTATCTATCTATCTATCTATCTATCTATCTATCTATCTATCTATGCATTTATGCTGGGGTTTGAACCAAGAGATAGTGTTTTGTTTCCCAACTGGGTGTATGTGATCTGCCTACTTTAGCCTTCTGGGTGTTACTCAGATCACAGGCTCATGCAACGGTGTCTAGATTTCTTCCATGGAGAACTCATTCTCTTGGGCTGGTCTGGATCCATGGTTGTCTCAACAACTTCTCACAAAGCTGAGATAACAGATGTGAGCCATTGAGCCAAGCTTTAGGTTGACAATGGGGACTTTTGAACTTTTCTGCCTCTGCTGACCTCAAATTGTGATCTTCCTGTTTTCAGGTTGCCAAGTACATAGGATTATTGACATGCGTGATTAGCATCTAGCCTAACACTTTTTTTATTGGCATATGTTAACTGTATACAATGTTTCATTTTCATATATGCATAAAATCTGATCATAAGGATCGCATTCCTTTTTTTATTCCCTTATCTCTTATGCCCTTTTCCTCTTCCTTAATAGCCTCTGAGCTTGCTTCTTTATCTGTGTTCTTTCTGAGGAACCTGTCCCATTGAGTATTTCTTTTTTTCAGCTCTTCTTTCTCTGTCACCTTTTTACTTTAAGTATATAAAATATTTTTAAAGTATATGAAAAATAAGAAACAGCTCACTGCGCTAATCTAAACTAAAAACTCATATTTCCCATATTTCTCTCACCAGCAGGTATCCTCATTTCCGTTTACCAAGCTGTGTGTGTGTGTGTGCGCGCGTGTGCATGCGTGTGTGTGTGTGAGAGTGTGCATGTACATGTATGTCTTGGGGCTTGAACTTGCTATTGCATTTTAAGTAAATTCTTTTTTAAAAAGGCTCTTTTAGGGAACCCTACTACACTGTTGGTGGGCGTGTAAACTTGTTGAACCACTCTGGAAAGCAGTGTGGAGGTTCCTCAAAAGGCTAGAGTTCCCCTGTGAAACAGCAACCACTTTTGGGCATTTTTCCAAAGGATTATAAGCAAGACCACACTAAAGCTATCAGCACAACTATGTTCATCACAGCACAATTTATCATTGCCAAAACATGTAACCAACCCAGATGCCCTTCGATAGATGAATGGATCAAGAAAATGTGGTACATATACACAATAGAATTCTGTGCCTTTATCAGAAAGAATGATATTGCCCCATTTCTAAGGAAATGGAAAAGCTTGGAAAAAATCATACAAAGTGAAGTGAGCCAGACCCAAAGAAACATAGACTGTATGGTTTTCCTCATTGGCAATAATTAGTACACATCTAGGATAGTCCTAGTGAAGATCACAATAGCTCAATAGCTATGTACCTATGAAGACATAAGATGATGCTAAGCAAAATGAACTCCAAGTTATGGAAATAAGTGGTTTATCATTGTTGTTGTGATGTTCAATGTACCATGTGAAATTATGCCATTTTCTTTGGTCTTTCTTTCCCAGGGTTTTACCCCTGATGTCACTGTAACTGATTTTGTTACTCTGGTATAGTATATACATTTATTGGAACTAGGGAAGGGAAGGGGAACATCAAAATGAAGAGACAAAGGATAAAAGGTGAACCAATGCAATAGCAATGCTTACAAAACTATATGTTGTAAACCAATGTACAACTGGGGGAGGGGAGGGAATTGGACAGGGTGGAAGGTGGAAGGAACAAGAGGGAGGAGGTAACAAGTTTGATAGGAAATGTACTTACTGCCTTGCATATGAAACTATCCCCTCTGTATATCACATTGACAATAAAAAATAAATTAATTAACAAAGGCTCTTTTTATCTCAATGGGGTTCATTATAGCACTGTGGTGTAATAATGCCATTCTGTCTTCAGTAGATATATAGATGACTGCATAGTACAAAATTCAGCCAGTGAGATACTAGGTAGCTGGTAAAATGTAGTCAGTAAACGTATAGGTATATATGTCATATGTACATAGAGTAGTCCTTTTCAATTTTTTTCTTCTTATTTGTAAACACTAAAAAAGCTACAGAAAAGATTTATATCATTATTTAATGCTAGGAAATACCTTGTAGCTACTTATCATGATAAGATGCTTGATCTTCCAAGTTTCAATATGGGATGGAGGAAGATGCAATTTGCTTTATTTCCTTTTTTATATTTGTTTTGTTTTCATTTTTCTAGGGTCTATGTATGTCCTCTGTGATAAAGCAATGGCACTCTGAGGATTTTTAGAGGATTCACCTTGTCCTGTTTTCATTTGACTTTCTTCTTTCTCAGATGCTGAATTTCCTTTATTTCTCTCGTTTTTCTTTTACACCTAAGCCCTGTTCACTGATTCTCCTTAATGCCTTTTCTCCTCACTCAAAATCACTGTTGGTTCCTCAATTTATTACCTTCTATCTGGGTTCCTATGGCACCCTGGGCAATCGTCCTTCATCCCTCTATATAGGGAGTAATTGCATACTTATTTTTTCATATAACATTGGTACCAATTTTTTATATTTCCAGGTACAGTAAAGAAAATCTGCATTGGTGTACTTAGAAAATGTATAACATTGACTGAAGTACAAACAATCTCTTGCTCTCCATGTAAATTGCTTATCTGATCATCTGTGTTCTTTTCTAGGTTCAACAGATAGATCGAGTGGTAGAGGTTGTGGAGGAAACAATTAAAGGTAATGGTTGGAAGTGCAGTAAGTACATTATCAGTGTACCACTCTGTTGGCAGTTATTGGGCTTCTTTATAAAAGTTATTATTTGAGGAATAACATCATAAAGTTTTGTCCTTGACTTCACTCAGGGTCCAATAGGTATATTGGCTTGGTTTACAGATGAATGAATGAAGGAATAAGGTCACAGTTTTTTTTTGTTTGTTTCTTTGTTTTAATCTTATTTTTATTTTTCAATTATATAGATCTAGTTTGAAGCTCAGATCAGAAGGCAGAAGAAGACAGTTTGGTAGTTTCTTAACAAAACTAAATATAATCTTACATAGGCCAGTGGTTATGCCTCTTAATATTTACCTAAATGAAGTGAAAACATGTCTACAAAAAACCTGCACTTGTTTACAATACCTCTATTCATAATTATTCAACTTTAGAAATAATAACAGTCTTCTTCTGTAAGTAAATGGATGAAAGAACTGTGGTATAGCTGATGATGGAGTATTATTCAGCAATAAAAAAATGAGCAATCTAACCATGAAAAGACATAGAAAGACCCTAAATGCATGTTAAAAGTAAAAAAAAAAAAAAACTAATGTGAAAAGGCTGTATACTATAGCATTTTAAATGTATGGGTTCTGGAGAAGGTGAACTGTGGAGACAATGAAAGGATCATGGCTTGCCAATAGAGTAGAAGTATGGGGGGAATGGTATGAGTAGAGCACAGAAGGTATATACTTGGGACAGTAATTTTATTCTATACAATACCGCAGTGATGGATAACATCAGCTTTGGCCCCAGGTAAACTCTGGATGGACCTGGCACAAAAGTCATGCATCAATATAAGCTTATCTTTGTAACTATCCTGCCCCTGGTTCAGAAGGTTGGTAGTAGTAAGGCAGTGGTATATGGAAACTACTTCTGTTTTTATATTTATTAATTAAAAAAAATTTTTTTGACAAGGTGTTGTGCAAAAGGGGTACAGTTACATAATAGGGCAGTGTGTACATTTCTTGTGATATCTTACACCCTGTTTTTCTTTCCCTTCCCTAGATCAGGTAGACATATATACATTACACAGTGTACCAAAAACATATACAGTAGCCACGTGGCCTACGCCAAAGGAAATTCACCTAGGACTTTAAATGTAACGTCAACAATAGAGTTTGCTTATCCTTGTCTTATATGAATATACATAGCTTTTGAGCTATTGTGATCCACTGAGAGGTCTATTTTTGACCTTTATATGTTGAGTAGTTATTTGGTTTTAGTTACATAATGTAGGGTCGCTGACCCAAACCTGTGGGAAATACCATTTGGCAAGAAGTTTTTGGTTTCGTAGACCTGGTCTCTACTGTCACCCCCTCCCCCCACTTTAACAGTCATATATCAAGGAGATCATGCCCCTTTGTTTTCTGTGTTCTAGGCTTGTCTCGCTCAACATTATTTGTTCAAGTTCTGACCATTTCCCTGCAAATACCAATATTTCACCATTGCTAATCGCTATGTAGTATTCCATTTGTATAGGTACCATATTTTTTGGATCCATTCATCTGTGGAGGGGCATCTGGGTTGATTCCATATTTTGGCTATTGTGAATTGTGCAGCGATAAACATGGAAGTGCAGATGTCTTTTTGATATCTTGGGACCTGTTGTTCACGATAGATGCCTAGGAGTGGTATGGCTGGGTCATAGGGTAGGTCTATATTGAGCTTTTTGAGGAACCTCCATACTGTTCTCCAAAGTGGTTGTACTAATTTGCACTCCCACCAACAATGGAGAAGGGTTTCTCTTTCCCCGCACCCCCTCCAGCATTTGTTGTTGCCTGAGTATAGGCCATTCTAACTGGAGTGAGATGGTGTCTCAAGGTTGTTTTTATTTGCATTTCCTTTACTACCAGGGATGTTGAACATTTCCTCATATGTTTCTTTGCCATTTTTATCTCTTCTCTTGTGAAGTCTCTCTTTAGCTCCTTTGCCCATTTCCTAATTGGTTTACTGGGCTTGGAGGGGCTTAGTTTTTTGAGTTCTCTATAGATGACAGATATTAGGCCTTTGTCCATTGCTGTGCTGGTAAAGATCCTTTTCCATATGATTGGCTGTCTTTCTAGTTTGGTGGCTATGTCTTTAGCTGTGCAGAAACTTTTTATTTTGTAGTAGTCCCATTTGTCCAGTCTCTCCCCTATCTGTTGTGCGCCTGGGACTCTATTCAGGAAGTTCCTTCCTGTGCCTGTAAGTTCTAGTGTCTTTCCTACTCTGTCCTTCAGTAGTTTCAAGGATTTAGGTCTGATGTTGAGGTCCTTGATCCATTTTGAGTTGATCTTGGTGCATGGTGATAGGCTAGGGTCTACTTTGAGTTTTCTGCATATGGCTGCCCAGTTTTCCCAGCACCAGTAGTTGAAGAGGCTATGATTTTTTCCATTGTATGTCTTTAGCTCCTTTGTCGAATATCAGCTGACTATAAGAGTACGGTTTTATTTTTGGGTCTTCAATTCTATTCCATTGGTCTTCAGGTCTGTTTTTATACCAATACCAGGCTGTTGTTGTTATGATGGCTCTATAATAGAGCTTGAAGTCTGGTATTTGATATCTCCTGCACTGCTTTATTTGCTAGAATTGCTTTGTCTGTTCTAGGTCTTTTGCTGTTCCATATGAATTTATGGGTTGCTTTCTCTATTTCAGTGAAGAATGTAGCTGGGATCTTGATGGGGATTGCATTGAATTTGTATAACAATTTGGGCAATATGGCCATTTTCACTATATTGATTCTGCCTACCCATGAGCATGGGAGGTCTTTCCATCTCCTTGTGTCCTCTTTGATTTCCTTTATTAGATTTTTATAGTTCTCATTAAATAGGTCCTTTACATCTTTGATTAGGTTGATCCCTAGGTAATTTGTTCTTTTTTGTAAATGGTATTATTTCCATAGTTTCCTTTTCTGCTTGTACATTGGTGGTGTACAGAAAAGCTGCTGACTTTTGTGGATTGATTTTGTATCCTGCTACTTTGCCAAAATGGTTTATTAGGTGTAGGAGTTTGGGGACTGAGTTTTTTGGGTCCTTCAAATATAAGATCATGTCATCTGCGAATAGGGATAGTTTAATTTTTTCTTTGCCGATGTGGATCCCTTTGATGTCCTCCTCTTGCCTTATTCCTATGGCTAGGGAGTCCAGCACTATGTTGAAAAGAAGTGGAGGGGGGGAGTGGGCATCCTTGTCTTGTTCCTGAGTTTAGGGGGAATGATTTTAGTTTCTCCCCATTTAATATGATATTAGCAGTTGGTCTGTTGTATATGGCTTTTATTTTAAGGAATGTTCCATCTATTTCTGTTCTCTCCAGTATGGATAAGTATGGATGTTGTATTTTGTCAAAGGCTTTTTGGGCATCGACTGAGATAACAATGTGATTCTTGATTTTAGTTCTGTTGATGTGGTGAATTACATTGATTGATTTATGGATGTTAAACCATCCTTGTGTCTGTGGGATGAAGCCTACTTGGTCATGATGTATAATTTTCTTGATCAGTTTCTGGATCCTGTTAGCTAATATTTTATTGAGGAGCTTTGCGTCTGTGTTCATTAGTGATATTGGTCTGTAGTTCTCTTTTTTTTGTTGGGTCTTTGCCTGGTTTGGGGATGAGTATAATATTAGCTTCATAGAATGAGTTTGGGATTTCTCACTCTGTTTCTATTTCGCGATAGTGTTTGAGGAGTATTGGTATTAGCTCCTCACTAAAGGTTTTGTAGAATTCATTGGTGAATCCATCTGGGCCTGGGCTTTTCTTTGTTGGGAGGCTCTTGATTACCCCCTGTATCTCGCTCTAAGTTATTGTTTTATTTAATTGATTTATTTCTTCTTGATTCAGTTTGGGCAGTTTATACTTCTCTAAGAATTGATCCATTTCTGTAAAATTATTGTTTTTTAGTGAGTAGAGGTTCTGGAAATAGTTCCTTATGATTGTTTGAATATCGTGTGTACTTGTTGTAATTTTTCCGGTGGAGTCCCTGATTTTACGGATATGAGTCTTCTCTTCTTTTTTTGGTCTGTCAATTTTATTTATTTTCTCAAAGAACAAGCTTTTAGTTTTGCTTATTTGTTGAATGTTTCAATCAGATTTATCTCTTCTTTAATCTTTGTGATCTCTCTCCTCCTAGTCATTTTAGATTCGATTATTTCTTGTTTCTCCAGATGTTTTAGTTTCATCGTGAGGTTATTCACCTGCTCTGCTTCCATTCTTTTAATGTGAGTGCTGAGGGCAATGATCTTGCCCCTCAGCACTGCCTTAGCTGTGTCCCATAGGTTTCTTTGTGATGTATTTTCATTGTCGTTGTGGCTTATGAATTAGTTAATTTCATCCTCAATTTGGTCTGTGACCCAAGTGTTCGATAACAGTGAGGGGTTTAGATCTCCAAGTATTTGTATAGCCTCTGTGGTATCCTTTGTTATTGAGGGTTACCTTTATTCCACTGTGGTCAGACATAATACATGGGATGACATCAATACTTTTGTATTTGCTGAGGTTCTTTGTGTGGGCTATGACATGATCTGTTTTGGAGTATGTTCCATGGGCTGCTGAGAAGAATATGTATTGGGTCTCTGTAGGGTGAAAGACCCCGTACAGATCTATCAGATCCATTTGGGATATGGTGTTACTTAGGTCTTCAGGTCCCTTGCTATTCCTCTGTGTGTTGGATCTGTCTCTTGGAGAGAGTGGAGTGTTAAAGTCTCCCACTATGATTGTGTTTGGGTCTATCTTGTTCTGTAGTTCCAGCCTCTTTTGTTTCGTGAATATAAATTCATCACCGTGATTTCTTGATTCTGGATTTTTCCCTGTATTAAAATATAGTGCCCTTCTTTGTCTTTTTGAGTTGATTTTAATGAGAAGTCCAGCTTGTCTGAAATCAGGATGGCTACTCCTGCCATTTTGGTAGGTGCGTTTGCTTGGAAGATCTTGCTCCATCCTTTCATTCGGAGCCTGTTTTTGTCCCTTGCTGTAAGATGGGTCTCTTGAAGACAACAGATAGCAACTTTTTGTTTATGGATCCACTCTGTCAGTCTGCTCCTCTTTATCGGAGAGTTTATACCATTTTATATTCAAAGAGATCATGGATAAGAGTGTTTTTTTCCCTTCCATTTTCCTGTTAGGCTGTTTTTCCTCCCCCTTTTTTCTTGTCTTTGTTGACCTGCTCTTCCTGTTGGGCTCTGGCTATTGTAGTTTCTTTCTGTTTCTGTCTGGGGGTCCTGTACGTTTTCTGTTGGGTGGGGTTCCCCTCTTAGATTTCGCTGTAAGGCTGAAACTGTACTTCTGTTTAGTTTTACTGTGAACATAAAACTTCTCTAAGAAGTCAAATCCATTTAAAAGGTTAGTAGCAGTCAACTTGTGCTTAAGACTTTGACAGATGGCTTGCAGAGTTGTAATTTCTGTAGGAAATGGAACATCCTTCATTCCAGACTGGATTAACTGGCTGGGTTCTCACTGATGACTTTGGACTGGAGTGGATTCATTGGAGAGGCTGTGTTTGGATTTAGTTGGAAGAGTCTACAGCAGAAGATGAGTTAACATGACGTTGTGGGGAATTCTCATTCACTGTTTTTTTTTTTTTTTTTTTTTTTTGCCAGTCCTGGGGCCTTGGACTCAGGGCCTGAGCACTGTCCCTGGCTTCTTCTTGCTCAAGGCTAGCACTCTGCCACTTGAGCCACAGCGCCACTTCTGGCCATTTTCTGTGTATGTGGTGCTGGGGAATCGAACCCAGGGCCTCATGTATACGAGGCAAGCTCTCGTGCCACTAGGCCATATCCCCAGCTCCTCATTCACTGGTTTTGTTTGAGGATGTGAAAGCTGGTGAATTAAGTGTTAGTGGTATACCAAGAGTGCTTTGGAGTCAGCAGGATTAATTTTAGTAGCTGTACTTGCAGATGAGGAAATCAAGCTATGAAGGGGTTAAGTAGTTGTCTGATCTTTTTATTAGTGGTGAATTGAGCCTATCAAGGGACTTTTCTTATTTCTGTTTCTACTGCCAGTACTTCATTTACACAGTTCCCGTCATTGAAATAATGTGTCCTTTGTAGAAGTAACTGGTTGTTGGTTCTCTTTCAGCAAGTTATTCTTTTGAAGATCAGTTTCTAAGATTAAAATGGAAACGTTTTAATAGATCCATCCTTTAAACTACTTGGAACATATTAGGAGATCAGTTTTTCAAGGTATATCTGTACTTTCTCCTTGATACCTGGACAGCTAGTTTGTTTTAACTGTTCTTCAACAACAGCAACTCTCCTTTCAATCTGACTATATAAACTGCTTTCATTAACCTGTGATTATTGTTCTCTCCTTATTCCAGCCAAATGCATTACCTGCATTTCTTATATGTTATTTTCAGTTTTCTTTACATTTATCTTAGGATCCTACACAGAAGTGGCTAACTTCTGCTTGGCCCTCCAGATCTACTTGTCACCTTGATATGTGCCCACCTGGGCTGACTTGTATGGATCCCGTCAGTGGGGTTCTTGCCATCTGGTATGCAGGTGTATTTAGCCAGTGGTAGGTGGCAGCTGTGCCAAGAGAGTGGGGTAGGAGTGTTTATTCTTCTCCATCCTCTCTCCAGCTTGTTGTGGTTTGGCTGTTTCTCCTCCCCCCAGGCCACAGCCTTTGTCTGGTGACCTTGTCTGTTCATCTGTTATCTTCTGGTTCCAGTAACTGTTCCTTTCCTTTGCCTCTTCTAGCTTAGGGTAGAAATGGCTCCCTATTGATATTAGCCCTAGAGCATTGCATTGGCTCTTGTTGGCTTTCCAAACTTTAGTTAGTAAACAGTCCCTGTATGAAAACCTCTTCAGTTATGCAGAGAAAGCCTCTGCTGTGCTGATGCCCTAATTGGCAAGAAATTAGCTGTGGAGAAGCAGTGCCCTGCCCAGAAGGGCAGATGGAATATAGCCGGACAAGAGAATATTGCTGCAACATATTCCTATTTGATTACTATTAGACTCTCTTCTTAACTCAATGCCATAGGGTATAAGACCATAGCCTGTTTGCTTGCTGACTGTTTCTTATGTTTCACCACGTGTAAGAGTTGTCTCCATAAGACACACTGGTACTGAATGTTTTCATATTTATTGTAATTAACATGAAGCCATACAAAGCAATGTTCCTTTTCCTTTTCTCCCTCCCTTTCCCTTCCTTTTCTTTTTTCCTTTTTCTTTCTTTTTCCCTTCTTCTTTGTGTTGTACCAAGATGAAAAAAATTCTCTACTCCAAGGGTTTTTTTTTTGGTGGGGGGGAGGGAGGGACACCAGATTATAACGAATTTAAGATTTTCTTCCATGTAATTTTGATAAGATGTAGAATTTATCTAGGGGATAATATCTAAAGAATTCACATCTTTTAAATATATATGTGTATATGTATATTTGCATACATGTATAGATGTATATGTAAGTATACATATACACACCTTAGTCTGGGTTACATGGACATTAAATTTTCTTTTTATATGAAAGATGTGAAACAAATATAAGTTTATATTTAGTTTTCTAAACAAATATCATTAAAATAGTTTTGTTTTTATATAAAGATATCCTAATTTTATAGCTTTGTAACAGATGATTACAAGTAAATATTACTTATGGAAATTTAAAACTTTATCCTTCTCTCCGCTCCCTTCTCCTGTCTTCTCCCTTTTCTTTCTTTCCTCGTATACGCTTAGGCTGGTCTTGAACATTCGTCCTGCGTGTGCACACCCCCCCCCTCCTCCAGTGCTGGGATTCCATGTATTCATCATCCCACCCCACTTAAAAGGACTCTTAAGAAAAAACAGTACTTCCGGGCTTGTCTATATTTCTTTGATTTTTATAGCTTGGTCACATCACTCAGCTGTCTTGCGTATGGCTTGCTCTCTACCAGTTGAGTAACACCTCCAACCCAGCTTTTCACTCCTTGGAGATCCTGGAGTCTCAACTTTTCTGCCTGGACTGGCTTCAAATTGTGATCCTCCAGATCTCAGCCTTCTATCTACGATTATAGGCATGAGCTCAGATGCTTTGTTTTTTTTTTTTGAAAAAATATTTTTATTATCTTTAATTAGTTGCCCAAAGGAGTTGCCATTCAACATTTGTTCATTTTTGTGATAGGATCTCATTTGTTTTCCTAAGCAAACATGGGCATAATCTTCCTATTTATGTTTCTTGTCATAGCTGCTATGACAGGTATATGTCCTCATGCCCACTTTTTTTCTGTTGAGAGGGGGTCTTGCAAACCACAAACCAGTTTACCAAAGTCAGCCTCCCAAGTAGGTAGGAATTTGGGTATCATGAGTGACCATGTGTGGCTGTTTATGTTTTTCTTAATAGTGGCTAGTTAATTAACTAATATTTTTCAGCCATTACAACTTTCAGAATAAGACTAAATACACAAGCTTGTCCTCCAGGTTGATTTTACTCCTTTATTATAGTTGTAGAATTATTTTATATGTTTTTGAATTGTGTTAAATTTAATTATACTTCTATAATGAGTTCATCACTTACATTTCCTCTTATGCTCAGACACATTTTCTTATAATTTAAAATCACCTTTTATCATTAATGGATTTAATTTGTATGAAGACAGGTATTTCATTAACTTTTGATTTCTTCAGCCAGGAGGTGGGTGTGATGGTGCATAGTGCTTAGTAAGTTATGTGGATAATAATTGTAGTTCTCAGTTGAGCACTGCTGTAATGTTTTCTTGCATTTGATGGAGGGAAGGAAATTATTTTAAAGTGTGAGTACCGAAGGCTTCACATGGCCCAGTCCTTGTGTTAGAAGTTCCACTACATGAAGAATCAAGTAACTCCATCTTTCCTTGTTTGAATACTGACTTACTGCCTATTAAAGGGAGCTTCCATGTTAACCCTTGGAAATTTGATAGTATCTTGGCAGGTTGTCTGAGGATAAGACAAGTATTTTTAATTATCTTAAAAACATACTGTCATTGTCTAGAGTTCTGTAAAAGGAAACCATTAATGTAAACTTGTTTTTATTTTTATTCTTTTTATTTTTTATTTTTTATTTTTGGCCAGTCGTGGGCCTTTGACTCAGGGCCTGAGCACTGTCCCTGGCTTCTTCCCGCTCAAGGCTAGCACTCTGCCACTTGAGCCACAGCGCCGCTTCTGGCCGTTTTCTGTATATGTGGTGCTGGGGAATCGAACCTAGGGCCTCGTGTATCCGAGGCAGGCACTCTTGCCACTAGGTTATATCCCCAGCCCTGTTTTTATTTTTAATTAAGTTTTATGTTTATCATTTTCAAGCATTTCATAGGTTCAGTTATGACAGTTTCTCAGTTAAAAATATTCTGTTTTCTTAACTGTATTAATGTTGAGTACATCAGTCTCATAATGAATTTGTATTACTTCTCAACTAAACTTTATACTATTTACTTGAATAGGAATTTGTGATGTTTGTGTGTGAGAGAGAGAGAATGAATAATTAACAGTAAATTGGGTTTGAACTCAAGAGGTCATACTTATAAAGCAGTCATTCCAGTTGTTGAACCACTTTGTTATTTAGCACCTTTTTTATGTTGGTTATTTTCTCAAGGTAAGGTATTGCTTTACCTCCAGATTGGCCTAGGCTGTGATCTTCCTATTTGTGCTTCCCCATGTTCCTGGGGAAAATTAAGCTCACACTACTGGGCCCAGCCATTGTGCTTCCCCTATAGCTTATGATGAGATCATATGCTACCATGCTCAGTCATGGAATGAGATGGAGTCAAACTTGTAATGCCTAAGCTGTCCTTGAACCTTGGTCATCCAATCTTTGCTTCTCACATACCTAGGATTATACATGTGACCCACTGTACCCAGCTAGTTAATTGTATTTTGAAGCTCCTGGATTAGCATGTTCGCTTTATGATTTTTTAAGAACTCATATACTTCTTTTCTTTTTTCTTTTGCCAGTCCTTGGGCTTGAACTCAGGGCCTGGGCACTGTCCCTGAGCTTCTTTTTGTTTTGTTTGAAGGTAGTGCTTCACTACTTGAGTCATAGCACCACTTCTGCCCCTTTCTGTGTATGTGGTACTGAGGATTTGAACACAGGGCTTCTTGCATGCTAGGCAAGCACTCTACCTCTGAGTCACATTCCCAGCCCTAGATATACTTTTTGTTTTGTTTTGTTTTTGCCAGTCCTGGGGCTTGAACTCGAGGCCTGAGCACTGTCCCTGGCTTCTTTTTGCTCAAGGCTAGCACTCTACCACTTGAGCCACAGCACCACTTCTCGCTTTTTCTATATATGTAGTTCTGAGGAATTGAACCCAGGGCTTCATGTATATGAGGCGAGCACTTTACCACTAGGCCATATTCCCAGCCCTAGATATACTTTTAAGAAATATTTTTCCTATTATTTTTTCCTTGTATTTAAAAAAAATATGAGAACTATTACTTGCATAGATACCATATATGCCTGGAGAGGCTTTATTCTTCTTTTGGAGAAGTTAGTATTTTCTATTAGTAATGTATGATGAGAGTAGAGGAGACCAGTAACTTAGAGAAAACTGTTAGCTGCTACATTACACTTTCCAAATGGAGGGTAAATATATTTGTTAAATAATATATGTTTTATTTCTTAAAAAGTTTAAAGGGAGATGGGAAGACCATGGAGGGGAGCTATATTGATCAAGATGCATTGTACTTAGAACCCAGCTTTTGGAATTATAAACGCTTTCATATTGATAAAATCCTTTGTTGCTTCATATGTGAGTTTCTTTCTGGGATGCAACATCTACAAGTTCAGTAAGAAGCTAAATGTACTGAAAATGCTGATCGTATTTGAAAAAAGTTAAAACCCAAATATTATTGTCTGGAGAAATAGCTTATTTCACTACCAAGTTGAAGGGGAGAGATATGGTAGAGGGGAAGTTTGGCAGATTAGAATAGTTTGAAAGCTTTGGGGAAGATTAGAAATGCAAGGTTCAATTTTCTCTTGAAAACATGTATTTGACAACCAGAGTAATTACTTATTTAATTGTAGTGTACCCTTTCTTTTGTGAGATCATTGGCCTTAATAGAAAATCTAATATTGATGTTAACTGGGATATGATAAGAAAGTTGAGTTGGCTTGTAACGTTTTTGTATCAAATGTTTGGTGATTTGCACATTTTCTTTTAAAGCTTCATTCTGCAGTATACTACAAAGCATATAGCAGATAGGATGTGATCATTTCTGAGACTGAAAGAATACATACCAGTTGCATTTATTTGTTCGTTTGAATGAGAGGAAACCTGTCTGCAAAATCTGTGGTTAGGATGTCAGCTGTGAATGGATTTCAGGTAGAAGTTTCAGTACTACCACTCTATAACAAAATGTACATTTTATTGGTCAATAGAAGAATAGTAATTGAGATGTCCTTACAAACATAAAATATTATTGTAACATATTACATCTTGATTGTAACTCTGCAAATGAATGCCCTTAAACTGCACTAGGAAGTCAGTTGTTGTGATGGGTCAGTGTCCTGGAGTTGTATTAGAATACTTGTTCCTACTATTGATGAGGTCCCTCTTAACAACCCATACCACCTCATTGGTTCTCAGTTCCTTGAGTTGTAATTGTAGGACAACTCAAGGTCCTTTTTACTCTAAAATTCTTGGAGGACATGAGTCTATCACATAAAATTGGGTTTTAGAGTTCATTAGGTTGAGATATTGATGCTGTTGATCACTCACAAAAGATAATTAGTAAGTACATAACTAACCTTTTTCTCACATCTAAGTGTCTGCACAAGAGACACACAGTATAAGTTGTAATTTCTTTGCTGTATTTCTATATCCTCCTGTAAATTGTGTGTTTTACCTTTACTCTTTCTCTTCGATTAGACTATGATTCTGGGCTGCTCACCAGTTCTGTGTGTGTGTGTGTGTGTGTGTGTGTGTGTGTGTGTGTGTGTGTGTTTTGCCAGTCCTGGGGCTTTAACTCTAGACCTAGGTGGTGTTCTTGAGCTTCTTTTGCTCAAGGTTAATGCTGTTCCACTAGAGCCACAACTGTACCTTCTAGCTTTCTGTGATTAATCAAATGCCCTGATTTCCTTTAGACTGTGATCCTCAGATCTTAGCTTCTAGAGTAGCTAGGATTATAGGCATGATCTACCTGCACCCAGTTTTTGTATATCCTTAAAGTAATTTTTATTTCCACCCAGGGTCAAATTTTCTTCAGAGCCTTGACACTGGTAGGTTTAGTTTTGGAGACTGAAGTTGTTAAAGGAAGGACATAGCTTAGGAGGATTTAACATGAGCTAAGAACCATCATCCAAGAACTACCACCTCATCCTGGGACAGGATTAGTGGCTGAGAGCAGTCTCTAGCCCGAGAAAGGAGAAGCAACTTTTTGCATTAGAACCAGTGAAATCTGGGAGTTGGAGATTCTGCCCTGTAACTGTGACCACTTTCCTAGATTGCTGGCCATTGTGAGCCATTGCTGTAGCTGAGTAATGATCCTATCACGTAGATTTCTTAAGGCACAAAAGCAGTTCTGGTTCTCCACATGGGTACACAGACATTCGGGGATCCTGTGTAGTTTGTGGCACGCTACCCACGTCCTCTTTTCCTTACATTCAGGAAAGTACATTACAATGCCATTGAGTGACTTCATAGAGATGACCTCCAATCTACGTGAACTTATATATTGCATTATTTACCAAATCTAACAACCTTGATTATCATTATCAATGCATTTGTTTGTGACCTAGTTCCTAACCTTTTGGAACTCTTACAGAGCAAAGGCATCTGAGTTGAAGTTCTAGTGTTGGGTAAGTTTGAAAGCCTACTTGCTTGAGAAATATCATTGCCGTTGATAGGAGTACAGTTACATTAGTTATGGGAGCTACTATAATTAACTTCTGTCTAGCTCTTGGTATAGCTACTTTTTTCTTGTACATTAATTCACTGACACTCCACAGGAAGCCTGGCATTACTGATTTTGAAGCTAGGCAGTGGTATGCTGTAATTTGAATCTTAGGTCTCTGGCTTCAAAGCCTTATCTTTCTATGCTGAGAAGATGCTTACATTGAACAGAAGAAAGTGAAAAAGGAAACCTATTTGTTATAATTTCTTTTCCTCTGCCTGTTTTTTTGAAATCACTTCACTTCTTTTTCCAGTTATCCTCAAACCCTCTTCTCATATATTTTGTCTCCTATCTCATCTCCTTTCCTTTTCCTTTCTGCCAGTGATTCTTGCTATCTTACCTTGCACCAGTGGAAAAGGATGTTTTTTAGGGGTAGGCAAAATCAAATTATTTTATAGGAGTTAAGAAAGATTTGCTTGTTTAAAAAATAACTGTAATGGAGTAAATTGATTTTACCTAACTATAAAAGTGCTTCTGTTAGGAAATGAGGTAATAAAAAGTTCTATTTGATTTAGCCAGTACTAAAAATCTACTTTAGGGCTGGGGATATGGCCTAGTGGCAAGAGAGCTTGCCTCGTATACACGAGGCCCTGGGTTCGATTCCCCAGCACCACATATACAGAAAACAGCCAGAAGTGGCGCTGTGGCTCAAGTGGCAGAGTGCTGGCCTTGAGCAAAAGGAAGCCAGGGACAGTGCTCAGGCCCTGAGTCCAAGGCCCAGGACTGGCAAAAACAAAAACAAAAACAAAAACAAAAAAAAACTACTTTATCCAAAGAGAATCTACATAGAAGTGTGCATATGCACCCATGTGTATATGTGTATGCATACATATGCATATGATTTGAAGGTCAATTTATGAAGATTTTGTGTAGAACACAAAATTTGTACCTTTGTATTGTCAAATGGTTAGGTTAAGAAAATTCTTCATTAAAAAAGATTTTTAGAGAATATGGTCTATTTCCTAAATTCTATTTATGTGTGTAGGCCAGATATGTATTCTATTTGTAGCCAAGATATTTTATCTTTCAATCTTTAATAGCCTATAATCTTTATTGTCAGTTCTTAAAATTAAAAATTTAAAACTATATTAAGTCTTTAAACATCAAGAATCTCAAGGTTATATAACTTCTATTTCATATATTTAGGGGCATTTTTATTTTAGTTTTTGGAAGTATGGTTTTTCCCTGTGTCGCTCCTTCATGCCAAGTCTTACTAAATCTTTTCATTGAAATCTGCTTTTTGTGATAGGCTTTTGAGTTGATTGGTTTTAAGAAGTGGAAAATTGGAATCCAGCAGGAGTTCTGGTAGACTGTACTGTGAAGTATATATGATTGTGTATAGAAAGAGTACTCTTTATTTCAGCCTTCCAGACTACAGTGTTGCCTGTCCTTGAAGCCTCCCTGGTTTTTCTTAGGAGAGGGGATCACTCCCTCTTTTCCCAGTCTAGCTGGAAACAGCGATTAGACCATATCTGGGAGTGCATTACAGTTGTCTGATTACAAGTCTGTTTTCCTTGAGATCTTAAGTCCTTTTGGGGAAAAAGTCAAAGTGGTGGCTCAAAAGGGAATGATTTTTGGAAAGGGATAGCAAAATATATTTTGTAGCTTTTACTTGGTATTTAAATATTGACAATATTTTATACATACCTTTAAAGCTCATCTATAATATTCTGAGACTTTTAAGTTATACATATATATTTCATCTATAGTGTTATAATATAAAAAGTACATCCTTTAAAATCATTGTTTTGCATTTTTAAACTTATGTCACTGTTAACCATTTATTTTATTTTATTTTTTATTTTTGACCCCAGGACATTGAACTTGCTAGGCTAGCCCTTTTGCCACCGAGCTACATCCTAGCCCTCATTAGCCATTTCTATAGTGGAGCAACGGTAACTCTTACCTTCAGGGATGTAGGAATAAATAAGAATTTAAGGCCCTGTAAGTTCCAGCTGCCCCTTCCTGACACCTCTCCAGTTTAGATCACCTTGTACTGCCCTCAGGACAAGTATGCTCAACTATTATTAAAAATGAAATAAAGGCAACAAGGAAACTTTGACAATTTTCCTGGTACACGATGGAACAGCTCTCTAGCTTTCTTTGCTTCTCATCTGTCCAGTCACACCTTGTGGTGGCTTGACTAGAATAATACTAGGAGGAGACTTGAAGTTTTCATTTGTGTTTGAAAAGTTGAATGTAGCTTACAAGCTCCTGATGCCATCTATTGTCAGTCTGTTTTGTCTGTCTCCATCACCAGGCACAGGAGCAGGTTTGATCATGAGAAGTGATGATGCTTTGTACTGCTGCCATGGATGCTTTACACACTGATGTGGAGGCTTCCGTAGCTTTAGTGTTTCAAGTACCAAAATGATCCAAAGTAGTCTATTAAGGGTCAGTGCTAATAATTCTGTTGTTATTGTGAGACTGCTTTCACTTTGGAGTGTTTTGATTTGCACTTGATTTAAATTGTGAAAAATAAATTGGCACTATACAAATCTCCTCCTAGTATCATGAAAGACAGTTTTGCCTATGAAAGATGTAATTAAAATCCTAAAGTAAATGTTCATTGTAATTCCAGAAAGAAATCTTTGCATAAGAACACATTTTGCTTATGTAGACCATTTGTTATATCCATTCTTTAACATAACTTAAAATAATAATTATTAGGCATGCCAACAATAAGGTTAAAGAAAAAGTACTTAAAACTTTTGAAAGTGAATGAGGAGAATATGGTTGAAGTACTTTATATGCATGTGCGAAAGTAGAACAAGACACCTGTTGAAATTGTTTTAGGAGGAAGGAGAGAGGAATAAGGGAGAGAGCTTGAAGGGGAAGTTTGATGGATTATATTGTACATATATATGAAAATATCACAGTAAACACTTCTGTGGACAACTAATGCATGCTAATAGAAATCTTTATAAAAACTCCTCCTTTCAAGTAAACATTTGTACTTTTCTTTGTTCTCTCTTGTAGTTCTTATGTACATAAATTTCACATAATTGTAGTGTAGATACTTGTAGGGGACGACTATGCCTTTAAGACCTGGGGTGGTTCTAGCCACTCCCATCTCCTTCTGGGTTCTGCCAGAAGAGAAACCAAAGCAGCCCCCACCTCTGGGCGGCCAGCACATGTCTCATGGTGGCGCCTGCTGAGCCAGAGGCAGAGCCAAGAGGTCTCTACCTCTGCAGGAAGTTCTGTGACATCACCATGATGGATATGCTCGTTAGCCTATTGTTGGCACCTGGCCAGTCCCTCTCCTTTGTGCATCACTGCTGGTATAAGTGTATTTTCCCTCCCCCTTATTAAACTAGAACACCCCTTGAGGGTTCTCTGGGACCCCACGGGTCTGTGTCTTCCTTGGGAAGTATGGGGAAGTGGACAGGGTGTCCTGCGATCACACGCTGACCGAGACTACATGTGGCCTTCGCTCCCGCAGTTAATCCCTACTGGCCAGGGGATGTGTTGAGGGCGATAGAGGACCACACAGGAGAGGCGGATAGGCCCAGGACCTCCACGAAGACAGAGGTAGAGCTAAGCCCGGCAGATACTATTGTGTGTCTTGCAACTGTAGTTTTGATATTAGATAGCCCTTACCCTGGTAGGAATTTAAACAGTGTACTATGATCTTACCAAGGCCTTCTCTCAATCTGCTTGGCTTACCAGTGAAGGTTTTGAATTCTGTTTCACTGAGTTCTGGAAAGATAGTAAGGTGACACTAGTGTCTGAGGAAATCCTCTTCACTTTTATTGACTACTTTGGGTTCTAGAATTTTGGACAAAGAATGATTTCTTTCATGTTGCTGTCTCTTTGAAGGTGCCATTATTGCAAACTCAAAATTCTTGTAAAGTTTTCCAACTTAGATTGTGACGAAGATGCCATTGCAGTGGAGTGCAACTTATTTGGCCCTTAAAATGAAAATATTTTAAGAGAGAGGCTTCTGTGAGAATATCAAAATATGTTTTCTGTCTCTGAGATGTGTTGTATATGAGGAATTACAACAATGGGATAGATAAATGGAAACTTGGGACTGTAATTTTGTTTTCCTTTGTAATTTAGTTGTTGAAAAGGTTGGCTAAGTGTATATCCAATGATAAGTATGGATGTTTTGTAGAAAAGCAGATGAAATGGTGGGAGAACTTCTAATATTCAGTGATATTATTTAAATTGTTCTAATCAAGTACGAATGAATATCTGTGGTACATTTATTCTTTTATTTTTGGTGACTTGAATTTTCTACCAAAGTGCTCCTTTTCCCTCCCCCCAGCATCGTGTTTGATTGCTTTCCTAGGAAGTTTTCCAGCAGGCTGACCTGAGCTTAGGGTTTGGCCAAGTCTTTCAGTGTGGTCTTAATAGATCCTAAGTTGTATAAAGTAAGAACAGTCAGCAAGAGATCATGACAACTTGGCAATGAGCACTCTGGTGCTGGTGAGGTAGGTGGTCACATATTCAGAAAACAATGAATGGCCTTTAAAATTAGCTGAGTTGAACAAAGTTTTGAAGGAGACTCTGGCTTTTCTATGGAGATGTAGAAGGAAAAGAAATTAAAAGGAGAAACTGTAAACAATAAGAGTCCATCTTGCCAGAGGGTTGGTGTTTTTGTAATATGAGTGATATAATCAAGCTCATAAACACTACCCACTAGAGCCTGTAAGAAGCAGAGGAGCTACAAACATAAATTAGTAAGTATGTGTATAGTTTCATAGACTGTCATGTTTCTATCATTCAGTTAATATATACCTGTTCTAGGTCTGGTTCTTGGCTTTCTGTAAATTACCAATGATAAGACCAATATAAATGGATTTCTCAAATGAGGGCAAGCTGGCCTGCCTTCTGTGTATGAGGGAGTTATTTCCCCTTCTCTCTCATAGTGTTAGTATAGTTTGCACTGTAGGTAGGGTTTAGGAAAGATTTTGGCCCTTGAAGATCCTCAGACAAATACTGAATTCAACTAGTATAGAAATTACTGTACATATAAATATAATGCTTGGGTTTTTCCCACATAGATCTTTTCCCACATAGTATGATGAATTTAGGAATGCATATACAATATTGAATTATATAAACAGGTTTTTATTGTAAATGTTTTTATTTTTAAGCAGTTGTATAAATGAGTTGCCATTTAACGAAGCCGTTTATGAAGACAGTGCATCATCTTTTTTTTTTTTTTTTGCCAGTCCTGGGCCTTGGACTCAGGGCCTGAGCACTGTCCCTGGCTTCTTTTTGCTCAAGGCTAGCACTCTGCCACTTGAGCCACAGCGCCCCTTCTGGCCATTTTCTGTATATGTGGTGCTGGGGAATCGAACCCAGGGCCTCATGTATACGAGGCAAGCTCTCTCGCCACTAGGCCATATCCCCAGCCCACAGTGCATCATCTTGATCAACTGTCACCCTTTTGAACATTTTCACTCATCCCTGGCCTACTTACCCCTTCCTGTCTTCTTAATATTGTAGGATATATGTTGAATTATTCACTGCATTTTCCCCTCTTCTCCTTTTCCTTCATTATCTCCTTTTCCTTCATTAACTCCTTTTCCCTTGGCCCCACCCCTTTCAACTGCCCATTTCCTGGTAGAAAATTTTTAGTTTAATGTGTGTGTGTGTGTTTGTGTGTGTGCGTGTGTACACACATGTGAGTAGACTAGTCCTGGGGCTTGAACAGAGCCTGGACACTATGCTTGAGCTTTTTTTTTGGAGGGGGCAGACTTGAGACTTGAACTCAGGCCTAGGCGCTGTCCATGAGCTTTTTGTGCTCAAGTTTAATACTCTATTTGAGTCTCGGCTCTACTTCCAGCTTTTCTGGTGTCTGATTTGAAATAAGAATTTCATAGGTGTTCCTTCCCGGGGTGGCTTTGACCTGTGATCCTCAGATCTCAGCCTTGTCTGAAGCTAGGATTACAAGCGTGAGTCACCACTTCCTGGCTTTAGCTTATTTTACAGCTAAGGAAAAGAAGACACAGTGAAGCTAAGACTTCTATCTAAGATTATAGTGTTTAATCGCTGTGAATAGGTTGGAATCTTGTAATATCGAAGGTGAAAAAAGGTGATTTATTATGCTATGTGATTAAAAAGCATGTTTTAAATATAGAGCCAAAAGTAATATTTAAAACCATCAGTTTTGTTATAGTTTTGGAGGTATACTCTAATTACAAGAGAATTTTTTTTTTCTTGGAAAAATTAACTTCTAAAGGAAAATTTTATTTGCATTGTTTTGATGAAATTTATTGTGTAAGCTGCATTTTTTCCACTGTAAGACTTACTGTAATTGTAATGCCTCTGTACATCACCTGTATGATAAAAATTTAAAAATAAATAAAATATTTTTTTTAGTATATAATTTTAGATGATAAAGTTTAGTGACACCTGAAGTGTATTTGATCAAATGTAAATACCATAATGGAATCAAGGTTTGTAGCTAACTTACAAGTACTGAAAGCTTTTAAAGCTTAAAATTGAATTTTGTTTTAACAAGTTGGCTTTTATGTGACACTGATATGTAACAAAACAGTGTTTTTAAAAGACAGTTATTAAACCAATTGGAGTCACATTTGACCATTGTTCAGAGGAATGAAATGTGAATTTCCACTTGAAGAAAAAGATGAAAGCTCTCAGAAACAATGCTTTTTGTGTCCCATTCTACATAGAAAGCCAGAGTTCTGCTTCATCCTTCCATTAAAATCACACATCTCTATTTTAATCACCTTACATCTCTATCACTGCCTGCTCAGTGGTCTCACATTCTTATCAGCTGATGCTATCCCACTGAGTATTATGCTTCCCATCTGTTTCTATTAATGAATCCTCCTTTATTTTCTTATTAACATGGTTTTATGTAAAAATGGATATTTTCACTCTCCCTTTCTCTTAAACTTTACTGTTCCTTCTGTCTTCTTTTTTCTCTTTCCTTCAACTTCAACCAGAAGAATGGTAGAATTCACAAATAAATGAGTACTCCCTGAACATTCATTCTTTCCCATCACTGTGATAGTATAGTATGTTCATATGAGTTTGCATCTGTGCTCTTTGCTTTGAGGTAGGCTCAATATATTTATTTTCAGGATAGATCTGCTTCTCTAATTCCTTTTCTTTCCTCATTTCAACTCCCTTTGCATATCTCTCTGGTCTTGAGCCCTTGTTTCTTCTTCTTCCTCCATAGATTTGCCTTCTTTATATATCTCCTTTAGTTTAGTTTTTATTGTATCAAATTCCAATTTATTTTATGCCATTTATATTTTATTTATAATGATAGCTGTACATAAAATAAGTGATTATTCATAATAAGTGATTCTTACCCTGCAGACTTTAGATTTAAGGAATTAGTTTGAAATAGAAACTCCATTTGAAATAAGAAATGACATAGTCCAAACTACCCATTTTGTTTCACTAGTCCATTAAAAAGAAATAATTGTAGGCCAAGCCCTGGTGGCTCACACTTGTAATTCAAACTACTCAGGAGGCTGAGATGTGAGCATCATGGTTTGAAGCCAGTCTGGGCAGGAATTTCTGTGAGACTCTTATTTTCAGTTAGTGAGCAAAAAGCCCAAGGTGAAGCAGTGGCTCAAGTGATAGAAGACTAGCCTTGAGCACAGTATCTCAAAGGCAGCATCCAGGCTCTGAGTTAAAGCCCCAAGAAAAAGGAAAATTGTTGTATGGATGAATTTCCTTTCTTTTGAATTTGATCATATATAACAAGTAACTTTTATGTTATTTCCTACTTTGTCATTAATGTATTTTAATTGAAGCAAAAACAACCCTAGACTATTGTTAAGTCTGCTGCTTTTTAATGAATAATTGGATTTGAAAATAATTCATTATATCATCAGGCCCAGATATGTTCCTTTATTTGCATGTAGATAGTGAAGATGAATAATTTATCAAATGTTATTAGTGCAGGCAGCATATTACTGGAATCTCAGCAGGATGTAATGAAATTTGTATCATGCTAGTATGAAAATAGCATGCCTTTGCATAGTCATTACTGAACTTTTGGTATGTTTCAGAAAACTATTATGTTATCATGCCAATCTTTCTCAACTCTTCATCAAATGGACTTTTGATTGGAGAGGTCAACTTATTTTGAAAATCTGTGGCATTTACTTTATCAAGTACTTGTTTGACCTTTGCTTTGCTTTTATATCAAACTAGAAAATTTCAGACTAAATGAATGAATGTTCAAGCAGTTAGTGCTAAAAGGCTATGGATGATGGTTTTTATTACTTCTGGTCTTGAATAGTTGTCTAGGAGATGTATAAGCAATATAGCTTTATGGAACAAGGGGTGATGAAACACGTGTAAAGTTGCTTAGAATCTGTACTCATTATGCATTTGTAGTTTTTTTAAGTGATTACTTTTAAATTGTTGCGCTTTTTTTGCCTTTGTCATGATTGTGAGTGGAGGTGAATAGACTATACTCTAGGAAAGCAATCATAAAATTGGACAGATAGTCAAAAGGAAATTACACCTTCACTTAACAATTTGAGAAGTATTTGTGAATGCAACTGAACTTTGCTTAAGAATGATGTGAATGTGTAGTGTTAGTGCTGTGGCTGCTTTCATTTCCATGTCTAACAGAATGAAGCGGTCTGAAACCAGAAGCATCGCAGCTACTGCCAAGATGGTTCATGTTGATGTGGATAACTGTTAGAGCAGAGATTTTGATGGCAAGTGACAGGGATCTGTGGCATTCCTGGAAGATTGTTCTGTTTGTGTAAACAAAGGACAAGTAAACTAGCAAGGGATTTAACATTGAATTCTAGGATGAGAAAACCTAAGAATTCGTCCATATGGAGAGCAGAAACTGAAATGTGATCAAACCACTGCTTGGTGGAGCCTGCAGTGCAGTTACTCAAACAGTTTAGGGAAGACAAAGGGGAACCCAGGAGAATGTGAAAGGAGAGACCAACTTGAAAATTGCCCTAACATTTCCCTCCCTAGCTCATACATATATCTATTATTTGATAGCAGGAATCTTACCACCTCAAAATATTTTTTTAAATGTGTGATCAGTTTTTACACTGATAAAAAAAATACTATGCCTACACAGAATTGTCCCCCTAGAAAGTCATGTTTGAAAGCAAAAAACTTAAGCAGGTCTATCAATTGTCATTCACTGTGGAGAGGACAGGCTTCATTGATAAGTTATTACACAAAACAACATTTGCAGGGAAATGGAAATTGAGATTTCCTATATCGCAAATGTATCTAAAACAGTATTTACTGTTAAGTGCCAAGAAACTAAGTGTAGTTATTTTCTCAAAAAAAGAAGCAGTCATGAGGCTTGTGACCCAACGTGTTGGGTTTACAAGACAGACAGCTCAAAGATCTAATTGAAATTTTATTGTTTTTGTTATTATTATTATTTTAAGATCACGGACAGTGACTTGAACACAGAAAGATAAACATTGTAAAGAAAAATAAAACTAACTAAAATAACAGTGAAGTACTCATTAGTGGAGCCTTAGTCCAGGTTTTGAAATGGCAGAAGAAAAAAAATTCCAGTAACATTAAATGACCACATCTTCTGTAGATGTGCCTTTTGAGAAGTAAATGCCTTTCACTTGAATGAAGATCAGTTTATCAACCTTGTCTTCTATAGTTCATGCTTCTGGAGTTTTTCTTTCCTCTCATAAAAGAAGTTAAATGCAAACGTTAACACATTTGCTGCAAGCAGTAGATTAAAATGGAGTGGTGTGAGTCATATTAATGTTATTTATGTGCTTGATTTGAAGGTCACTCTGTGAGACTACTGGGCCAGAAGAAGGATAATGGAAAGCGGTTGGGGGGAGCACGATTGGATTTGCCAAAGATTAGGAAGAATCCACTGATAGAAATCATTTCCATCAACACTGGGTAAGCTTTTCTCAAATTTGCACATAAAATATTTGGCATCCTCCATGCATATGGGCTTTTTTCTTTCTGTGTGTGGTAACAAAAAGTAGTTGAACGTTTTCTTATGATAGATGAATCAGGCAAAGCTCAACATTTATGGAATAGTTTCTCCTGAAACATCTCTTGTCTGCAAATTATACTTAGTTGTATAATATAATTTGTTGTGGGATTTTATATCTTTCATTGGTAGTTTTTCTCATTTCTGGTAAAAACTATGGATTTCCAGCTAATATCCTTTGCTTAAAAATAGATTATAAGACGACTATTGGCACATTGTATATGACACTTTTCAGGAGGGCTGTGATAAATGTTGCCCAAAATATGGACCATGTATTCCTCTAGTGTATATTTAAAAGTGCTTTTCTTATGTGCTCTGAACTAGAAAAAAAGGGCTTATGATATTGTTTTTATTTTCTACATCTTAGTATACAGTCCTTCCCAATTAGAATTTGCTACTCATTCATATTTTTTTGCAGTTGTGGAATTTTGTTCCTTTAATTTATTTCCCCAGATGACTATATAAAAGAGCTTTCTATTCCTTAAAGTATGAGGAACACCTAGAGAGATGCCTCCTGTGCCTACTGATTAAGCTAGTCAGCAATTTTTGACTTTGCCTTTCTTTTGTCCTCTTTTTCTGCATATTATTTCCTGTTGATAGCTTGTCGACTCACCCTTTCTACTGCTTGCCTTTCTCTCTCTGAGCCAGTTGCTGTCTGCATTTCCTGCTGCCCATTGGCCATCATATTTGTCACTGGTCATTCTTTCTCTCAACATCTTTTGGTTCATTCTTCACATTGCTGCCAAAGACCAGCGAAGGTTGGAAAACATACTAGGGTTATTTTTTCTGTTTTTGTTTGCTTTTCCCAACCCTCCCCCCCACCCCCCAATCCTTGTAACCATCCAATTGGTGTGGTAATGTGTTGTGGACCAACCTCTGCCTTTTGGTATTAAAGATTCAGAAACTTAGTCTCACTAAGTTCAGAAATTAGAAATTAAGACAGAGGCAGTGAGATATGTAGCTTTCACTTGACTTGAATACCTCAGTGAGATTTATTAAGTATTTACTGGATGAATGAATGATTAAGATATGTAATTTGTAAGTTGAATATGATTTTGTTAAATTCTCTATGAACAGTGACTGGACAATAATTCTTGAAATTTTCTGGCCAAGCTTAAGTATACTTTCTCCCGAATAAGTGTCTAGAGAGAGGCAAAGTCATAATTCTTCCAGTGTATCTTTTTGTTTGTGTTGTTTTTGCATGCGCAATGCTGATCAGTCCCTTCTGAATAGATGTATTCTTTTAAATATGTTACTATTTCAGGGTCTGTCAAACCCTATTAGTTCAAGGTCCATTTGATCTTTTCAAGAAAAATTTGTCCCTCCTTTGAACCTATTTTAACTTTTTGAGTCATAGTGAATTTTATTTTTCTACTGCCTGAGTTATACTCTAGTAACCACTTATCCTGAATTACTTGAGATAATCAACGTCTGAATTGTTTTCCGGTTTTTTTTTTTTTTTTGGCCAGTCCTGGGCCTTGGACTCAGGGCCTGAGCACTGTCCCTGGCTTCTTCCTGCTCAAGGCTAGCACTCTGCCACTTGAGCCACAGCGCCGCTTCTGGCCGTTTTTTGTATATGTGGTGCTGGGGAATCGAACCTAGGGCCTCGTGTATCCGAGGCAGGCACTCTTGCCACTAGGCTATATCCCCAGCCCCTGTTTTCCGTTTTGACAGTTGGTCTCAGTATGTGGCAGGTTTTACTGGGTACTTCCATTCTTCCCCTGCTCACCTTACTGGTATTCTTTCAGTATTCAGTTATTTGGTCCAGTCCTTCATATGAGGGGCTGTTTGTTTTCCCTCCATTACAGGGCTAAGTCCTTCCCACCCTCTACTATGCATCCACAACATTCCATTACCCTGATTATGGTACTTGCCATATTGTACAATTTACATCTTCCATTAAAGTACTTTCTTACTGAGCTTTGTTAGCCCCATCCATACATCTTCCATTAAACTGGAGGCAAACATTCTACCACCAGGCCCCTTTCTCAGCCCTTGTTTTTTATTGATTGATTGATTGTCAGTCATAGGGCATGAACTCTGGGCCTGAGCACTGTTCCTGAGTTCTTCAGCTCAAGGCTAGTGCTCTACCAGTTTGAGCCACAGCACCACTTCTAGTTTTCTGGTGGTTAATTGGAGATAAGAGTCTTATGTCTTTCCCTCCTGGGCTGGCTTTGAACTGAGATCCTCAGATCTCAGTCTCTGAGTAGTTAGGATTACAGGTGTGAGCAGTACACTGGTGCCCAGCTCATTACTATTTTTGTTGCTGCACTTAAGATTATTTTCTAAATAGTTAAAACTTTAGATTTTAAAATATTTCTTTTATGTAACTAAAACTTGAAAATTTTTCACATGTACTATCTTCATTTCTCTTCCCATGGAGTTACTGTTCCTTCAAAGGAGACTACATTACAAAATATTGAAGTTTATTGGATGATGTCAATTGAGCTTTTATAAGTAAATAAGCAAATATACTTTTGCTCTTAAGATAGTTCAATCCATATTATCTCAAACTGAGATTTAAATTTCTAATTTTTCTGAATCAATTGTGGCCAGATCATTTGCTCTTGGATGAAAAATGCCCCCACAGATTTTATCCATAGTATTATTTTAGGACATCTTTGGATTTCTTTTTTTAATTTAAATTTTTAGTTCTTTAAAACTGCTGAACCTCACCAAGATCATTTCCTTTAAAATATTAAAAATAGGCTCATAATTTTTAATATTAAAAAAGGCATTACACTTTTCAATGTTTTGTTACATTTCAATTAAACATGGAGTTACAAATTTTTTACTTTCTTCTTAATTCTTTAGAAAGAGGGTCTGTTAGTAAAAATGTTTTACTAAATATATTACTATCTTCTTAAAGTTACCACTTTACCCCACAGAGTTGTTAGGCTTCCTTACTCAGAAATGCAAAAGGAATATAAATTGCTTTAACCAAGGTTGAGGTTAAAAAGTTCAGATCATGGTAAATCTAATTCTGGTCGGTTGGGGGGGGTGGAGTTTTGTTTTAATCACAGGTTTTTATTATGGTTCTGCTTGTAGTGTTTTAATATTTTAAAAGAATACTGAAAAATGGTTGTAAAGCTACCTTTTATTTTTAAGCATTATCTTTTCTCTTTATATATTCCCTTAAGTTTTTATTCACTGATTGATCTCTTTCTCTCTACTTGGTAAATTGAATTTAGAAATACTTACTTTACATTGATTTTTGGTCCAGTTTTCAGTACTCTGCTTGTTTTCTCAGGTGAGCTTTTTGAGGTTAGCAGTCACTTGTCTGATATTGCTATATTTCTACCCTGTCTCCCATGTGGCCAAGGATGTTTGTAAATGAAATTAGCATGAATAAGTATGTGCTTAAACAGTACATGGTGAAAAGATAGATGTACTAACATGACTGAAAAAGGTGAGGATTAAAATTGATGATAATTACTGATGTTTTATATTATTGAATGCTTAATATGTGATAGACATGTTCTTAGTTATGTTGTCTCCGATATTTAATCCTTACAATCTTAAGAGACTTTTTTTTTAATAGATGAGAAAGCTAAGGCAATAAGATGTTTAAGTAATTTCACACAGTCATGCATTTAGGAAGTGACTAAGACAATGACTTACTTCTCAACTTCCCCAGATAGGTTTGTGGGTTCGGAGGAGATGATTTGTATCTATCGCACAGAGGGCCATGGGAGATGAATAATTTTTACATTATATAGTGATATCTGAAATGGACCCTGAAGGTAGCTAATATTTGAATAATTACATATGCAGTGGCATATGATTCAGCTGTGCCCAATAAGAAATTTGCACAAACTTGGTGGCTTAAAATGATACTAATTTATTGTGGTTCTGGAGGTCCTAAGTCTGTGTTACAATTGGTGTTTGCAGGTCTGTTTTGGAGGCTCTGGGGAGACTCAGTTTCCTTGCTGTCTCAGCATCTGGTGGGCATCCATGTTCCTTGTGCTCATGGCTCCCTAGGCAGCAATGTTGTACATCCTTTTTTATCTTCTATAGTCCTATTTCCTCAGGTGATTACTTTGAGCCCATTGGGATAATTCAGGATAGTCTCTTGATTTTAATGTCAGCCAATTAGCAACCCTAATTTCTTCTACAGCTTTAATTCCCCTTTGCCATGCAAAGTTCTAATGGTTAGGATGTGAACATTTTTAGAGGACTATTACCCTCCTACTGCAGGAAGCATGAAGAAAAAATTATAGGGAAGAATACCTGTATCTAAATCTATGTATATATGAAGAAAAGGCATGGATGGACCCAGGCAAGTTATCTATGTGCAACAACATCTTAGTCCATTTGTTTGGAGTTGCCAGCATACATAGGAAAGTGAGAAATGTTATATTTACTGTGAAGAATCAAATTGCTGCAAGGTGAAGGACCGTAGTTAATTCAGTTGGACGGGAAGAGCCACTGAAGACTGGGGCAGATATGCAACATTTTCATGGTTACTCACTGAGAAGATTATCCTGAAACTAGGTTGTAATGTGGTATGGTATGGGAAGATAGATCTAAGGAGAGCATAGAGGAGGCCATCGTGGCAACCCAGCAAGCAGTGAAAGAGCATCTGAGGATAGTTTGGGACATCAAAACAATGATAGCAGAACTGCATTAGTTAAGAACATGGAGTTTGGCATGCTTTAGTGGAGTTCTTTCTTTCTTTTTTTTTAAATTAAATTTTATTGACAAGATGATGTACAGAGGGAGTACAGTTACATAATAAGGTAGTGAGTACATTTCTTGTTGTATTTGTTATACCCTCCCTTATTTTTCCTTCCGTTCCCTAGTTCAGGTAAGCATACATACAATATCCAGTCTACCAAAATCATATACAGTAATAGTGGATTTATTTCTAACCATGAGCTTGGAAGTTCTGAAGAGAGAGTGGAGATAAGAAAATAGGTAAAAAAAAAAGTAGCTTCATTGGGAGGAGTGGGAGCTGATGAGGGCACTGAAGGCAAGTGGTTGGTACCTGTCTATAGAGAGCAAGAGGTGGCACAGAAGTCATCTGAGACATAAGAATTAGGGAAAGGTTAAGAATATAGAATGACAGGCATAATTTCAGGCTTTTGAATGTATGGGAAAATAATACTGGGATAGGTTAGCTATTTCCATAGATTAGAAAAAATGAGAAGCTAAGCTAGAAATCAGTTAAGTTTGGCTATGTGGGATTGCATTTTTAAGGAATTCAATCATAAAAGAAGAGTGCTAGACCTTAGAGAATAGTAAGGATTTATTTTTTTATTTTATTATAAGCTGTTCAAAAGCAAAGGGGCAAGGGGTAGGAATTGATTGGCAGAAGAAACTCTTTAAAAGGACATGAACACAGATGGAAATATAAACCTTGGAAAGGAAGGAGAACATCTGCGTTCCAAAGAGACAGGAGTTCAGTGCAAGAGTGAGAAACTTTCCAGTTCTTTTTTTCCATTTAGGTCTTGAGTGACTCCTATTGGAGAAAGCTGATTGGTTCCTTCATGCTATCAGGCAAAGTGAAGTGTGGACATTCACCCTTTATCTAATGCAGCCACACCTCTTTTTAATGACATTGCTGGAAGACAGGGCTGGTTTTCCATCACAATACTCCCCACTTGGATTTTTCAGTTTCTATCTCTCCTTCTTTCCTCCCCCCGCCCACCTACTGTCTGCATCCTTTCTGCGTTTTGTTGTTGTTGTTTTTTGTTTTTTGATGGTAACATACTAGTCTGCCTGATTCTGAACATCAGAAGCTGTATCTAACATGTGACATTCTAATTAAATATTTGAGTAGAAATTGAGTTTCCTTGGTGGAGATAGGCAATGAATGCTCATGACAGAAGATTTCATTCTTCTTATTAGATTAGCAGGGTGAGGTCATAGTTTTGAAGTGCTACTGGATAGGATATTTGAGGGTATTTATGTAGAGTTGGAAAAACAAAAAGTGCCCCCTAGGTGCTGTGGTCACCATAATAAGGAGCCACTAGCTTTTAGGGGCAACAAGAGGTGAGGGGGGAAAAGCTCAGTTCTTGTCAGGGGATCCATGGATGTGATGCACTTACTTACTATTATTATTATTCTTAGCAGTGGGAATGGAATATGGAGCAGGGTAGATGGTGATACTTAAGTCAAAAAGCTAAAAGCTGGACATTGGAAACTAAGGAAAATTGAGTTTATTTTCCTTTCTGTTACTATTAAAGCTGATAGTTTGACAGTCCCTTGGCAGTTTTCATTTCCCAAAGCCAACAGTTGAATGCTGCTTTTCGTAGTTTTGATGGAAGTTATATCACTTTTTAGATACTCCTATCAGATTTTACCTCGTTTGAAGATTTGAAATCCTTCCCAGGTTTAACGCATCTTTGAAAATACTGCATAGTTCTGTAATACTTTACTGATATTCTCTCTTTTAACATTTATCTTGCCTTTCTTGTTATTTGCCATCAGTCATATATAAAATGATGGCATACAGGGACCTTTTAGGGGAATTTAATTTTCTGTGAGATTACATACTTGTATTTGTTATCGTTTTAAAAATATGTCTGGTACTTTGCCCTCCTGTAATATCTTAGCTCCAGGAAAGTTTCCTCAGGTGCTTCTGTTTTCTGGAATGTCTACAACTTACCACTTTCATTTCCAGTCCTGGATATGTAGCCTCTATAAACATTTGAATGAACAAACAAATGAATGAATGATTGTGCATACACATTACCAAACTTAAGTGGAATTGCTTTTAGGGAAATAGAATTGCTATAAATGACATTTGCTAGTTTTTCTGGTTCTAATGCTCCAAACTTGAAAGTTATTAAATAGGTACAGTTTCAATATGTATGAAAATGTAATTATTATGTGTTTATCCAATTACCAGATGTGGGTTAGACATCATAGTAGTGCCAAGATGGACACACATTTCTCCAGTCAACAGGTAACTACCTTAGACTTGAAATAATTAAAACACAATTATCAGTCTGTTATGTGCAGCTACTGGGAGCATTAGGACCTCAGACTGTATTTGGACAAATGCTTTTGGCTCCTGCCCATCGGTCTTTCCAGAGATAAGGTTCCATTCCTGGAATGTAGGCCTCTAGCCCTGTGAATTTAAGTTGTTAGATACTCATATGCCCTCTTACTGTCCTTCCACAGCATGCAGCCACAGCAGTGCAGGACAGCAGCTTTTTCTCCTTGACCTCTCTCCTCATACACATGCATTTATCATCAGTACATGTGCAAATTTTGCCTTTCAGAAAGTTATGCTTTATAGAAAAGATGCTTTTGAGGTTTAATTAGAAACGTTATTTTTAAACTTGAATAAGGTTCTTAAGAGATAGGATAGCAGTTTGAATATATGTGGTGTTACACTTACAATTGTGCGAATCTTTTTAATGATTTTTGAAAGGGTGTCTATGCATACAATGCTATCTTATTATTGCATCCTTACTTCGTATCTCAGCATTGTGTCAATAACTAAGAATATTCTTATTTTTATGTAGTCCATGCTAGCTGGTTGCTAAAATAGACTGGTTATGTGAATAAGAACTCTGTTCTGAATTTCCTCAGTTGATGGTAGCTCCTTCAGCCTTAGTTCTGAGATACTTCTTTGAAGATCATGACATCTTTGTTCAAGAGGCAATATCTGAAGATGAATCACTTCCAAAATTAATTCACACAATCATTCACAATTATATAAAATATTATGGGTCAGAATTGTGGTGGTGATGGTTGTAAGTTTAACCTGAACCAATTATATCATATCTAATTCTTAGTTGTTTAGGGTTTTTAAGAGTATACAATAGTAATTACCAATGGGAAATTGTTACTTCACTCTAACTCATCTTCCAGGTTATAATGAAAGCAATTCCCTGTTCAAAATCTGCAGTAAGAAGTAGGCACAGTTCTGCTGGTTTTGTAAGTGTGGTGAAGTATTCATTTTCTGTCTTTGTAAGTAATTAAATCCTACTTTTCACGAAAGGTTCACTTGGGCAGGTGAGAGACAATGCAGATACCATAGATAGCACGGACCCAGGTAACCAGAGTCCTCTGCCTAGTGGAGGTCAGGACCCCACCACAGTCATATTTTCAAGGTCTAGGCCAGTGTATGCTAGTCTGTTCTGTGGATCAGTTCTGTATCTTCCAGTCTTGATCACTGGCCTGTGGGAAATACTGAAATTAACAGCAAGATCTTAGAAAAGTTTTAGGTGGTTTAGCATTTGCTACAGTGCCTTATAATTTATTCTTATGCATTCAACACAAATACTAGTTTATAAATATTGGAAATAAGAATCTTGGTGTGTCCCTATATGGATAAGTGAAACGTGTATTGAAAAATTTAAATATATGAAGCTGAAACATTTATGGCAGTTTTGAACTTAATCAGCACTTTTGCTCTTTTGAGTGTTGAGGTAAAATCTCTTCATGTAGCTCAGGTTGGCTTAGAACTTACTGTCACCCAGGCTAGACTTAAACTTTCAATCCTGTTGCCTCTGCTTCCCAATTGCTGGGATTATTATGCGTGTACTACTACTCTAATGTAAAGTTCCTTGTAATTTAAATCCTCTTGGTCCTGAAACTTGCAGCTGTTTTTTATGTCTTCAGTGTCTTCTAAAATACCGTAAAATTACTTTCATATTATACAAATGAAGTGTTAATTTTTTTTTTTTAGTGGATTATAAAGCTATGGCTCATGGAACAGTGGATGGCCCTACCGCCTCATGCCTGTAAAGAAATTACTCATGAGTTTCAGAATGCAAAATGCTGGTTGCACAAATATCTTTAAAGTGAGTGACTCAGCTAACAGTGCATACACAGGATATGAAGGGGATCTAATGTTATAGCTGATAAATTCTTCCCTCACCATTATTTAATGTAAAATGTAAACTTTGATTTGGATATATAGTTTTTTCAGTCATTGGCATAGAGGAGTGGCTGATTTTTTTTAAAAGATCATTTTGATTAAAGGAAGCATCTTGCTTTTAACTTCTCTATTTAGTGCAACTACATAGAGGAAAGAGTAACTGATTTTGAACAAAAAAGAAAAAATAAACATGTTAAGATCTAAATAAACTATGATAAGGAACCTTAATCTGAATGAAAAATAATGCTTAACACTTTGTTATATATTACTATATTTATATATGGTTATATATTACTATAACAACACAGAGATGTTTTTATAGTTTGAATGTTTTTCTGTGCTTGTAATTTGATAATCAGCTTGCTTTCATACATAAAAAGTCCTTAATATTTGGTCTTGAAGAAAACCAAAGAGCTCTGCATCTAGACTTTTGTTCAACATTGTTCATTTCATTTCTTCAAATGTATGTGAACATTTACTATGTGCTAAAGATAGAAGGTGACTTTAGTTTTTCTCTGCCCTGGAGACTTTTACAGAAACAGGGAGTGGTGCGAGGCAAACAATTAAGATAGAAAGGAACTTTGTAAGTACAGCATTGTATGAACAAAGTTATCTTAGGATCATGATGGATTGTCTAGATGAGTTATAGAGGGCCTCCATGGAAAGCTATATTTAAGGTGTGTCTTACAATTTATCTCATAGATGACTTTTCAAAGGCAGCTTAACACAGTTCCCAAAAAACACCACTACATCCATGCACAGTGGTATTGAACTGTGAAAGCCATGTTTTGCATCGGGAAAGAGTGGGTCAATGTTGATATAAGAGAACAGTGGGAGAAAGGATAGAAAGAAGCTTGAGAATATGTGTGGTGAGGGGCTGGGGATATGGCCTAGTGGCAAGAGAGCTTGCCTCGTATACATGAGGCCCTGGGTTCGATTCCCCAGCACCACATATACAGAAAAAATGGCCAGAAGTGGCGCTGTGGCTCAAGTGGCAGAATGCTAGCCTTGAGCAAAAGGAAGCCAGGGACAGTGCTCAGGCCCTGAGTCCAAGGCCCAGGACTGGCAAAAAAAAAAAAAAAAAAAAAAAAAAAAGAGAATATGTGTGGTGAATATACACTTCCATTCCCAGCACTCAGAAGGCTGAGGCAAGAGGATTCAAAGTTCAAGGTGAGCCCAGTCTACATAGAAAGACCCTGTCTCAAAACCTACCTTTACTCCCAAAGAAGCTTTTGATAGCTTGGTTTCAGACTCTATCATCATTGCTTCATCATTTGCTCTGTGACACAGTCTGAGGTATTCAACCCTTTATCATTTTGAATTTCTTCATCTGTACAGTACTATGAGAATGGAAATAAAGTCACTTGCATGATGGCTAGCATGTAGTATTTTTTCAATATATTATTAAATATATTACCATGTCAACCTGTGAAAACAAACCTGAGGCTTAAATAGATAACTCTCTTAAGAGCTGAAATCTAGTAAGTGATAGAGTTATGACTAGGACCACATCATCTGACCAACTTTCTTGGGTAAACCGCAATATTTGTAGTTTCTAGTCTTATTTTCTGTTTTTGGATTGGTACTGTAGTTTAGTTTATTAAAATCCAGTTAGAGGTAAAGTTTGAGGTTAATTTAGAGAATAGCAAGTCTGAGCAAGGTGCTGTAGGCACTGGAGTTTTACAATAAGTATAGTCTGATAAAGTAGTCACATTGGGGTGGGCGAGGACAATTCCTGCTTCGTTTTTTTGTGTGTTTTTTTTTTTTTTAACCAGTCTTGGGGCTTGAACTCAGGGCTAGAGCACTGTTTCTGGCGTCCTTTTGCTCACTGTACCACTTAAGCCACAGTGACATTTCTGGCTTTTTCTGTTTATATGGTGCTGAGGAATCGAACCCAGGGCTTCATTCTAAGCCATATTCCCAGCTTCCTGCTGCATTGTTTTCCCACTGAATTGTGATAGGATCTTCTTTAGATGCATTTTATTTATCCAGTGGAGTGGAATTTGAAGTTCTCACAATGCTTTTTAAAGGATAGGACTCCTAAGTCAGTTAATTCAGAGGTAGATGACTTTCTCTTTTTAGCCATTACTTGAGTTGCATGGAGATGAGCTGCACAGGGAAGAACATAGTAGGTGTGATGGATGTACCCAGAGAGCCACCATCTGTTAATTTGCCTGTTGCTTCAAGAAAACTAACTTTCCAGCCTCCATTAGGAGAGGCAATCTCCTTAAATTTGTGGAGCCTAACTTTAATTATGTTGAATTGGACACATATGTGGTTATTGGACGGCAGTCTGTCAGTTTTTCCCTGAAAAGAATAACATATATCTCATATTTATTTTTCAAACCACGTTGCTTTTATTTTTATAAATCTCAGCATGGTAGTTCCAGTTGTTTTATTTATTTTTTTCTAACCCTGACAAAGCAGAATGTTTTGTTTGGCATTTTAAAAAGGCAATAGTGCATGTAGTTAAGACCTCATTTACTTTATCTGATGAAATAGTCCCTGAGGAATGTCTTTTTCTATAAATCTACTACAGAAGCTGGATTTAAAACATTTTTTTAAAGATCCCTGGTTTGGTCTTTTTAAATGATGTCTGTAACTTTGTAATTTCGTAAAGTAATTTTATGATTCTTAGGCTAAACTATAGTAAATACTAATTGTGAGCTAATATGGCTGTGGGGAAAAGCTTTCTACTTTGTAAAATACCTCTCCTATGAAGTTTTGTTACTGCTCTGGAGGAAAACATAAATTGTCTGAAATGAAATTTTTTATCTGCTCCCTTCCTCCACTTCTTTTTCCTCATATCTGTTAGTTGTCTCCATAACTTTGCAATAACAGCTATGCAAGAATGGATTTATTCAGATAGGAACAACCTGCTGTTGTAATTCACTCCTAATTAAGATTGGTGGTCTATTTTGTTCATCACATTCATTTGATGATATTTACTTATTCATTTATTCAACACATTTATAGAATAATTTATCAGGTGCTGAGCTATTTACAGTGAAGTCAACAAGACACCTGTACTAGATCATTGTCCTAGAGAGTCTAGTGTCTTAATTAAGTGGTCAATAGTTTTGTTTTACACTGTGGTATATAATAATACTTGTAACATGTGTGAGACTTAGAGTTTTGTAGCTATTAACTAGACAGAGTACTATTTTGTTTATATGTGTTTCATAGGACTTATGTGATAGAAGATTACTTAAGTGAGCTTGTATAGTGTACAACATGTGTATCATGTTGGCTAGTAGTAGTACCCACTTTAGTAATTGGCTATCGTTGGGAGGCCAACAGTTTTATTACATATGTATTACATACATATTACATATGTATTGTTATTACTCTAGAACTCAAGAAATGTATGAGCCCCATAATGTTGAATCTGTACTTATTCTGTCTAAATGAACACCTCTAATCCCTTTTCCAAAGTGTGAAATAGGCGAAATATTTTTCTATCACAATTTTCTTCTATTCTCATTTCAAATATTCCATTAACTTTTTGCATTTTCCTACCTTAATTCTCAATTACATGCAAAAGAAAAGGCAAAACAATAAAAACAAAAGCAAGAGGTCAGTAGCAGCAATAGTTTTGACACATTGAACACATCTTGGAAAAATAGATGTCTGCCCAGGCTAAGAGAGTATTGTGGCTTGACTGCTGCTTACAGCAAGTTTCTGGAATGTCCAGGAGGGGCAACTAGATGGGTGGCAGAGTAATAATGTGTGTGAATGAGTTAAGTTGTAGTTACATATTTTGCTTTTTAGCTGCTTGCAGATGACTAATTTTTATAACTGTACTGGAGCTTTATTATTTAAATACTGGATCTGGAATGTCACTGACGTCTAAAATGAACTATATAATTTGTGGATGGGAATAGGAGGGAAAAACTGGGAGGGAGCAAAGGAAGGGATGACACTGTTAAAAAAGAAATGTACTAATTACCTGACTTATGTAACTCCAACCCCTCTGTACATCACTTTTACAATAACAACAAAATATATATTTAAGAAAGATCCCATTACCATTTTTTTTTTTTTTTTTTGGTTAGTTGTGGGGCTTGAAATCTGGGCTTAGGTGCTATCCCTGAGCTCTTCAGCTCAAGGCTAGTGTCTACCACTTGAGCCATGCTGCCACTTCTGCTTTCCTGGTGGTTAGTTGGAGATAAGAGTCTCATGGATTTTCCTGCCCATGCTGACTTTGAACCACAATCCTCAGATCTCGCGAGGCTCCTGATTAGCCACTGGCACCCAACTAGCTTTAAAATCTTAATGACAAACTTTCATGTAAATGCCATTGGATTTTCTTTAAACTCCAGAAAATTCTCTTGTATGTTGTAACTAAGAATTCAACTCTACTCTGTTTTCCTGACTTAGTTCATTCACACAGCATTCAAAGCATGACTTCTTGATTTCTTTATCCCAATGATACTTGGCTTGTATCTTTTTTTTTTTTTTTTTTTTTTTTTTGCCCGGTCCTGGGGCTTAGACTCAGGGCCTGAGCACTGTCCCTGGCTTCTTTTTTTGCTCAAGGCTAGCACTCTGCCATTTGAGCCACAGCAGCACTTCTGGCCATTTTCTGTATATGTGGTGCTGGGGAATTGAACCCAGAGCTTCATGTATATGAGGCAAGCACTCTTGCCACTAGGCCATATCCCAGCCCGTTCGTTGGCTTGTATCTTAAAGTTTACTAAATGTGGAATCCTTTAGATCCTAGATATTGTTAATGGGTTAATCATTTCACATATGTATGACTGTCCTCATACCTTGTAGTTTACAATCTTCCATCTTCTGTTTGTGCTCTTTTTCTTCTTTTTCATCTTTTGACTTTTTAGTATAATTTCTGCATTTTATTGAAAGTCTCCTTGTTTTGGAATAATAGATGAGAAAGAACTAGTTGAATTTAGTTAGCTCTACTGTAAATATAAGACTCTTGAGTCTTTTAACATTTCTTTGGCAAGTGTTTGGATAGATAGTAGTCATTTGATAATTCACACAGTGAGCAGCAGTTTGATTTAAGCTATTAGTACTAATGAGAATGGTCTGAGGCCTTCTTTTCTTTTAACTAAGGGATGGAAAAGCCCCTTGAATTAGAGATAGAGTTTACAAAAAGATTTAATAAGTTCCTTTATTATTTGTAGCCGATGGCTGAATATCAACTGCCCATACACTGTGTTAATAGAAATCTATGCTTAGACAGCTATAAATCTTTTTTGGCAGATTCGTATATTCATCAACTGTTAGAACTGGAAAGTATTTCTGAGACTTAAAATCTTTTCTTGGTGGTTTAGTTTGGTGTTATGCATGGTATACTGACTTTTAGAAGAATAAGGTTCATGACAAAGAAGTCACTCTCACAGGAGGTACACCCTTATCTTTAGAAATTTAGAGGTGAGCAGATACTTCTGCCAGTTATCATAAAGATGTTACTGTAGGACTGGAGATGTTGCTCAAGTGGTAGAGTGTTAGCCATGAGTAAGAAACTCAGGTGAGAGCATTAGGCTCTGAGGTCAAGCCCTGGTACCCAGTACCAAAAATAATGATATGTTACTTTGTATTACTTTTCTGTTTACTCATTGTTTGCCCTTTCCATCTATATTTCTGGTCCTGTCATTTACTTTCTTTTTCTTTTCTTTTGTTTATAACATCTAATAGTGAATAGCATATAGATGCTCTTGATTATAACTGTGTTACTCAGTTTTCAAATGCTTTTGGTATTTTTTTAATATGTTTTAACTTAAAATCTCTTGGTCTTTCCTGAGTGCTCACCATCTATTCTGTGTTGTGTTGAACTGATACAATTTGACTTATTCTGTGAAAAGCATTTAATAGAGTTCTCATGTTGCTGTGTTTTTCTCAAGTAAATTGCTTAATGCTGGAATGTTGAATCAGCCATTGCATGCATGGAAGCCATGCTAGGTTCATGAAAACACCAGTGCTGTGGAGCACTGAAGACCAGAGATGTACAGTAGCAGATTGAGTGAGGCTGACACTGAATTAATCACTGCAAGTGACCCCTTAACTGTCAGGGGATCTAACTCCCTGAGTTCTTACTACTAAAGAAGCCAATATTGGATGTTTTGCAGGCTTGTTTGTATGAAAATACCCAAATAAAACTGTATCTTTTTATTGATCACTGTACACCGACAGTCCCATGAAATCCACAGTGAAACTCTTTGAACTCAGAGATTACATATGCTAGCAATGTAAACCAAAATTAACATTAAAAAATACATAGAAAATTCCAATAAAATTAAATGTTGAGGTAAAAGTCTATTGAATTGTACAAGAATGGACATTTTGAAATAAATACAATAGAAGAAAGCAAAGAAGACCTAAGTAAACTGCCTATGCAGTGTTCATGGATTGGAAGACTCGAGGTTGTTAAGGTATTGATTCTCAAATTCATGTGTACATTTCAGTAGAAGTAATTCTGATGAAAATTCTGCTATTTTATTGGGGAAATGCACAAGCTGATTCTAAGTTTTATCTGGATATACAAGGGAAATAAGTTATCTAAAGTAGTTTGGAAAAAGAATGAAGTTGGAGGTCTCAAGTCTTTTATTTAGTGCTTTTATTATACAGTAGCTGACTCTGGGCAGCATGGCAGAGATGAAGAGATGGATACAAAGTCATTGGAAATAGAATAATGGGTGCAGGAGTAGACCTACACTAACATGGCCAGCTGATTTTTTGACAGAGCTGTAGTAACCCACTTAAGGGAGAAGGTAGTATTTTAATTTAATTGTGCTAATATATCCATATAGTAAAAAAGAAAGAAAAACCTGTTACAAACTTCCTATGCAACAAAAATCAACCAAAATGAGAAGAATCAAAAATATAAGTTGTGAAAGGTATAAAAATTATAGAATAAATTGTTATACATGGTACTACTTGAAGACTAAAAGTAGGATATGGATGGAAAGGATCTATTTCTGGATCACATACCAAGTATGTGGTTGTATCCAGAATATAAAAGGAACTCTCAAAACAGGAAAACAATAAAATAGAGTGTCTAAAATAGAGATGAGGTTGGTCTCTGCATTTGAGATGAACGTTGGAACATTGCTGAGGGCAAATGAAGCATGACTGGATTTATCCTCAGCAGTGAATGGAATATGGTCACAGCTAGGTAATACGTGAACAATAAGACAGTGAAGTGACAGCATCACTTATTAAGTACAACTTTTTAATTGCTTTATGTCATTTCCAATTAAAGAAAAGTCATTTTGTTAAATCTTGCCTTTTCTCCATTTGTTGGTTGGTTATTGTGCAACATTCAGAAGGATTCTGTTGTTGCAGAGGTGAGTAGGGGCAGGGATGGCCTTTGGGCAGCACAGCAGTGCCACAGGCCCAGGAGGAAGCCAGTCTGTGTATACCACCTCACCTTTGTGCAGGTGTGCTAGCCTTGCAGTTTTTCTCACCAATTTTTGCATAAAAATTACTTTTGTATTTCTGCCTCTTAGAACCAACAGTGTAAAAACCTATGATGACTTTGGTTTGCAGAATGACTTGAATTTAACCTTGCCTTTCTGAGTAGATAAATAAAAATGCTGTTACTCTGCATTTAACCATCTTCATCACATATGTGAAAAATTATTTCTGCTACAGTGATTTTTTTGTACTCAAATGTATGTGTGTATGTATATGTGTGTACATGCACTCGCAAGTTTTTGAACCCACTCCTGTTAGATAGTAATTGGCAGATACTAAGCGCTCCATGCTAACATCACTTTGACTATTTCGAATTGCCCAGTTTCACACATTTATCTGACTGTACTCACAGATACCATTCATAATTTAGTTAGGACTCTTAAATGCTTGTTATGAAGTACAGAGAAAAGAATTTAAGATCCACTGTGGAAAATTGCCTCTATAGGTAATTCAGCCCAATCAGTTTATCAACAGGGAATTTTTAATGTCATAGTCATAAACATGGCATTTTATGGTACAGCTACATTTATAAATGGATGTGTTTTCAGTTAGTGATTTTTTCATCAGTTATAATTGATAATCAGATGACTGCTATAAATCTCATCATAAAAACAAATACACATTACATTTTAAATGTTTGTGTTTTAATAGAAGTCACAGAATTGTTGAACCCCATATGTATACCCTTAGGGACTCAGAGACTCTTAACTTTGGTCTAAGAGGTGATACTTACAGTTTCCTTCCTCTTCCACTGCTTCCCTAATCCCTTTGGCTAGTGTTTTAAACCCAGGGATTATCTGCTTTTGCTTCTGCGGTTCTGATTGCTGGGTGGGCCTGGCTGTAAAGGGTTCTTATCGTTTCCTGTTAATTTTTACCACTAGGCCTAGTAACACAGAAATGTGCAAAAGAGAGTCCCCACACTCCCTATTCTCCTTAACAAACCCATTCCTTTGATGGGCAGGCTCATGACCCCTTTCTACTTCCCTGGATTCATTATCTCTGCCTTCTCTGTAGCAGAAATATCATTCAGATCCCTAGTGGAGTGATCTTCCAAACTATTAGCTCTACCAAATTAATTCAGTATCAAAGGGAACTTACTAAAGCAAAGTGGGTCATCATTAGGTCTAACTGTCATATATCAAGCATCCAGATCTTTGCTTCAGGCAGTGGAAAGAGAGGGCTTATCCAACACCTATAAGAGGGTTCTTTAGGCTTGTAGATGACACCACAGTAGGACTGTTTACATACTCCCAGATTTTAATTTTGGAAAATTTCAGGTAGCGACTGTGAACGAACTTCATAGTGTTTACTATGACAAAAATGCTTGCACGTGTTCTTTGAAGATTCTATCATCTCAATTTTTTTTAATATTAGTAACTATTTATTGATTGATTGATTGATTGATTGCCAGTCATGGGGCTTAAACTTAGGGCCTGAGCATTGTCCCTGGCTTCTTTTTGCTCAAGGCTAGCACTCTATCACTTGAGCCACAGCGCTACTTCTGGCCTTTTTGTATATATGTGGTGCTGAGGAATCAAACCTAAGGCTTCAGATGTGTAAGAGGCAAGCACTCTTTCCACTAGGCCATATTCCCAGCCCCATTTCAATGTTTTTTTTATACATCTGCTGATCCATCCTTTCCTATTTATCAATTTTTTTCTTTTTAGTTGCAGTATTAAATTGCAGACACTATTTTCCTCTTATTACTTGTTCAGACATGACCTAATTAACTGTAGTTCAATATTTATTTTTAAAGTTTTACATATTTTTGGAACTCCTTAAAAAATTAGGGCCTTGAATTTGCTAGACGTGCAATCTACTACATGAATGTTTTTGTCTCCAACTCTTTTTGCTCCCATCTTTGAGTAGGTTCTTGCTTTTTGGCCTGGTCTTCTCCATATTACAGTCTTCCTATTTATGCTTCTTGTTTTCAGTGGGCTTAGATATTTATTTGTTGCAATGAGGGGTCTATTAACATTTTCCCTAGGCTGGCCTTGAACCCTGATCCCTTTGATCTCTGCCTCCTAAGCAACTAGAGTATAAGTAAGTGTATGCACTACATGCTACTGAATATATTGTTTTGACAAATGCATACAGCGATGTAACCCATATCACTGTTGAATGTAAACCGTAGCCTAGATAATAATCAAATAAGATTCACAGTAAAAATACAGTAATGCTATCCGTGTCCCGGTATATAAATAATCCTTCATCTTTGTCTCTGCCTCTTCACTTCCATTCAACCTCTTCCCATGGAATGCTAGAAAGAATAGATCAATTTGGTCAATTTTGAAATTTTTTCTTGTGTTAAAATTGATGTTAGGAAATATCTGTATAGAAAAAAATGTTACATATACAGATCTGTGAAAATGTAGGATGTTTTAAGTATGTACTTATTGGCTGTATTGTGGGTATTGTATTTAGGCATTCATAGTATGATGTTATTTCATAGAAGATGGTGATGAAAAATTTGGAATCTGTTGCCATGTGTTGTGAACCAGTGGTGTTCTCAAGGAGCTTTGTTTATGAAGACTTAGCCATTGTCAGTTCCATGGTATTTTGTCAAAAAGTAAAGCAGTCTTTTGGACATGTTGTTCAATCTCATGGCAGATTTGGGGCTTAGCAATAGCTAGGTTTTGTTGTGATTTTTTTTCTCTTAAAGATTAGGGCCAAAAGGGAAGCTTATCTAAAGAAGAACCAGTCTCAACTACTGTTTCTGAATTCTAAGTAGCTTTGGAAATTTGACTTTTCTGAACACTTGACAGCATTTCCTAATGAAATTAATCTAAAATGAACAGGCAAAAATGTTACTTACATAGAACACTTATATAGTCATTATAGCAACTACTCCTTGTATTATCTAAAGTTAAACCAGCAAATCAAGATCTTCATTCGTTTCCAAACTGACAGTAAAGATAAAACTCTAATAAATGCCAATTCAAGCAGCACTTCTTTAGACCTGAGTGCATGATCAAAAGAAATTTTCATAGTTCAAATTCAATTTAATTGTACTGGGAGGAACTCCTATCCAACTCTCTTTGGAACTTAATCTACATTGTAAATGACATACTAAAAGAAAAATATAAAAAATAGCATTATATGAATGCATTCAAAGGATGAATTTGCTCAGTTAAAATGATGTAGATTGCCATTAGTCTTTGAAGTTACTTATCTGTGTGAAAATTTGAACTTTTTTATTATTATGTGAGTAGCTACATAATAACCTGATAATACTACCTTTTGACACGGGAAGCCTGGCCTACAAATTACTTATTGTTTTTCACAGAAAAAAATAAAGAAAAAGGGTCAGTCCTTTGTTAGTTGATTGGATGTAGAAAGGGAGGGTTCTAGAAACAGGAAGAGTTGATGTCTATGGTTTCTGGCTGGGACATTATGGCCTTGTTCTTGCAGGGAGTTGAGAAAGAAGAGGCGATGTGGTGGTGGGACGTAGATGAGTCAGTTGAATTTGGCTCCCATGTTTCAGATCTTTCAGGAGATTTCAACAGCCATTCTGGACTTGAGAGAAACTGGGGCTAGATGTGCTGTACTTAGTGTAAGATGTTAATAGAAATCATGGGAGTGATTTCAATTTATTTTGAAAACAAATTTTCCACTATAGTTTCCATCATGAAATAAGACTAGTTTAGTAGTGAGCTCCTAAAATACAGATTGTAGTCCCTAAGTAACAACTGTTCTTTGATTTCCTGATGGGGGAAATGTTTCAGTCTCCTCTTGACTATGGAATTCTCTTTTACATACAACGTTAATCATCATACTTGAGGCAGAATCCAGAAGAATTTTCTTGAAGGAAAAATGCATACATGCATTTTGGCTCTGTTACTGTTGCTTGCAAAAACCACAGTGTTTTTATCAGAAGGAAAGCAAAAACTTGTTTACAGTGGAAAGCATAACAAAATCTGTGATCTTTTTGCCTGAGGTCTCTTTCCAAAACAACTTACTGTAACAGACATCTAAGGTCAGTATTTCCTAATTAAGAATATTTAGCTGGAGCATCCAGTCCCAGCCCTCCCTGTTGAAGCCATTCCTCCCCTGATGTGGTGTGCGCTCCAAGTTATTAGTCAGCATGCAAGGGCTGTACCTTCCTTAGTTTAAAATAGTATGACCAAGAATTTTTACTTCCTATCACTAGTGATTTTTGAATTCTTGTGGTGCCTTTTTTTCTGAAACCAGATTTAGAAATGTAACACTTTTCTTCGCTAGATGCAAGCAGAAAACTTAATGTTGATATTTTACTACATGGGAAGGAATGTTTTTTTTTTGTTTTGTTTTGTTTTTGTTTTTTTGGCTCTGCAGTAGATAAGGAATCACTTTTTCCCTGGTCTATAGGAGGCGATGCATTTGGCTACTTTTTTGTCTTTGTTCTCACTTGTTTTCATCAGGATGCTTCATTCTAATGAATTCTCATTGAATATGTTTTTCAGTTGAATGGAAACAGCTAAATGGAGAACTATTAAAGAATAAAGTTAATATAGAAGTGCAGTGAGTTTCTATAGAATCAAGGAACATAAAATCAGATCCATATGATTTAACATTTTAATTGAATTTTAGTTGATTTTAGTCTTTTCAAAAGAAACATGTATAACTCCTTCAAAAAGATATTTTTATTTTTGAGGTCCTAGGAATAACAAGTATTCAGATTTGCTAGGTTTAGTATTTCAATTTTATAATATAAAACATATTGAATCTAAAACAGAGGAAATCAGCAAGGTAATTGAAGCAAGTACAGATATTTCTAAATTGTGGGGCTGGGGATATAGCCTAGTGGCAAGAGTGCTTGCCTCGTATACATGAAGCCCTAGGTTCGATTCCCCAGCACCACATATACAGAAAATGGCCAGAAGTGGTGCTGTGGCTCAAGTGGCAAAGTGCTAGCCTTGAGCAAAAAGAAGCCAGGGACAGTGCTCAGGCCCTGAGTCCAAGGCCCAGGACTGGCAAAAAACAACAACAAAAAAACCCCACAAAAAAAAACCCCAGATATTTCTAAATTGCATCTAAACTTGTATGTGCAGCCCAATAGGGAGACTGATAGTAATCCTGTCTTTTCTTGTCTAGTTTTTCTTCCTACTGGTCTTCACATTGTTTTGGCCTTATATTTTTTAGTTGTCGAAAAGCTTTAAACACATAGAAAAGAGAAGGTAGCTTAATAATCTCTTACGTACTTTCCAAGTTATAACGATCAAGTCTGGGATAACCCATATTTTTTCCTCCGTCTTCCACCATGCTGTGCCTTTTCTCCTGCTCTGGATACCTGGACTAATTGCATTTCATGTAATGAGTTAAGATAACAGTTAAGCATTTCTAAAGATAGCCCTGTCTCCTTCTTTCTGGGAACAGAAAACCAGCCAATTCCATTGACACATGTGAAAATGAAGTAGACTTCCGCATATCACGAAATACCTAAACAGTCAGTACTTCAGTTCCACTTACAGTTGATTTGACACAAGATCCATGCAGCACTTTCATTGATATTCTGTATCATTATAGCATTGGTTAGTTTCCCATGTTGGCTACCAGACTAAAGACTCAAATGTCTTTAATCTGTATTTTATTTACTTAAAAGCTATGAGCAGGTGACAGCGATGGTATAGCACCTACATCTTATGGAGCCTAGCAATTGCCTTAATATATAGCTTTTTTGTTTGTTTTCACCTGAAATGAATGTTTTTACTTTAATGGAAACGAGCCAATATGGATGCCACCTTGATGTAGAGAAGACCCTGCTTCAAGTTTTACTCATTAAAACAATTTGTTTTATTTTCTTTAAGTAGTTGTATAAAGGATATACAACAAAGCAATATATGAGTACAGTGCATCTTCATCAGTGTTACCCCCTTCAGCATTCTCATCCCCCTTCAACCACCCCTTCTCTTAATTTTGTATTATTAGCCCTGCATACTTCCCCGTTTGGCTCCTTCATTCACTCCTTTTTTAAAATACCATTCTTGTCAAGTAGATAAAGGCCTGCATACGGTTTCACAACTTCCACAGTCTAAGAGCTGTTCCTTGAGCACATGAAGTACACAGAACGGTCTGACTTTATCTTAACTACCTTGTTTCCAGGGAAACAAGTAGAAGGGCTCTGAGGTCATTCCTAAGAAAGTTCTGCTTCCACCCAGGTCAACATTGACCCTTTTCTCACACAGTCCTTAAAGTATCTTTCCACCTGTCATTTCCTTCCTTCTTTCTTTATTCCCTTCCTTGCTTCCGTCTCTTCAAATTTATTTAAGGAAACTATTGTATTTCTGCTGTAGGTTTTCCCATATTCTGGATTTTGCTGATTATAGCCTCATGATGTTAATTTAATGTGCTTTTTTAAAAATTCCTAGTTTCTGCTGTTAATGGGAAGTTATGTGAAGACAGAATTCAGAATTTTAGCAAGAGTGTTTCTTAGATGGTATTACCTGTTGTCCCAAACCAAGCTCATATCTAATTGCCTTATTTCTCTACCATAGGGTTATGTACCTAAGACCATCCTCAAATTCCCAATCCTCCTGTCTCAGCCTTCCTAATGCATTATTCATTTTATTTAATTCATTGAGATGTATGAGATAAAGGTTGAATTCAATCTTTTGCATATGCCTATATAATTGTTCCAGCACCATGTGTAGATAAAGCAATTCTTCTTGACTTAGAAGTTCATTAATAGTCAGTTTGTGGGGTTATTTCTGGGTGTGTCATTCCATTGGTCTTTAGGACCTAAGCCATCTAATATTTGATAAAGGAACCAAAAACTTAGGCTATAAGAAAGACAGCCTGTGCTGCTGGGAAAACTGGATATCCACATGCAGGAAAATGGAAACTGGATCCTATCACATTGCACCAATATCAATTCAAAATGGATCAAAGACCTCAATGTAAGAATTGAAACCCTGAAATGATTGGAAAAAGGAATAGGGGAAACATTAGGATGCCTTGGCCCATGCAGGAGCTTTCTGAGTAAAAATCTAGAAACTCAGAAAGTTAAAGAAAGAATTGATAAATAGTATTGCATCAAACTAAAACGTCTTACAAGAAAAGGACACAGTGAAAAGGACATGTGAAGAAATGTTCAACATCTGTGGACATGAAGAAAATAGAAATCAAAACAACATTGATTCTATCTTACCCCAGTTATAATGGCCATCATCAGGAATACAAACAGTAAGAGGTACTAGCTCGATATGGGCATGAAGGACTGCCTAGTACACTGTTGGTGGTAATGTAAGTGTTCAACCTTTCTGGCAAGCAGCATGGAGTTTCCTCAAAAACCTATGCATAGAACTCTATCATACAGCAATTCCACTCTTGGGCATTTAATTAAAAGATGATAAACTAGAATATGTTGAAGATACTAGCACTACCATGTTCAGTGCAGCACTATTCACCATAGCCAAGGTATGGAATAAGCCCAGATGCCCCTCAGTGGACAAATGGGTCAAGAAAATGTAGTATATATACACACAGTAACATTTTCCTCATTCATTAGAAAGAATGATATCACATCATTTGCAAAAGAAATGGGAAGACCTGGGAAAAATCATGTTAATTGAAGTAAATCAGGCCAAGAGAGACATGTTTCTCATCATATGTGAAAGCTAGAATTAGTTTAGAAATATATAAGGAAACACTTTGAGTAGTATGCAAGTTTACACAAATATATCAACCAAAATATGGTAGATTCTAGGAGAAAACTGTATTTTCTAAGAAAGGCTAAATCATAGTTCAACAAAGTAAAGACCAGGAAGTGGGCTTTTGAAAAGGGTAGGCCATATATGTACAAATCTGATTCTGGATTCTGTAGTCTCGTGATCCATATGTATCTTTACAACAGTTCTACATTGTTGATAAGTTGCATTAAAGCATAAAATCACAGAACATAATTCTTATGCTTGTGTTTCTTTAAAAAAAATCAATGATACTAGTCTATATCATGTATTTTTCTGTACATTTTAGAAGCACCTTCTCAGTTTAGTTAGTTTTGTTGTTTTCTGGTACTGGGTCTTGAATTCATGCCCTGTGTTTGTTCAGCTTTCTTCTTGTCTGGTACTGTATCACTTTGGTTATACCTCCACCCTTGCTTTTTGCTGGCCATTTTGGAGGTGCTCAGGCTGACCTTGAGCAATAGTTCTTCATCTGAAGAATTCATCAGCCCCGTGAGTAGCTAGGATTACATGTGTGAATAAATGTTATACAACTACCTCTCTTGTTTTTTTCGTTTTTGTTGTTGTTGTGGTTTGGTTGTTTGGTTGGTTGTGAGGCTTGAATTCAGGGCCCGGGCACTGTCCCTGTGCTTTTTTGCTCATGGTTAGCACTCTACCACTTTGAGCCACAGTGCCACTTCCAGTTTTCTGGTGGCTAATTGGAGATGAGTCTCATGGACTTTCATGCCCAGGCTGGATTTGAACCACGGTTCTCAGATCTCAGCCTCCTAAGTAGCTATGGTTACAGGAATTAGCCGCCATCTCTCTAGAACTGTACTAGATATTTTGGGGAAATTTTTCATCTTTCCAATAAGGTTTCTAATCCATGAGCATGCATATCTTCCACTTATTTAGGTCTTTTTAAAATTCCACAGTGTTTGTAATTTTTCTGACCAGTTCTTGCACATATTGTGGCAGATTTACTCTTAGATATTTCTTATTTTTCATGTTATTTTAGCTGGGATCTTTAAAAATATAGTTTCCAAATATATATTATTATTATGTAGAAATACAGTTGGCTTTTGTTAACAGTTGCTGTTTAGCTTCGTATTTCTTGTAAATTTTGTGGGTAATCATGTTTTCTGTGAAGAAAGATAGTATTACTTTATTTTGAATGATCTCTATGGCTTTGGACTATTTATTGGACTCTTACTACAATTATAGATGTATTAGACTATATTTTGTCATTTCTGGGTGAGCCCATTTATTCTTGGTTTCTTTTTACCTCTTTTGCCTTGTTTTGCATTAAATGTGAATTTTTTTTTATGTGTGTGCAGGCATCTCTCTTGTATGTTCATTTTTACTCCTTCACATATATACCCAAGAGTGGTATAGCAGGTTTTCAATTTTTGGTGAACTTCCATACTGATGTCCATGCTGGTTACACTATTTTACATTCTTACAGTGTATGAGGGTTGCTTCCCTGACCCTCCTAAATGTGAATTTTTATTCTCTTCATCAGTTTATTTTGGCCCCGTTTTCTTATTAGCTCCACAGTTTTTGTTATGCATATTTAACTTACTATAACTTATTAAAAGTTATATTATACTACTATATAGTACTGTACTATCATCTCCATTTTCTGAACCTTATAGCCATATATCATATGTCTCCTTGTCTCTCCTTATTTATTCAGTTTTTGTCCATTTTACTTTTAGTATATTCTAAACCACAGAGTTAATACAATTTTTACTCTCAAAAATAGATATTCATTAAAGAGTTTTTTTTTTTCAAATGAAACTCAAATTCTTTGGTATGAACTCTTTTGTCAGTTGTGTTACTTTTCAGTTCTGTCTGTTGGTTCTCATTCCCATCTGGTATTTTTCTTTGCCAGCCATTAGTTTATCTTGTATTGCTGTTCTGCTGGTGATGATGTCCTTGAGCTTTGATAGGTCTGAAAAAGTCTGTGTCACTTTCATTTCTGAATATTTTCAGTGAGTTTAAAATTCAAATTTAACAGTGTTTTTTTTTTTTTTTTTTAATTCTGTAAGGATATTGCAGTACTTAAAAAAACAAGACAAGGGCTGGGGATATAGCCTAGTGGCAAGAGTGCCTGCCTCGGATACATGAGGCCCTAGGTTCGGTTCCCCAGCACCACATATACAGAAAACGGCCAGAAGCGGCGCTGTGGCTCAAGTGGCAGAGTGCTAGCCTTGAGCGGGAAGAAGCCAGGGACAGTGCTCAGGCCCTGAGTCCAAGGCCCAGGACTGGCCAAAAAAAAAAAAAAGACAAAATGGATTCATTATTTTGACCCTGAAGTCAGCTTTTGTTTTAATTTTTGTTCCTACAAATATACTATGTTTCTAATTTTCTTCTGAGTGTTGTACATTTTTATCAGTGAGCTACAATTTTAATTAGGATGTGTCTTGTAGTTTTGCATGATGTTTTTTCATTGTGTTCCTTGAGTTTTGTGGATCTCTAAAAGCTAGAATTTTCATCAGATTTTTAAAAGTTTAGGCAATATTTCTGTAAACACATTTTCTCTTCCCATTTTGGACTAAGCTATATGTTCCTAATCTATTTGTTTCTTGCTGTCACAGTTCTCACTAGTACTCAATTTGTCTGTTTTTATTCTTTCTGTGTTTCATTTTGGATAGTTTCTATTTTTGCCTTCAAGTTTGTTCTTTCTTTTCATGCAGTGTTTTAATTGCTGATAATCCTGTCTGTTTATTTTTCTTCTATTTTTAATCTCTAGGAGTTTGATTTGGGTCTTTTGCGTGCGTGTGTGTGTGTGTGTGTGTGTGTGTATATGTGTGTGTGAGAGAGAGAAAGAGAGTGTGTGTATGAGAGAGAATGATCCTCATTGTACTCACAGTTTCCTCTGTCTTGTGGAACACATGGGATATATTTGGCTCTGTAAGCTAAGCTCTTGTCTCCTAATTTTATCATCTGTGTCATTTCTCATTCTGTTTCTACTGACTTAATTTTCTCCTTGTTACAGGTCATATTTTCCTACTTCTTACTTCTTTTCATGCCCCATAATTGTTTATTAGTAGCCAGACTGTAAAATTTATGTTGTTGGGTGCTGGCTTATTTTTAATCCCCTGAATATTTTTAGACTGTATTCTTGGACATAGTTACTTTACTTGGAAACAGTTGGTCTTTTGTGGGTTTGCTTTTAATGGATACTAGGGAGGTAAAGAATAGCTTTTAGTGGAGGGCTAATTCTCCTCCGGTACCCCAAGGCTCTACTAAATACCCTGTGTGTCAAGGTCTTTTTCTTTTTGGCTGATAATCAGGAGTTGTTCTACTTCTTGCCAATGCTTTTTTTTTTTTTTTAAACTAGCCTCTATCATTTCCTTACATGAACTGGGTGGTCAGTACCTTTTTGGATTCTTCCAGGTTTCTATACGCTTGTCTTTCCATTGCTAAGGCTCTTTCCTCTTGGGTAGAGACTGCAAAGTATGGAAGAGAATTGAAAGCCCACATTTCATGTGTTTCCTTTTTCTGCTTATTTTTGTCTTATATTGCCTTTTGTCCAGTCTATAAAAACTATCTTTTTAAAAAATTTTCCCTCCTTTAAAAACAAAGTTATTTAATGTGGAAGGGCCATTTCATTCTCTCTCACACCACTTGGTCAGATGTAAAAGCCTTTGGCCAATGTTTTGTTTAGCATTTGTGTTTTTGTATTCCTGAGCGTGATAGTAGTTTTCTATTCATTTCTTTTTCAGGATTTAGGATGTTTTTGTTTTTTTGGGAATAGTTTATGTAGCACATGTATCATCTAATTGAAGGAAAAATTTTTACATTTTGCTTCTACTATGGCAATTGAAAATTTAGACATTTTATTTTTTCTTGGATTAGAATTTACAAATTGTACTTTTGTACAGAATTACCCATTTTATCCAGATATTCAAAATAATTTAGCTAAGTTAGTACAAAGTCATCTCTAATTTCTGAGAAGTCTTCTATCCAATGACTATTTCATTTCTTGCTGTTTTCAGTTTTGCTTGTTACTTCTTTATGCCATGCTTCCTGATTAGTTTAGCACTGTACTATTTTTTTTTGTGTGTGTGTGGAGTCATCATTATTGGCCTTTTTTTTCTGATTGCACAAGTAAACATGTTTATTGAAAAAAGGTTTAGAAAATCTAGGAAAAGCACAATAGTTGAATAAAGATCAGCTAGTGTACCACCCAGAAATAATCACTGTTAATAGTTTGGCATGTTCTCATATGTTGGTATGTACATAATTGTATCTTCATTTTCACACAATTGAGATCAATTTTCTAGTATTTGCTTGTATTAGTTTCCTAGGGGTGTCTTTAACAAACAACCACAAACTGGATGGCTGAAAAGTAACACAAATGTTGTCTTTATAGTTTTAGAGTCTAGAAACCCAAAATGAACACAGAGGCAGCACAAGGCTTCCTTCCAAGGCTGTGGGGATGAATGCTTCCTTGGCTTTTGGCAGTATAACCCCAAACTCTCTGTCTGTCTCTACCTGGCCCTCCTTCCCTGTGTTTATGTTTGTTTCTCTATTTTTTAAGGATGTCAGCCATTACAGTAGGGATTATCCTATTCTAACTGGACTTCATCCTAACCTGATTATATCAATAAAGCCCTTCTTGTAAATAAGATCACATTCACAAGTCCCTAGTAGATGTGAATTTGGAGGGAACATTACCCAACCCGGGACATTATTATATTGTTATTTTATCTTTTATAGATTTCAAAATATTTTTGTACTTTGTTTCTATAAGTGAATTTTCGGGCAAAATCAATATTGCTTCTAGACACTGTCGTCACTGGAGTATATCACCATTATAATGTGCTTACTGCTTACCCCTCAACACAATTTTTTCTCATTACCTAACAACTCTATCAAAGAGGATCTGAAGATGAGAATTTTCTTTCTTATATCATTCTTGAAAATGATTTACTTGCCTCATCTTTTGAAGTGAATAATGGATGAATACAGAATTTTTATTAAACTTAAACTAAGAATCATAAAAACAATGACAAATGGAGCTAGGTGTCAGTGGTTCACAACCATAATCCTAGCTATTCAGTTGGCTGAGATCTGAGGATCACAGTTCAAAGCCAGCCAGGGAGGAAAATCCATGCTACTTTTACTTCTGATTAACCACCCCAAATCCAAAAGTAGTGCTATGGCTCAAGTGGTAGAGTATTAGCTTTGAGGGACAAAAAGGTCAGAGATAGTGCCCAGGCCCTGAATTAAAGTCCCAGAACGAGCGCACGCGCGCGCACACACACACACACACACACAATAATAGTAAGTGGAGTTTGACAGATTATACCATAAAACTCTAGAAACGAGTGGTAATTTAGGTCTTTGTTTTGTTGGATTCAGTAAATCATTCCCCGCCCCCCATTTGAAAAAATGTTTATTCTGGTCCTTACATAACCTTCAGCATTCTTTAGTTATTTTCCTCATTTCTTGAGCAAATGTTTATCTACCATGTCCATAGCTATTTTTGTTATTTTAAGAGTCAGTGGCTATTCTGTATTGTGAAGATTTAATTATTATGTAGCTGCCTTTAACGCTTTTCATTTTATTCTTGATAGAAGATTGTGGAGGGCATTGTATGGTGAGCTAACATTCTTTAAGTGAGGTTTCTGTTTTGTACTGTTCTATGTTGCATGTTATTTTTGTTTAATCCCTGAGTCTGTACAAAAGGTGGGAAATCCATTCATTTTAAGTTTTAGAAAAGTGAAGAGAAAATCATATCAATAGAATTAGTATAATTGGACCATGATTTTTTTGTATCACCCACTGCTGTGTGTGTGTGTGTGTGTGTGTGTGTGTGTGTGTGTGTGTGTGTGTGTGTGGTCCCTAATAAAAAATTGAAGTTAAGTAGAAACATCTTGTATAAAGATAGCACATTTTTAGATTGGGAGTGGCATTTTACTGCATTTTTCTTTTAATTGCTTAAACCTTTATGTACATCTATCTGTATACCATATTTTCATAGCACATTGTAGACTTAATATCATTTTTAAGGAATTCAGACAAGGTAGATGTTGTCTTTTTATGCTGCCGATCTTTTAAAATATGATACTTAAATGCCATGGGGATTTCTAGTTATTTCTTTAAAAAGACTAGTTACTGTTGTGATGTTCAGCTGCATTACCCTCCAGTGAGCACTCAGACACACCATTGTACCTCACTGAAACCACCCCATATGATGAAAGCAAACACAGATTTACTGAGTCTTTGTGTTTTATTTATTTATTTATCTTTTCATAAGTCTTTTTTCTTTTTTCATTGTGAAAAGAAAGACTGATTTTGAAGTGCTCATTATCCCAATGGCAGGCTACTTGGATATGGGTGTGACTGAAGGGCCTGGTTCTGAAGGAAACTCCTGTTCTTGAAGGGTCTCTCAGTCTCATTTGGTCTTGAGGCCCTAGATGTTAAGCCATCCCAACCAAGGGTCCTTTGCTGACATGTCACCAAGTAGAGTTGGTTTCTTCACTGGAGATATGTTTCTACATTGAATTCTAGAAACTCTTCAGCCACAATTATACCCTATGGGCAAAATGTTCATTTTTCTTTCAGTCATTGTATACTGTGGAGCAAGAACCACATATTATTCCAACATTATATGCACAGATTTGAGTATCAACCAGTTGTCTTTTCTGCCTGAGTGTTTTTATTTAAGAAAAGGGACGATTCTTTAATAAAATTGGCTTAATATTACAGTTCCATGGCATAAAATGGAAATCAATTACTTTAAAAGGCTATACATTTATATTATAACCCCAGGAAACAAGGCTGATTGTGTTATTCTTTATTCTTGGCTTCAACTAGATAAGGCATTTTCAGAATGAAAGAATAGGCTTTGTCACAACAGACTTATTAAACTTATGCAAGCATTCCAGGATTCGTGTAAATTCCTATTAAAACTTCTATGAATATGTCATGTCAGTGTGGTATTTTTTAAATGGTCTTTGAGGCTGTGAGGCCCTCATGAGTGGCTGTGGTACCCTAGGAGCCAGTGAGAGACTCTTGCTCATTCTCTTGTGATATAGTATGTGTTTAGAATTTAGGTTATATAGGAGTTGATTGTAGCATCTTTTAAACTTCCTTGTATGTCCTCAACAGGTACAGGAGTATGTGTTTCTTTAGTTTATGGATGGTACAGTGCATAGTTGATTTATGGTTCAAATTAAAAGAATCAGTTGGTTGTGAACTAGAGTTAAATGTGTTTCCCAAGATACTTGGTTGTTCAAAAAAGTTTCTGAAAGTAGCATTTTCACATGGTCTTTTCTGTTTTGTCCCATTCCATGCAGCTGACATACATTATTGTAGATCTTTGATTTAATGTCTGCTGCTTTATTTTCCCATGTTTTGTCAGCTGTAATGCTTATCTAAAGTGTATTTTCTGACCTGTATTAATGGATAGTTTTGGCAAGAGTACTGTCTTCTTGGCTGTACTAAGAAATTCCAGAAGGCTTTAAAGAAAACCTCTCACTTTGATAGGCAAAATAATTACCAAGTACTTTTTTTTTTAGCAGTATCTGATAAACACTGTCTTATAAATTTTTTTCTGATTCTAAGCCTAACAAATGTAATGATTTTCATTTTTCAAGAGAAGTGGCAGTATATTAATTGCTAGCAAAATGTACTTTGTTTTTACCCATTCACAGATCTATCTTCTGTAGTTTTTCCTTTTCTTGTTATTTTATTTATTTTTGCCAATCCTGGGGCTTGAACTCAGGTCCTGAGTGCTATCCCTGAGCTTCTTTTGATCAAGGTTTGTTCTCTACCACTTGAGCCATCATGCCACTTCTGGCTTTTTCTAAGTGGTTTATTGGCATCAAGAGTCTCATGTACTTTCCTGCCTGGTCTGATTTTGAACCATGATCCTCAGCTCTCAACCTTCTGAGTAGCTATGATTATAGGCATGAGCCACCAGAGCTTTGGCTATCTTCTGTATTTCTGATGGTTGAAGTGATGACAGATTTGTGTCACAAACATTAGTGATAGAAAAATTAACCAGCTAGATAACATCCTAAGATGGCCAAGCTATTTTGGCAGGAAGTAATCTAAAATTCACAAAACTCATCCATCTTGTGCTGTACTCAGTATTCAAAGCTTTGGTCAGTAAACATAGCTCTTTCCATATTTGAAAATGATGCAAAGTGTCGAGATTTTCCTAATGCATATAAGATTTTAAAACTTTAACTTACAGTGAACTTTTACTTCTGATGAACTTTTTACTTATAGAAACAGGATGAGGGCAGTATACATGATATAAAAATGTCAGGTTTGTATTTTGTTGATTATTTCCAAGAGTTTCTTTAGGGCATCCCCCAGCTAGAGGCCCCATCTGTGAATCCAATATATAATAATTGGCATCTCTAGCTGTTCCACTTTCCTCCATGTGGATCTGGAAGGATAATTAGCATCTTTAGCTGTCCCAGCTTCCTCCTTGTGGATCTGCTGTAGGGTTAGTATGCCGCCCCCCCCCCCCCCGGTGGCCAAATTCCCTAATGTAAGAGTTATGGGTCTGAAAAATGTATAGGCAGCTTTGTCACTTCCTACAACAAAATGTGAATATGGGATTCTGACTCTTACCATACCACCTGTACTTACCTGCATACCTGGTTTTTACTCTACTTGTTGTCAGCTCCTCTTCTCCTTCCTCATCATCTTCCATGATTCAGTGAATATCAACATTATTCCAGTCCTTTCCTAATGTACAGATCTTAACTTGTTTATCCTTCCCATCAACACTGTGAGTTTAAGGACTTTTATTATTCTGGATTTATAGACGAGGCAAATTGCAATTAAATAATTTATTTGCTCAACATCCCAGAGCCCATAAAACTTTGGGCTGGTATTTTTAGCCACCAGGCTAACTTGCTCTTAAAGTGATTCAGCGCCATGTGTAGAATTTACTAGTGACTTCTCTATTTCCAGCTCCACAGAGCTATGCGTTACAGGTACCTGGTGAGGACTCTCGTCCTTGGTACCTAACTAAAGCCCAAGTTCTGGCTTCACCCTTCTTTTACTGTAATAGGAATGCTTTCATTCCTTTTTCATGAAGAGGTATCTCATTCATTGACCTTTTTCATTCAAAATGTTTTTTGAAGGCTATGATGTGCTAGGCATTCGTTGAGCTATCAGGTATATTGTGCCAGGAATAAGGTCCCTGTCTTCATGGACTTGGGTTCTAGAAGGGGTAATGAGTAGTCAAATGGCTTGTCTCTAAAAATGTCAAGTGGGGAAAAGTGTGATGAGGAAATGTGAAGCAGGGAGGAGATGAGCACAGACAGAGTTTTGTGGATGGTCTTTGAGGTTTCTGATCTGAGAAGAGAAGGCAGTGAGGGAACAGCCAGGGCACACATAGAGAAGAGTGTCACACATAGAGCTGCTTGATCTGGAATAATGGAAATATCATGCCCTGCATGAAGAGTGGTGTGAGACAAAGCCGGAGGAAACAGACTGGAAGGGTAGTCAGGAACCAGCAAGGCTGGCTTTTATTCACCGCCTGAGGAGAATTGTTGTGAGCTGGGCATTGACATCACCTCATGGACAGTGCTTGAATGCCCTGTGGAGAATATCTGTAGTAAGATTAGACTGGAAGACGAGCGAATAGGATGCTGCTGTGGTAGTCCACCTGAGGTGGGGGAAGCAACCTAGTGTACATCCCATTCTCTATGGAATTGTGACCTGGAGCCTGCTCCTGAATGGTGCAGCCCTAGCCTAACTACACCATTGAAATTACTCCTTTAGCCCCAAACCTACTTCTCAATATTTTTATCCCATATAACACCATTTACTTACTTGTTAGGATTATCGCTTATGGACATTTCTCTTTGCTCACCAGAATGTAAGATTGGCTCTTTCAACTTGTTCTGTGGTTGTGCCAGGCACCTTGAATGGAGTCTGGCATAGAGTAGGCTGGGATGATACCTGCTGCCCGAATGGCTTCTTACTGATGAGGAGGGAATGAGAGGCTGGATTGGGTATATTTTAAAGGTAAAACTGACAGGATTTTCTCCTGTGTGTTCTCATTTGCTGCTGCAAGTTATTCTGTTAAATTGAAGTTAATGAACTTTAACACAATACCTACATATAGTACACTTCATAAAACATGGATATATTTATGTCATTGTAAGGCCAATGTGCAGAAGAGGCTTACATTTGACTCTTTTAGGTGCAAGTGAATTAGTGGAAGACAATTTAGACCAGAGGTCAGTTTGGCCATAAGGTCAGTTTGGCCTACAGCCAAACAGTATATAATTAAATTTAATTGGAACATGCATTTGGTTGTTTATGTATTGTCTATGGCTGTTTTTGCTGAAAAGTAACAGAATGTGGTTCTAACAGTCACCTTATGGCCCTTAAAACCTGGTGGGTTACTCTCCAGCACTTCATAGGAAAAGTGTGCCAGCCCCTGACATTCGACTGAGTTGACTGTGTGATGTATTTTACACTAATCCTCATAAAGCCATCTGATAAGTTGTTTTAATGAAATGATATCCTTAAGAATAAATTCTTGAGCAGCAGTAACATATTTAGTTATGAATTAATTGTGTCTATTGAGGTGGTTTATAAGGTATCAAAAAGCAGAATTCAACAGGAAGTTCTACACATGACTAATGAGATTGAGATATCATATATTTAGGTCAGTCCACCACTTCAAGATCCTCCTAAGCCATGAAACAAGTCTTAGCCCTGGAGACATTTCTCAGATTCCAGTTCCAGAATCTGGCTGGCAACACTAGGCCCCATTTTCTCTGATCCCCTGGATTCAAACAAGTTTCTTTTGTTAAGCCAAGGTCTTTAGCACAGGCCAGGCTCTACCTCTTGAGTGCTGGGATTTTAGGTTTGTAACCTGCATGACCAACTTATGTTTAAAACTTTTATCGATCTCTAATAAATTTACACTTCTTAGCCTAACATTAAATTTCCTCTGTACTCTGACTTTTATCAGCTTAAGTATTTGCACAAAAAGATTAGAATAAGCAGTTTATAAGTATACTATATCATGGTCAATGTTACTCCTTCCATTATTCTCCTCCATTTTTCTCTCTCCTATCCCTGCCCTCAAGTAGTGTAGTTCAGCCTTTTAATAATGTATATTGAATATGTTGACTGCTTTTGCTCACCCTCCCTCCGTTCATATCTTGTCCCATTACCCTCCCCTCTCAAACAAGTTTCTGCTTTTTTATATGCATAGTCACCTTCTCATTTGTACATCCCTGTCCCTCATAGACAACACCATGACAGTTTCATGTTGTGTCCATCTGAACAGTGCCATTCCTTTACATACCACTGGTGTCTACTTGTGACATACTGCCCTCTCATTCATGGTTTGTCTAAAATGTGGTCTTTAAGGAAGGCATCTCTGATTCTAGTTATGCCTATCTCCATCTTTGATTTGGCTTTTCCTGTTTTCCTTGTCACATTTCTTACGTATAGTTACTCATGCATTTGGAGTCACCCCATTAAATCCTTGAGATATTTTTCTGTCTTTAATTCTTTCCTTTAGCTTCCAGGGGGCTTCTCTTCCTTCTTCCTTTTTCCTTTCCATTCTCCTCTCATGCATGCTTTTTCTTTTTTATTGTAATAGTTGAATCACTTCTGTGGTCCTTGTACGTACTATATGTGTTCCATAGATTGGTGTCAAATGTATACTTTAAATGACAAAATAGTTTTGAACTTGCTTTACCTAGAGTTTTAAAACTGAGTTCTTAGAAACTTTAAGTTCTTAGAGAGGGCTACCATGAGAAGCTAACAGATAAAGCTGTAGATTCGCTCTTCTGAGTGCAGCAGACTGGTGCTAGCTTGGGAAGGATTATCACTGGTCTAAGAAGAGCTCTGCATATGGAAGTAGAAGTTATTGTTCAGGGATGTTTACAGGGCTTCATGTTTGATCTGTTGTTTCCTTGGAAGGAAATACTGTGTTCCACCTGTGCTTTTGGAAGTATGGCTGGATTTCTCCTGGCAATGTTTATGACATAGAAGCATAGCCAGCTCATAGTGACAAGCACTGACTACTGTAAATACTTTATAAACTATTGCTGATGGTACAGATGTAATTAGTGAATCTTAAATAGTTCCCATTTATTGACATTAACCCTGGTAGATTATTAGTTGTAACTCAATAAAATATTGCCAGATTCCAACTTTGGGAAGGCTACATACATAGACACACCCCCTCATTTCCCTCTCCTATTTTTTTTTTTTTTTTTGGCCAGTCCTGGGTCTTGGACTCAGGGCCTGAGCACTGTCCCTGGCTTCTTTTGCTCAAGGCTAGTACTCTGCCACTTGAACCACAACACCACTTCTGGCCGTTTTCTGAATATGTGGTGCTGGGGAATTGAACCCAGGGCTTCATGTACACGAGGCAAGCACTCTTGCCACTAGGCCATATTCCAAGCCCTCTCTCCTATTTTTTATGACATTTCTTTGTTGGATTTATTTCTTCTCCATCATACATATTTACATATGTATCTTCAAAATTACCTTTAAGTTGATTTACAAAGGAGTTTCAATTCAACATGGACGTATGTGAGTTCAGTGCATCTTGATGAATTTCATCCCTGTATCTTCTATCTCTCATAACCCTACCCATCCTCTCATCAGCTTATTTCTTTATCAGACCATTTTGGAAGATAACTACTTTACATTTGTGGGATATTACAGATAACATATGGCTTCAGCCTATAGAAAGGTTCTTGATATATGTAATTATTTTGTATTCTCCTTGAACCCAATGCAGTTGTGAACAGCTGCATCACCCTCAGCCTGTCAGCTGTTTTTCTACTTTATCATAGGACCTAGGTTTCTTCCAGTGTCCTGGAGGCCAAAGGAGAGAATGGGTGACCTCGTTGAGTTCAAGTTAACTAACAGGAGGAGGAAAACCCTCAATGACTTAAGTCGCTGGGACAAAAAGCTTAGGTGGTTGCTCTAATTTGTCTTCTGAGTTATAACATGTCTTAGTTTTCCTTTTGAGCTCCTCTTGTGAAACTCGCTATTTTCAGGTGTTTTGCAATTTCTTCAAAGTTATAAGTGGAATTGTGTATTTCAAAGGTCAGATTTCTAAGTCATCACTCATCATGTGCCTCTCTCCCATTTTTATTTTTAAACGGCACATGAGGGTCTGACTTGCACATGCTATTTCTTGCTTTCAGGCTGCTGCCAGACTCAATGTCTTGTTTTTAACAGATAAACGTCTGGTGGTTTTGTTTTGCTGTGAGACACATGTGAGTCATACTTATCATGAACTCTGTCCTTCCTCCAAACCTCTGATTATTCTGAACAATTTACCTATATACATCAACAACTTGGAACTAATGAGTTGCAATTTTCAGAGGTATATTTGTTTATGAAAGTCCTGATTAGCCGCTGTACTTTTCATTCCCTTAAAACGCTGATATTTTTATGTCTTTGTTCTGTCAGTCCTGTTGGCTATATTTTTGTGTTAGTTTATTAGTTGCAAGATTAGAAAAAAGATTAAGAGTTAGTTTTTTGTATTTGTTTAAATAGGTTCTCACTTTGTTGCCCAGATTGGCTTTAAACTTGGAAATCATCCAGGCTCAGTCTGCCAATCAGCAGGGATTATAGGTGTGGGCTACACACCTGTTTTGTTTTTTTTTATTTTTTAGTAAAAATGTTTTGAAAGTATTCCTTAATCTCTATGAGTCTCTCACTGGTGATGGACAGTACCAAAAGTCTAGATTGTATTAGTATGTTTAATCCTGTGAATTATATTCTTCTAGTGCTGTAGCTTATAGTTAAAAAACAAACATGAATGACAGAATACCAGCAGCCACTGCGGCCCATGGCGGTGGTAACAGGCAATGCAGGCTTCAGGAAGCCAAAAAAGAAGAAAACACGGATCAAGGCATCTGTAAGGAATGGAGAGGAGTCCTCAGAGAAGCCTGGCACCCCTCTTAGCGCCAAGGCCCAGACAGACCGGCTGGCCCTGGAATTAGCCTGGTGCGTGGAGCAGCTGGAGTTGGGCCTCAAGATGCAGAGATCAACCCCCAAACAGAAGGAGCAAGCTATTGGGGCCATTCGAACACTGCGCAGTGAAAAAGCCCCTTGCCGTGCAAGAGGCAGCTGATGTTTCTTGTTTGGGGACTACATGGCTAAAATGGAGGCTGAGTGGCAGGAGGCCCTTCGGGCACTCAGGACTGCCACTCTTTCAGCTCAAGTACAGTCTGTTGGTGAGGCTACCAGAAAGAAGAGTGGAAGGGTCTACAGGCCTTGACTAGCAGGGAAAGCCAAGTTCACTCTGGATTCCCCTGGTGAAGAATTTAAGTTCATTTTCTTTTAGACTGTCCCCACACTCTGGAACAGTTCTCTCCCAGGTGGAGTTCAGTTTTAAGTGCAGGACCTTTCCAGAAATTCTCTGTCTGTATATATGGGCTTGGATTATCTGTGACTCGCCTTTGGATCTGAGTTTTCTATGAAAGTATAAGATTGTCTGGTGAACATAAAACCCCATTTGTAGGCCTTTTGATAAAATGTCTTGTTAGGAAAGAGAGATTCATTTGGAACATCTTTCATAAACAGAGTGTTTAATGTAAAAAAAAACATGAATGACAGTTATCAAATACTACTATCTATGATCAGAAAGATAACTGAATTCTTATTAAAGAGCTGGCTAAGCATGATCAAAATCATATTTGTTTTCTCAGAGTGTTATGATAGGAAAGTGGTACATGTAAAGTTCTAGAACATGGATAAAGGAGCCAGACTGTCTGGATTCAATGACTTAAGCAGTTACATGATGTTTGTGGTAGTTGCCAAATTATTGTATGTCTCCATGCCTCAGTTCCATCTCTGTAAAACAGAAGAAAACAATGCTCCCAGGCTCATGTGGTGGTTTAAGGATTAACTTGTTATATATGAAGTGCTCCGAGTCCACCCCTCCCCCACCTCCCTACCTTGTCAGTGCCCTGTAAGTCTTCTATCATGGCTTATCTGTGTGATCTGTCAGATGATCTGTCTGATTGTCTAGTGTTACAGATTTTTTTTTAAAGCAGCAAATCTTCATTTGTGAGATATTACAGGGATGTACTAGAATTTAACACTTTCTAGGTTAGACATTTCCAGTAAAAGCCATTTTTCTGTAACTCCTAAAAAACAAACAGCTACAAGTGGTTCGTATCTGTAACAGTAGCTACCCAGGGCGCCAAGATGTGGTTCAAAGAAAGTCAACTTGGATACAAAAGTCCATTAAATTCCATCTCCCAAATTCCCTATAAAAGCTGGACGGGAGGCATGGCTCAAGTAGTAGAGTACCAGCTAAGTAAACTGAGTTCAAACCCCATTACTGATAGAAAAGAAAAAAGCAAAAAACCTCAGAGGTGAATAGTTGAAGCTGAACATTTATGGTCAGAGCTCTTGCAAAGTAGTGTTTTAAACATTAAAAAAAAAAAAAAGCTATCCAGCAATTGCATGGAAGACTAAAGGTGGTTCTGTCTTTTTCCCCTCCTCCTCCACCTACTTTTCTTTTCCTCTTTCATTTCCATTTCCATATCTTACATGCTGTACTGAAGCTTCTTAAGTCCTGCTGATGTCACATTACTGTTTCAAATAGTCTTTTTATTGGGAGTGCTTCCTTGAACATTCACTTAGGGTATCAAAAGAAGTTTTGTTTGTGGTTGGAAAAAATGTCTTTAACTTGCCAACAGAACTTAAAATTGCATAAGAAAATGGGTGTTGATGCTGAGAAATGGTGTGTAGGCAGCAGATCGCTTGTCCCGTTTGAAAACAGTGATGAAATACAAACAACAAATGTGGAATTGCTGTTGAGCTGTCTCACTGTGGGAAAGACAACCTCAGACTAGGAAAAACAATTTCTGCTGTTTTCATAAACTTTTATTATATTTAGGCACCAGGAATCATGAGAGGGCATATACAAAACTAAGTCTGTAAAAATTAGTTTGGTTCCTGTGTTACCATATTTGGGTGGAAATTGAACAGGTGTTTAGAATCTGAGGTTCTTTAATTATCTTTAGTTGATGATCAGTGAGTTCCTGGTAAGATTTCATTTTACTTTGGAAACTTTTGTGATATGATGTCATTATCTAGTTTTTTGGACTTTTTTTGTCTTCTTGTTTATCTTGAGAGGACAGTGCTGGGGGTTTGAACTCAGGGCCTTATGCTTGCTACCCAAGTGCACTGACACTTGAGCCATGCCCCTCCATCAGGGCTCCTTTGCTTTAGTTATTTTGCATAGAGGATCTTAGGTTTGCACCAGAGGCTGATCTTGTTCTGTGAATCACCCACCTATACCTCCCACAAAGCTGGGATCATATACAACCACACCCAGTTTATTTGTTGAGATGAGATATTGGTAACATTTTGCCCAGGCTGTCTTCAAACAGCTTGTCCTCTTGATTTTTACCTCTCCAGTAGTTAGATTTACAGGTATGAACTGCTGCCCCAGCTGTTGCTTTTATGGTAAAATATACCTTACACAGAATTGACCTTTTCTTATTTTCGGTTCTGAGGATAGAGCCCATGGCCTTGCATTTCGGGCAAGCTCTTTTCCATATGAGCCATACTCCCAGCCGTTTTGTTTTGGAAAGAGGGTCTTGCTACTTTTTGCCTAAACTGGCCTTGAATTTGTAATCTTCCTGTCTCTGTCTCCTAAATAACTGAGATTATAGGCATGTACCCATCTCACCCTGCAAAACTTTTAAAATGTGCAGCTCAAGTACTGTTCACTACATTCTTACTGTTCTGCACTCATCACCATCATCCATTTCCAGAACCCTGCAGCTCTCCATCCTGGAACTCTGGACTCAATATACATTAATTCTCACTCCTCTTTCCTCTGGGCCTCTGGCTCCTACCATTCTGCTTTCTGCCTCTGAACTGCACTGAAGTAACCCTAGTTTCCTTACGGCAGAATCTCGCCATTTTTCATTTTGAGACTCATCCAGATTGTACCACACATCAGATTTCATTAAAAATTATTTTGGTGGAGCTAAAGACATACAATGGAATAAACATAGCCTCTTCAACTACTGGTGCTGGGAGAACTGGGCAGCCATATGCAGAAAACTCAAAGTAGACCCAAGCCTATCACCGTGCACCAAGATCAACTCAAAATGGATCAAGGACCTCAACATCAGACCTGAATCCTTGAAACTACTGAAGGACAGAGTAGGAAAGACACTAGAACTTATAGGCACAGGAAGGAACTTCCTGAATAGAGTCCCAGGGGCACAACAAATAGGGGAAAGACTCAACAAATGGGACTACTACAAATTAAAAAGTTTCTGCACAGCTAAGGTCATAGCCACCAAAATAGAAAGACAGCCAATGATATGGGAAAGGATATTTACCAGCACAGCAACAGACAAAGGCCTGATATCGGTCATCTACAGAGAACTCAAAAAACTAAGCCCCCCCAAGCCCAATAAACCTATTAGGAAATGGGCAAAAGAGCTAAAGAGAGACTTCACAAGAGAAGATATAAAAATGGCAAAGAAATACATGAGGAAATGCTCACCATCCCTGCTAGTAAAGGAAATGCAAATAAAAACAACCTTGAGATACCACTTCACCCCAGTTAGAATGGCCTATACTCTGAACTCAGGAAACAACAAATGCTGGAGGGGCTGTGGGGAGAGGAACCCTTCTCCATTGTTGGTGGGAGTGCAAATTAGTACAACCACTTTGGAGAACACTATGGAGGTTTCTCAAAAAGCTCAATATAGACCTACCCTATGACCCAGCCATACCACTCCTAGGCATTTATCCTAAACAGCAAAACCCAAGATATCAAAAAGACATTTGTACGTCCATGCTTATCGTGGCATAATTCACAATAGCCAAAATATGGAAACAACCCAGATGCCCCTCCACAGACGAATGGATCCAAAAAATATGGTACTTATACACAATGGAATACTACATAGCGATTAGGAATGGTGAAATATTGTTATTTGCAGGGAAATGGTCAGAACTCGAACAAATAATGTTGAGTGAGACAAGCCTAGAACACAGAAAACAAAGGGGCATGATCTCCCTGATATATGACTGTTAACAAAGGGAGACGGAGAGACAGTAGAGACCAAGTCTGTGAACACTGTATATGTGCTTGATACATTGTATATTGCATATGTGTCTACCTGACCTAGACAAGGGATGGAAAAACAGGTTGTAAGATATCACAAGAAATGTACACACTGCCCTACTATGTAACTGCACCCTCTTTGCACAACACCTTGTAAAAAAATTTATGTTCAATTAATTAAAACAAATTATTTTGGTGATACTGGGGATTGAATTTGGGACCTTGCACTTGCTAGGCAGGTGTGCTACCACTGGAGCCATGCATGCCTCCAGTCCCTTTCTGCCTTGGCTATTGTTGAAGTAGGGTATCACTTTAGGATCAGGCCAGCCTGATCCTCTTCTCTTTCCTATGTTGCTGGGTGACAGTACATATCACTACACCCAGACACTGTGCTTCCTGAGTAGCTGGGATAACAGGTACACACCACCATGACCTAGCATTGTGGGAAATGGAGTCTTGTGAACTTTTATGTCCAGTCTGGCTTCGTACTGTGATCCCCCCATTCTCTGCCTCCTAAATAGCAAGGATTATAGGCTGAGCACCTGTGCCCAGCTCAATTTTATTTTTTCAGGCTAACTGCCCTTCCACTGAATGTATGTATGTATGTATGTATGTATGTATGTATGTATGTATATATGTATGTGTATGTGTATGCATGCATTTATCAGATCTAGTTGCATACTTATTAGATCAGCATTTGAGTGACTTCTATTGTGAATAATGTTTTCTGTGAACATTATTGTATATTTAAGTTTCTATAGTGTGTGTGTGTATAGATACTTTTCTCAAGAGATTTTTGTTTATATTTCATCAAGCTTCAAAGTGACTTATTATTGCCCAGTATATAGTTATTAATGGAATCATCTTGATTACGGCATGCTTAATACAATGAACATTGCAGGTGGTATAGTTACATTAGTCTTATGAGCTTATTCCCTTCCTCACCCAACTTCCTTGGGCATATGTAATGTCAGGCATTATCTGCTTTTATCCTGTGGTTGACATCAAAATAGGTAATCCTTGAATTAGGTAGAATCTTCTGTGCAGGAATTATGATGAACAGTATTGTTTTTGTTGTGTTCTCCAAAGGCTACAAATGGGGAAACAAAAAGTAGAATCAGATGTTTTGTCAGAGGTGCTGTTCTGAGAGTATTAAATTAGATTGACACTGATAATTTTCAGTTTTCAGACTTGTGCAAGATATATTTCTCTGTACTTTTAGGTACCTTGATGAACCATTTTCAGTGCGAATGTGCTAATGAAGTAATATATTTCACAGTAGGTTTATTGTTTCCTTTGCAGTGGATTATTATTTCTCAGTGACATTATCATAGCTGAACTTGCTTTGAACCTAAACTTTGAAATAATGATGACCAACAATAAATAAACTGAGAATAGAGGTATGACTTTCTTTTACTTCATCAAACAAACAAGTGTAACCTAATTACAGGACAATGTACAACAGCACCTTTTGTCCTCTGACATTTTGCAAGGGTTAGCCAGAGCCAGGATAATCTGAGATAGTATTCGTAGTTCTAGCACAAAAATCTGAGCTAGTGTGCAACTTTTTTTTAATAGTTACTTATTTATTGTCAAAGTGATATACAGAGGGGTTGCAGTTTCATATGTAAGACAGTGAGTACATTTCTTGTACAGTTTGTTACCTCCTCCCTCATTCCTCCCCTTCCCTCCCCCAGTACTCAACTTTCTATACACTGCTCTTGTTTACAAAGACAGAGAATTTGTAGTTGTTTCACACGGGCTTTGTTTTTAGTGAGTTTAACAATCATATTTATGGGCCATATTTGTATTAGACTTAAAAATCCTTTCCCTCCACCTTTCCCTCTCTACCTTTCTCTTCTTCACTCCCTGTCCCCTGTCCCTCTCCCACTCCTGTTCTCCACTAAGAGTCACCATTGTTGGTGGGTATGGGCTACACTTCAGTGTCTTCTTTGGCTAGGAAGCAAGTTTAGTACGAAAGTGTAAAGATAAGTTTCTGTCAACCTGTAGTTTAATGATTACTTAACTGATCCCCACAGTTTAATTTTGTATTTATAAAACTACAAGAATTTTGTCTTTAGTGTCTGACTCGAATTCTTGTTGTGAATCTTTAGTCATACTAAAACTCAAAATTTCAGAAATCTAGACAATTACTTATACTTTCCTCACTGAAGGTAGGTTCTGTCTGTTCATCTTATAAATCTATATGACCTAATGCAAGCAATTCTCAGTTGACGCCTGGAAAAATTACAAATGTAAAGAAAACCATTGAAGTTTATTGGGTCTTTGACACTCCCAATGGATTTTTAGTAATCTGATTGTTATTTAGTCTTTGTCTGAGCTTCAGATGGTCCTGAGTACAAGCTTGTCATCATTTCTAGAAGGGCTCTCTTTTAAGAGTACAGCCAAATTCTCCCTGCATCCTCAACACATTTCATTGATAGGATTTTTGTCCCATGCGCATGTCTGAACTCATTCCAGTTTTCCCGAGAATGACATGTGCCAGTTGGCCTTTCTGAGCTCCTAAATGGAGCATTTTGGGGAAAGGAAAAGGGGTTTTCCTTTGATTAGTCTCTCTGCACTCTAGAGCTGCTGCTAGTATTCCTCCTTCCCTGCTTCTTTCCCTGCCTTCCTGTCTCCCTCTGCCTCTTTCTTGCTCCCTTCTTTCCTCCCCTGTGCTGGGGTTTGAATTCAGCCCTTTACTTCCTAGATAGGTGTTCTGCTGCTGAGCTACTCCTTTCTAACAGTGATTGCTTTTCAGACAGGGTCTCTCTCTGTCCAGTCATAAGCCTGGACTTTGATCCATTGATTTTAGGTTTCTTGTCCTAGCTAGGACAACAGGCATGGTTTGAAAAAGGGTCTTGTGAACTTTTCTGTCCAGGCTGATCTCAGACCTCTCAATCTTTTCATTCTCAGCTTCCTGAGTAGGCCAGATTACAGGTATGAACAACTGGCATAGGATGTTTCTGTTGAGCTTCCCAAAGACTGCACTAAAGAAGGAGTAGCTTCTTGAACAAAATCCCTGTTTTTTAAGAAAGAAAGTAGGGGAAAGTCCTGGGTAATAATTTAATAAGGCGAACTAGTTGTACTTCACCCTTTTGCTGCTAAACATGGTAACACTGTTCCTCTGGACCCATTCTGAACTAAACCTTGCCTCATAGGACACAATGTCACCATTCCCAGAACTAGCGCACGACATGCAGAGTCTCATGTCCTTCCAGTATTTAGATCTTGTATATTACATACTGTTCTCTCTTAGATCTGATGCTATGCATCACAACTTGTACCTGTGCTAAAGAATACCTCAAGTATGTATGTTCATGATGCTAAAGCAAGAGCAGGAAGATTGCAATAAAAATTCCCCACTTTAAGAGAAGGATAATAGAAAAAACAAGATACCAAACACACTGGTGAAGGTTTCATAACTCAGTAGGCCTGATGAGGGCTCCCTGTTCAGGCAGGAAGTTGTTTACATAATTCTGAAGATATTTGATAGCAACTTATCTCTAGACTATCTCCATTTTCCTTGTCTTTTCATCTTTCCCATTAGAGAGTTCTTTTGGTGGGGGGGGGGGGGGCGGCGCAGAGGAGCATGGGGCTAGAACCCAGGGATTGTGTAAGTCTCCTACTGAGCAATGTCCTAGCCATTTGAGTTCTTAAATGGACATAGATCCTCTGAGATGCATTTTCTCCTTTTCCATTGTAATATTTCTGAAAACAGAATGCTTCTTTATGAAGGAGTGAATCCTACACTTAATAGTAGTTTTTAATGTGTCCCCTTCACTCTCCCAATAAAGAAAGAGAACAGTTACAGTAAGGATCCTTACAGTTAATGATTGGCAATAAGACCTAATGGGGGAGAAGGCACTAAACCACTACCCACCTGAGCTCGTGGGGGAGAAGTTTTCTGATTCTCACAGACATGGTGTCACTCAGCCGGGGGACTGCCCATCAAGTTACTCTGTGCCACCTCACTTTATCTCTCTGGAAAATGGGATTTTTGATTGCTCTAGTTTGTTTATGTAGTGTGATTTCAAAAGGTAGAAGTAGGTATTCAAATTCTACTTAACTCATTATAATGTTAACTAGAATGAATCCCCTCAAATATGGAGAAATTGTTGACTTAAGATGGTATATAATTGTGTGAGTGCTAGGCTTCTTTTCTATTTTAGTTTGAGTGCCTCAGCTCTCTTATGCAATAATTACACCATTTTTCCACGTAGACTATTTAAGTCATTTTCCCACACAGGTTAGAAATTTATCTGAATTTAGCTTCTAATTTCAACACCCTTGAGATAGAAGATTTCCCCCATTTTCTCAGGATGTTTTGATCAAGATTAGAACAATCTCTTTTAGCCCAGGCGCCAAAATAGTCTACCTGTTACATGCTATAGAATGAACTCCAACCAGTGTTTCCTGTGAGATTTCACCTTGGCACCCTCCAGAGCTGCAGAGGAAGCCCAAACAATAACTCTCCTCACTGCTCTTTATTTTCAACTGTATTTTGACATCCATTATTCAGGTTTTTTGGTTGGTATATTTAAGCATATGACTTAGTTGGATGTTCAGGTTAGCCTTTATGTGTATTTTACTAGAGAACACTTCCTCTATATGGACTGCTAGCATATTTGGAAGTAAATCTTAAGTTTTGCTTAGTCTCATGGCAGCTGAGTGTTAACTATTAATTCACAGGACATAAATGTTATTTCTAATATTGTCAAATAATCACACAGGACAAAACCAAACCATAAAGCAAACTCCTAAGACATCAAGAACAGTTAGGGTTAGAGGTAGAAATATATATATATATATATATATATATATATATATATATATATATGCTTTTATTTAGAATATTCATATATACAGGCATTTACTTGTTTGTTTATATAGGCATATGTAAATGTAGATGGTATATAAATATGTTAGCTATCAACTTATCTTATTTGCTTATTTGCTTAGAGATGGGGTATTTCTATTTATTGCCCTGATAGGCACCAATCTGCTTTCCTTGTAGTTGCTGGGACTCAAGGCATGTGCCATCACACCTGACTTTCTCTCCTTTTCTTCTATGTGTATGTGAGTGTGAGTGTGTATGTATGTGTGTGTGTGTGTTTGTGTTGTGTGGCTTTTCTTAGTGCAAGGTATAGAACCCAAGGCCTTGTGTATTTTAAGTACCAACTTGGCTAGTGAACTATATCTAGCCTTGAGTTACATTATTTTTCAAAGGCCATCTATGACTGATTTTTAAACTTCACACAGTACAGGTGTTCTGGCTTATGATGGTGTAACTTAGGCAGGTCTTTTAACTTTATGATAGTGTGAAAAGTGACACTTATTCCATTTGGCGGTAACCATACTTTGACTTGTGTTCCTTTCCCTGCTAGCAATTGTCTGATCCTAATAGAGTTACAGCTCCCACCAGCCTCACAACACAGAGAGGCCAGCCCATGCTCTGCAGTGCACTGTTGTTGAGCTCCAAATTGCCGGGCTTCAGTCTACTCCTCCCCATCCACGTGGGGAGGGGTCCTGGGCTTATCTATCTCTTCTGTCTGGGATCCATACTCACTCTCTCACGTACCCCCCCAGCCGGTAGGGATCAGACCCGGCAGCGGGTCCCGGGTGCCTCGGTTTGCGTGTGGTCGCGAGAACCCCTTGCCTGCCAGCCCAAGGAAGATAGGGGCGAGTGGGGTCTTGGAGATGTCTCTGGGACGATTCTATTCTTATTCAAATGAGGAGGCATAGATATACCCCAAAGGCGGGCACAAGAGAGGGAGAACAGATTGGCCACGAGAGCTGTCCGTCAAGTGATGTCAAGGGACTTCCCTTGTGGACGGAGACCCAGCCCCCCAAGGATTGGGTTTCTGGGGTATCCCCGCCATTGCACACCTGCTCGCCCCAGGAGCAGGGGCTTCTCTTCCTGTTAAAGGCGGAAGAAGAGGGGAGGAGACAGGCCAAGGCCAGCTGTGGCCTCTTTAAGGCACAGCTGACCCCAACACTCTGTGCTGCCAGTCTTGGCTGTATCTGTGTGTCCATTAGGTGGCTTGGGCAACGAGGAGAGGCACCTGCTAGGTACATGCTCTACCATGTGAGTGATAGCCCTATCCTTGCTCAGTGTATTACCACCTGAGCCAGGTTTCCTTTGGTTTTTGCTTTGGTTATGTTTGAAATTGAATCTCACCTTTATGTTAGCCAACTTTCACAACAATCTTTTCATTTATGCTCCCACTTAGCTGAGATGACAAGTTTGGGCTATTTATTGGGCTTAACTAATTTTTTCTTTTTAAGTTGGTTGGGAGGGAATGACATGCACATTTTGCCTGAGCTATCCTCAAACCACCATTCTCCCACTTCCTTATCCAGTGCAGCTAGGATTACAGGCATGAGCCATCATGCTTTGCTTAAGCACATTCTTGATTTAAATAATTTTTTTAATTTGCAATGATTTAGTAGACTTAACCCCAGCACATATTAAGAAGCATCCATATTGGATGAGAATATGCCTTACATGACAGCAATATAATTTTGAAAGATGCATTGGTTCATTTGTATATGATTTATTCACTACCTGTGTAAATGAAATCTCCTGCAGTTGTAGGAGATATGTAACTGCTACCAGAGTCCTTATTTCTTTTTCAGCTTGAACATCCCTAAGTTAATTCTTGCCTGTAGCAGAGCTATTTTGTATGAGATTGCCAACGAAATGTCTGACTTCATTAGCAGTTACTAGTTGCTAACGACAGTCTCTGATGCTGTCCTTGAAAGGACTGGACAGTATCTTATCTTAGTTTTTTGACTATCATCATTATATAAAATGAAAAATAACAGTGATAGTGGAACAGAAGAAAATCTATAGGAAAGTATGTCATTTCTGGTTGACAGAATTCTGTAATTTCTCACATGCTGTTTTAGTAAATACATTCAGAAACCAGTTGATGTTATGAGGTGGGATTTTATTTCCTAGGGAGTAAACTAGTAGCTACACATAGAACACATTAAAACCCCAACTAGAATTACCATTGCTACTTAAGAGTAATGTGTCTTCTACATTTTCATCAATTGGCATTGTAGGTGGTTGAGGGTAATATTTAAGCAAAGCTATTTCCATGCATTTTTTCCCTTTACACCTTAAGTTCTGAAGATATTCCTAGAAATATAAGGAAAACACAATGAAATGTTAAAGAACCCTGTGCAGTAATAGCTTCTATAGACCATGATGAGTTTTTGCTGGTCTTGGTGAAATAAGATATGTTAAGTAAAAATAGTGATTTTTGTAAAGCTATACATGTGAGCTCTCATTATGACAGTGCTGCTTTGTTGTTAGACTATTTTTCTATAAAATATTAATTATAGTACAAGGTAGTTTAACTGAAACATTCCTCAGCCAACTATAAGGTTGATATCCTGTTAGATGTCCAATTTTATGAGTGCAATTTAAACACATCGCTTTGTGATGTCTGGAGTTCTGGAAATTGCTACTGGAAACTGTAAAGATAGCTAATATTTGAAAACAGTTGATCTTGGATGGACACTGAGATCCTTTAATTCCTGTTGTTAAGCAATCTTTTTGGCATGCTGTATAGATTCCAGTAGATGTTTTTATCCTGTGCAGGGTTCATGATCTTATACTTCTAATGTCTGAGCTTCAGTTTCCTATTCATCTTTTTCTGATCTCTAAGACAGAGTGTTGATATGTAAAATTAATCCTTCTGTGTTAATCCTGACTTCCTTTTCCCTGCCTTTCCTGTCTTACAACTACTTTTCTGCTTAGCATACCTACCTCCCTAGCTGTGTAGCTGGTTATTGGCTTTGAAAACTTATCTGGCCCATTATGAACTCTGTAAGAAATAGCTTTGTATCTTTATTAGTAGTCTCATAGCTATAATATACTATATTAAATGCTATGGCAAATAATAAAATGAGCAAAATATGTATATACTACTCAAGCAAATTATAGTTTACTAGGATTATTAAATGATTATAATCATTCTTACAAAAAATGACTGTGTTGTTAGAGAGGTACAGAGTACATTTGGTACTGAGGAAATTTCAGTTAAACTCAAGTTGGAGACATGAACTTACACTTTATCACTACCCAAAGTCCCCTAATAGTTGGGAATTGGATTGGGCTGGGGTTGTGGCTTAGAGGCAGCTTATTTGCTTATTATGTGTGAGACCCTGAATTTGGTCCCTGACATCACCAACTAAATAAATACAATAAAATAAAATGATGAGTTGCTCTTTTTGTGTGTGTGGGTGGGGCGGAGAGGAGTGGGAAAGGGTTTCACTTTGTAGCCCAAGCTGGCCTAGAACTTGAGATTCTCAGCTTCCCAAGAACTGGAATCAGGCTTTGACTCTGTAAAAATTTTGAACAAGTCTGTATCTTTCTGAGCCTTTGAAAGTTAAGAAAAGCAAAATTGTTTTTTTTCCCTTTGCAGTACTAAGTGGTTGAACTCAGGATCTCATGCTGGCTAGGTAGGCTTTCTACCACTTGAACCACTCTGCCAGCCATGTAAATATGAATTTTTATATTAAGACTATTAGGGATGATATGCTGACAATTGGTGAAAAATGCACACCTTAGTGTCTAGCAAGTCTTTCACAATCACCTTTTTTTTTTTTTTTCTACTACCTACTTTCCCATGTAAAGCTGTTTTAAAGTTTGTGAGGAATTTTACAGGGATGGAGAGTTATGATTTCAGGTAAAGGGAAAGAGAAATACAGATTAGGACTTGAAATTTATTGACATACCTTTTAAACCAAAGTTTGCAGCTAATAAATACTGAATAAGAGAAAGTATAGAGTCACATGTTTGATAAATTTAGTACAAACATTTTAGTGCAGAAAGAAAGGAACTTCAGAAAGGGCACAGCTGAAGACAGAATCCAATATTGGAGTAAAGAGAGAAAGAAGACTTGAGTCACTAACCGCCGGGGTTTGGAACTACAGCCTCCTAGTTTTTCTAGTCTGCCATTTTCTTTGTTTGTTCTAGGTTTTAATCTTGGCAAACAGGTATTTTATTATCACTTGAGATCTAATCAGATTCTGCTGATGTGAGTTTTTTTTTACTGTATTTGTTTGAAAGTTAATGCTTTTCCTGGGGGGTGGGAAACCCTTTCAGGTCATGATGAGAACTCACAATAGGCTGTATTTTAACAATCAAGCCTGGCACAGCCTGGTTGTGTGAACTTTTTGTTTCTTAGGTTTCCTTTGCTTGAGAATCCTTCAGTACAGAAGAAAATGGCCAGATCACTGTGGTTTTTCTAAGGGTTAGCTGTCCATTATGGGCTATTATTTTATGACTTGGAAACATTGAGGTTTTATACTCTGTCATTTGATTAAAAATAAATAAGAATTAAATTATATAAGAGGAATAGAATATGTTTTTGAAGTATTAATACTTGAATCAAAATGTAGGGTGTTTTTGCATATTCAAATTTATCCCTGACCTGAAGTATAGAGAGAAACAAGCCTAAGTTACATTTGCCTTTTTTTCTTTTCATGAGGGAAAAAAATAAGATACCAGTGTGGGTGACTTTTTAAGACTGTAACTCTGGTTCTTAAATTATTCCAGAACTTGTGGTAGGTAGTTTTTCAAAGACTTAATATATTTTTTTAAAAACCTCTAAATATACTAAAACTTTTAGTTTTCATTTGCTTTATGTGGTCAAGTGTTATATCAATATTATTATGTGTTCAAACCCTTTGGAATAGTATAATTTGTGAAAATTTGTTGTTATTTCATTTGCTTCATTTATATAATTTAAGAATATCCAACCACAGATACTTTATAAGGCTTTAGGAGAGTTAAACAGCTAAATTAAATGCTGGATCTCTTCACTTTAGAAGCTATTAGCTCTATTTTGATGTAGGGCTATTTCACAAAGCTGAGTAGTTATGGCAGGCTAACTTTGTCCTTCCTTCACCATAAGTCAAGCCTCTTTAGGATTTGCATCTTCCTTGAAGTTCAACGGCCATCTCATTTTGGTTTTGGCTTTCAACAGTCAGCTTTCAAAGGTCTTTTGTTTAACGACAGGGGAACTGGCTCAGAGTTTTTACTCTTGGACAATTATTTAATTGTTTACAGATACTTGAAACTCTCTACCCAAGGCTTGTATTATGAATTCCTTTTTTTTTTTTCCATTTCTTTATTTTCAGAGTGATGTACAGAGGGGTTATAGTTTCATACATCGGGCAATGCATACATTTCTTATCCAATTTATTGCCTCCTCCCTGTTTTTTGGACTGATATATTGGAATGATTGGTTAATTTAGTGCTTAGTGATATGTGAAAATTGTTTCTAAAGCACCAAAAAGCTCATTTTTTTCCTGCTTTGGCCCTGCATGGTTTCTTGCTATACTTATATAACAAATTGTTCCTCTTTAAAAGTAAAATATGGTTCGCTTAATTCTTGAGTTGGTACTCTTGGTTGCATGCTTAAGAAATATGAATTTAAGAGAGTCTCTTCAATATAAGGTATTAAATACATTGATAGTATCCAACATTATTTTCAGCTGCAATAAGAATTAGGCCATCTTATACAATAAAGAGTTTATACACATCACATCAAAAGCTATAATTCACTTGAGGAATAATTTGGTGAGGAATATTTTTAATTCTTAATACAATATCTATATTTGTTAGTTACTTTAATATAAATGTTTTAGAAAGTCACCTTAGGGTTTCTTATCTTGTTTTGTTGGTCATGGGGCTTGAACTCAAGTCCTGGGCATTGTTCCTGAGCTATGTTTTTGCTAAAGGCTAAGGTTTTGCCAATTTCAGCCACACCAGTTTTCAGCCACTTCCAGTTTTTTGGTGGTTAATTGGAGATAAGAGTCTCATGGACTTTTCTGCCCAGGCTGGCTTTGAACCTTGATCCTCAGATCTCAACGTCCTAAGTAGCTAGGATTATAGGAATGAGCCACCAGCACCTGGCTTAAGTCAACTTGTTTTATTTCAAGTTTTTAGTATATTTTCACAAGTGATTCTTTTTCCCCTAAGGATTACAGTTCCACCTTTATTATTAAATGAGACAGTAGGAAAATGTGATTTAGTCTCTACAGCTGGCTTTTCGGCCAAGTTATTAGCATCACATCTGTTCTACCACATGGGGTACACCTGGAACAAGATATGCACAAATTTTCCCTTAAAGAATTGTTTAAAAAGTCCCATTAAACAAATAGTGGCCAAGCACTTACTAGATATAGACAGTATTCTCACTTCTTTCCATTTATTCAGTTATTTAGATTATAAATGTTTAAAACGTGTTTCCTTTTCTTTCTTCCATGGGCATACCCTGTTGCTTCTCTGACTGGTATCCCTTAACACAGTTGCTTTTAAGAAACAATCTAAATAGGAAATATTAGTTGTTTCTATCAAAACTTCCCACTTAATTTATGGCACTGTCCACTGTTAATGGGACAAACAAGAGAAAGAGATCAAGAGGCTCGGAGGAAGTAGAAATAGGTTGTAGGGATGGCAGATTGCCTGTAAGTGTGTTCATTTTGCTGAGTAAATGCCAAGCACAGGGGGAATCCCAGGTCCTTGGAGACACTGGAAGAAAAGTCTCCTGCACGTGGTTCTGAGAACTTCAGCTGTAGAATTTAGAAGAACGTGACAGGTCAGAACAGGTGATACAGATGAAAAACAAACTGGATGATATTAACAAGGATGAAAGTGACAACTTTGGGCCAGTGAATAGACAAGAGGATTGACTTTACAGTTTCCAATACTGAAGAAGAGAAACACATCTTTTAAAGAAATAGTGTCACATATAGGAGGCTAAGTACTGGCCATATATCTGAGTATATGCTTTATTACACTGTATCTTGTGTTGGATACTGGTTATATCTCAGTGTTGTTGAGCCATATATTTTTCTTCTCCATAGTATTGTTTCTAATGTTATTTCCTTTATTTTGTAACAAGAAATTTATTTAAATTACGTTTTAGAATTATGAGACAATCACAATTTTAGTGCAGAAAGGATCGTGTTTTTATACCATGTCTAAAAACAACTGGGGAATAAATTAAGTTTTTAAAGGTGATGTTGTCATTTTATTTCTTTTCTTTGACTGATAAAATTCCAGAGAATACTCATTGATTGCATTCTACTATTTTTTAAAGGAATGAAAGATGTCTGAACAATTCTGGGGGTTTTCTGTTTCAGTGGCAATGTGTGTTGCCTACTCAAATATGAGTTAAAAGTTGTATGTCTCATCATTTCTAATGAAATGGTATGTGTGAGCAGTACTAAAATTCTTTACCTATTTGATGGTCCAAGAAATACAGGTGGCTTACAAAAAAAAAAACCCCACATGTTTTTGAATTTCTTTTGATTAGTCATTGCTAGTATTTATAAAATTTGTTCCTCATGGATATATATATGTATTTTAAGATAGTATGTGATTTTTAGAACCATGTTTGAATACTTTAAACTGAAAAAGATTGTGAATTTCTGAGCCTCATGGAAACTAAGCATGTGACATGCAGATAATTGTTTTTGTATCTCATACAAACAAAGCAAATGTTATTAAATTAGTGTTTATTTATTTATTTACAGTATTTATTTTGCCCACCTCCATTTTAGCAACACATTATCTTTAAAGTTCTTAGTCTTATTACTACTCTCATTTGAACAGGTGTCTCAATGCTTGTACCTACTGCAAAACTAAACACGCCAGAGGAAATTTGGCCAGTTATCCAATTGATGAACTAATAGATAGAGCCAGACAATCTTTTCAAGGTAAGAGTCCTTGTTTCTGGAATTGTGTGGAATTTTAGTCTTCTAAGTAACAGTACACTTTGCTTCTTTAGCTTGCTGAAGTTTACAACATATGGATTAATTAATAAACATCAGCTTTAAAATCTAACATTACATTTGCATTTATTATTTTTTGTTACCACTGTAAGCTTATAGAATGCCCAGGCCCAGACATAACATCTGCCCTTGGCAATGTGACGCCGCCCTTGGCTGTTAATACCTGAGGGGCAGGTGGAGCACCTCCCACCTTAGTTGCTTGAAGGTATGAAGAACTCTGAGAGAAAGTTCCAGCACCAATTCCTTTACTCCTCTCCGGAAACTTGGCCTCACTGCTCCTGCTGGCAATAAACTCTTTTGCTTTAAGTGACTTTGTCTATGGTCTGTGGTTTTCTGGGATATTTTCCTTTCAACCACCTTTCTTATAATTTTAAAACAAGTCCATATTTCAGACTTTATTTCCTATCTGAAAAAGCAAGATAATAATGAGACTGATGATGATGATAAAAAGAAATGAATTTAATCTGTTAGGATTTTTTTTGTGGACAAATACCTAGTTTTCTCCTTTTTACTGCTGTTTTTTTTTTTTTTTTTTTTGCTCAATCAGGAATCAGCTTAATAGGGGACTCCAGGAGTCCTTGGAAGAGAATAGCCAGTAAAGAAGGCCTTTCTCCCTTCTCCACAGGAGTGTAGGACCAGAAATTCGGTGTGCATGGAAAGTCCTCCTTAGAATGCTTGGTATAGGGTGGCCAGCCACTAGTGAATCATTACTTGCTGGGAAATGTGATTGTCTAGGTATCTCTCAGCTTGTAATAAGACTTATCTTTAAAATGAGTCACACTTATGTTGACACATAACTGCTTAAGCCATGAACTTCCTCTTTTGTCTTTGTTTATAATACAGATATATAATAGTGGTGTGTTTTTACACCCAACATGAGATAATCTATTGTCTCCTAATCTTGTGGGTTAATAATTATTGGCAATGTACTTTGCCTTTTAGTTGGGGTGCTGCTCACACCCTGTATCTTATTTAGAAAGTACAAATTCTAGGGGCTGGGGATATGGCCTAGTGACAAGAGCCGCTTGCCTTGTGTACATGAAGCCCTCAGTTCGATTCCCCAGCTCCACATATACAGAAAATGGCCAGAAGTGGCGCTGTGGCTCAAGTGGCAGAGTGCTAGCTTTGAGCAAAAAAAAGAAGCCAGGGACAGTGCTCAGGCCCTGAGTCCAAGGCCCAGGACTAGCCAAAAAAAAAAAAAAAAAAATCTAAACACATTGCTTTAGGCTGTCTAAAGCTTTTACCAACATGAATTTGGGATGCTTCTTTCTTCTTTCTCCTTCTTCCTTCCTTCTTCCTCCCTCCTTCTTCCTTCTTCCCCCTCCCTGCTCCTCCTCCCCCCCTCCCCTGCCCCCCTCCCCTCCCCCTCCCCCCCTCCCCTCCCCTCCCCTCCCCCTCCCCCCTCCCCCTCCCCTCCCCTCCCCTCCCCTCCCCCTCCCCTCCCCCTCCCCCTCCCCTCCTCCTCCCCTCCCCTCCCCCTCCCCTCCTCCTCCCCTCCCCTCCCCCCTCCCCTCCCCTCCCCCTCCCCTCCCCCTCCCCCCTCCCCCCCCCCCCTCCTCCTTTTGGCCAATCTTGGGGCTTGAACTCAGGGCTTCTTCTTGCTCAAGGCTAGCACTCTACCACTTGAGCCGCAGCGCCACTTCTGGCCTTTTCTGTTTTATGTGGTGCTAAGGAAACAAAATCAGGGCTTCATGAATGCTAGGCAAGCACTCTACCACCAAGGCACATTCCTAGCCCCTGGGATGCTTCTTTTAATAGAGAGGCAAGCAAATCTTGGTTGATTTGACACCTCTCAACATTTTTACTTTCTTATATTCTAGAGCCCTTTTGCATTTACATTCAGCTCTATTGGAAGAAAAACAAAGGAAACATATTGACTCTTGCTTAGTGTTACTGTTTTAGAGCCAGCCAGGTTATTGTCCAATCTGAGGAAAAAGCTGTTCATTGTATTTTCTGCAACATGATTACTGTGACGATTTTTTCAGAAGGGCAAAAGTTCAGTAGATATCTAATCTATATATTTGATAACGTTGTTGGCTTTTTAATTGGTGTTTATTTTTCACTTATCTTTCAGATAACAAGGATCTAAAACATATGTGATCTATCTTCTAAACACTACAAATTAAATGGCATACAAATGAGTACTTTTTCAACATTATGCATTTCTAAGTGCAATTGCATTCATTTTTTAAAACCTTCAGCTTTATTTTACTTGAAAAATTATTTGAAAAATGTACAACTGTTTAATTACCGTGTAGGAAGTACAAGTGTTTACCTCCATTCCTCATATCTTTCTTCCCCTGTAACTTATGCTGACATTTGATGATTGCTTCATGACTTTACAGACACAATTAAGTATTAGGTATGATTTGAGAAAAAAAGATGAACATCATTTATAAGCTGATTAGAGAATTTTCCTAATCATATCCAGCCTAGCAGTCTGACTTGTCTTTGGAAATAGCTTCTGACATGGTACATCTGTAGGATTTTAGCAATAGTTATTTAAGGTAAGTGATTCAAAGAACAAACCAGAACTTAGCAGGACTTAGTGGCTATTTACAGATGAGATGCTAGAAGGTCACAGTCATTATCAGTAGTTGTTTTCACTCCTTACCAGAAAATGTTTGTAATGTACGGATTTTTGTTGTGGTCTTGTTATCTTGACACAGAATGTTAGTTTTTGGACTCAATGGTGCATGTAATTGATAGGCAGTTCTGTTATTGACGGATTGAGGTCAATACTTACTGGGTAAGGTGTTGTGTGCAGGAAAATAGTAAGTTGTCCAGTATTTGTTACTTTTGGCTGTAGGCAGAGTTAGGATTTGATATACTGCTCTGGTAATTAATTGGCCACAGGATCTGGACAAGGTATCTGATGTACCCAAGCCTTAGTTTCCCAACACGAGCATTTGGTGCTATTTGTTGTAAGACTTTGAGGTATCATATGTGAATAAATTTGTTGTGTCAATAGTATGAACAAGACATGTTTTTTAAATTAAAGGAATTGAAAATGAATTCAGGAGGAAAAGTCTGAGTCAGGTGAGAATCCTGGAACAAGCATAACAGAGATATTAAATGGTAGGGTTTTCTTTTACTTGTGAAATGCTATAGGGAAACTTTCTGAAATAAAACCAAAAATAATATTTTAAAGAAATTTTAGTTGATCTGAATATAAAGAACATATATAGTTATTGTCCTAGCTTTTTAAAATATCTTCTCTGCCAGCTTAGTTCTCTCTCTCTGTCTCTGTCTCTGTCTCTCTCTCTCTCTCTCTCTTTCTCTGTAGGTGTTGTTTGTTTGTTGATTTTTTGTTTTGTTTTATTCCTTCTTTTTCCTCCCTGGAGCTTGAACTCAGTACCTGGATGCTGGCTCTGAGCTTTTGTCTTCAAGGTTAGCACTCTACCACTTGAACTGTGGCTTCACTTCTGGCTTTTTGGTGGTTAGTTGGAGATAAGAATCTCACAGATGTTCATGCTTGGGCCTGCTTTGAACTCAAATCCTCAGATTTCAGCCTCCTGAGTAGCAAGGATCACCAGTGTGAATCACCAGCACCCAGCTCAACCTAGTTCTTTAGAACTAGGTTTCTAGTGACTGGTTTTGCCTTCTCAGTGTTTTCAGTTTTGGATGTAGATGTGTATCTGAGTATAAGATTTACCAGGTAACTTCTATCTTGTCTTCACAGACTGTTAGGAAACTTCTCTCCTGCCTTCCCTCTGATGATTCAGGTGATTGAAGAAAATCCCTGGATTAACAGTGTTCTGGGGGCTGAGGTTGCTGACTTTGACATGGTTGCATTTTAGATATCTAGAAAAACATGCTTAGCAGTGACCAGGACTTTCTTGGGGCCAGAATGAATTTATAAGCCAGTGTTTTCTAGGATATTTGTATTGATTTTTTTCTCTAGCAGCTAATCAATCAGCTTCAGTTGTATAAATGATAGAGCAAACCTTTTTAAGTGTGCCCGGGGAGTGGTGTGGAAACAACACCTTTCACTGCTGTCTCTGAAATCAAAACGTAGAGATGATGGATGAGCTGTTTTCATAGCTATCGTGTGCTTTTCTAGATCTCATTTGTGTGTTGCTACTTTTTCTCTCCCTCATAAATCTGAAAAGCACCCACAAGCTAAGTGGCACAAACCAGTTATGGAAAGGAAAAGTAAATTAAGATAAACTATTCAGAACTGGGAGAAAATTTCTAGGTGCCTAAATGATTTTAGTAGTAATGTTAGGATTAAAAAGCAAATTCTGCTATGTCTCAAGACTGCAAAGAACACTCCCTGTAATATATAAAATTAACTATAAAATGCATTTGGAAAACATTGCTTCCTAGAGAGAGAGGGAAGTAAATAAGCAATATTTTCCCTGTTGTTGTTGTTGTTGTTATGTAAACCTCAAATTCTTTAATTGTGTAATTCACATCAAGCCCGACTTGACTGATCCTTAGTGAGTACTGTACAACTGTTTTGATCCAGGACCAAAAAAGGGCCAATAAGTTCATCTTATTAATTCATATGACAGTGGAATTAAATGTCTTTTTAATTCCTTTATCTTTTCGCTTATACTGTGTTCAAATAATATAGAAAAATCAATTTTCTCTTTAGAATGAATGATACTAATTTACATGTTTGTTATACATTGTCAACTTCCAAAAGAGATTTTAGGCAATTTAAATGGTTGTATGTAATAGGCTGTGAAAATAAAAGTTGTATAGATTTATTTTTTGACTTGAAAGAGGGAAAATAATTTTGTTAACTGGTGAATCTTGGCACCCTATAAGAATAGGGCAATGGAGTGATCTGACATGAATATGTAAAAGCAAATATATAGTTTTTACCATGAAAAATACACATGTTTCTAGACTTCAAACAATAACAGGCTCAGTTATTTTTGTATCATCCATGGTATCACAGCACATTTAGTATTTAATGTGTATGCATGTGTAGGAAATAAAAATATGCAGCGTAAACTGGCACTGCATTATAGATATCTAGATACACCTGTAATTCTAGTTACTAAGGAGGCTAGATCTGAGGATCGCAGTTTGAAGCCAGCCTGAGCAGGAAAGTCCTTGACACTCTGATCTCCAATAAAATATTTAGAAAAGGCTGGAAGTAGTGCTGTTGCTCAAGCTTGAGCAAAGAAGCTCAGGGACAGCACCTATTTTTCAAGCCTCAGGATTGGTACACATACAAAAAAATGCAGCATTATGGATTAAATGCAAAAGTACAAAGCCCTGTGTTTGATCCCCAGCACTAGAAATAATAAATAAATTATAAGCAAACAAAACATGCATACCATGTAGTCCTTGTCGTCAAAGAGCTCCTCTCAGTTGAATCTGAATATCAAGTTAAAATTGTAAAGCAGGTAGGGAAGCAAGTGTGATAAAGTAAAATTTAAGTTCTCTGTTAACAGTGTCATTGATCCTTTTAACTTAAGTACCTTTGTCTATCAAATACCTTTTGTCTATCTAGCTTGATCTCAGCAAATTGACAATATTCATGTTGCTCGTTCATCTCCTGTAACTTGGCCATTCTTTACTAATCAGTTGGGATTACTCCTCAGAGTCCTTGCTGTAGAGTTCTTGTTAGTCTCTGCCACTGGACCATGCTTAGTGGGTTTTTTTTTTTTTTGCCAGTCTTGGGGCTTGAACTCAGGACCTGAGCACTGTCCCTGGCTTCTCTTGGTTCAAGGCTAGCACTCTGCCACTTGAGCCACAGTGCCATTTCTGGCCATTTTCTATATATGTAGTGCTGAGGAATCGAACCCAGAGCTTCATGTATACGAGGCGAGCACTCTTGCCACTAGGCCATATTCCCAGCCCCCATGCTTAGTTTTTAAGATGCAATCTACTTGCCCTTCAGAATCCTGAGGGTTATAAGATGCTACAGAAGAGGTTCAGAAAGAAATCCATTAGTGGCCCATCAACTAAATCGACTATTGGAAACTATGTGTTGCTTTCCATTCATTCAAGAGTGAGCATTTATTAGAAATAATATGTGTTTCCGTGAATAGGCACATGCTGTAGTAAAGCAGTGATAGCAATACATGATGTCAGTCAGTTCCTTCTGACACCAGCGTGGTGGGATGAATAGCAGCTTAGGCCACTAGTAACCAGAAAACAGATTATCTGTTCTTCCTTTGCAGTACAAGGATGTTGTCCCAAAGTGGATTTAAAGAGTGGTGTTTGTGCATAGCTCCTTGAGTTTTCATACCAGAGTATATATAGTTCAGAGAATTTTATTCATTCATTTATTTATTTTATTAGTGCTATGGATTGAATTTAGGGTCTTGTGCTTTTTAGGCAGTCACTATACCACTGGGAGTTCCACAGAACATTTTGAGCTTCTAGAAATAACCTTTTGTACCCCTCCTTATGACAGCCATGGTGTTAATCATCCCTTACTATGATTGGTGAGTTTTATTTATTTACTTAATATGTATTTGTGCTGAGGAGTAAACCTTGAGCTTCACACATAGCATAGGCTCTCTACTGAGCTAGATCCTTAGCCTTATTTTTCACTCTGTGTATTTTACAAAACAAGTCATGTGCAAGTGTAATCTATATTAATATGCATTCTATTTTCTTTATGTGTGCATGTGTGTGCACGTGTGCACACATACATATTTATATCCCTATCCTAGACATGCTAACACAAATCTGGGGAAACACATGGAAAGAAAGAATGAGATTGGGTAGGAAATTGGAACATAGGAAAGTAGACCATAATCCCATATGTGTTGTTTTTTAAATAAAGCTACAATTTTGACTCTAAGCTTCTTGAAAGCTAGTTGTTTGAAGGAAGAGAAAACAGTCACTTCCTTGGCATTAGATTTGAAAGTGTTCTCACATTAGAGGTCACGTAGGGAGTACTGGGGAATATACCAGGTCTCAACAGCATCCCTCTACTGCTTATACTCACATTCTGTGTTTGTAGAAATTGTGTATTTTGGCAATCCTTGTTTGAACTTACAGACATGCCTTGGAAAGCATAACACTTGAAAGGATTTCTTGCAAGGCTGAGACAATACTGTTATTGGGTGTAATGCAGAAATTTTGCCAAAGAGCCTAATAACTTAGGGGCTTGCTCACATTAGATCATATTGCAAGAGAGGTGATACTAGAATGTATATGTTTGTGCTTTATCATCTTTTTTTCTATACTTTAAAACATACTAGTGAAGTAGCCAATGAATATAATTACTGAGTGTAAGTCTCTGGCAATATATTTTATATTTTTTACCTGATTCAAGAAAGTGATGTTTAGAAAGGTGGAGACCACTGATCTGGAAGATCAAAATAGCCTCCTCATTTCTATTACAAATGAATTCAGCTAAGGCTTTGGACTGAAAAGGGTAACAGAGTTTTGTGTTCTTTCAAGATTCTGAGGTACATATCTTCCATTGTGATGATATACAATCCCATCTGCTTTTGATATCAAGTGAGCAAATCACCAAGTTTATGCCCTTTGGAAGAAAACTTTGGAACTTCAGGAGGTCTCTTGCCTGGACCCCTAGCAGCAGCTGTACATCTCTCCTACCTGGCAGAGGAAAGTAAGCTTTCCATCCTCACACACATCTCGATAATAGAAGCTATGGGTACACTTTGCACGTTGAAAGTAGTTATAACAGTGATATAACAATCGTTTCCATAACATGGAGTTCATTTCACTTAGCATCATCTTATGTGTTCATAAGGGTATAGCTATTGGGCTCTTGTGATCCTCTGCTGTGACTTGCCTAAACCTATGCTACTTGTATCCCCTTCCTGTGGTGTACCTGCACTATCTCTGTATCTTATCTGAGTACATTGGAAACCATGTATACTGGTATTAGAACTAGGAAACTGAAAGGGAATACCAAAATCGAGAGACACAGGGTAAAAAAGACAAATGACTACAAAAGCAATACTTGCAAAACTGTTTGGTGTAAATGAACTGAACAACTCATGGGGAGGGAAAGGGAAAGGTGGAGGGGGGATGGGGGAATGAGGGAGGAGGTAACAAACAGTACAAGAAATGTATCCAGTGCCTAATGTATAAACTGTAACCTCTCTGTACATCAGTTTGACAATAAAAATTAAAAAAACAAAAACAAACAAATCTCCTTCCACTTTTAAAACCCCAGAAGAGGGGCTGGGTATATGGCCTAGTGGCAAGAGCACTTGCCTTGTGTACATGAAGCCCTTGGTTCCATTCCCCAGCACCACATATATGGAAAACGGCCAAAAGGGGCGCTGTGGCTCAGGTGGCAAAGTGCTAGCCTTGAGCGGGAAGAAGCCAGGGAAGGTGCTCAGGCCCTGAGTCCAAGCCCCAGGACTGGCCAAAAAAAACCCAGAAGACTAAGTAAGCCAAGCAGGCGTCGGAGTTAGGAATATGTGAGTTCAGTAGATACTCAATGGCTGACCTAGAAGTCATTATGCCTGATAGAATTCTATATGTGACTTAGAACTGATATTGAAAAGATGATATGTTATGTGCAAAATGGGACAGAGATTCTGCTTGGCTGTAGCTGCTCTCCAGCCCAGCTAAATTTAACACAGACTTCATTGTACTACACCGGCACTGAGTAGTGGTTGCTTTCCTACTTCTGCAACAGAAATATTTTACCTGGAATATCATTTTCTGATGTTACTTTACTTCAAGGGTGTATACTCACCTATATCCATGCTTATGATTACAAATAAATACATATTTGCTTCAACATTTTTCTTTTTCTTAACAGAAAATTCATTCTGATAATGATTTTTTTTTTTTGGTGACAGGACAAAAATTAACACAGGGCTTACTTTCAAGAGTTTGAACGGAGGCTGATGTGTCCCTGAGATGGTTTTGGTGAACTTTAAAGGCTGCATGTTAGTTTTGGAAGATATGTAATGGGATTTTAATAACCCTGGAAAGATGTAAACATGATACAGCTACCTGGTGGTTTGTAAACCTGACCTTTGTGAGCTGTTTTCTGGGCAGAAGTTCTACTTGGTGATGCCAGCAGCTTTTTATTGATTCTGCAGACTCTGCAGTTTCTAATACTGACTGTCAATTCATTTCATTTGAAAAATTATTAAATTTCTTTCCCTGGTTTTGTGGATATTAAATTGCCATAAACATACTCGTGCTGTGTCAGGTATGACAGGCACAATTTTCTGCATGAGGAAAACAAATGTTAGTGGGACCATGGCTGTTGTGCAGAGGTTATAAATTTCTGTGTTCCTTTTTATTTGTTGCTCTCAGTTATGTTTTTTATTTCTCTTGATGTGTTCTAACACATTGCTTATTATTTGTAATATATGGGGGAAAAGGTTTTAGATTACTCTAAGAAATGTGCCCTTTAGTTAATCATTTCTGGTACCATTAAGAAAAGAAGAGTACAAAACCGGGAGCCTAGAAGATTTAACCAGAGATGAGGTAATAGAGGAAAACTGAGAACAATTTAATGAATAAATGAATTTATTGCTTATGGAAAGGCATGAATGATCCTGTTTCACAGATCTGTTTGACTTTCTTTTGTTGTGCTGGGGATCCAACCCAAGGCCTCAGGAATGCTAGGCAAGCACTCCGCTGCTAACCCGCACCCCTACTCAGAGATCTTTTTGATTCATTGAATCAAAAGTGAATATCGGTGAGCTAGTAGTCACCACTAGAAGTGAGTTTTAAACTTCACTGATTCTGAGAATGATCTCAGAAACTTTGAGGGTATGTATTTGAAATACAAATATTTGGCCAGACTCTTAAATCCCAGATTGGAAAGTAGGGATAATATAGACCATTTCTAGAAACTTGTTTCCTAGGAATCTATTTTGATTAAATATACTCACTTGTGCAGTCATTTTGTCAAAGTGGTCACTCGAAATGAGAGAGAACTGTACTGTTTATATAAGGAAATAAAAATCTGGGCCCGTTTTCCCCAGGTAATCAGTGTATGAAGAAGTCCCATTTTTTTCTATGCTTGACCTTTTGTGTCAGTGGGTTTATGCTAATAAAAAGTACCATGGATATGTCAAGCACCAGTGTCTCATGCCTGTAATCCTAACTTCTCAGGAGGGTGCGATCTAAGGATTGTGGCTTGAAGTTTTCCCAGGCAGGAAAATTCATGAGACTCTATCTATCTCCAATGAAACTACCACCCCCCACCCATCCCCATGTCCTAATAAAACCTGGAAGTGGCTCAAGTGATAGAGCACTTGGCTTGTGCAAAAGAAACTCAAATACAGCACAGACTCTGAGCTCAAGCCCCAGGAACAGCAAGCACACTCACACATGTGTGCACACATACATTCTACAGACTGCCAGGCATGACATATGTGTGTAGTCCTAGCTGTTTAGGTGACTGAGGTGGTATGCTTCCTTGGACCTAGGAGTTAGGGAGCAGTCTGGGCCACAGAGTGAAATTCCATCTCAAAGATATCACAAGCTACAAACTATCGGAATTTACAAGGACACAAATGTATTTTCTCATAGTTTCCTAAGCTGGAAAAACCATGATGTGCTGACAGCTTCACTGTGTGATGGAGTTCTAGCCCCACCTCTGTTTCTAAGATGGTATGTTGTTGCTGTATCCTCTGGAGAGGTTGAGCTCTGTGTTGTCATGTGATGAAAAGGATGGAAAAGGAGCCCTCCAGGCCTGATCTTGTCATAAAGATTCCACCTCTTAATAGTAGTGCTTTGGGGCCCAGTTTCAACCTGACTGTTGGTGCCCAATCTGGTGATATTAAGAGATGGAATTTTTGGTTTGAAGATCCTGAATGGGATTAGCGTTCTAGTAAGCATGTGAGAATGCACAGCCTCTACCTTATTCATGTGTGAGAATGCAGCTAGCCGCACGGAATCTACTGGCCTCTAGAACTTCATCGCAGCCTTCAGAACAGTGAGCTATAAATTTCTGCTGTTTATAAATTACATAGTTGAAGAAATTTTGTTTTAGCAGCATGAACATGCTGAGGCAGCTGTAAGCAAATGTTTATTTTTTAAACTCTACAAATTTGGAAGTCTTTTCTGGGTCCTATGTCTGCTTAGTTTGAATTTTTTTATTTCCCTCTTTAAGTATCATGCTTTTAATATATATTGTTAGATTTTCAGCAAAAATCACAGTTATAAGGAGAAGAAAAAAGAGACCTTTAACTCTCAAACTATTTTTATAAGACAAGCATTTATATTATGGAAATAATTCTTCACTATACAGCAGCACAATGAAGTAATGGAATGATTATGCAGACATAAAAATAATACATAAATTTGTATGGATCTGGAATCTAACTTTGTTTCCTTGAAATAAGGTATACATTTATGTTTAAAAAGAATGGGTTTAAGACATGCTAAAAATATGATTGAGAGTATGTCTCAAGTGGTAGAATTCTTACCTAGGAAATGTTAGGCCCTAGTTTAATGCCCAGCACTGGAAGAAAAAAAAGAAGAAGAAAGGAGGAAAAGAAGGAAGACTAAAATTTCTAAATTGAAGTGGAATTACGCATTTCTGCGACATTGACATTTAATTTTAACATATTCCATTATTATGAATAGTAATGTTTAAAAAGTTTTACAGTTACATAGAAAATGGGACTTTTATGTTATTGTACTATACTGTCATAACTATTCTTAAAAACAAGCCAAAATTAAGAACTGGAAAAAAGAAATTCAGCAAAATAATTTTGCAATTTTTATCTACTTTTAATAATTTATATTCCCACCAATACATCCCAGTTTAGTTAGGCTACATAAGCAGTGTAACTTGATTAGTTGTTAGCTTCAGAAGAATAACTCACATGTCTTTGAAGCAAGAGAAACTTTTTATTTATTTCTTTATTGTCAAAGTGTGGTACAGAGGGGTTATAGATTCATATGAAAGGCAGTGAGTACATTTCTTGTTCTACTTGTTACCTCCTCCCTCATTTTCCCCCCTCCCCCTTCCCCATTCCCCTCTCCCTCTAAGAGTTGTGCAGTTGGTTTACACCAAATTGTTTTGTAAGTGTTACTTTTTGAATGGTTTGTCTTTTTGTTCTTTGTCTCTTGAATTTGGTATTCCCTCTCCCTTCCCCAGTTCTAATACCTGTATAAACAGAGCATTAGAGTTTGTGGATTTCTTTGATTGTAGGATGGCCTGATACTCCACAAATTTTCTCTGAACAAATAGAAGTTATATTATAAAACACTCCTCCTGGAGATAATGAAATCTGGAAGCCACCTGGCTTTCCCTTTTCTGTATTCCTGCCTACCTCCAGGGTTGCTTTAACCACCAAGTCAAAGAATTGCAGAATAGAAGGAGACTGAGTTGGAGGAATAGCTGCATATCTTTGGCCCTTCATTTCCAGATAAGAAGCATGAACTCTGAAGAGGATTTGTACCCTCCCCAGGCTCTTGTCATCCATGACATACTTGTCTACATCTTCATCTTTTATTAGGAAAAACATTTTCTTTCCTTAAATACTCTCTCCAGTGGGAATGAAATAAGTTTCAGTGGTAGACATAGTAACAGTTTCTAGGGGCATGCCTATTATGGTTGAGTGTGCACAGCGATTTTCATAGGTAGAGTAATCACAACCCACAAATATGGTGGAACCTAGACTAAGAAGTGTATCCCTGACTCAGTGACCAAACTAGACTGTGAAATCAGAGAAGTGAAGAGCAAATAAACCCAAGGACACAAACAGTACAGGGGAGAAAGTTCTGGCAGGCCAATTAGAAGAGGCCACATGGTTTACCACTTGCAGAGTCTTTGACTTGAATTCGGGGTTTATGTGCCATGTGTGCCATAAACAAAGCATATTTTTGTCAGGAAAACAATTTGAAATATTTAAGCTTTCTTGGCTTTATATATTGCACAATTATTTATAGATTATACAGCTGTATTTTTAAATCTATTATTTGACAGACTTGGAGAAGTGACAGTAATTGGATTTATTTTTTATATAACATGTGGATCAATTATTGAAAAATCCTAGAAGACTATTACTTGGAATCTTTCATTGGAACCCACCTTTTAGTCTTTGTACTTTCTCTAGACATCCTTTCCATACTGATATTTTCTTAAGGCATCCTTTCCATACTGACTATCAGCTTCGTCAGGAGTTTTGCTTGCTATTAAGAAACATGGTACAAGTAAAAGTTTGGTCAGTATGTAGACTCATGCATTTGTTCTCCTGTAATGGTGCTTGTCGCCCCTTACCACCATGTAAAATGATCCACTTAACCTTACTGCAGAGAGATGCTTAATCAGTCTATAGACAGTCTCATATCTGCCAACCAGTTGAATCAAAATTTCTGGCCATCTAAACTTCATCCAGGTTAAATTATTATTACTTGCAATAATATGTATTATTTTAAATTGCTAACTTTTTGTTTGGTATATTATGTAGCAGTAGATATATTGTTGTTAAGTATTGTTTAAATATGGATTATAATAGTAAAATACCAATTTATCTTTGTTATACTCATCTTACCTTTTAGGATTAGTCAGATAAACCCAAGCATGTTTTACCTTGAACTTAATGTGTGGTAATTTTAGGATTATAGTTTTAACAGTTACTGGCATAACACCAAGAACTGAAGCAGAGAGCAAGCTAAACATCACAGTCATAGACTGGTATGCTTATTAGATCTTGTCATTCTATTTGAGAACAGAATAGTTGTAGTTCCGTACTTCCATATTTTTGGTTCCATAGTTTATTAACTATGTGATCCTAATAAAGCTATTTATTCTCTCTCATCCTCTGTTTTTCTATCTGAAAAATAGGGATAAAGCATACTTAATGGATAAATGCCACAAAAAATTAAATAACATATTGTTATGTCTTTGAAAAGGCAATTTTTATTAGCATATACTATTATACATGGTAGATTTCATTGTTACATTTCCATATGTTTATACAAAATATATTCTGACCAATTTCACATCTTCTATCACTCTCCCTTCCATTCTTATTGTTCTTAATGATATAAGACTACAAGTAAAAGGAAGATCAGGAGAAAACAAATTACTATAAAAATACATGTGTTCTTTTAATTCTTCTGTGAATATACATATACATATCACCTACATGCTTTCACATGTAAGTCTCTGCATCTCTGTTACTTTCTAAGAAGAAACACTAGACTGTAGATATTTTTCTGTAGATATTTTTGAAAGTATAGATAGATAGATAGATAGATAGATAGATAGATAGATACATACATACATACATACATACATACATACATACATACATACATAGATCACCTAAGGAGTCCGTCTCTAGGCAGATTGTATTGTGGTAAGTTTTGGGTAGGTCCTGAGAGTGGGCATTTTTAAGCTGTCAAGTGGTCCTGATACTAAGAGTATTTGGATCGCACCAAGTAGAAAGTTACTGTAGGATAGAAAGGTCCTGTGTGACCCTTTATATTTTGGTCTCATATCTGTTTTTCAGTCACTGTCTCATAAAATTCTGCAGTGTAGCCTATTCTCCACTCAGAAAGAATTCTTTTTTTTTTTAATCTATTGTCAGATCTTACCAGATATAGTAAATGAGGTTTGTTTACATGGTTTTGACCTCTGCTTTACCCACACAAAGGATTACTGGAGCCTTTACTTGATGTCAAAACTAATGTTCAATAAATGTGATTTGAATGAGGATATGCATGCCCTTTGGATTCTCAGAACTGTAGAATGGAAATCTTTTCACCTTGCCAACCAGAAGTAGTGAGCCTTTCTCAGAATGAGCCTTGTAATTGTCTGGCTAGGGATTCTGAAGTTGAAAGTAGCCACCCAAATACCCTGATTGGTAATGAGAGAAATATAGGATTGTTCACAGATGTGAGGTCATTTAGGAAGGACAGTATGGATTGGCCACAATTAAGACAGTTTGATTTTGTTAATTTGTACCTATTTATATTATCTACACAAATACTGACATGGTAACATTTGAAATCAAATGAATCTTTTACATGAGTAAAGCTGAAGAAAAGGCAGTTAAAAAGAAAATACCTGAGCGGAGTGCTCGTGCCTACAATCCTATCAACTTAGGCTAAGATTTGAGGATTGCTGTTTGAAGCCAGCTCGTGCCTACAATCCTATCAACTTAGGCTAAGATTTGAGGATTGCTGTTTGAAGCCAGCCTGGACAGGCAAGTCTGTGAGACACTTATCTCTAATTTATCACCAAAAAGCTGGAAATGGTGCTGTGACTTAAGTGGTAGAGTGCTAGCTTTGAATAGCAAAGCTCAGGGACAGGGCCTAGGCCCTGAGTTCAAGCCCCAGGACAGATAGACAGGTAGATGTGTACACACAGAAAGAAGGAAAGAAAGAAAAAAAGATAGAGGGAAGGAGATGGGTAGAGGGAGAGAGAGAGAAGACAGGAGAAAATGTTTTTTAAAAGAAAGTATTTCCTTTGAAAAGTAATAAGGAGGCCTGGGAATATGGTCTAGTGACAAGAGTGTTTGCCTCGTATACATGAAACCCTGGGTTTGATTCCCCAGCAGCACATATATAGAAAACGGCCAGAGGTGATTTTGTGGCTCAAGTGGCTGAGTGCTAGCCATGAGCAAAAAGAAGCCAGGGACAGTGCTCAAGCCCTGAGTCCAAGGCCCAGGACTGGGGGAAAAAAAAAAAGAAAGAAAGAAAAGTAATAAGGCTGTTAAAGATGGTATCCAAGTGAATTCATTTCTGTTCTTCTATCTCTATTTCCTCAATGTGGTAAAAATCTGTGCTTTAGTTTTCAGACTTGAAATAACTTCTGTGCAATGGTCTGACCTTTAGTTATGATTACATTGACTTAAAATGTAATTCACTGTGTAATTAATTTATGTAAGAAGGGAAGAAGGAGGAACTTGGCACTATGTCAAGTGGAAAATCCATTGAATAACGATTTTCACATAACTTCTTCAACAGCCCAACATCTCAACATTTCCAGCAGTATTTTTGGAATTAAAGTTTCAAATGGTACATGCTTTTTGTAAATGCATAAATATAGTCATGTGAAGAATATTTCTGTGAAGATGTGTGATATTTTTGCTCAGGTTGAGTGACATTTTGCACTTTATTGCAATGACTTTTAGAATAGTTTAGTTTGGGTATGAGAGGCGGTTGTGAGGTTTTGTCTTTCATTAGCTAAGGTTACTATACATGTTAATTTTATTTGCTTATTTAACAAACATTTGCAAGTACCTAATTGGGGGTTTTTGACTGTGAATGCTATTTCTGCAGTTTCTGGGGCAAATGCTGGAGTGTAGAGAAGCAATGTTTAGTTTCTAAACATGACTTGGTAGCAAATTATGCGATACTGTTTTTCTTCAGTAAAATATCAGCTGGTATAATATATGAGCTACTTGATGGAAGATGACTTGTTCAGAATACTTTAAATAAAGGGACAATAGATGGAGTCTGGGCTCACTATATTTTAGGTGCAATGAAATATTTCTCTAATTGGATATTAGGTAAAATTTTGATATCCTATGTCGAAAACAGCAATTATATTCCTGATTTTTCTTAAACATGTACTCCAGAGTTGAAAACTACTATCCCTAAATAAAACTACTATCCCTAAATAAAATTTTATTTCAAATGTTACATAGAATTTATTATATCCTATTGCCATGAACCTAAGACAGAACCTGGGTATATTTCTCATTTTATTATTCTTTACTTTATTTTCACTCTTATGTGGCAATTTCTTTGGACAAATGCAGCTGTAATTCAGATGTCATGCTGTTCTATGTATTAATAAAGATGTCTGAGAATTGGGTATCAAATGATTTTCTTTACACTCTTAACACCTAGCTTTTCATTTCATCCTCACATTTGCCTAGTGAATTACTGCTGCCAGTGCTTGTTTGCCCTGTGTTACAGAAGCATAGAGAGGTTACCCATGCATTGTGAGGGAGAAAATTAAAATAAAGAGCTCTTGATAGCTGAGCCACTGTACTCTACACTGTAGCGTTCTGCCTCTTTGAGAAAATGTGGTGTTGAAATAGTTGATATTGCAAATGAATTGGTTGCTGTAGTAATTTTTCTTTCGTATGATAACTGGGGTCTTCACAGCAGCTGAGATAACTTCAGAGAAGTTCTTAGAATTGCAAGCATGATGTTCTTGAGTGTGGTACCCCCAACACTTTTTCCCAGGCCCTCAGTTTTCTTGATCTAGGCTGATTCCAGAGAATCGATACCTGTTATGCACAACAGAAGGGTAAAAATCAGACTGAAGGTACGATTTTAGTCTCTGGATACTTTTGAACAAAGAGATGTATTGGTAAGCAAGAGTATAATTTAAATACATTTAGAAAACAGTTGTTTAAGGTATATTTAAAATAATGCTGCTGGAATGATAAAAATATCTATTTGTCAGGTTCAGACGCTGAAAGTGTTTAAAAGAAAAGCACTTTTTTATTTTAGAAATGAACATAGTGATTATGCTAATGATACAAAATGGTGAGTTCTGTGGCATGTTCCTACATCTTTAGAGCTTGTGATCATGAAGATACTTAAAGTCTCCAATGTCCCCACCAGAGTAGCCTGCTTACTGGAAATCCATGTTCTCCTCATGCTGTAGACCTGCATAAATGAGTGTGTAAATTTTAATTTGAACTGTATTTGCAAGCCACTTTCTATCAAAAATGAATTTATCACTTGAAAACAAGGCACTTCAGAACTGCTGAGCAAAACCATTCTACCTTCTGTTTCCAGTTGGGCCTGGCTTTCATTTTAGACAGCTGCATTTGTGATCTTCTTTTATTCTGGTTTACCTTCTGAGTACCAGTACTCTAAAGAAAGGAAAACTAAAGTCACTTTTGTTCCTAGTTTATTTGCAAACCAGGTCAGACACCCTTGATTAGCTCTCAGTTGGAGGATAATTTGAACCTTGACAGATTGAACCCAAACAGCAGGGTTTCTCTAGTCTGGCCAACTGATAGGAAAAATAAAGTAAAAGCTAATTCCAGTTCACAAGCTGTAAAACAGGAATGAATAAATGTGCAACTATTAATGAATAGTTATTTCAAATATTTACAAAAGACCCAAGAAAAAAGAAAAGATTAGCATCTTAGGCAGCTGTTCTAAGGGAAACCTATTAATAGTAAACATGGTAAATGATGTTCAGGAGCTAATCTATCCGTCAAATATCAAACATTCAAAGAAAGAGTTGTTTCAGAAAACAGGACCAACAACAAAACACAAACTATTAAGGTTCTCTGGGGGCCTGAGAGCTGCTTTTTTACTTTTTTTTAAAATTTATCTTCTTAACTCCTCAAATATTCATAGACATTATTTTATGGGTCATAAAGCCTTGTGGGGTAATAGATAGTATCACTTGAGTTATGTCTATTATGATAAAAATTGTTTAGAAAAAAATAGTTTCACCTGTATATGAGTTGGAAGAATACTTTTTTAATTATTATTTTACAGGATTGCATGTTATGGGATAGTTTGTATATAAATGTAACACTGGGTCACCAGGATGGCAGTTTCACTAGGAAATGCTAAATAAAAAATGGATGTGATTGCTGAAGGAAAACGGGTTGTTCACTGACTGTAGTTAATATTGTCTGACAATGCCACACTCTGTTTCTGTATGGAAGATATCCCCTAAAACAACAGTCAATGGTATGATATTTATGGATATAGATACTTATGGATGATAATCACATACTGGGTTTTGAACTCAGGACTTGTGTTTGGAAGACAAATCCACTTTCACTTGAGCCATATCTGCATTCCTTTTTGTTTTAGTTGTTTTTCAGTTAAGGTCTTGAGTCTTTGCTCAGGGCTGGCATTGGACCTCAGTCCTCCTATCCAACATAGCTGGAATTACAGGCATGTGCCATCACATCCAGGTTATTTTTTCTTGTAGGATCTTGCTAGCTTTTTTCCCAGCTCTCTCAATTTTAGCCTTCTACCAAGTAGCACGTATTACAAGTATAACCACCATTTCTGGACTGATAAAAGTATATTTTTTGTTACTAGTACTGTGTGTAATTTTATGAAATATTGGAAATGCATGTTGTTTAGGGAGTGATGTCCATGGTACAGATATGAAGCCCTTGGTCAGGATCTCAGCTAGGCAATGTATACATATTCTTAGGACCACTTCAGGCCCATTCCCCAATGAATGCAGGATTGTGCTCTTGCTGATAAATATTATTGCAGAGACCATGGAGAAGGCTGAGGAATCAGAAGACGTCATAATCTGGTCGTGGCCTACTCTTATTCTCTTCACATTCCATTCTTCCCCAGGGCTGCCCTGGCATGATCAAAAGCTCTATAATTATCTGTCACCTGGAAAAATCCTTTCATCACCATATTTCATTTCTGCTCACTAATGTAAAAATTAGAACTAATGAGAAAAATGAGCAAGGAACAGAAAGCTGATGTATAGAAGGGGCAGGAACACGTAGTAAGTGAATGAAAAAGGAAGCTAGCCATTGTATCCTTCCTTTTCAGCCACATACATGTTGCTCTGTCATCATCAGGGCATGCTTGCATTGTAGGTTAATTTATTGAAATGCGTATGTGTGAATATACACAAGGACATAGACACACATGTGGGGTATTATATTATGACTTTGACATATAAGAAGGGCAGTTATCAACACTGTTGATATTTTTAATGATGGATTTCCTATTTCTTCTGTGCTGAAAGAGTACTAAATATCACTCCCCATTGCCAAAGTAGTTTTGTGAAATCTGGAAGGTTTTTTATTTTTATTTATTAGGTCTGGACTCTACTGATAACACTAAAATTTCACACTGCTCTGCAGTTATATTAGACCCTTAAACTTAGACTCTCTTTGTACTTCATCATTGTAATTTACACATTGGGCTGGTACATTCTCTTCAAGACCGTTTGTCTTGTGCCTCCAGCTGCTCCCCAATAGCCATTGTGCTGAATAAGCACTCCCTCCAGTATGTCCTTGATACAATTAATGCAGGCATCTGCAGACACGGCCCAGGCAGCAGCAGCTGCACTGCCTATGGAAGCCAACTTCTGCTGAGCATTGTGATAAAAGAAATAGTTTTGAGCTGGAAGCTAATGTTGGCTTATTTTTAGCATAAAAAGAGTTGCACCTGCCAGGGCTAGGGGAGGACTGAGGTTTGTTGATTACACGTTCTTATTAGTGCCATTGTTATTGGTAAAATGGGCATGATGTCATCCTTATCAGACTGAATTGGCACCCTGTAGAGTGACAAATAATTTACCCTCTGTGGTTTTATCAGCATGGGCCGCGTGTTCCAAGTGACTGGGGTGCTGAGTCTTCACAGTTGAATGCTGTGGACCTGCAGAGGTGTATGAAAATGAAAGGGATTGATACTTGTAATCAGTGCCCATAGTAATGGCCAAGGTGTAATGAAACCTAAGTGCGCATTTAGGGTAATTATGCTGCTGCGGGGTGGGGCCCTGGGGCTTTGCATGCACAGGAGCTGCTTGAGGTGGCGGATGTGCAGCGAGGAACACTGCCGCACCATCTGCTAGCTTCTCATTTTCTCATTAATTCTCCTGTCCCCTAAGTCGGGGCTACCCTGACTTTGAGCAACACTTCATCTGTTCAGTATCTCATCTCATTTTAGCTGGGAGTTGCTATCCACAGTGGGATGGAGATGATGTAATTTACAAGCTTGGCTATGTGCAATAGCTTAAAGCAAATCATCTAGTTCATTTTCTTTTTGAGGAATGCTTAACTCTTGTGTCTGTAGGAACATGGTCATGGCCATCTGATTCTAAACCACTTACCATTTTTATAGTGATTTGTAATAAAATAGAACAGCTGTTTATATTAGCCAAATGGACTTTGTCCTTCAAAATAATTTATAAATTGAATTATAATGGATAAGAGAGTAAATCCATGGATTTTCTTCAGTCATTATTAATGGTAACATTTTATTCCTACAGACTGGTGTAGACCATGCTACAAGAGTGTAGTTTTTAATCAAGCATCAGAATAAGAAACTCCAGTGATTGCATAGCAGTATATGAATACACTAAATGCTATTGAACCTATGGCTTAAGAATGCTTTCAGTAATATAAAAGAAGAAAATAGTGCTTGAGGTTGTTTGTCATAGAGTTATGTAAAAATGCTCAGCCCTTGCTAAATTGATCCTTCCATATAATATTAAAATAATGTATTTAAAGAATCAAGGCAATGTCAGTAGGTAGTTCACATGTGGCTGCTTTGTTTACCAAGGTGACTATCAACGTGAAGCAGTTCAGCCAGTCTGTAGTGTAAGATCTTTGTCACAGATAGCAATGGGAAAATACCGTCTGGAGGCCATCCCTTTCATGCTCTGTATCTGATGATAGAATGCAGAATGTCAAAATGATTTGCACAGTATGCTACAATATGTGATTGCCTTTATGTGCCATTGAAGTGGTGATTTAACATTCTCTTTAATAAGTATAAAATAATATATGTACAGTCTGACTGGTTCCTTAAGAACTTTTAGCAAATAATAGAAATGGCCCAATTAAAATGTTCTGCTAAGCGAATCTTTGTGCGTTTTGTCATTTTATTTCCATGAATGCTTCTAAAGTGGGAAATGAGTGAAAAATGGATGAGCTTCTTACAGAAACTACGTAACAGTTCCCAATGACGACGTCCCCAAGGTCAGCGTGGTCAGTGTCATGTCCAGATACATGGAGCACTTTTGTGTAGGTGACACGGCCGCCATCTGAGTGTCCCTGTAGTGATGCCCAACGCCGTGCCCAGATACCTCAGGCTCCAGGCCCAGCTAAAAGTGACTCCTTCTTTGTAATGAAGAAGCCTATTAATAGAATATGTCTCAGTCCCCACCCCCATTCTATTCTGTAAGCTAATTGGGAACAGCAATGGGAAATAGCTGAAAACGCCTTTAAAGTTACTTTGGAAAATTCCCAGTTTGTCAGCAGACAAATGTACATCAGCAGTACTTGATCTTTCTTGTGAACTTTTCTCATTTGTGTGCAGATTATTTATAGTAAGGTTTTAAAATTTTTATTGTTATTATAAAGGTGATGTACAGAGAGGTTACAGTTACCTAAAAGAGTTTATGAGTGCATTTCTTTTTGGACAGTGTCACCCTCTTTTTTGACTTCCTCCCAGAATAGTAAGGTCTTTTTTCTTTTTTTTTATTCCTCAAAAGACTTTTGATAATATATCCATTTGTGAATCCTACTTGAATCTTGGCTTGCCAGTAGCTAGCAATGTAACTTTGAGCAAGCACCTTTACCTTTACAAGCGTAAACTCTTTCCTGTATAATGTGAAAACAATGCTTATTTTCCTGCATAAGTTATAAGAACTCATGACAGAGTAGCCCTGGCAGGCGCGCAGGTGACCTTTGCCCATATGGAACACGTTTCCCAATCAAAGAGTGATGGCACAAAAATGGTTAAGAACTCTTATACTTCCATATTGGGGTTATTCTTACACAAATCATGACACAGAATCAGAAAAAGAATTTGTACTACTTTACTCTAAATTAAAATGAACATTTTAGAACCAGTAGTATTTTTTATTACTCGGAAAAAAGCTTATTTTTTCCTAAAGTGTTTTTTTCTGATTATCTTTCCAGAAGTTTAATGATTATTACAGTTTTGATGGCACAAAATTATTGCCAGAACTAAGTAAAAGTATCAGTTTATCATTAAAATGTATTTGATTATTAACTTTGATGATTAACTTTCAAGCTGCTACAGGGCATTGTGAGAGGACATGATACTATAGGGCTGTGCAGATGGTAATATGGAAAAGGACATTCCTATACTTGGCTGGAGAAACAGTGTGCATGAATGGTAATAGGAATAGGCATGTGTGTTGTAGTTGGGGGACCCAGTGTGCTCTGAGTACTTTCGCTCATGGGAGTGTGCCATGGCATTCTTCTGGGGCCAGTTTGTTGAAGTCTGAAGTCACATGCGAAGAAGTGTAACCATTATTTTCTAGTTATTTGGGGGAAATGTCAGCATTCTGTTTTCTTTTTTAATCAGAGGGAACACATGAGCAAGTCTGTATTTTAGGGAAATAATTCTGGTTGTAATATGAACATGACTTGAAAAGAGAAGATATGCATGATCTATAAGGCTGGTAGAATGTTCCAGATCAGGGACTTAAACTCTGGAAGTAGTATTGGAAAGTGATTAGAACAGAAGGATATTTTAGAATACAGATTTTGAAAAGTTGGAGAATATGGAAATGAACATAGTTTTAAGTGACTGAGGTTTATAGCCTTCAGTAGTTGAAAAAGACATGTTAATAACAGAAATAGAGATTTAAAAAAAGAATGGCATGTTCTAAAGGGTAATTCTCTCCTTGGACATGTTGTGCTATGGTCTAAGTGTTTTTGCCCCTTCAGAACTCTGACATCCATTCCCCAGTGTGTTTGGAGTTAAGAGGGCAGTATCTATAGGAGGTGACTAGGCCCTTCTGCATGGTAAGTGATGTATTTTCCTGTTCTCTTGGCCCCCTGTTCTCTGAAGGGAGATTTTTTCCTGTTGTCTTGTATCCTGTGAGTATACCTAGAAGCTAGCAACTATGGTATGTGCCTTACCAGCCACCATTTCTGCCATTTCTTTATGTTGGACTTCAAGCTTCCCGAACTGTCAACAGTGTGTAGTTTTTCTTATAAATAGGTTGCTATTTTGTTATAGTAGCTTGAATGGACTGAGAAATTATTATTAGTCTTTTTTTGTAGGAGAATACAGATATCCATATAATATTATCACCTGAAGTTCAATTATGAAGTTCAAGTGAAGTTTGGGAATCAAAAGTTGGAACAGAAAGGTGCAAAGGTGTGCCCTTTGTATAAGTTGAGGAGGATATATTTAAGAGGACATCATTTCACAGGGCATATAGGAACTCATTATTATTATTTTCTTGAAATTGGTACTGGGTTTTAGACTCATGCCTTCTGCTTGATAGGCAGGCTGTCCATGACTGATTTTCACCTCCATCCAGCCCATGTATGTATGTATGTATGTATGTATGTATGTATGTATGTATGTATGTATGTATGTATGTATTTTGCACTTAGGGTCTCTAAGTGCCCTGGCATGTACCTAGACCACAATCCTTCTATTTTAAGATTCCTGCCATAGCTGGGACGAACAGGTACATGCTATCACACCCAGGTTTTTCAGTTGAGATAGTCTCATGAACTTTTTTTTTTTGGCCCAGCTTGTCCTAGAACCTTAATCCTCCTGATCTTATGATCTTATGTAGTTTGAATGGGAGCCGTGTGCCATTGTGCCCAGCTGTTGACTGAGAAGGGTACCTTGAAACTTTTTGACTGGAATTTAATTAGACAATTTATTCTATTTTTGTATATATAAGGATTATTTAAAATTTGTAAAAAATTAGAAACTATTGTAATTTTCTGGGACTAGACTTATAAGGTTTCTGATGTTCACATTTATAAACATGTGAATGATAATGGTGAAGATAACAATAATTATAATGGTAATTGATATGTGTTAAAGATTTATTATAATGCTAGGCACTCTTCTAAGTTGATTAGGAACCCTATTAGGTATGTACTGTAATTTGCCTATTTTGCAAATGAGAAACTGAATAACAAAAAGGTTGAAGAACTTACCCAAATTCACAGTGTAAGAAGTACTGGTTCTTCATTACTCTGTCTGTCCTAATGAGTCCTGAGAATCAAATTAGTGCCTTGGAGCAGGACCCATTAAAGATGGGTTGACACACCTCACATCCATCAAGACCCACAGTCATCGTTTATCTCAGTGGGTGTTTTAAAAAGCATTGCTTTGTTTTCCATTACAACTCTTATAACATACTACCTTGTCTTTGCTTAATTTTTAATATCTTTGAACCTCAAAATATGTAAATGAGCAGCCTTTCTTTAATATCCAAGAGTCTGCTGTGAGTAGTTGCAGAGAAAGGTGGATTGTTACAAGAAGAGGTTAGGAAATCATAGCAGCTAGGTTTTGGAAGTTAAGGAATAGCAGTGATAGATCAAGAATTTGGTGTTGAAGGGGTTTACAATAGTAGTCTCACGTGGATTATCTATGGTTTGACCTTTTTTTTTTTTTTTAGCATTGTGTCTGTTTGCATTGGTTTGAAGAACACTGAGATGGAGTAGTACATAACTGGATGAATGTAAAATCAGGTTACATTGCTAAAGCTCCATAAAAGAGCTGCTTCTTAAGAGTCCCCAGATTCAGAAAGAATGGAAATGCTATAGTAAATGAAACTGTGTAAAGGGAAGGGTGTTTTTGCATTGGAAGTTACTTTTGCACATTTCTGGATGATAAGGAACCAGAAAGTAATAACAAGAGTTGCATGCACTGGAGAGAGCCATCCTAATAGTTAGGAGAATCATTCAAAGGTGATGGGAAACAGGATAAGGTTAGAAAGGTAAAAGACTTGGAAAATTCCTATTCTGATACAACAGGAAAATTTCATGTCAAAAGAAGAAAAGCAATTTTGACCTAATGGGAAGAAGATACTAAACTTTCCAATTGAATGCTCCTTAGCTGTGTTAATAAATGGGTGGTTGAGTTATCTGTTTCCAGTAAACCCAGGGAGTTCAAAGCAAATTATTAAGTGTATGGACCTGATAGTTGTTTTATCTTTAGAAATCTTTGAATTGCAATAGACAAAAATCAAAGAAACTTTAGGAGTTGAATTGAGCATTGGAAAAACGTCAAAGAAACTCTTAGGTGTCGTTAGAAAATGTTTACCATTTGTACTAAAATATTTTGTATTTACTATTGTTCCTGAGCTATGGGGAGGGGTCGGATGAGTGATTCCAGAAGGGGGCAGCAGTGTTGTAAGCATTTGATTTGTATCTGATCCTGCTATTCACTTGACTATTCACAGTTTAGCAATTGTATGTTTTCTGTCCATATTGACTTAACCAATGAAAAAATAGGTTCACAAACCTATTAAATAACCTCACAATTTATTATTAGTCTTACATTACTAAATATGACAACAGTGGAAAATCAGAGGTACTACAGAGTCCCCTAATATTCTATTTGAGGCATTTTGCTATGATGTAAGCCCAGTTTTGTCCTGGTTTTGTGAGTGATTAGTATAATAAAACATTCAGAAAAGGCTCACCAGCTTAAATAGCTTTTAAAATATAAACTCTGGGAATACAGGCCTAATTGGGCTTGTTGAGTGAATTTTTAACATATAAACATTAATTTTTTATTGAGCATGGGCTTCATTGAAAAAGGCTAAACTTACATGTTAAAATAATGTGACAATCTTAACTGCAGATTCAAAATTTCTGAAAATGTAAATAAATTAAAATGTAGGCAGTATTTTACCATCTGTAATGAATTAGCATTTCATTTTTACCAGCTGCTGCTGGGTTCTTTAAAGCTGACTCAGGACCTGAACACACTGGTGGGTTGCTGCTGGTGAATTTAAGAACCTGTAGTTTAGAACTGGCAGGGCTGGTGATTAGAAAAGTCTGCAGTTTTAAGTATTGGATTCTTCTACTTGGGGCAGGAGATAAGCATATACTTTGTACAGATGTTGCCAGACAAACAAGGGGGAATGAGCTATTACTACTTGGTGTCTGTATGTCAGGACATTCAGGATGCTGCTACTGTGGAGGATAGAAGTTATCCTTGAAGGGCAAAACACAGTAACTTGGTAGCAATCAGCTCTTGTGTAGCCGGCACCACATTTCCAATAAAATGGAAAGGTTTACACATTGCTAAGAAATTTAGATTAAGTTTCTGTATATAATTTCACTTGCAGAGCTTTATTGTAATCATGCGAGAGATAATATTTATTTGGAAGAATGTACACTTTGCAATCAGACAGACTTAGTTGTGAATTCAAATTCTGACACTGCTTGGCCACATGACCTTTTATTTTTTTCTTGTGCTAGAGAATGAGTTCAGGACCTTGTGTTTGCTAGGTAAGGTGCTCTAACACTTTAACCACACTGCCATACCTTCACTACCTTTGCTTTGAGTTTGTCTTTCAGATAAGCTCTGGTGCTTTTGCCCAGGCTGGTCTCCTCTTGCAATCCTCTTACCTCTGTACTGTGAGTAGCTGGAATTGCAGGTTTGTACTACTTCTTTTTTTTTTTTTTTTTTTGGCCAGTCCTGGGCCTTGGACTCAGGGCCCGAGCACTGACCCTGGCTTCTTCCCGCTCAAGGCTAGCACTCTGCCACTTGAGCCACAGCGCCGCTTCTGGCCGTTTTCTGTATATGTGGTGCTGGGGAATCGAACCGAGGGCCTCGTGTATCCGAGGCAGGCACTCTTGCCACTAGGCTATATCCCCAGCCCCCAGGTTTGTACTACTTCTTGACTCTAGCTGTGTCCGCTTGCCATACACATGTCTTAAACTTCTCGGCCTTAGTTTCTTCCTCTGTAAAAGTGCAGAACTGTTCAGGCAGTTCTTATTTCTTGGTAAACAACCTTGAAGGGATGCTGTTTCTTTGGAACTGAAAGCAAAGGGAGAATGGTAATGGCCTGTTGTCATTAGACCACTGTCACTATGCCATTCAGAGCGAACAATGCTTTCTCAGGAGGCTGTTGAGTTTGCCTTCACTGGTACAATGTGTGATACCAGGAACATAAGAAATAGGTGTGAAGGTTTCGCCTATAATGATGTTTCTGAATGGAAGTGCATTTAAAAGATAAGAAATTACTTTGTAGTATGCTTTTATTATTTTTCCCTTTTTGAAGACTTATTGAAAAGGAAATTTTAGTGGAATTTTTGTATGCTTCAGAATTGAAATATTTTGCGTATCTGAAATGCTTATATTGTCACTTTCATGCAAGCGCAATATATTTTTGATTCCTTAAGTAGTAAAACACAAACCTAGAATTCATTGTATAATTATTAAACATTCTTTTCCTTCCATTGATTAGAGGCAGTCACTTTTCTGAGTATTTTGCTCTGGTATCTTTAATAGAAGCAATTGGTTAGAAGGCTACTACCATACATAAAAATACGTGCACATATATACATATGTATGTACACTCACACACTAATTGATTACTCTGTTTTCTCCCTCATTTCTTTAGAATAATAACATCAGTACACTTACCCAATGAATGCATTTACTTAGCATATAGCATGTGGCATGTTGGAATATGTGGCGGTGATGGTCCAGACCAGCCTCATGGAACTGTGCTCTGACAGATGGTGTAGCTACTGTGCATGCAGCAGTAGTAACAAGCCTTTGCATCGTGAGCTGCTCAGTCTGGTGATGGGGAAGATTTGGGTAGTTAGGGAAGATCTCCTGCAGGTAGCAATGTAAAACATGGTATAAAAATAGCTTTGTAACAGCAGGTGTGACTCACATGTATGAAAACACCTCAGCTGTTGAAATAAGCTTAGGGATTCCAATTCTGACCCTGACATACTCACAAATGTCATACACAAGTTTATGTAATGGAACACCTATCAAGATATTTAGGACTTTTTAGCCCAGTATCTGGAAAGTATCTTTGGAGTTTTCAGATCTCCCTTTCTGTCACTGCTGTTTGGTTGCCCTAGGGTGCTGAATCCTCAGGTGAAGGCTAGCATTAAGCAGGCCAGCCTGAGCTCATCGCCCTTGGGGTTGAGGCCTGTGTCATTGATTTACTAGTGACGCACTATACTGCTTCCTCAGCTGTCACTTGAAATGAACTCAGGGAACCCTTTTGTAACCCTCAACTTATGTTGAGTGGACAATTATTACTGTTAACCATCCATACATGACTTCTGACCAGGTCCTTGTTTTGAACTTGGCATCAGGGTCACTCTTCATGGAGACCTCCTTCTCTTAGACTCAGAGTCTCTTCCTTACCCAGTTTTGGCTTGTCCTTTGCTTGATTGAAGTGGCTGTAATTGGCTGTGTGTGGTTATAACCCTGGCTTCATAAGCTGGGAGGTCACCCACTTGTGGTCTTATTCCCAGCCTTAGCCCTGGCCACCTCATCTCCTGCTTCCCCCTCAAATGCCTCCATTTGAACTTTGCACATGTGTCTCCAGATTTTTCTACCCTTTGCAGAGCCCATTTCCTTTTTTTATGCCAAGCTCAAAATTGCTACACCCGTTTTGAAATTTGCCCAATTTCTCTGACCAGGTATTTTTCCCTTCTTGCATTATTGTATATTTAATTCGACTTTGCTTTTCCTACTTCTTGTGATTATCATCTCTACCGGCTTATCTGATGTTTGACTTATATTCCATATAGTGAATTTTGCTAGTACAGTGGAGTGGGGAACCCAGGCTCTAGATAGGATCCAAGAACAGCAAGATCAGATGCCCATTCTGCCTGTTTGTATCTCCTACGCTTTCCCCTCTTTGCTGCAGGCTTTGATCTGAGACAGCCATGTCTGGGCTCAGCTATCACAGGCCTTTCCCTGCCCTGGCTTCTCCACCCAGCACTATTGTTCTGGACTCCTTCATGTGTTACATAAATCAATAAATCTTTATACCCGCAGTAGTCATATCAGGTTTTAAATAAATCTCCTGGTTAGTGATTGGCCCAGGACTAGGAGGATGAAGAAGAATGTGTGCTGTGTTAGGGCTGATGCTCAGTGGCACTCACTTCATTCGTTTGGCCCAGAAAACCTCTAATAGAACCACCTACATAGCCAGGGTCCTTAAAAGGGTCTCAAGAGACGAGGATCACCCCCTTGTCAGAGATAGACTTCACATTTTGGGTTCAATACAGGGGAAAAATAACTCCACTTGATAAATATTTCTTTGGTGAGATGCCAGGCCACTTTAACACTTTCTTTGCCATTTCACTTTCAATACATTCTTTTTGGGTGTCATTATTCCCTCTGTGATAGATGAATAACTGAATTATTAAAGATTTGTGACGCTAGTGAAAGTGGTTATCTTGGAGTGAGTTTTACGTTGTCTCACCCATGCTGGTGTTTTGAAATTTCAACTTAATTGCCCTTTGATTCTTATTATCAGTGATGTTTTTCCTGTTCATGCCAAACTTCCTACACCTCTCAGTGCAGCCTCTGACTTTCCTTCCTCTTTGGACTTAAAAGCTATCCTAGGGTTCCTCGGCTTTTGTTTCCTGCTCTAGCCTTGGAGGGATCCTCAACAGACTCCAGTCTACCCTGCCAGGAAGCCGTTCAAACCCGATAGTCTATTAAAGATTTACCTCGACTGTCCGCTTTTAAACTGTCTTACAAAATTTTTATAGTAATGGCCTTTCACCATACAACATGTTCTCATTTTTCCCCTTCTTTTTGGAGGGATGTTGCCAGGCTTTGAACTCAGAGCCTAGCACTTATGAAACATGTACTCTATTGCATGAGCCACACTTCCACCCTTTTTTGTTTTGGTTATTTTTTGAGATAGGGTGTTTGCCTATGATCCTCCTGTTTATTCTTCCCTTGTGGCAGGGTTAATAGGCACATACCAACGAGCCTGTGTTGAGATAGGTTTTCAGGAACTTTTTGTCCAGGGGTGCCTCATACTTCAATCCTTCTAATCTTACCCTCATAAGTAGCTAGGATTACAGGCATGAGCCACTCTGCTAGGCCAATAATATTCACTTATATGACCTTTTCTGTTATTTATAAATTTCCCTATGACCATTTTTCATATATACAGAGAGACAAAACCTTTGGAATTTACATAATGTGAGATTGAGAACACATTTAAACGTTCATTAGTTAAAATTCATATAATTGACTTACGTGTTACAAAGTAGAAAGGGCTTCTGACGTTCTCTTCAGGAGAAACTGTGTTAAATCATATTACTTATGCACATTTGAACGAATCAGCAGGTAGAAGAGAATTCACAGAGAACTTGTGGATGGGTTTATGGACTTTCTGGACCCATGACCTTCAGCTTTCCTGAGCATGAGATACTAGCCAGTCATTTTGCTTTCCTACCACGCAGTTTACACTTCTTAATCCTTTTGGCCTTTTTTTTTTGGCCAGTCCTGGGGCTTGGACTCAGGGCCTGAGCACTGTCCCTGGCTTCTTTTTGCTCAAGGCTAGCACTCTGCCACTTGAGCCACAGCGCCACTTCTGGCCGCTTTCTGTATATGTGGTGCTGGGGAATTGAACCCAGGGCCTCATGTATACGAGGCAAGCACTCTTGCCACTAGGCCATATCCCCAGCCTCTTAATCCTTTTGGAACTTACTTGAGGATAGAGTCATATATAGACATGGGCACACTAAAATGGTTCTAACATGGAACTTTACACAGAAAATGTGATTCTCAAGACTGTAAAAATCTTGGTTTTTGAACTTTAGGGAACATCTTAGTTCCTTATTAGGCTTGTTAAAAACTAAATTTATTGGGCCAAATGTCCACAATTTAGAAGGTTTGGTACTGTGCTTTCCGACACTGGGTGGTTTATGGTTCCTTCCTTGCCATATGTTTTCATAAGCATGTATTCAAAATATATGACATATAAATGGATAAAGTTTCTTTTTTGTTCTAAATTCTGGAGTTTGTTATTGAGAATTTATTTTTAGCTAAATTTTCTTGAAGTGAATGAACTGTTTTCCAGCGTGATCTCTTGTAGATGGGAAGGTAATTGATTTTGCTATATTTAGACATTGATTGAACCTTCTTAATTATTCATCGTGTAGCTTTTCAGTTGGTTCTTTGGGGGCTTTTAGGTCAACAACCACATTACTTCTGACTTTCTCTTTGAGTTCTGCTTTTCTCTAATATGGCTTCAGCCTTTCCTATCTTCTTACACATTGCTTTTCCTCTATTTTGTTACTATGGTTTTATTCTTCAAATTTGCCCTCTTGAAATTCATTCTCATGTAATTTTAAACATTCCATTTCTGTCTTTACAGGGATTAATTTTTAAAATCATATTCATTTTTATACATAACCTGTTTTATTAAATAGCAACTCCTTTGTGCAACTACTTAAATATAATAAAAATAATGCAGGAGTTATATTGGGTCAAAGCACACTATATACATTTATGGAAATATCACAATAAAATTGCTTTATGCAATTAATTCAGTCTCATAAAAATAAAGAAAAAGAATTATTGCAACACACAGTGCATTTTAAAATATGAACCTAAAGAGGAGTTAGATTTTTAAAAATTGTTTGTATAATCAAAAAGCAGCATCACCAAAGAAGTAAATTTATTTTTATTGACTTGTAAAATCCTCAAAGATAAATTATCACTGAAAAATTTTAAGCAAAAGACCTTCTAAAAGAGGACTTATGAAAACAGAATTTAGATCAGCCTTCTCTCTTTCTTATGTTTTCTAGATTCAAAGTAATGTGAGCATTCAAACAATTTATGCCTGCAAATAGTCCAAAAGTGGAGATGTAGCTCAAGTGATAGAGTGCTAGCTGAGAGCACATAAAGCTCAGGGACAGTGCCTAGGTCCCAAGTTTAAGCCCCAGGACTGGCACACAGCAGATATACAAGATCAGGCTTTAGGAAGTAATTACTTTTTTCTTAAGTTTTAAAGTTAAGAATTTAATGTTTTAAAATTAAGAGTTTAGTGATTTCTTTAATTTTTGTATGCTTGTAAAAAATAATGATTAAAAACAAACAAATTATTAGGAACTAAGGTTGTAACTCAAATGGTAGACTATCTGACCAGTAATCATTGGCCCCTGAGTTCATACCTCAGTACCACCAAAGGAAAAGAAAAAGTTACAATAGTACTAACATTTAAATGGCATTTTATAAATCATATTCTTTAAAATATCTTCTGTTTGGAAGTTGTAGGCACTAATCAAGCTGCAGGACACTTAGACAACCAACTAACATGTTATCTGGGACCATTTGTAATAAAAATCCTTTTCTTAGAATAAGACCTGGTAATCATAAATTTATATTCTGTTCATAGAGGTTTTCCCTTCTAAGGTAATATAAATGGAATAATGTAGCCTGTAGCCTAATGTGGTTCAGAATACACTACCCTAAAATATGGTACCTTGGCATATCCATTATTTTATAGTGGGAATTTATAGTGAGACTTCTCTTTAAGGCAGGTCATAAGCCTGTCATGTGCCCTCCCTATCCTGTAAGGAAAGGAGTATTCCTGACTCCAAAGGTGGAGTGCACCTAGTGGAGATTTGAGTGAAGAACATGTCTTGCTAGCTGTCCCACAGTTTACCAATTCTAGCTCAGACCTTTTTGTCCTGTCACATACATGATCCTGGGAATTTCTATTTTTCCTCTAGCTTAGTATAAGAACACTTCAATTCAGCTGTTCCTTTGGGACTTCACTTCCTTAAAAGGTTCCAAAGCTACATATACTTAAATTAAATATGTTTGCTTCTCTCTTTTAATCTTTGTTTTTAACATCATATTTATAAGACCTAACCATAGAATCTAGAAAGGTAGAATGAAAAGACATTTTTCCTCCCCTATAAACTCTTTCAGATTGGCTTCTTTTATACTTAGGTTATATATTTTGGACTTATCCTTGTTATTGCATGTTTACTCTTTCTTAAAGGAGGCAATATTTGTTTTGCCTCATGGTTTCTGGGCCTCCAGTGAGGCAATACAGCATGATTTGGAGGCATGGTGGAGGCAGCAGGAAGCATAGAGAGCAAGAGGAAGCAGCCAGGGAGAAAATAACACTTTTCCCACTTCCTCCAATCAGGACTCACCTTCCATAGTTTCTATCCTTTCCTGACAACCTATTCAATTAAAAACCATCAGTGAATTAATCTATTGATTAGTTCAGAGCTGTCATGATTCAGTCACTTTCTAAAAGCCCCACTTCTGCACATTGCATTGGGAATTAAGACTTAAATGTGTGTACTTTTGGGGAGACACTTCATATCCAAACCATAGTCATAATAACCAAATACTACCTTAAACATATTCAACTGTATTAGTCACAAGGGAAATGGACATTCAAATTGCACTTGTGGTGCTGCTATACCTTCAGAGAAGTCATCAGAATTTTGAAAACTCAAAACGAGAGCTGGAGGTGTGGCCTCACGTGGTAGAGGACCTGTTTAGGAAGCTCAAGGCTCTGAGTTCAAACCCCAGTGCTGCAAAACAAAGAGGGGAAAAAAAGGGAGCCAGGAAAGGGAATGTCAGTACCACTAGATTGGTTGTGGAACAATTGGAATCTGCACACATTTGTTGTTGGGAATCCAAGTTTCCAAGCAATTTGGAAAAAGTTCTCCCAGTGTGATCCAGCAATCAGAAATGTTACACATTTACTAAAGGGAAGAGGGTCTTAAATAATTCTCATCCTTTTGATTCTGGTAGTTTAGAATTAGAAACAGTCTGTGCAACTACATTAGAAGAATGAAGTTGAGATTATTCACAAAATAGAATATTATTCAATAACTAAAGGAATGAACTCCTGATTTAAGCAATAACAGGAATTTCTCTCGATATTATGCAGAGAGAAGAAGCATATACACAGAGATATTTCTGTCTCTAGAACAGGCAAAACTAATAAATGGTGGATAAACTGAATACTTGATGTGCTTAGGTACAGGCTGGGGGAGTTGGGGGTCTTTTAAGGCTCCTAGGTCACTTTGCAGAGAAAGAAAGTTATTACGTTTCCAGAGAGTAGTCTAGATTATACAAGTTTACCTAGTTGTCAAAACTCATTTAGGACCTGTGCATTTCATTTTATGTAAATTTTGCATCCATTAAAAAATTAGTTAATGATCTGAACCAGAAAATAATTCTGAGCTTGGAGATGGGAGTCACACATTGACATAAAACACCCGCATATTTATGGGACTGTTAGCAGTGGCCTTGGGCTGTTAGCCTTATGCTTTACAATGTACTTACCGTGTATGTTAATAACTACTGCCCAAAACAATATTTTGATGGTGTTTCTTGTTGCTTTTCAGTTTGTAGATTTAAAGCAAGGTATACAAATAGTGTTTATAGAAATTTTTCATCTCAAGGACCTCCTCTCTAGGAATGAAACTTTGACAGCCAGATTGGGATCCTTTAAGCAGTCCTGAAGAAAACATACTCAGCAGATAGCTGGAAGAGTTAATCAGCAGAAGATAGTTTGATGCCTTTTCGGGAGAGAGAAAAGGATTTATTAAATCACACTTAAAAAATTAATATCAATTGTGATTTTAAACAGTCTGATGGGAAATGACTTTAGCAGTTTTCAGAACATTCTGGTGACATCGAGTTTGCTCTCCCAACTTCTCTAGTGTTTCTTTAAAAGGAATTCACCTGTAGTATTGCTTCAAAGCATTTTTTTTTGTATTTCTCCTCTAAAGATTCTCCCTTCAGGAGTCTTGTAAAACCTTTTTGTTGTTGTTGTTGTTTAGTGAGCACACATATTGTTTGAGAAACTTTGCACTCAGATTCTGAGTAAAGTATCAGACAAAAAGTCCTTTTGTAGTTCTTAGTGGTGACCACAACAGCTTTGTAATTCAATATAATGAAAAAGCAATGGTAACTTAATGCTATTAAACGATTAAGTATTAACTATACTCTAGTCACTCAAGTGCTTTGTTTGCATTAACTTGGTGATGTCATCTAGGTGATGTCACCTGTTATAGAGGAAGAATCAAGTATGAACACAAATGATTTGTCCTTGAACATAGAAATGGTAGGATAGGAATGAGGCTTTCAACCCAGACATTCTAGCTACAGACTAAAGGCCCAATCAGTAGTTTACATGCAAAAATAGTGGTTATCTTCTTCTGCTCTTCTCATCATGCTCTAGTACCAGTCATAACAATTTCTCTATTATTTTTAAATTGTTACCTGAGTTTTGGGGGCAGTAATGGAGTTTGAACTCAGTGTGGCATGCTTGCTAACTAGGTGTTTTACCACCTGAGCTACTCTGTCCATCCCTTTTTGGATTGGACAGCCTGGACTGCGATCCTCTTATTTGTGCTTCCCTTTGTCACTGAGATCCCTCAGGATATGACAGTATACCCAGCCATTATACTTCCTTTGTAGCTCACTATGACAGATTATACAATTGTATTCACCACTGACTGAGACAGTTTTGAATGGGTATGTGTGTGTAAAAATCTTACTAATAATTTAAGTTTGAATTTGATGAAGAAAATACAAAAGATGTGGGATCTGCTAAAGTACATTTCAGGAATGTAGCCTGCAAAATCTAGACCATTAGATTTAAGGACTCCCAAATAGTTTCTTCAAGAAAGAAAGGAGCAGAGAACAGTTGAGAGGGAGAGAGAAAGAGATGGAAGGGGAGATATTACAGATGAACATAGCTTTAAGAGAACTGCATTGTGTACACTTTTGTTATTCAGAGAAACTTTAAGAAAATAGATATTTCTGAGATAATTATAGAATTGAGTACTGATGTCTTAAAATTATTTTAGATCTTTATGCATGTGTTAACTAAATGCTTATACATGAAAAATGTATCAGAGGTTTGTCTGAAAATCTCTAGCAGAAGAGGTAGATTGGTGGCTGTGGCTAATATTTGTTAAAGCTGACTGGTAAGTACATGGGGTTTTGTTGTACCACACTATCTACTGTCGGTGTGGAATGTTCTATATTAAAAAAGTAAAAGTAAGTTTGACTCACAAGCCTGGATCCTACATATTCAGGAAGCTAAGATGTGGAGGATCATGAGTTGAGGCCAGCCTAGGGAAAGCAAGCGTCACTGGACTCCATCTGCAAAATAACCAAGAAAAACCAGGGCAGGAGGCATGTCTCAAGTGTTAGTGCACCAGCCAGGCAAACCAGCCCAACAGGAGGCCCTAAGTACCATCCAAAAAGTCTTTTTGAGGCATTAAAACGGAACTGGGGGTTAGCTCAGTGGTAGAGTGCTTACTTAGTATGTATGAGGCCCTAGATTCAATCCCCAGCACCACAGGAAAACACAAGCTTAAGCAAAACGCGGGGGCTGGGAATATGGCCTAGTGGCAAGAGTGCTTGCCTTATATACATGAAGCCCTGGGTTCAATTCCTCAGCACCACGTATATACAAAAAGCCAGAAGTGGCACTGTGGCTCAAGTGGCAGAGTGCTAGCCTTGAGCAAAAAGAAGTTAGGGACAGTGCCTAGGCCCTGAGTTCAAGCCCCAAGACTGGCAAAAAAAAAAAATGTGTGTGCTTATAATTTTCCTTTCTGTCCACAAGCTTCCAGAATTAATACATAAAGCAGTTCTCACTTTTATTCTTTCTCAGGAGTTTTTCGTTGTTGTTTTTAAGAACCTCATACTGACTATCCACTTGCACATTGACCTGATTTGCCCTGATATTTTCTGCCAGGGCTTTCTAGATTAGCTAAACTTTCTGGCAGCAGTTACCACAAGCATCTGTCAATAACGTTGGATCAGATTGGTTATATTGAATGAATTAAACTAAGGCATCAGCAAGCAGATGAGGACCTCCCAGACCTCCACTAAACATCTGCTCCTTGTGACAGACTCACAAAGGTCGCTTTCTTGCTTGACCTCTGCTGAAGGTGAGCGAGCAGGTGCAGAGTCATTTGCTCCTATTGTGCAGCACCTGCCTCACCTCAGGTAAGGAGAAACAGCTGTTGAAAGCAGACCAGCATTACCCGGTAGGTGGGCCTGGAATGGTCCCAAACAGGCAGCTCTTTGTGTGCTTGCCTCCCTCTTGATAGGTGATGTTTTGACTTGACATTACAAAAGAAGCATATTAGAACATCTTAATAAAACACCATGGGCCTGGCTCCCTTGCTGGATGACTAAATGTTTACTGGCATATTCTGTTTCAACAGTGTGCCTATAGCAAGTACTTTTCAATAATTGTGATAAAAAGGGGGGTTGATCTATGTTACAGATGTCAGCCCTTTAGAGTTGGAAAGACCTGAACATGAGAGGGTTAATGGAAATTTCAATGTGTTCATTATTCTAGACATGCATATACTTACATTTCTAAGGTTTACATTCTCAGTAGACAATCTCACAGTTAGATACTTGACTTCTATTGCCACATAAAAGCATTTTCTTCTACTTGAAAAATCTTTGTGACTTGGGATGCAATATTTAGCATCTGTATCTCTGTAGTGTGTTTTGCACAGTGTGGATAATAACAGAAATAACTTTGGAGTGTGGTAGGTGTCAAATTAAGCAAGAGAATACAGAGGGCTTGTCATGGGGCTAGGCATGGACTAGTTTTGCAATAATTTATTACAATAGTTATTACTATTTGCCATAGTAGTATAATGGCCTGTGAGCAGAGAGGTTGTTTCATGCTAATAATATGGTCCTTGTCAAAGTATTCAAGTGTTGTGGCTGTAAGTGAAATCATAAACACATAGAAAAGAATGTGTTTGATGCAACTGCGTGCTAAGTACATCGTATTCAGGAGAGTGGAGTTGTCAAGGATGTTGGCATTCGTTTGACTATGGGCTGCTTACTAAGTATGTAATATATTATTTGGGAGTCAGTATAAGGTAGTCATCTCAACTATTGATTCTTTAAAAAATGAGCTTGCTGGGTGCTGGTGGCTCATGCCTGTAATCCTAGCTATTTAAAAAGAGGCTGAGGTCTGAGGATTCCAGTTCCAAGCCAGCATAGACAGAAAAGTCCATGAGACTCTTATCTCTAATTAACCATCAGAAACCCAGAAGTGAAGAGCACCAGCCTTGTGGGGAACAGGGAGCCAAGGAAGAGCTAAGACCCCGAGTGGGTGGGCATACGCGCGCACACACACACATACACACACACACTCAGAGTTGTTTTTACTCAGCTACAATTTAGAAAATTGGCATATTTAACAAAAAGTATTTTCCTTGCTGATGTAGCAAAGACGCTGGAGCACCTGCCTAACAAGTTAGCACGAAGCTCTCAGTACAAATTCTTGTACCACCAAAACCAAAACCAAAACCAACAAAAAACACTAGTATATAAAATACATACTTTGGCAGTTGCTTAAATAGGTAATAGATAAAGGGTAAATAATATATTTGAAATAATTGAGTAAAAATGGTTTCAATTTAGTTTGTGGTCTTGTAACCCAATGTTGAAGACGAGACTAGTACATATTACTAGTTGGGGATGGAAAGTGGAAAAGATTGCTCAAATGAATACTCCTTCCCTTTTCTCTACTTGCCTTTCTCCAAATCAGCCTCTTAAGCTGCGTGCTGGTGGCTCAGATCTGAAAGTCTAGCTACTCAGGAAGTCGAAGTCTAATAATTGAGATTTAAAACCAGCCCAGACAATAAATTCCAAGAGACTCTTTGTTTATCTTATTATCTTTTAGTAGTTGTACAAAGGAATTGTCATTTAACAAAAGTTTATGAATACAGTATATCTTGATCAATGTCACCCTTTCAACATTCACACACACAGACTCTTTATCGTCAATTAACCAACGTCTCTGGAAGTGGAGATTTGGCTCAAGTGGTAGAGTAACAACATTGTGAATGAAAAAGCTCAGAGACACTGTCCAGGCCGAGTTCAAGCTGCATTACTGACCTGCACCCATGTGTGTGCATAAACACACACACACACACACACACACACACAAACACACAACCAACCAACCTCTTCTCCAAGAGCTGTATTGGAGTTCTGTGGTAGTTCATCCATGTAGGTTAAAGTGCTGTGCACTCAGAAAGAGTGGCATTTCATTCAGAAACCAGTTAAGTCAAATGAGACACCATAAGAGTGCTGCATTTTGTATCACCCAGTACAAATGAAGAGTTCCTGATTAGGGATGAAAAGATGCAAGCTCAAGTGAAAAATGGATGAACATGTCAAGCTCCCAAAGGGGCTACATATAGACCAGCCCTGTTTTAAATGCTATTGAAGCGATGTCCTATGCCATGGCTTCCTTGGCCTGGGGAATCTGTGGTGGCTAGGAACTTTGAAAATGTATTTATAATATAAAAAGTTACTAGGAAACTCTTCCAAGAAATACTTTTAATTTGATGTCTCTTTGCTGCCAAATCTTCAGCTTTATATTCAGAAAGCATATCTATTTATTAACTAAGAAACCATACAAATTATAGGAAAAAAAATAGTGCCTTTGTGTATTTTTAGAACAAAAGGCTGTCTAAATAATATAGCTGAGCTATTTAAATTATATATTTAAGTGTGTTTCTAGTGAGTGTCTATTACCTTTTTTCTTAGATGAATATGAATTCATATTCTCTCCCTAATTATAAAATTGTGAAAACACATTTAATGATTTAATTAAGTAATTAAGAATACATTAAAAACCTATTTAAGATTGGATTGTATGAATGAATTAGTCAACGGTTTGATAGGTTTATGAAAGCAAGTTTCCAAATCTGGAGAGGACACAGTCTTTTTAACCAAAGATTTGTAGATTCTTATTTATTTACTTCTAGGTGGGTTGGACAGCCCAGATGCTCCTGGGGACTGGTGTGTATATGTGTGTGTGTGTGTGTGTGTGTGTGTGTGTGTGTGTGTTTGTATGTGTGTATGTATGTGTTACTATGGGTTTGAACTCAGTCCTCATGCTCACTAGGTTGGCACAATACCACTGAGGTAAGCCATGCTTCCAAACCCTTTTGAGTATGTGCTTAGTGTGTGATGTGTGCATTCTGAAATAGGTAACTATATTTAGGCTCTTCTTACTATTTCAACTTAAGTTTTGTTCCATTTGCTTTTACAACAAGAGACATACTTAACCTTCTGGTCTTGCTTGTCTATGTCTCTGTAGATGGACTCCTAATTCCTTAGTTACGTGAGCTTAATCTTTCTCTTCCTCCTCTGTTTTTCTCTTTCTCTTTCTGTCTCTCTGTCTCTGTTTCTGTCTCCTTCCTTTCTTATTAGTCTCTCTTGCATGGTGTTTGGAATTGCTTCTTTGTTCCTCATGACATTTAGCCCTCTCTAGTTTTAGGGTACTCTGAATGAGAATTTTTTCTGAGAGTAGCTTCCTGCTTAGGTTTTCCTTGGGTCCTTCCAAAACTATTTGAAATAGTCCAACTCTTGACTAATGACTTTTTGTTGAATATCAGCATTAGAAATGTTGTTCCCCTTTCTAAATCCTATGGACTCGGTAGCATCAGACTTTTGGTTTGCTGATAAACTAAACATTGCTTAAATGATCATATGGTAAGGAATAATGAATCTAATAGTTTTGTGAAGTCAACCATATGTACATTTTATTTTCAAATACAGTAAGATTCCCTATATAAAAAATTCTTATGAAAAAACTTGTATCAATTTGTTTTGAACTGAGAGCCTTACACATAATAACCATGCTCTACAACTTGTGTCTCACCTCCAGCCACTTTTGCTTTTTGTCCTTTTCTTTTAAGTTAGGGTCTTCAGGCTAGCATTGGACTAACATTCTCCTACCTGTGGAATCCCAGGGGTGCCCAATATGCCTAGTCATTTGTTGTTGTTGAGATGGGAGGGTTTCCTGAACTTTTTTAGCCCTGGCTTGCTTTGAATTTCAATCCTCCTCAGCTCTGCCTCTAGAGTGGCTGGAATAACAGACATGTGTTACCACATCTGGCTTTTAGGAAAGTTTTCATGAAATAATCTCCTAATTTAGGTTTACTTAGTAGCCTGTACTCACACTTAAGCACACCAAGGGTTCTACCTATACAGATTACTATTGTGAAGAGGTATCTTGAAGATAAATTATCTTCATAAATTTTGCATTTTGTGTGTATAGAAATTGAGGGACAGGAAGCTATGTGACTTGTCTGTTTTATAACTAAAGTCACAATTCACTTAAAGATGGTAATACATTCTGAGAAATGTGTCATTACGAGATTTAGCATTGTGCAAATGCCATGAATTGTACTTCTATTAAACCCATTTTAGACTGTACCTTACTATAGATTGCTATACCTTTCTAGATTATCAAAACATCATCGTATATGTTATCTACTGTTGATCAAAATTTTATTATGTGGTAAACACTGGAGTGTTGATGAACACTGAATAACCAAGACTCTTTCCTAATATCTTTTCTAGTTCTTTAGCCATGATGCTGTGTCCTATTAATGTGTGTTATTTTTAGTGCATTGTGTGTTATTCTTTCTGTGGTAAATCTTGTGAATAGAATAATGATACTTTTAAAAACCATGTAGCAGGGATATGATATTTACCACTGTACTGAGCAATTGCTGTATTGTTAAGGTTATTTTTATGACACTAATGTTCTTTAAATTAATATTCTGTGAAGTTATTATTTTATTGGTGAAGAAGCTCAAGCAAAGAGAGCTTGAGAGGTGTAGCAGAAACAATGGAATGGTGTGCTTTTATGACCACCATGTGTTCACTTTTAGCACTGGTCACGTACTTGGTGACTAGAGATGCTCTGTTCTCACCACCCTAGAGAATAGTTAGGATTTCACTTGACCTTCTTTGTATGTTCATCCTTAACTTTTTACCTGCTGTAAAAGTAGGAAGTTCAAAATTAATTTCAGATCCTTGCAGAATTGGACATATTTGCCACTTCAGAAATTGTGCTTGGTCCATTCCTCTTGAGAAATATATCTGGAATCATACTAGAGACAATTTGCAAATAAAATGATGGATTGAAAACCATTTTTTAGTGGCACCTGCCATTCAGAAGGTGGTCTTCAAAGTTCTTTTGTAAATTAGTCCACTGCTAATAATTCTGTGCATGACTTACATCCTGATCCTCACTGTCATGTGGCCGCCTATGTTTTCACTTTAAATGTTGCATGTTCTGATGCAGTATGCAAATTAAAGCAGCAGCAGCTTGAGTAGCTGTAGCTGGTGGCACATCATGTACAGGCTACTTGAGTGAAAAAGGCTGCTGTTAAATTTAATGATGAGGCAGAGCATCATTAGCTATGTGCTTATTCAAGGAGTTTCACCCATAAACATCTGCTCCCTTGTCAAAGCTGTCACTTTTAAACAACACCTGTGGGGGACACTCATTTCCAGCTTTCTCTTCACTGAATCACCTTGCTATTTGCTAATAGATTTCTTGATCATGGGGGAAAACACAAACTCTTTTTCAAAATCCTACTGTGGGATCTCTGCCTAACCAAGGTGCTATCAGTGTGAGCAAGGAGACATCATTCTTCAAGGAAATCATTTTGTGAACATGTGACAGAATATTTTATCATTTGGGTAAATTTTTTCTCAGAACTTCAATATTAACATTGAGAGGAAAACTATTTTTGAAGGCTTTGTGTAATGTATAATAGTCTCATAGCACTCATGTGCTGAAAATCAATGAGACATATCCTCTTTCATATTTATGATGAGATAATATCCACTGAAGCTCATGTACTAAAATACAAAGCTTTCTTTTTGAAGTCCAACAATGCCAGCCTTGCAAGTGCTTGGTCTGTGTCTGAGAGTGAGGGACAGCTGTAGCAGATGAGAAGAAATTGATTTGATAGACAAATGTTCATTGGTGCCAATTTACTGACATGCATATAGGAAGATTGCATTTTTTTAAACTATTGCTTGAATTTTTTTGTTTCTTTTCTTTCTTTTTTCTTTTTGTTAGTCCTGGGGCTTGAACTCAGGGCCTGAGCACTGTCACTAGCTTTTTTTTCTCACCACTTGTGCCACAGCGCCACTTCTGGCTTTTTCTATATATGTGGTGCTGAGGAATCAGCCCAGGGCTTCTTGTGTGCAAGGCAGCATTCTGCCACTAAGCCATCCCCTTGTTTCGTATTTTAAATTTTATATATGTATATATATATGTACATACATATATATACATATATAACCTACCACAAATATTTTAAGCATACAGTTTAGTGAATTTTACAAAGTAGAGACAATAATATCAGTATTACTCAGATTAGAAGTAGAATAATCTCAACAACTCAGCATTTTCTTTTTCTCTAGCTGTCCACTAGATTAACCACTGTCTTGACTTATAATGCTAGAGATTGTTACTTTTCTAATAGGCCAGCTTTGTAATTTGGGATTTTATTCCAAGAACAATGACAAAGGATGAAAGGATTTTGCCAATGATATGGCATCATCTTATTTGTATTTCTAGATCAATGCCTGTGGTATGGAGAACAAATTGTAGAGGGCCAGGTAAAAGCAATTTGAGGAAATAATGGCTTGAACACACATACACACACACTCACACACATACACACATCTTCAATGTAGAATAATTTTTCTTTCAAAGCTTTTCTGGAGTGGTTATTTTTTGAAACACACTATCTCCTTTAATCTTCCCAAGCATAAATTATTTGGAGATTTGTTCTTGGATAAAGTGCTGCTGGGATTGGTAAGTGTGTCTTCATTACTTTACATAGCCTGAGTTCCTTTGAGATTTTATAATTGAGCATTAGTAATATGCATCATTTTAGAAGTCTTCAGAGATCGATCTTGATGTTCCTTCTTTTAGCTTTGCTGCTTTTACAGTGCTCCTTGTATATTTATTGAAGAAGATGAGATGATTTTCAGCTCCTATATGCTTTGGTTTGATTGCTCAATCATAAATGTGTTTTACATATACTTGGACATAGTTACTGAGAAGAAAGAATTCTGGAAACAAAAATACTGCTTCTAAATAGCAAATGCTTCATTTGGAATTGTTTCTAACCACCCCTAAGGAACAAATAAGCCTGCATATGCTTATATACGAAGCAGAGTTGGGCTTTTTTTATTTTACCATGATGGACATAAATCCTTTTAAGGTTGCTAATTATAGCCTGGAGGGTGAATATGAAGAGGAGCATTCTGGGAATATGAGAGCCTAGAAAGCACTAGGAATCTGTCTTCTAACCTAGGCAACAAAAGTACTGGCAAACCAGTTTGTCGTAATTATTTAAATCCCTAGAAGCTTTCTGAAGGCTTGGAACTTCCAGATACTTTTACTTTTTACCCACCCTCACCTCTCTTCCCTATGTTAGGCATATATTACTTCAGGAGTAGCTTGCATGTAGCTTGTAAGAGCTAGGGTAGGAAATAGGATTCTGTGTTCTAAACATTGGGATTCTTTGGTCTGATGGCCAATGGAAGTTTCCGATCACAGAGCTGCAGAGAATTAAACACCCATGTTAAATCTCCTCCTATGGCCCTATCACACCCACCCCTAGATGACCTGAGTTCAAGGGAACTAAAAACAGTGATACCTCCTCCCCCCCACACACACCTTTCCTTTACCCTTTTTTTCCCCCACTTTGGGAGGCAGATATGGAAGATTGGGACAATTCAAAGCAAGTACTTAGGAAAAGAAAATTAGAAAGTCATTGCACATGACCAGGGGAAAATACAGACCCAGAAGAGATCTCAGAAGACCTTAAGTTTATACTTCAGGGTCCTTGGCTTTAACAACAAACAGAAAATCCTACCAACCCTGAAAGAGGGAGAATATCTGATTTTTAGGTGCTAGAGCTTAGACTTTAAATGTTCCCCAATTTTCATATACTTAGGGCTTCTTCAAGAATGGTGCGGCTGGGGTAGGTCCCGGTGGGAAGTTTTATGGTAATAGAGAGGACATCCTTGAACGGGGAGGGAGGGCATCCATGGTATTAGGTCATGCTGTGCTGCTTTATCACAGGCCCCCAAACAACAGAGCAAGTATTTGAGAACTATGGCCTCCAAAATTGTGAGCCTTTTCTCTTTATAAGTTAATTTTCCTCAGGTCATTTGTTACAATAACCAAAAACACACCAGAGCTACCACATTTCTCAATTCAAATGTTGATAGGTATTGAGTTTAGTCTCAGCATAAAAGAAAAATAATTGACAAAATTTAGGAATAACACAAAATATTTCTAGAATTAAGTCCAAATGCCTGATGTAAGTGAAAAATCACAAGGCATGCATAAAGACCTAAGAAGAATTTTTTTCCAAGGAAAACCCTAAGAAAACACAAAGTATACCTAAAACTTACCTGATAGTCCACTTCTAGACAAAGGCAACTGTGTTGAAGTATTCAAAGTATATAAGGTATTTAAAAAACTAACGAAATATGGGGGAGAAATTAACAAAACAGTGTTAACAAAATGGAAATATTAAAGACATGGAAAATCTAAAAGAGGCCAAAATAAAATTCTAAAGCTGAAAATTCTCAAAATGGAAGTGAAAATTTTACCTGAAGAACTGAAAGACTGATTTGAACAGGTAGAAAAAAAATTCAGTGAGCTTAAAACTAGAGCAAGGGGAATGATGAAGAAACAGAAGGTAGAAAAATTCAAGAAAAGTAACCAAGCTCAGAAGACTTGGCACCATCAAGCCAACATGAGCTCTGTGAAAGTTCCAGGAGGAGAAGAGAGAAGGGACAGTGGGACTATTTGGAGAGGTTATTAATGTCTGTTGAAAGACATAAATATGAACATCCAAGTTCACTGATTTCAAGAAGGACAATTTGTAATCCTCACTGAGACTCATTGCAGTCTGTTTAGACAAAAAGAGAATCTTGGAAATGACTCATCACTTAGAAGGGATCCTAGATCACTGGGAGCTTTGGAGGTCAAAAGTCACTAGGCATCATTTTAATGTTCCCCTTCCTTCGCTAATTATGACAGAGTTGTATAAAATGCCCAGGTACCAGAATCAAATTAACATCATTAATGATAAACCACTCGCTTTCATATTTTGGAGATCATTTCTCTTAGCATCATCTTATGTGATCATTATGTACATAGTTGGTGAGACAAACTGTAAAAGGCAAACCAATACTTACAAGACAGTAAGTTATAAACTAACACTTACAATTCGGGGGAGGAGTGGAAGACAAAGGAGGGACGGGCTAACAAATTGGACAAGAAATGTACTCACTACCTAACTATGTAACTGTAACCCCTCTACACTTCACCTTGACAATAAATTTTTTTTAAGTCATTAGGCAGATACAGTCAAACTGCTGAAAAGACAGCCAATAGTCCTATTTCTGGCAAAACTATTTTGAAAGGAAATGAAAATATTCTCACATAAACCAGAGCTAAAGGATTTTGTTAGACTGGATCTGCCCTGTGGAAAATAAGTTTAGTGTGTGTTTTATAGAGTGAAACGAAAGGATGCTGCGCAGTAGCTTGAAGAGACACAAAGAGCTAAAGATTTCAGTGAAGATACATAAGTGAACAATTATAAAAGCTGGTATTATTGTACAAAGGATTTGTAACTCTTCCTCTGTTCTTTATTTTGCACAAGATTTAAGAGATGAATACAGTTTTCAAAACCAGTTAGGACAGGAGAACTTTGTTGTTGTTGTTGTTTTGGCCAAGAGACAGTTAAATATTTAGCATCCTTCCTGGATCATATAGAATTATCAATACAGGAAAATGGATTCCAGCCAATAAGAAGCAGGTAAGAAGCATTATATGTCTGTTTGGTCATTATTTTCTGGATTTATACTGCCCTTGGGCCAGATGTTTCCCACTCAGAAAAGAAGCTAATATTGTTGTAACTTGAGTTACATGTTTTGTTTTCTGTATAATTGAAGACATTAATGCATTTAAAAATTTTACTTTCTATTTTTGGACACCCAGTTTATAAAGATGTAATTTTGAGACCTGTACAGTTAAAAGATTGAGGACAGGTATGTAAAGGAGCCCAGTTTTTATGTTATTAAAGTTAAGCTAGTATAAATCCTAGCTAGAATCTATAACTTTTAGGCAATTAAATATAATCTGCATGGTAACTATAAAAGGAACCGCCTGTTATCTATCACAAGAGGAAAATGAGAAATAAATATAAACATTTCACCACCAAAATCCCACCTACAATAAAAGAGAATAACAATGCAGGAAATGGGCCCAACCCATCCCCCAAAATCTGAGACAAAATGAAGGAAATGAATGACACTTTATCAATCATAGTCTAACTTATGCTACACACAGACAAATCTTGAAGACAGTTTGCTAAGTGAAATAAGACAGGTACAAAAAGCCATACAATATGATTGCACAAATATAAGTACCTTGAGTTGTCCAAATCATAGAGAGAGAAAGGAGTGTGGTGATTGCAAGGCACTGGATAAGTGAAAGTGGGATGTAGAGTTTCATTTTGGGAACATGAGAAGGTTCTAAAGATGAACGATCCGTACCACTGAGCTATATTTACTTAAAAATGGTGACTATGTACCAGGCATGGTGGCTTATACCTGTAGGATCCTAGCACTGGGGAGATGGAGGCAAGTTTATCACAAGCTTGAGACCACAGCAAGTCACTCTCAAAAATAACAAGGATTGGGGATATAGTTCGGTGGTAGAGCACTGCCTAGTAGGTGTGAAGCTCTGGATTTAACTTCCAGTGCCATACAAAGGGACCACAAACCTTGGTGAGTTGTGGGATCAGTTATCATTGCAGAGATGCATTCACAGCATAGGTGAAACTGAGGAGATGAAGGACCAGGAAAGAGTTACGGTGAGTTAGAAGACAAAGCAGACCATCAGCAGAGGTGGACCATGGTGGAGAAGGTCATGATAGTTATAAGGAGTTGTGGGTCTGAGTGACAGCTGCTTTTGTGGGTTGCTGCTAAGCATTTGGTGGGGGAAACAAGTACTTGGAACAGACAAGCTGGATGCAGAACAGGGATCTGCCAGGATAACCTGAGATCATTCAGCATCTCTCTGTCTCGCCTTCTGTCACCTAACTTGTCATCTTCGCTCAAAAAACACTGGATGTTGCTTTATCAAGCAAAGGGCCTTCTGTGGATGTCAGCTTAGCCATTGGACAAAGGACTTAATATCGAAGTATGGAATCTGAGTAATGTGAGATCTTAATAATATTTGGTGTTTTTCCCCCTTTATGATTTCCAATTCTAGATTTCTTAAATGTAAATAAAATAATGATTAATGGAGTTTTCACCAAGACAGCTGTTTTAAATAGGCAAAATCTACTTAGTAGAATTTAATACCATCTATTTTTACTAAGTATTGGAGAATTTGGATGGTCCTAAGTAGATTTACTTGAAAAATATTTAATGCTGATTTTTAAAAAGTCATATTTCTTTAAAATAGATAGGAATTACAAATACAAATGTAATTAACAATTACAATAAATTTCTTCCTGAATCTTGTTTGTAGGATTGAAAAGGCATGCTGGCTTGGATACCACACAGTCTTGACTTTAATACTCACTGTGTCATAAATTCTCTACTGTATTTTACATAACTACATTCCTTATTTATGAGTGTTAAGAGAAATAATTTATTTGGAAATTGAAGCATTATGCAATCTTCAGATATTACCATGTCTTTAGGGGCAAAATGTTGCTTACAAATGACAAGAAATTGGTGTTCACAATGTACATTTTTATTCTAAGTAACAATCTTCTAGTGAATAGATTGTACATTTTATCTATAGTGTCTGAGTGTATCGTAGTCTACCTCATGCAATTGTAATGTGACAAGAGTATTTTAACTAAAGTTGAAGTAATTTTATTTCTTCATTATTTTTCTAAAAGGAATCCTCATGTACATTTTCAGTCATGAGGATATGCTTATTTTCACAAGGCTTCCTGTCCTTTGGTATCTTGCTACAGTATGTCTGAGAGTACTGATTTTTATGACATCTCTAACTTTCCAGTTTTTGTTTTTACACTACTGCTGCAATATCTTCTAATTAACAAAATGATAGAAAATAAAAGTAAACAGCCCACATTCACATTCAGAAATTAAATGAAACTGTAGTATGATTAGTACTAGTTTTATGTGTGAAGTGACGTTTAAGCCTCTCTACAAATCTTTGCAAACATCTTATAGGAAGAAAACTGAGATTTCAACATCAGAATCAATGATGGGATAAAAAATGGCTTAGCTTTTTTTCCTATCAACTCTAAGTGTATGTCTAAAGAATGCATGCAGTTCAGCATCTTTTAGCATTGCAAGAAGTCTTATTCATTGTACTTTAGTTTTGTGAACCCAATGACAATTAGCTTTAAATGATCCATAGTCACATCTCAGCTAATAACACATATACAATCAGTGGGATTTATTTCAATACATAGGTGCTTTGTTTAAATTCACCTTAAAACATTGGCTTTACTGTACTCTTCGCCTTCTCTTGGCTTATTATTTTATTTTTACAGTGTTGGAAACCTATTTTGTTAGTTCGAGTTGAAGTGAGACCACCCACAAACTAAGCACCGTTCTGCCCTCATGGTTGCCTCTTACAGGGGAAAAGATTGCTTTCCTGTGCCAGGAAGGTTGAGCATCCCAAGGCGGCAGTAGGCACACCTCCTAGGCAGGCCAGAGATACAGTGCCAGCAGAGGCTAAGCCGCATGGCCTTGGTCCACTTTTTGCTTGTGCCTGGTGGAGTAGGCCAAAGGAAAACTGTCTTCTTAATACAGTGATCACACCAGTCCCGCCTCCTAGAAAGTAAGCCTTATCTTTGGTTATCTAGTCCTGTTTCCCATCTTGTACATCAGAAATGTTTATTCTTCCCAATGTTATTTCTTAATGTGGGTTTTCATGGTATCATTTTTTTCCTCTGTATTTCTTATACTAACAACTCTTTGGCTATTTTTTGTCTTTCGTGAAACCAGTGTTTCCCAGCTGTCTTTGATAAGAATGACCCAGATGCCCAGTTATACAAACAGCTTTCCAGACCTCTGCCCCCCAACTCCTTCCCCACATTCCCCAGGGAGAGCTGAGTGTGTAGTCAGCCCTGAGTGTGTGGGAATTTGTATAAAGAATACCTCAGGCCTTTCTTATGGGGGAAATTTAGGCAAGTCTGCCTTGAGAGATCAGTGTGGCAATGTGACCACCTGTGGATGTGGTGCCAACTTTAGCCAGTTAAAATACAGAAGGCCTGTAGGACATATTTATATTGAAAAAAAAGATTATTTGTAGATTATTTGAAACTTGAGTTTAACTAGGTGTTCTGTCTAACAGTGTTACCCATGGAGAAAATAGATTTGGGCTGCAGAAGCAGCTATTGGAACTTCTTGCCTGGGAGCCAGATGAGCACCAGCCAGGAGTTAAGAGTGCTCTTGGACTTAAAATGTGGGCATAGCTTCAAGCTGATTTGCTGGCTCTTCTGAAGGAGCAAATGTTGTTGGGTAAACTCGGTTCCATCTGCATTTTTTTATTTTGAAGTTCTAAGCCCAAATACCTCAGAGTATAACATTAGTTGGAAGTAGATTTGATAGTGAAATCAGTTAAGTTAGGCTCTAATTGAATATAATTGGTATGCTTATAAAAGGGGAAAAAGTGGAGACAGACCTGTGCATAGAGAGACCATGTGAGGATGGAAGCTGAAATCAGGAGGTGTTTCTTCTAGCCTAAAATTCAAAAAATGCAGAAAAGTTTTCTTTGGATTTTCAGCTTTCAAATTGATTTTTTGTCATTATCACTCAATTTGTGATACTTTGTTAGAGTGTCCCTATTAGAGTATTTAACTGACATTATGTGAACACACCATTGATTAAAGAGTTCATATTTACTAACATTTACAAACATAGAAATTTGGAGTATATGCAATCTACCTTATTCATAGAAAACCATGCAGTTTTGACCAAGCATAATCAGAATAATAAATCAAAAGAAATGTCGAAACCAGAATTCTAGATTTCCACATACTGATCACATAGCTCTGTTGATGTGGAAAAATTTAGTCAATCCTGTGTTTAAACTAAAAAAAAAATCCATTGTGTTTAAATCTCTTGTGATTTACTGAATGTTTCCCAGAACTTAAATTTGTGAAATGATGCCGCCCCCAAAAAACAAACAGTACCCACAATCAAGGTAAAAGTTAGTGTGCTTAGTTTAGATGATAACATAAGAGATTTGAACATGGCATGTCTTTAGTGTTCTGAGAGAATGAATCAAGTTTTTGCATTATAGCATTGAACTCTGCATTCTGAGCATTCATGGATTTTTCTCAATGGGGTTCACTTGAAACCATGACTCTCCCCCTATTACCAAGAGTCTAATGTATTAGAAATAATAGCTTTGGAGAATGAATGTCATGTCCAGACATGTATATACATTCTCTTATTTATATCCAGTAAATAAAGCATCTTAGTCCATTTGGCTACTGTTACCAAATTCCAATGATTAGGTATCTTCTACACGAAGGAAGTTTATTTGACCATGTCTCTGGAGGCTTTGAAGTCCAACATAGAGAGCCTACATCTGGTATGGCCTTCTTGCTTCGCCTTAACATGGTAGAAGGTATCAGAGGGCAAGAGAGAACTTGAGAAAGAGCAAGAGGGGGCTGTACTACTGTCATAACAAACTTACTCTTGTTACTTAACTCAGCCCTGGAATAATGGCATTAATCTATTCCTTAGGGCAGAGCCCTCAGGACCCATTTGCCTCCTTAATCTCCCACCTCTCCATGCCAGTGCACTGAGGGTTACATTTCCAACACCTTGACTTAAATATTCAAGCCATAGCAGCACTATTCATTTATTCCACTTTCTGCATGAATACTGCAGCACAGTAGCAGATGGTGTGGTTCAGTGAAATAGGAGCCACTAAGTGGTGAAACTTAGAATCAAGTGTAAGTACTTTGACATCAAACACCGTTCTATAACTACTTCTACATAAGAAAGATGCCCATCAGTCATATAACTAACTACACAGAGAACTACATGAGGGAACAGAGACTATTTGCTTGAATTACTTTTCTTTGGCTCTAGAATGATATATTTTTCACCCGTTAACTTTGCATATGTACACATAAATTATTAATCTTTTTTGCTTAAAATTTTAAAAAACTTTTTTATTGTTATTATACAGGTGATGTACTTACAGTTACGTAAGTAAGGTAAAGAGTACATTTCTTTCTGGACAGTGTCACCCTCTCCCTACTCTCTCCTAGTTTTCCCCTCCCACCCCCACTCACATGTTGTATAGTTCATTTTCAACAGAGTGTCTAAGGCTGGGAATGTGGCTTAGTGGTAGAATGCTTGCCTAGCATGCATGAAACCCTGGGTTCAATTCCTCAGTACTTCATAAACAGAAAAGGCCAGAAGTGGCGCTGTGGCTCAAGTGATAGAGTGCTAGCCTTGAGCAAAAGAAGCTCAGGGACAGTGCCCACACCCTGAGTTCAAGCTCCAGGACTAGAAAAAAAAGGAGGGAAAAGTCAACATAGTGTCTAGTGAGTACCAGTGCAGTGATCTTTGATGTGAGCAAAGTCACCCTAAAATAACTTTTAAAATGAATTTTACTAAGACTTACCAGAATTTAGCATTTTCAAGTAAGGTTTTAATGTTATTAGAGACTTACCATTATAAACTTTTAGTTTCCTTTTAGATCAGCACTCAAAGTTAATTTCCATATTTAATATTTTGTTTGTACCCAATATTGTCTGAAGGGATTGCTGACAATAAAGCATGTCTGATATAAAGAATCCTATGGATTCTGCCCCTTCCCTATATGCTCCTATATTCTCTTTCTTCCATTCTTCTTCTTGTATTCTCCAGTCCCAAGATTTGTAGCCCAGACTTTGATCCCCTGAGTTTTCTTTATACTGTTTCTAGTTCAGCATTTTAGGAGTTAATATCTGTTTAGTGCCTTGAAAGGAAGATTTCTCACCAGAGGTGCTTTCTGACCTGCAGAGTGTGTGGCTTCTGAGATTTATTATTTTTATAGGGTGGAGAAGTTTCTCCAGGCTATTTCTGTGAATGAGAGATCAAAGTTAGATGGATCTGACAACTCTCCTCTTAGGAGGACCACCCAAAAGCTTGATAGTTCTTGTATTTTTCTACCACATGGTGATTGATGTACTCATAATCTGCCACAATTTTGTTTTGAATGAAAGTGTATGATGGAGCCCCAGTTTCTGCTGACTTTTATCAGGGAATTGTATTGTTTCATTCAAATGCATAAAGTATCCAGTGTTCTTTCCTCCAGTTCCCCAACTTTCTTCATCTGCTGTTCCTGGTTGCCTCATTGGAGTGAAGTTCAGTCAAATGTCTTGACTTTCTCTGCCTGGGTGGGACACAGCAGGCTTTCTTGGACTGGGCCCTAGGGAAAAAGGCCAACAAGCATCTCTTGAGGTGAGATGGTTTCCTGGCTTCTGATCACGAGAAATTTTGTAAAGGAAAGGTGTGTTGATTAGGCCTTCAATCTGTTCAAGAGTCTGGACACAGGGCTGGGGATATGGCCTAGTGGCAAGAGTGCCTGCCTCGGATACACGAGGCCCTAGGTTCAATTCCCCAGCACCACATATACGGAAAACGGCCAGAAGCGGCGCTGTGGCTCAAGTGGCAGAGTGCTAGCCTTGAGCGGGAAGAAGCCAGGGACAGTGCTCAGGCCCTGAGTCCAAGGCCCAGGACTGGCGCAAAAAAAAAAAAAAAAGAGTCTGGACACATAACAGGTGACTTGATTCACGAGAAGCTGGATGACACAGGTGACCAATGAAATCAGAGGCACCTTATTATGGCCAGATGTCTCAGTAAGTAGAAGATGAGAATTGGACTCCTAAGTTGTCAAATAATATAACCAATAAGACTTACTAAAATCAGACTTGTTAAGTATGTTAATAAGCATTTCTTTCCAGCTGTACATTGGAAGTCAGAAGTCACCCGTTTGTAGAGTCCATGTTCTCCCCACATGTCACCTGGTCATGGATGTGTTTGCCTGTCCCAGCCCTCTTTAAAATATAGACCAACATCACCACACCTCCATCTACCTCTTAATTTCTTACATAGTTTTACCTTTCTTCATAGGAATTTTTGTCTTTGTTTTTTGCCAGTCTTGGGGCTTGAATTCAGGGCCTTCTTTTACTCAAGGCTAAGAGTCTGCCATTTGAGCCACAGAGCACTTTTGACTTTTTCTGTGTATGTGGTACTGAGGAATCGAACTTCATGCATGCTAGGCAAGCACTCGTCTATTAACCCACATTTCCAGCCCTCTTCATAGGAATTTTTATGACCTTACTTACTTTATTATGTTTGAGATCTCCCTCTCATTTTATCTCATCCTGTCCCTTTACTATACAATCATTTTGATGGAATATTTCTTTACTATATTCCCCAAAGCCTAGGCCAATTTTGTGTGCATCAATTGTTGAGTTTTCAAATGGTTATATTATGGCAGAAATACTAACTCTACTTGGCTATTTGGCATTCTTTTTTTCCTAACATACTAAAAGCAGGTTTTTAAAAGAAATTCTACTCTTGGATATCATATAATAGTTTTCTGTAGCTGAAATTTGTCAGTTTACAGACTTTTTTCATAGTTCTGGTACACTATGACAAAACTTAAGTGCCATTTGTGTTACTGAGGTATTTGCTTCCCTTCAGACATGGGCATTATAATTACTGCATCTCAATCCTAATCAAGATGGAAGTCTATACAATTATTGAATTTTTTACTTTTCTTATTCTTAATATTTTAATTGTTATTATAAAGGTGATATGTAGAGGTGCCTTTTTTTTAACAAATCGGCTTTTATTTTTTAATCCTAAATATTTACATAGTGCCAAGTTTATTAAAAAGAAATGATCAGAACAGATATTTTACCTATGTCTCAATCTTATGATATTGTGTTAGTCAAGGTTATCCAAAGAAATGGAAACACCTCAGCCAATTATTTGTGTTTGTATCCACACAAGTCTGAAATTCCCTGGGAAAGCCAGGGTAATCTGGAAATTTCAATAGGAATCAGTGTTGCTTTCTTGAGTTTGAAAGCAGAATTCCGTTCTCTTCTGGGAAACTCAGTCTTTTCATTATAGATGGTTTAACTGATTGAATCTGAGGCCTAACATGGTTGTGGAGAGTAAGTAGCCTGTGTGTGGAAGGTAGAAAGTCAGGACAATGGCTCTCTTTTTTACTTGAATGTTTATTTGGTATTAGCATTGTATAATCTTGTTTGGTTTTGGGGGGATTTTTTTGGCCTTTGTGATATTTTCTGGTTCCTTGGCCCTTTTTTTTTTTTGGCCAGTCGTGGGCCTTGGACTCAGGGCCTGAGCACTGTCCCTGGCTTCTTCCTGCTCAAGGCTAGCACTCTGCCACTTGAGCCACAGCGCCGCTTCTGGCCGTTTTCTGTATATGTGGTGCTGGGGAATCGAACCTAGGGCCTCGTGTATCCGAGGCAGGCACTCTTGCCACTGGGCTATATCCCCAGCCCTCCTTGGCCCTTTTTAATACTCTTGCTATAATGTAGAGAATTTTTCAACTTTATGAAAATGACTTCCCTAAGATAGAATCAGATCTAGTGCCTCAGAATGTGTTTTATATCTCTCCCAAAATGGAAATTCAGAAAGGAGAACCTTAAAGATGGAAGTTCACTTAGAACCCATTGAGTTTGTAGTAGCTTTTGGCGCTTTTTTCTTAGTTGTTTTTTGCTTATTGGGTTTTTTTTTGTTTGTTTTTGTTGGTTATGGAGCTTAAACTCAGGGCCTGGGCACTGTCCTGAGCTCATATGCAGGTTTACAGTACTAAGAGACACACTCACTGGCTGTTTTCTCTGTGGGCTTGCTCTCTATACAGTGCTAGGTTTTATTTCTGGAAGCTCAGTATCGAGGCACATTTTCAATATCCTTTTTATAAATTCACACTGTGTGATGGCTCAGAATCAGCTGTTAGTGATATCAGTTTTCAGCAGCCTGTGAGGCATCACATTAGCATCCAGGTCTAAATTTGGTCAGACTATGCCTCAGTAACAAGGGCAGAGTTCAGGGTCTAGACTACTAATCACTTGGATGATGTCATTTCTAGGTGTACTCCCCAAAATAGAGTGAGGACTGAATTGGAGATAAAGGTTTGAGGTGGAGCAAGAGCCCAGCTTAGAGAAGCTAACTCTAAGATGAGCTGAGAGTAGAGGTCAGAGTCAGTGATCTGAATAGATTAGATCCTCACTTGAGTGTCAAGATGAAATTGATGTGATTTTTGGAGTCAATGTTAGAAAATTTTTAAATTTCATTGCCGTTCTTTGATTCGGACCGCCCTCAGTCATCTTTCCAGTATTGTAAATTTTCACGTTGCCAAAGACCTTTGTCCACCGTAGATAGAAGTAACTAAACCAACTACTCTTAGTGTTTTTTGTAAAGATTATTGCCTACCATCTACTGTCCTATATACTTAGTATTTTTTTAATGCTAGTAGTTTTCTAAAAGTAGAGTGTATACATAAGAAAAAACTTAAAATGAAAATAATGCTTTCAGGCCTGTAAATCATTATTGAGATACCTTAGTTCAATTGACTGATCCTCAAGTTAAGTCTGATTTAACCTCTACATAGTTACTGGTCTAGTAATTTGGCAGTGTGGTTATCAGGAGACAGGGCTACTTTCTTGGCTCAGACTGCTAAGTGCCTGCTTTTTGTGAGACTCATATCAAGATCAGCTGAAGTCCCTCACATAAGCATGTACTTTCTTCTTTAAATTTTTTTTCTTGTGATTTAGAAGCATTAACCAACCTTCCTTCCTTCCTTCCTTCCTTCCTTCCTTCCTTCCTTCCTTCCTTCCTTCCTTCCTTCCTTCCTTCCTTCTTTCCTTCCTTCCTTCCTTCCTTCCCTCCCTCCCTCCCTCCCTCCCTCCCTCCCTCCCTCCCTCCCTCCCTCCTTCCCTCCCTCCCTCCCTCCCTCCTTCCTTCCTTCCTTCCTTCCTTCCTCCTGTCATAGGGCTTGAATTCTGGGACTGGGTGCTGTCTCCCTGAGTTCTTCAGCTCCAAGGCTAGTGTTCTACCACTTGAGCCACTTCCTGGGGACACGAATTCTTAATTTTTTGTTAATCTTGAAGTTGTGCAAAGGAGGTGTCATTTAACAAAGCAGTTCATGAATACAATGCATCCTGATTAGTGTCACCCTCTTCAGCATTCTCATCTCCCCTCAACTTACACCTTCCCTTTTCTTAATTTTATGGTATATGCAGTGGATTTTTTTAAAAGATCAATAAGATGTTATATAAAAGAGGGTACAGTATAACAAAGCAATTTAAAATAAATTGCCTAGGTATTATCTTGACTAAAGATGTGAAAGGCCTCTATAGTGAAAACTTAAAAGAATTTGAATGGCAAGTTGAAGAAAATTTTAGGAAATGAAAAGACTTGCTATGCTCCTGGATTGAAAGAATTGTCATTGTGAAAATGGCAATATTACCCATAGCAATTTAAAAATTCAATGCAATAGCCATCAAAAATCTCAACAACATTCTTCAATGAGATAGAGAAAACAATCCAAAAATTCATATGGAATAAAAGCAGGCAGAACAGTGTTAGATAAATAACAATACCAAACTTCACATTCTATTACAAAGTCATAGTAATACAAACAGCTTGACTTTGGCACAACAATAAGCCTGAGAACCAGTGAAACTGTAAAGAAGACCCAGTAATGAACCCACAGACCTATAGCCAGCTAATATTTATTAAGGGAGCCCAAAACATAATTGCTAGAAAGATGGCCTCTCCAACAAATGGTGCTGGCAAAACTGGATATCCATGTGCAGAAAACTGAAGCTATATGCCCTTATGTCACCTTGCACCAGTATCAATTCAAAGTGAATGAAAGAGCTTAATGTAAGACTGGAAACCATGAAACTAATACAGGAATGGGTAGATGAAACTGTAGGGCTCCTGGCAAGAGGTCGAAACTATCTAAATGTTTTGTTGAAATAAGCAATAATGATAGCAATAGCCTGAATTTAGAAGGGCTGACTGGGACAGTCAGTGTATTAGTTTATATAAATGATCTCTGAGCCATATGAGACCAAGAAAGACAGGCTGTTATGGATGCATGTGCAAATATAAGACCCAGAGAGATTAGATAATTTACCCACAAGTATTATGATCTATTATGACAAATTGATTAAATAAATATTAAAAAAAGAAAGAACCACATGTTTCTTCAGAGTCATGAATTGTTACTTAGTCTCAGCCCAATCTAGGAGTCTAACTAGAATGTCCTTGTTTCCCGTTTTTAGCTTCTGTGCCTTCTAATGATAATGCTTTGCCTCTGGACCAGCTCTGCACCTTATTTCACACACTATTTATCTTATAGCAGCTAGCAGTGCACTAGCAATGACTACTGAGAATCACTTCATTTTGGCACCTATTGGTGGAGTAATTTCTCTCATTTGAGCTTTACTTTTCTAGTGTACATTCTCTACACATGGCTAAAACAGCAAAAGAGTAAGAGATGCTACATAGGAAATTGAAACTCTCTGACCATGTCTCTGCTGTTTTCTTCTTTTAAGTAAGAAAAATATGTTAAGAGACTTTCCTTATTATAGAAGATGCTACACCTGATTTGCAGTTACTTTAGTGTCACTGATTTATTTTTATTCTATAATAATAAGTGATGTACACCTCAGGTAGATTTTCCAGAGCTGTACTCTTAAAACACAGAATATTTTAAAATAAAATATAGTAGGACATTGGAATAAAATTTAAATTACATTCTGAACCAATGACAGAGAAGAGCCATATTGGGCTTATTTCAACCGTATCATTCTATTCAAGGGGCAACTCTTATATTTGAAGAAATCATTGCCCTACTAACATTTGCAAGATATACTAGATTTCCATAATGAGTAATACATTTAAAATCCAAATTTTAAGCTATAAAAAATCCTAATTTTGAACTTTCCTTTTCCTCCCTCTTACCATATTTTTGGTTGTAAGCCTTTTTTGGGGGGAGGGGGTGAGGCAGAGATGTTAACAAAAAGTAAACTCACCCACGGATTACTGGAGTATACTTATTTTAAAACATACTGTTACATAGCAGAAAATGAAAATGCACCTTGTTTAATAAATTTTGGGGGTACACTTATTTTTCATTTTAGAGCTAAGTGGGATGCAGTTCATAATTGGTGGAATGTTTCAAAAAAGTAGGAACACCATTTTGTTGTCATTTTTCCCTTAGTATGTTTTTAGGCTTATTTTTACCTTGTTGGAGTTGTAGAGTTCATGACATATAGTAATCATCTTTTAAATAGACTTGCCTATAATGGTAATTAATAAAAAAAAAAAAAAGAAAATGCCAGAATCTCTACCAGTAGTCAAAGCATCAACTAACATATATTGATTGTTTAGAAAGGCTCATGGTATTTTATGGACTACTTTTACTCAGTTTTATTTTTCTGTCATATTAGAGGTATAGCTTTCTAAAAGGGAAAGAAGAAAGTGCTATTAATGAATGTCTTGATAGTTTTAAAGGTATTTTTTTCTTATCCATAGCAGTATTAGGAAAATGAATCCATGCTGTTTATGAATGGATTCTGAAACCAAACTCTGTAAATAGCCTGAGAACTTTTTTTGCAAATAATATTAGCCTAGACAATATTTCATTTTATTTAGTGAACAGAAAGAAAATTTATACAAATGATATAAATAATTCCATATAGGAGAAATTGGTGACATTGAGAGAATAAAAAATGTCAGCTAGCTGTGGACGGTTTGGTTAGAAACATCAATAGACATATGTTAAACTTTAGAGTGGTTTTGTAAAGAACTAGAGCTTGGCACTAACCCAGAAAGAAAAAAATAATCTGGGTAGCAACATTTAGATAATGTCAAGGATATGTTTTTCTTGTAAGAGTTAATATTACTTTTGAATATACTCTGTGAGTATTGAGATTTTTTTTCTATTACACTTTAAACAAATTCAGTGCAAGTGAATTTGGAAAAGAGACCTCTGAGAAAAGTTAAAGAAGTTGAAATTGTTTGACTTGAAACAGAAAAATCAAGAGATCAGGAGAAGCAGTACCAGCGCTTTGTATTTCTGTTCATGTAGAGTAAATGTGTAGTCCAGGGGGGAAAAAGCAGGCAAGTTGATAGTTAAAATAAAATTAAAAAGAAAAGGAACCATCTTTCCATAAATTTTGATGTGTAAACACATCTGATAAACTCATTTGATAGACATACCTTGAATGTCTTCCATAGAAATGGCCAGATTCCATGCTGATTCTCATTTGAATACAACAGATTAAACCAGGGACTTCATATAAGGTGTCCCTCCTAGTTTGTAACCTTTTTGAACATAGGTAGCAGTCCAGGATTTTTTTTTTTTTTTTAGAGCTAGAGTACCTGCATTTTGCTTTTCAATGGGGGTAATGAACCAAGATATTCTATATAGGGAAATAAGGAAGTGGTTCTATAGAGTTGGTCTCCCTTTGATGTCAATTAAACTGACCTTCATATCTAAATGTCTTTTGAATGTTTCTTCAAAAATGTCAAGAGATGCAAGGGAGATAAGTAATGCCACTCATACTTTCTTTGTCATTATTTACAATGCTTTATATATACAATATAATCCATCAGCTAACTTTAATTTCATAAGCTATTCATTGTGTTTAAACAGTTCCTTTCTTATATTAAATATTTATGGTAGTCTTTGGGAAGAATACATTAAAATGCCAGATGAGGGTTGTTTTAAACATTTCCTTGATGGAAGGTAAGGAACCATGTGAATTCATAGTCTGCTTTCAAAGAAAGTTCCCAATGTCTGATAACAACCCAAGAAGGCAGCAATTCCCAGCACAGTGAGCTCTGAAGGCAATGGCTGCGACAGTCTCCATGCTTTGGCACCTCTCATTGGAAACTGTTTGCAAGGGCAATGAAGAATAGTGAGCAAAACACAGTGTTCTTGTGTGTTAATAATTCAAAATGAGTATGCCTCTTTTGCATTAATATTACTTTTTGACTAATTTGTAACCACAGTAGCAAAGGTAAATGGAAAATCAAATTTGTGACCCATGTCTTCTAGGAAGATGTGTCCTAGACCCTCAAGAAACATGGAAGGTATTCTTGGATAATCTCTTAGTCTTTATACATGAGAAATGTGCTTTTTAAATTTTTTTTTGCTTAACTATTTTCTTTATATGTAGTAACTAGTAATTCTGGATGGAAGAAAAATGTCATTTTTGCCCCCAGACTTGTTGTTTCCTAATTTAAACTTAGATGAACACTATATCTTTAATTACATTTTCTTTAGTAGACATTGTGGCCTTTAGGAGCTTTGTTGAATATAAAAAACCATTTCTGTTAATTTTAATTAAAACTTTAGAGAATTATTTATTAAAATGTGCTATTCACTGTTGATAGTTGAGATTCTTCTTTCTTAAGCAGTCCTACTCTTTTTTAATGCAGACACCTTACCTTTGATGAAAAAGGGAAATGCTTGTCTCTGAAGAACTTACTTTGCCTTTACCAGCTATTCTGTAATGTTTGGTGACAGAAAGTCTCAGTCTAGGACAAATATGATTCTCGTAATACTTAAGACACTTGTCAGTCAATACTGGCCATTCTCAGCTAATGGAACAATTAGTTTACAATTGTTCAGAAATGTAAGAGCATGCGTGGGAGACTAGTAATAATGAACCTTTCATTTTTGCAAATAATGGTTTTCACACTTAGTGGGGAGGTGAAGAAATGGACTTTTTATTTTTGTATTTTTTATTTTTTTGGCCAGTCCTGGGGCTTGGACTCAGGGCCTGAGTGCTGTCCCTGGCTTCTTTTTGCTCAAGGCTAGCACTCTGCCACTTGAGCCACAGTGCCACTTCTGGCCATTTTCTGTATATGTGGTGCTGGGGAATCGAACCCAGGGCCTCATGTATATGAGGCAGGCATTCTTGCCACTAGGCCATATCCCCAGCCCCAGAAATGGACTTTTTAGTGGCAACAGTTATATATCCTTATTTGTAAAAACGTTTTCCTCTGTAAACTCATTGTAACCTCACATTTTATTATGTAATTGAGGAGTTTTCCACAGATACACTCCCAACGATGTACCAATCATTTGAAATGTCAGGCTTCTTTTTGGAAGTGAAGCAGTTGCTCCTATTCATGTCAAAGGGAATCTCTCACTCAAAACACCTGAGCGAAGCAGCCTGTTCCAAGCTGCTTAGTTTTCAGAAGAAGAAGCTGAGATCTAACAAAGCCAAGTGATCTACTCAGAGTGAAGCCGACTAGAAGAGTTGAGATTAAAATAATTTCCTCTGTGAATGGGAATGTGGCTTAGTGGTAGAGTGCTGGCCTAGTATGCATGGAGCCATGGGTTCAATTTCTCAGCACCACATAAAGAGCAAAGGCCAGAAGTGGCATGGCAGCTCAAGTGATAGAGTGCTAGCCTTGAGCAAAAAGAAGCCAGGGACAGTGCTAAGGCCCTGAGTCCAAGCCCCAGGACTGGCCAAAATAAATAAGTAAATAAAATAAAAAAATAATTTTCCTCTGCTGTTGACTGTGAAATTTTCAGTTTTTAAAAAAATATAAATTAGATGTTTAGAACTTGGAACTGCAAAAATTATGAACATTTTCTATATAGAAATTTAAAGCTTAGAATGTGTATGAAGTATGGTCCTGAACTTATTTAACATTATTTTAAATTCAATCTGGTATTTGTAAAGCTAGACAATATTTATTTAATACCAGCCAATATTCAATTAATACTGGCCATTCTTACCTGATGGAGCAAGTACTTTATAGTCATACAGAGTATGAGAAGTTTGATCATTTGGATTTCATTGCTCTTTTAACTCCGTGACTCATAACACCATGAATGTGAATTAAAGAGAAAATTGAGCTATTGTTATCCTGTGCTAGGACTATCCTAGATATATAAGTATTACTAAAGACGGAAAACATAGAGTATATGTTTCTTTGGGTCTGGCCTACTTCACTTAGCATGATCCAAGTCTTTCCATTTCCTTACAAATGGAGCAATGTTATTTTCAATGTACTATGTGAAATCTTTTCTTTTTTTTCTTGTTTTTCTTCCCTATAGCTTAGCCCCTGTTGTCACTGTATTTGATTTTGGTACCCTGGTTATTGTATTTACGTTTATCTGAATCAGAGAAAAGAAGGGGAACATCAAAATGGTGAGACAAAGGACAAACCAGTGCAACAGTGATACAAGACAATTTGTTGTAAATTAACTGTACAACTTTCAAGGGGGTGGGGTTTTGGAGGAGAGAAGATGGGAGCAAAATGAGGGAGGAGGTAACAAGTTTGACAAGAAATGTACCTACTGCCTTATGTATGTAACCGTAAACCCTCTCTACATTACCTTAACAATAAAATTAAATTTGAAAATAAGAGAAGTTAATTAACTTGATTTTTATCTCTGTAAAATGTATCTTAAAATGATCTTTGTTTTGAAACCTCTGCACCATCTTCTAAGGAAATAATCCTTTGCCACAATGTTAGCATGTAATATGGAAATGTACAATGAGATGTGGAAACTCCTTCCAGCTATTCTAAGTTCCTGGCATTTGCAGACGTTACAATCAGTTCCTGGTACATATGGCCAACATTCCCACCTAAAGGAGTCAGCTTAGTGGTTAGATTTCCTGGGAAGATGGTGGCAGCAAATGGCTTTTGTGTATGCAACAACCATTTGTCATTTGAGCTTTCTTTGGAGGAATTGGAAGGTACTGAAGGCTTACTTTAGAGACCAAAACAGCAGTATAGTGTTGAAGCAAATGGAAGAAGAGATCTAGGGGAGTAGACTTGGGTCCCCTAAGGGTCCCCAGAGGGCAGTCATAGAGAAGGTAAACGTGTCCAGCTGGCATCCGCAGGAGGATACTTTTATACAGGGTTGAGTATTTCCTGTTTATGCTTTTCTATAGTTTAATGTTAGTAGCAGTGACTTTTTCTTTGTATTTATTCATTTCTTTTTCAAGCACAATCATCAATATAGACATTGTTATTTTGAAACACAGTGAACAGGCTAGTGTATTTTTGTTGGTTAACACCCAAAATCTGCCCTCTATCCACCTAAAAGGTGCTTTCTTTTCCACTGTTTGAGGGGAGCTCAGGGCCTCTTTACCAGCTCGTATGTAGCTCAGGGCTGGTTTGAATGAACACTTCCTCACTGCCCCAGATTCCAAAGAATACAAAGAAGAAAGACTCAAAGATGTTGCACATTATTTTCTTTAAAGGATATTGGTCCTAATTTATTATTTGAATGCTTGTTTTTTTTTTTATTTTTTTTTTTTTAAATTTTTTTTTTTTATTTTTATTTATTTATTTATTTTTTTTTTTTTATTTTTTTTTTTCTCAAATTTTTATTTTCAAACTGACGTACAGAGAGGTTACAGTATCATACGTTGGGCGTTGGATACATTTCTTGTACTGTTTGTTGCCTTGTCCCTCATGCCCCCCTCCCTCCCCCCCTTCCCTCCCCCCCGCCCAGTTGTTCAGTTCACTTACACCAAACAGTTTTGCAAGTATTGCTTTTGTAGTTATTTCTCTTTTTTTACCCCGTGTCTCTCGAATTTGGTATTCCCTTTGAATTTCCTACTTCCAATACCAGTAAACACGGTTTCCAATATACTCAGATAAGATTACAGAGATAGTGTAGGTACAAACATAGGAAGGTGATACAAAACATCATCAATAATAGAAACTACACATTCACATAGGACGTTGAAAGTAGTTATAACTGTGATATATCACTCGTTTCCATATCATGGAGTTCATTTCACTTAGCATCATCTTATGTGTTCCTAAGGGTATAGCTATTGGGCCTTGTGATGCTCTGCTATGGCTTGCCTAAACCTGTACTAATTATTCCCAATAAGGGAGGCCATAGAGTCCATGTTTCTTTGGGTCTGGCTCACTTCACTTAGTATAACTTTTTCCAAGTCCTTCCATTTCCTTACAAATGGAACAATGTCATTCTTTCTGATAGAGGCATAAAATTCCATTGTGTAAATGTACCACATTTTCCTGATCCATTCATCTATGGAGGGGCATCTGGGTTGGTTCCAGCTTCTCGCTATGACAAATTGTGCTGCGATGAACATTGTTGTGCTGGTGGCATTACTGTGATTTTGTTTGTGGTCTTTTGGATAGATACCCAACAGTGGGGCTGCTGGGTCATAGGGGAGTTCTATATTTAGCCTTCTGAGGAATCTCCATACTGCTTGCCAGAGTGGCTGAACCAGTTTACATTCCCACCAACAATGAAGTAGGGTTCCCTTTTGGCCACATCCCCTCCAACAATTGTTATTATTAGTTTTCTTGATATATGACATTCTTGCTGGGGTGAGATGGAATCTCAATGTTGTTTTGATTTGCATTTCCTTTATGGCCAGTGATGTAGAGCATTTTTTCATATGTCTATTGGCCATTCTCATTTCCTCATCAGAGAAGTTTCTTTGTAAGTCTTTAGCCCACTTGATGAGGGGGCTGTTGGTTCTTTGCAGTTTTGTTTTGGAAGAAGGTAATTTTTTTAGTTCTGCATATATTTTAGAGATGAGGCCTTTGTCTGTTGAATGTCCGGTAAAGATTTTCTCCCAGTCTGTGGGCTTTCTGTTTATCTTGAGAGCTATGTCCTTTGCCGTGCAGAAGCTCTGGAGTTTGATGCAATCCCATTTGTCCAACCTTTCTTTGATTTGTAGCCTTTCAGGGTCTTTGTTAAGGAAGTTCTGTCCTGTGCCAAGGAGCCGAAGTGTTTCTCCTACTCCTTCCTTTATTGTCTTCAGGGTGCCTGTTTTGATTTCAAGGTCTTTAATCCATTTGGAATTGATTTTGGTGCAGGGTGATATATAAGGATCTAGTTTTAGTTTGTTGCATGTGTTGAGCCAGTTTTGCCAGCACCACTTGTTAAAGAGGCTATCTTTCTTCCATACTATTGTTTTAGCTCCTTTATCAAAGATTAAGTAGGCATAGTTCTGTGGGTTTAATTCTGGGTCTTCAATTCTGTTCCATTGGTCTTCAGGCCTGTTCCGGTGCCAATACCAAGCTGTTTTTATTACTATAGCTTTATAATACAGCTTGAAGTTGGGTATTGTAATTCCTCCAGCACTGTTCTTTCTGCTTAGGAGTGTTTTTGCTATTCTAGGTCTTTTATTGTTCCATATGAATTTCTGGATTGCTTCCTCTATTTCATTAAAGAATGGTGTTGGGATATTAATGGGTATTGCATTGAATTTGTAGATAGCCTTTGGCAATATTGCCATTTTGATTATATTAATCCTCCCAATCCAGGAGCATGGGAGGTTTTTCCATTTTCTTAGTTCTGACTTAATTTCATTTTTCAAGCTTTTAAAGTTCTCTTCAAAGAGGTCTTTCACTTCTTTGGTTAAGGTTATTCCTAGGTATTTTATGTTTTTGGGGGCTATTGCAAAAGGAGTTGCTTTCCTGATTTCAGCCTCGGTCTTCGGGTTGTTAGCATAGAGAAAGGCCGTTGATTTTTGAAGGTTTATTTTATATCCTGCGACTTTGCCAAAGTTTTGTATCAGCTCTAGTAGCTTGGGGGTAGAGTCTATGGGATTCTTTAGGTATAGGATCATGTCATCTGCGAAGAGAGAAAGTTTAACTTCATCTTTTCCTATTTGGATCCCCTTTATATTCTCTTCTTGCCTAATTGCTCTGGCTAGGAATTCTAGTACTATGTTGAAGAGCAGGGGAGAGAGTGGACATCCCTGCCTTGTTCCTGATTTTAAAGGGAATGGCTTTAGTTTTTCACCATTTAGAGTTATGCTTGCTGTTGGTTTGTCATAAACTGCCTTGATTATATTCAGGAATGTTCCCTGGAATCCCAGTTTTTCCAGGGCTTTTAGCATAAATGGGTGCTGGATTTTATCGAACGCTTTTTCCGCATCCAGCGATAAAACCATGTGGTTCTTTACCTTGCTCCGGTTGATGTGGTGGATTACATTAATTGACTTGCGTATATTACACCAGCTTTGCATCCCTGGGATGAATCCAGTTTGATCGTGGTGTGTGATTTTTTTGATGACTTGTTGAAGTCGATTGGCCAGAATTTTGTTGAGAATTTTTGCATCTATGTTCATCAGGGAGATTGGTCTGTAGTCCTCTTTCCGTGATGAGTCCCTGCCTGGTTTTGGGATGAGGGTTATACTGGCTTCATAAAATGAGTCTGGCAGTGAACGTTCTCTTTCAATTTCATTGAAGAGTTTGAGAAATATTGGAGTGAGTTCTGTTTTGAAGGCCTTGTAGAATTCTGCGGTGAATCCATCTGGACCTGGACCATCAGTGGATCATTGAAGAAATTAAAACAGAAATTCAAATGTTTATGGACTTCAACCAAGTTGAGGGCACAAAGTACCAGCTCCTTTGGGACACAGCAAAGGCAGTACTTAGAGGAAAATTTATATCTCTGAGTACATACATCAACAAACTGGAGAAACAGCAACTCAGTAATTTAAGGAAGCACCTTAATTTTCTGGAGAGAGAACAGCAAGCCAAACCCCAAGTCAATAGACGGAAGCAAATAATTAAAATCAAATCAGAATTAAATCAATTAGAGACGAAAAAAACCATCGAAAGAATCAACAAAACAAAGAGTTGGTTCTTTGAAAAAATCAACAAGATAGACAGACCCCTGGCAAACCTGACCAAAGAACGAAGGCAGCACACTCAAATAAACAAGATAAGAGATGAAACAGGTAGCATCACCACAGAAATAACCGAAATTCAGAAAATAATAAGGGACTATTTTGCAAACCTTTATGCCAACAAATTCGAGAACTTGGAAGAAATGGATGATTTCCTAGAAAAAATTGATACCCCCAAACTCAACTTTGAATGCTTGTTTATATACTCTGAAACTGTGTTTTCTTTTTTCTTTAGTTTTAACTTTCCTTCATAAAGTTGGTTTACAAGAAAATTTCCTTATCAAATTGATTTGGATTTTCCAGATCAAAAGTCAATGATTTCTTTACTTCTTTCTTGGCAACAAAAGTGCCAAGATAAACTACATTAAAACAACAACAAATGTAATTTTGAAAACACTTAATGAGTTAAAAAAAAAAACACAACAAAAAAAACCAACCGATTCAAACCAAGCTAATGAAAGCTATTTAAGAAGAGTCGGTTGAAGTTGTTTTAAACATTTATTTCATTGCTTTTTTAACTCCTTGACTAGTAACACCATAAATGTGAATTTGGGGGAAAAATTAACTTGTTTTTGAACTCTATAAAAAGTATTCTTTTTCTTTTAATTAACTTTATTGTTTTTAAAGCCCTGCATCAAGCTCTATTTCTGTGCTTGGGTAGTTCCCATTTGCAAATGGGGCCGTTTCTGTATATATAGGTCTGAATAGGCTCTGCCACAATTATCCCTTTCATTGTAACTTCACTGTGGAAGAAGTAGTTTCTTCCTCCAAATGGAAATTCTAGGCTAACTTAAATGCCACCATAAACATATTGCTCTTCCCTGTTTACGAGGGCAGTGGCCTCTGGTCCAACAAACAAAACCAAGGTTCAGCTCTCCCCTAGCCTTATTAGTTTGGTATCGGATGCCTAGTGGTATTAGTTGTTAACCTTAGTTTGCTCTTTCCTATGGGCCAGGGAAGCAGCAAGACAACAGCTTGGTATGGATTCTGTCACTTAATATTTACATCAACCTTGTGTAGATGTATCTTTATGTCATATGAGCTCTTTGCTACTCAAGGCTACCTAAGTTATCAAACTACTATAGAGCCAGATTTATAACTCAGGCTGACTCTGAAGCTTATTATAGCATGGCTATACAATAAATAGAGATAATGATATCTGTACAAAATTTTTCTAGTTTCAATTAAATTAATCTCTTCTAGTTTTTGTTGTTAAACCTTCTCCAGACTACTAACCTGGTGTTTCTCAAAGTGTACTTGGTAGGATCATATGGCCCTAGATGTCACTCCAGACTTACTTAATTCTTAACTAAGTCTTAACTTCCTTCCTATTCAGCATCCACCGAAAATTTTTAGCACACTTCATAGCTCAGTAGTATTTGTGACCCAAGACTTATCAGTTTTGTTTACATTTAAGGCTAAGCAGAAGTAATTTCCATTTGGATAAAAAAAGATATTTCAGAGGGATTCCTGACAACTTTGAGCCCTAATGAAGCTCCTTCCACTTCTGTAAATTGAACTGGTGCAAGACCATCTGGCCCCCGGCTGGCCTGCCTAAACAGAAGGGCATTTTAGTGGTTCTAAACTAAGAAGAGGCTAGAATACCCTTACACCAAATTTGTAGCCCTTAACACTCACATATTTTGAGAAAGTAATTACTGACAACAAAAATGATTCTTTAAAGGCAAAAGATTCTGTTTAATGCAAACTACTTTAAAAAAAAAAGAAATTGGTGTTATTTATTATTATTATTATTTTTAGTTCTAAAGAGATCCTATTTTTCTGTTGAATTCGTGTAATCCTCTTTAGGCCCCTTTTACAGGAGCCTAACATACAGTATTTTATTATATTTGCAATGAGCCAGACCCTCTACTTGATGTTTATGTTATCGAGTTTAATGTGTTGTTGAATTCAACTGCCAAAAATGATGTGGTTATTAGTTATCCTCAAGTCACTTACCTTGCCCAGATACATTGAGATCAGGAGCTAAGAGTTAGGAGCTAAGAAACAAACTCTGCTTGGCTGGATTCCAAAGCTGTGCCATGGAGAAAAACATGGAAGACAGTGCTTTCCACTGAATCACAAAAAAATCCACCCCAGGAGGCTGGCATCTTCTCAAATGTGTAATCAGCAGAGTGGCATGATAAAAAGGACTTTCTGATTCAGCTGTCCCCCAAAAAGAAAGGCCATCCTCTTTCTGAACATAATTGTTCATTTTACACTTAAAGGTACCATACCCTTGTGATTTACTGCCATAATTGTTTTGCCTTCAAAAGTCTTTCCTTCTGGTTTTTACAGGACTCAAATAAACAGACTTGATGTTTATGTGAATATTGCTATTTAGCCAAGTAGGTGACACTGTTGGTTTGAAAGCTAGTTGACTCTTAGAAAGGGATGAGGTAGTCATGAACTAAAATTAAGAGACCTTAAATTAAGAATTTTCTACAACTGTAACTTGCACATTTGCCTGAATGTTATAATATATTCACTGTAAAGTCTAGAAGCCTTTTAAATATATGACTGGCAGTTGCCTCAGGCAGAAGTCTTTTACTGATGCAATGAGATAAAAGTAATTAAGCTACATGTAGACTGATGGGTAATTAAATCCATGTGAAGCATTTTGTAACTAATTGCTATGTTCTAATCACAGATTGCTTTCTATTTGTCAAGGTAAGTGTATATAATTACACAGTCCTTATTTTCTTTAATCTGAAATCATCCCAGTTGGGTGAATATTTTTAAGCACTCTGAATCTTAGAATATTCGGGATATTTCTGGCAGAAAGTAATTTGCATATTTTGTCATTTGAAGGCCTTTTATAGTAAAATACCTTTTAGTGCCACTGACAGCAATTTTATGGTCAATAGAAATCTGTACAATCTAGGTTCATTTGTTTTAATTTTCATTTTGTGTGTGGTAAAAGGTAGTTTGTTACTTTTGGAATGTCAGTCATGTTCGAAACATTATATGAACCATGATCCTGATCACAGTATTAGGAAAAGACCAGGGATGTGGAAGTGGATTTCAGTTGCCACAGGAAATAGAGCAAATGAACAGCTTTCTAAGTTGAAGAGTTGCAGTTCATAAGCAATGCGACACAGTCTGGCCGTAACTCCTGTTGTGACAAGGGTATTTCTTGAGTCTGGGGACTAGAGGGGAAATGAACTCTTAGTGGAGTAGACTTGTGCTTGTAGACTACCCATTCAAAGCTAGGTGTTTTTTCTTGCTGTTACTTGACATTAATTGTACTTCCTAAACAGTGGGTATATATCATTTATGCAGTATGGTGCTTAGGCCATGGAGTTTATGCTTATGCATGCAACCACTGAGTGAGAGGTAGATCAATTTTCTTAGATAAAGAGGCTGTTTTCTGAAGTTTCGGGCAAATTATAAAATCATTGCATTGGGAAAAAACACGCTACTATGACATGTTTCAAAAGGTAGTCTTTTGGTTTCTAACTGGAAATACAAGATAGAAAAATTTTCCGTGTCCTGTGTAAGGTTTCTTACTTTGATGAAAAACGAGTTTGATGTATTTTTAGATAAAATAGTAATATTGGGAAGTATCCTAACAATAGTCCTAGTTTGAATCAATACTCTTTGGCTTTGTATTGGGCCAATTAGTTTTTGTTTTTCCATAGACAAAGACTCTGTTGAGTTTATTCTGTTTAAACGTCACCTGAAGTCCCTAGAGCAAATCCTTGGCCTTAAAAACTAGTACTCTATGTTGATCCTCCATGTTCACTTTTATTTTTTTTAAAGGTTAGACTTAATAAGAGGGTTGTAAAAACAGGGCATAGAGTCCGGTATGGTAGTTTACACCTGTAATCTCAGCACTTAGGAGGCTGAGGTAGGTTGATCTCACATTGGAAGCAAGCCTGGATGGCATACCACATAATTCAAGGCCAACCTGGGCTATAGTATATCCAGTTCTAGGCTATCTGTTTGTAGGAAACAAAACTGGCTCAGGAACAGCAATAAAATAACATAATGCCAACAGCTCATGTTTGCCATTCATCAAGCTTTCTCATATAGTAATATTTCATATGACTATTGTATATCAGAAATTTAACTCTAAAAGAATATTGCAACACACTCTCAAAACCCCATTCCCTCTAACATCCTTTTTCTCATTCCCAGATCCAGCAGGAAAGGATCCCACATTGCCTTTCATTGTTGTGTCTGCTTAGTCTCATCACCTCCACACTCCATCAGGTCTTTTTTTTTTTTTTTCTAATTCTGGGACTTGAACTCAGGGCCTGAGCACTGTCCCTGGCTTCTTTTTGCTCAAGGTTAGCACTTGCGCCACAGTGCCGTTTCTGGCTTTTTCTGTGTATGTGGTCCTGAGGAATCAAACCCAGAGCTGCATGTATACGAGGCAAGCACTTTACCAGTAGGCCATATTCCCAGCCCCCATCAGGTCTTTTGTCTTTCTTTTTCTTTTATAACCTTAATTCTTCTTGATATGTACTGGCCAGTTATTTTATAAACCCTCTCTCAATTTCGTCCTACGGAGTCACTCTTTGGCACCAGTGTACAACTGATGTGTCCTTTTCAGGGCATCATTGCTAGTGCATCTACTTTTTATCACTTAGTTAAGGGGGTGCTAGTTTCTTTGCTGCAAAGTTATTTTTTTCTCATTTTAATTAATAAGTGTCACAAGAAAAAAAACAACCACTAACGATTGAAGATTTGTCCTCTTTCTCCTCACTTTTCCTCACTAACTTTAACATCTATTTATGAATCTCACCTCCAACAATTAATTACTGTGAAACATGCCTGGGAGATATTTTTCTATTTTTTTTTTTACATTTAGCAATTAGAATTAAATATATGGAAGACTTGCTGCCCCCCTACACCCCAACCTTGAATCTTAGAGGAAACTTAGGAATATTACAGGGTTTTGTTTGTTTTTTTGTTTTTGTTTCTTGTTGGTTATGGGGCTTGAATTCAGGACCTCAGACCTGTTCCTGAGTGTTTTGCTCTACCACTTTGAGCTACCGCTCCACTTCCGGTTTTCTGGTGGTTAATTGGAGATAAGTGTCTCATGGACTTTCCTGCCTGGCCGACTTGGAACCATAATCCTCAAATTTTAGCTTCCTGAGTCGCTTGAGGCATCAGTGCCCAGCTTGGAATATCACATTTTTAAAGAGGTGTGTTAGCATGTCAAGTTGACAAAGGGTAGAGTTGTGGTGCTTAATCTTGATTTCAGTTTGATTGGGTTGAGCAGAACCTAGGAGATTAGTGAAACACAACTCTGGTTATGTCAGTGAGGGCTTAACTAATTGGGAAGACCTCCCTGAATATGAGCACCACCACTCTGGCCTGGGCACTCAAATGAAATATTGAAGGTGAGAGGGAAAGCCCTATATAGCCCAGGTCTTCTCCTTTGTTTCCTATCCATGGTGTGAGCTGCTCTCCTCCATCATGTCCCTCCCTGTCATCATGGACTGGAATTATGAGCAAAAATCAGTTCTTCCTACCTTAAGTCATTTTGGTCATATATTGGTCTGGGCAATGCAAAGTTTGACTAATGTACCCTGCATTTATATTTCAAATATTTTCTTCTGTTAATTTTTGCTTCAGTATATTTATTTTGTTCTATACTTTATAGTCTATCACTATCACAATTTATTGGACCCAACTGGCCAGTAGGCACTTCCAGTTGACTTCTGTGTTCTTTTGATGTGCTCTCGTAATTTCTGAGCACTTTATTAACCAGAAAATGTTCCTAGCTTACTTCTAATTTGCTTACCCCACAACTGAAATCACCCACTTTTCAAAGGAGCTCTTATTCTTTTTATGGGAGATGGTATTCAGAAACTAAGATCTAGCTGCTGGTTGATTATGTCTGTGGTCTCATCTTCTGGTATGAGTTTTTAAATTTAAATTTGTGGCGTTCTATTGGAGCAGGAAAGTAGCCAGCATACTGCTGAGTAGATGGATGCTCTTCAAGTGATTGTCTAATGGGGTTCTGCCTTTTGCCTATTCAAATGAAATGATGCTGTTTACTCATTTTAAAAAGAAAATTTATGAAGTTGATAGATACATCATGTCAATTTTCTGTATTTCTTATACAGTCTTTTCTTACTGGTTTGCTGGCAGCTCTATCTTTCTCTTGGTGTATAAGATAGAACAGTTTAAGTAGAAAACAAGTCCCTCAAACAATTTATAGCCTATTTGTGGGATTATTTTTCATATTGAATGCATATATTCTAGGCATTTTCTGATTGTATAATTTCAGTAAGCACTTACATTTTGTGCTGTTTGAAATAATGTTATTTAGCAGTATTCTGGTCTTCTGAACAAATCTGAGAACAGCAGTTGTCTTCTCCTTTAGTTCCAGTTGTTTTCATATTTTTGTTGTTTCCTCCTCCATCCCTTCCTGCTTTTCTTCCTTCTCATCTTTATAAAAAGAATAATAATTAGTGCCTTCACACAGCAAATGCTCACTTGATCCTATAATGCCTAGGTACCATTGACTACAGAAGATCCATCCATTTGCATACAAAACTGATGAAAATCTCAGTCATAGTGTTCTAGCTGGCAATGAGATGAAGAGGTAATAAACCATTAGATTATACTTGTTAGATTTTCCTTCTGTCTGTTCCTTCTTTTCCCCATATATTCATTGATTTTTGCCCATATGCCACTGTTGAAGGTCTTTAAAATAAATGACAAATTTATGAGACTGTAGAATCTTACGCTTAAATCCTAACCAAGCTTAAGTCACATGAAATAACCTAAAATAACTTGGAAGTTATACAATGCAAAATGATTGCTTTTTTCACAAGGGATTTGTAGAATAAGTGAACTCACGCTTCAAGTATCAAAATAAGTGTTCTAAGAAAATATTTTAAAGGCGTAATTGAGGTAAAGCCTTTAAAAAAAACTTAACCAGTGCACTTAGAAGAGTGAAAATGATTTTCTGTACTTGGCTAATTTTGGACCACAAGTACTCTATTTTCTTTTAAAATTATGGTTAGAGAGTAATACCATAGTAATACTGTTAACAAAAAAGGGGAAAATGGAAAGGATTTTGTAATGGTTTTATGGACAAGGACTGAGGGCTCGTGATTGTTAATTTTTGTTAAATTAATCTGGGTGCTTCATTACTGTCATTGTGATTTTTTTCCTCCTGAAGAATGCTTATTATAGAGTCAACATTTTTAAACAGCATATTTTTATTTAAGTATAGAATGTAATTTTTTGAATTTCAATACAATACAAACATGCAGATAAAGATAAATATAAGAAAATGAAGTACAAAATGTATTAGTTAGCATCTTATACCTATCAAATTATTTAATTGTGAAGACTTTTCACTTTTTAATGAATTGTGTAGGATAAAGCATAATCAATTAGTATATTTCTATCATTTATGTTAAAATTCATGTAAACGCCTAAAGTTCTTCCTTGTAGGTAGTTCTACAGTGTGTAGCAGTGCTGTCCAATAGAAAAGTGTATGACTGATAAGTAGAGTTTAAAATTGTCATAATCATATTAAAAATTTCAATCAGGTATTTTAATCAGCGTACATACCCCAAATGCAGTCATTTAAACTTGTAATCAGTACCTTAAAATATTAATGAATTATTTTCATAGGAAGTCTCCCAAGGTACCTCAAGCACATCTCACTTTGGACTACCTGCATTTCACGTCCGTCATCACATGTGGCTGGGACATACATCAGGGGCTGTGAGCTTAGGCCTATGTAATGTGTGTTGTTTTGTTTCTCCTGTGTTATTTCTTATTTCTCATGTTATTACAACTATTCTCTGAGGTTTCGGCTAGAACTTTACCCAACTTCTGTGGGTGTCATTGAGATAATATTGGAGTTCCTTCCTTAAAACTAAGAGACTGACTCTAAGAGGCTGGGGACCGTGGCTCACCCCTGCAATGCTAGCTACTCAAAAGGATGAGATCTGAGAATTACAGTTCAATGCCAACCCAGGTAGGAAAGTGTGAGACTCTTTTTTTTTTTTTTTTTTTTTTTTTTGGCCAGTCCTGGGCCTTGGACTCAGGGCCTAAGCACTGTCCCTGGCTTCTTCCCGCTCAAGGCTAGCACTCTGCCACTTGAGCCACAGCGCCGCTTCTGGCCGTTTTCTGTATATGTGGTGCTGGGGAATCGAACCTAGGGCCTCGGGTATACCGAGGCAGGCACTCTTGCCACTAGGCTATATCCCCAGCCCCAAGAAAGTGTGAGACTCTTAATGCCCAACTAACTACCTAAAATCCAGAACTGACACTGGCTCAAGTGGTAGAGTGCTAGTCTTGAGCAAAAAAAGCCCAGGAACAGAACCCCAAGCCTTGAGTTCAAACTGCAGGGCTGCAGGACTGGTAGAGAGAGAGAGTGTGTGTGAGAGAGAGAGAGAGAGAGAGAGAGAGAGATTCTAATCTCTGTTTTGCTGCTAGTTGTCGTATAACTTTGGGCAGGTAGCCTCTGTGTTTGTAAACTGAAATAAAATATTATGAGATTTCCTAACTAGAACCCCAACATATATGGTTGAGAATAGGAGGGGAAAAAAGGCCTTTTCGATGGAATTTGGTTTTGGTGAACATTGTGATAGACCGGGAAGAGAGATGGCAATCTCATTGACACCAGCACAGAAGCAATGAAATCTTACACTACACTAGGTGCTCACAGCGGAGACCTGAATGTGTTAATAATGGAAGTGAGTAGCAGGCAAAAGTCATCAGAGTGCTGGGCTTGCTGTTTTCCTCCGTTTCATTAACGAAGTATAATTGCTATTTCTTTTAAAAGTTGAAGAGGCTCTGTGGAGTTTTTTTGGGGGGTGGGGGGAAGTTGAGACAGGGCCTCACTGGTAAGTGAACTTGAACTTGCCATCCTCCTACTTCAGCTTCTCCAGTGCTGAAATTATAGAAACATGCCACTAAGCCCAGCTGAAAAGTTGAGTTATTGATGGTGAAAGTTATTATTTCTTTTTCTTCATTGCAGCAGTTGTATGAAAAAAAAATTAATTCCATCTACCCCATAGAATCAAGAGTTTTTCTATTTTAAAAGGCTAAATATTAGCTCTCTAATTTAACCTCAGATAACAGAATTTAATAAGGATCATTATGCCTCATTATGCTTTTAGGGCCACTTATTTCAAAACACACTGACTTCATTTACTGAGTTTGCTTCTTTCCTAGAGTTTTTTTTAAAATTAAATGTGATGAACTTCAGCAAAATTTATCTGATTACTGAGATTATTATTAAAATTTTAAGTTAAAATTGTTTCCAACATGTAAAAAAAGTTATTGGCATAGTTTTTTTTGAAGTCATCTCTCAGAGTTCATCACTTTCACTTCAGACCTTTTCTGAAAGAAAGAATTAAACATTGAAACTTTTCTGTAAATGTAACCTTTCCTCAAAGTAAAGAGAAGGTGTAGCTCAGAGGATAGAATTATAATTATCTAATTAATAATTACTTTGTGTGTGGTCTGTGAGTTCGGGTTTTATCAGAGGTACATCAATTCTGTAAAACAGAAGAAAAAAAAGGAGATAATACTATTCGATCCTATTATGATACTTTCTTTAGTAAGATTTAAAATGTCCAGTAATAGGATTAGAACGAGCAAAAGGGGTTATATTGTCTAATTTGTTCTTAAATAAACAGACTAGATAGGCACATGATCATCTCTGTATATTACTACATAAAACCATACCCACTGGAAAACTTTCATGACCTTTCAAATGCTTAAACGGAGTATCATATTTATTTCTGAATTTTCCAAGAATCAGAGTCTTAGAACAATGAGCATATAAAAATTTAATAATATATACTTTAATCTTTAAAGCAGCAACAAGTAAGAGATAGTTTAGCATAATAACGTGTTGTTAGCATATTGACATGTTTGATTTGCATTCTTTCTTGGGAGAAAGAGTGTTAAAATTAAATGGTTGGGGGGAAAAATCAAGGATGGAACTGGGAGGAGAAAGGAGAAGGGGAAAGAGAAGCAGTGATCAAAGCCAGAGAAGAAGAGGAGAGCCCCCCTGGGGAGAGGAAGATATTTAGCAGAGTTCTGAGGTGGGTTGTTTTTATGGTTAGTTGATGTAGGACTTCCTGTATCTAGTGCTCTTTAACTACTGATCATTCTAATCAGTGTTTAGAGTTTTCATATTTTTGTAATACTTGTTTTTAGAACTCATAATGGAATAATTGAAACAACTTTTGATGGAAATTTCTCCCCAATGATAAAAGAAGAGCTCTTCGAGAAATAACATTTTTCTAACCAGATGAAATCAATCTATATTCATCTTTTTATTTATTATGGTGTAGCTCATATGTAGGAAAAGTTGTAGTGAGTCATAATCTTTTGAAATTGAGGTTTTGGCAAAGCTTGATTTTTGAAACAGGATTTTCTTTGTTGTGAGAATATTTTATTGAGGATATTATCTTTTCTTTTGTTATTAACCTTTTATGTCTTTTGCTTTTTCCATTGTCTGTCATTTCAAATTACTTTGGAGCTGAGATTGGAATCCAGCTGTTGTGTTGAGGGAAAAATAGCTTTGTGATTCAACTGCAGGATCTGTAGCTAGTTGTGTAAGATGATAAAGAGTGCTAATAACTAAAGAGTTATTCCAACTGTACAATTTCATTCCTTCCTAGTATTTGCTGCCTTTTACCAGATTAACACACTAGGTGGAAAGATGATGGAAGATCTAATGAATCTAGTATGCATTAGAAAGTCAGACAAACTTGGTAATTTTGGGAAAATAAACTAGAGGCATTTAGAAGAACAATTTTAGGAAACCGTGTCTTCATCAAGAAGACTGGTCTCTGTCTCCTACTCTTCTACTATTACTTTTCTTTCCACTCTTTTTTAACATTTTAAAATATATTTTTAGGAATGTGAGTTTTTAATTGTTCATGTACTTCTCATTTCTTAGTCTTTCCTGCATATCTTTTTCTTTCTTTTCTTTTCTTTCTATTTATTTATTTATTTGTTTGTTTGTTTGTTTGTTTATTTATTTGGGCCAGTCCTGGTCCTTGGACTGAGCAAAGTCCCTGGCTTCTTTTTGCTCAAGGCTAGCACTCTGCCACTTGAGCCACAATGCCACTTCTGGCTGTTGTCTATATATGTGGTGCGGGGGAATCGAACCTAGGGCTTCATGTATATGAGTCAAGCACTCTTGCCACTAGGCCATATTCCCAGGCCTCCTTATTACTTTACAAAGGAAATACTTTCTTTTAAAAACATTCTCTCCTCTCTTCTCTCTCTCTCCCTCTCCCCTTCTCCTTCCCTCTTTCTATCTTTTTTTCTTTCTTTCCTTCTTTCTGTGTGTACACATGTACCTGTCTATCTGTCCTGGGCCTTGAACTCAGGGCCCAAAAAATTCAGTCCCCAAACTCCTACACCTAATAAACCATTTTGGCAAAGTAGCAGGATACAAAATCAGTCCACAAAAGTCAGCAGCTTTTCTGTACACCAGCAATGTACAAGCAGAAAAGGAAATTATGGAAACAATTCTATTTACAGTAGCCAAAGAAAAGAATAAAGTACCTAGTGATCAACTTAACCAAGGACGTGATGGACCTATTTAATGAGAACTATAAAAGTCTAATAAGGGAAATCAAAGAAGACACAAGGAGATGGAAAGACCTCCCATGCTCATGGGTAGGCAGAATCAATATAGTGAAAATGACCATATTGCCCAAATTGTTATACAAATTCAATGCAATCCCTATCAAAATCCCAGCTACATTCTTCACTGAAATAGAGAAAGCAATCCATAAATTCGTATGGAACAGCAAAAGACCTAGAATAGCCAAAGCAATTCTAGGCAAAAAAAAGCAGTGCAGTAGGCATCACAATACCAGACTTCAAGCTCTACTACAGGGCCATCATAACAAAAACAGCCTGGTATTGGTATGAAAACAGACTGGAAGACCAATGGAATAGAATTGAAGATCCAGAAATAAAACTGCACTCTTACAGTCAGCTGATATTCGACAAAGGAGCTAAAGACATACGATGGAATAAACATAGCCTCTTCAACTACTGGTGCTGGGAGAACTGGGCAGCCATATGCAGAAAACTCAAAAGTAGACCCAAGCTTATTACCATGCACCAAGACCAACTCAAAATGGATCAAGGACCTCAACATCAGACCTGAATCCTTGAAACTACTGAAGGACAGAGTAGGAAAGATGCTAGAACTTATAGGCACAGGAAGGAACTTCCTGAATAGAGTCCCAGGGGCACAACAAATAGGGGAGCGACTCGACAAATGGGACTACTACAAATTAAAAAGTTTCTGCACAGCTAAGGACATAGCCACCAAAACAGAAAGACAGCCAACCATATGGGAAAGGATCTTTACCAGCACAGCAACAGACAAAGGCCTAATATCTGTCATCTACAGAGAACTCAAAAAACTAAGCCCCTCCAAGCCCAATAAACCAATTAAGAAATGGGCAAAGGAGCTAAAGAGAGACTTCACAAGAGAAGAAATAAAAATGGCAAAGAAACATATCAGGAAATGTTCAACATCCCTTGTAGTAAAGGAAATGCAAATAAAAACAACCCTGAGATACCACCTCACTCCAGTTAGAATGGTCTATACTCTGAACTCAGGCAACAACAAATGCTGGAGGGGGTGCGGGGAAGGAGAAACCCTTCTCCATTGTTGGTGGGAGTGCAAATTAGTACAACCACTTTGGAGAACAGTATGGAGGTTCCTCAAAAAGCCCAACATAGACCTACCCTATGACCCAGCCATACCACTCCTAGGCATCTATCCTGAACAGCAGATCCCAAGATATCAAAAAGACATTTGTACTTCCATATTTATCGCTGCACGATTCACAACCCTCCACAGATGAATGGATCCAAAAAATATGGTACCTATACACAATGGAATACTACATAGTGATTAGGAATGGTGAAATATTGTTATTCTCAGGGAAATGGTCAGAACTTGAACAAATAATGTTGAGCGAGACAAGCCTAGAACACAGAAAACAAAGGGGCATGATCTCCCTGATATATGACTGTTAAGAAGGGGTGACGGAGAGACAGTAGAGACCAGGTCTGTGAAACCAAAAACTGCTTGTCAAATGGTATTTCCCACAGGATTGGGGCAGCGACCCAACATTATGTAACTAAAACCAAACAACTATTCAACATATAAAGGTCAGAAATTGACCTCTCAGTGGAATACAATAGCTCAAAAGCTATGTATGTATGTTCATATAAGACTACTGTCGATATATTGTCTAATATCAACATTACATTTAAAGCCCTAGGCGAATTTTCTTGGGCGTAGGCCACGTGGCTACTGTATATGTTCTTGGTACATTGAGTATTGTATATATGTCTACCTGACCTAGGGAAGGGAAAGAAAAACAGGGTGTAAGATATCACACGAATGTACACTCTGCCCTACTATGTAACTCTACCCTTTTTGCACAACACCTTGTCACAAAATTTGTGTTTAATTAATAAATAAATTACAAAAAAAGAATTAATGTATAACAAAATGTAGCATATAACTGACCTCTTTAAGGAACAAAGCTGTTGAGGCAAGCACTTCTGTCCATAAATACAGCTAGTTAGGTGTGCAGGCTTGTGTACATACATGTGTCTGCAAGTGATTACCATGACCCTGGGCTCTCTGATGCATTTGCATAACAGCCTAGACTAATGGGAAGTACTCAGAATAAAAGATTAACAAGACTTCTCAGGATAAAGGGAGTCAGACAGTTATTCCGTGTTTTCCTTGTACAGAGTGACTTGTGTGTTTCAAGATGTGAGGAATCGTCCCTCACTAAAGCCAGTACTTGAAATAGCCACATCACAAATCTGAACTTTCTCACGTTGATGCACCACAACACTTGGGCATTGGACTGTCAAAGCAAAATTCTCCATTCCAGGGCTTCACATTTACATGTGTCTTTCATTTTGGTATGTTCTGGACCAGGTTGCTCTTATACAGAACATTTTAGCAGCCTTGGTCTTAGAGACATAAAGAGTGTTATTTCTGTTGTGGCTGATTTAATATTACAGCTGCTTCCTCTTTATGTGATTTAATTTGAAGCTTTAGCCCACCAGGGGGCTATTGGTCCCCACCTTTGCAGTTTGAAGAGCCAACTGCTGTTTTCTGTGTGGATGTTATTTCCATTCCTATTCATAGTGATTTTCCCCTTCTATATTCATCTAGCAACAGCCAGGCACTGTTCCAGGAACGCATCGCCTCTACATAAGGCATAACATGGAACCATTTGGATGGAAAAATTACAAATTAAAATTATTCTGTTCATCTTAAAATATTCATATTGTGCTGCTCAAATGCCAGTAACTGGAAAATCATGGAAAATGTCCTGTTTTTATAACCTCTTTCAGAATGTTTTAAAATCTGTTTATGTTGTTACTTAGCCATCTCTTTTCCTGGAGTGGATTTTGCGATAAAAACTTTTTGTTAAATGTTGTATGAATCACATGTCTGATGACATATATAATATCAAAATAAAGATAACCCCATTAATTGCAATTCATTTTCAAAGTGAAATTATTTTATGTACAGAAAATGTTTATAAAATTGTAAGACTATAAAGATAGCCTATAGACACATACTAGATTATTTCTTTGGAGAGTAAAGGAATTGTTTTTTATTAAATGATTATAACTAAACAAAGGAGCTAGGCACTGATGGCTCATGCCTGTAATCCTAGCTACTCCTTAGGCTGAGATGTGAGGATTGTGGTTCAAAGCTAGTCCAGGCAGGAAAGTCTGTGAGGTTCTTATCTCCACTGATCTGCCAGAAAAGCTGAAAGTGAAGTTGTGGTTGAAGTGGTAGACTAGCCTTGAACCAAAGAAACTCAGAGATATTACCCAGGCCCTGAGTTCAAGTTACAGGATTGCCATACACATCATCCTCATCCTCATCATCATAATAATAAAGTTTATGATTTCTGGGAACCTCTGTGTTTAACTGAGACAAACCATATATTTATAACACTACTATTTTTGTTGTTGTAGTTATTAGTCATGTGGCTTCAACTCTGGGCCTGGAAGCTGTCCCCAAACTCTTCAGCTCAAGGCTAGTGCTCTACCACTTGAGCCACAGCTCCACTTCTGGTTTCCTGGTGGTTAATTGGAGACAAGAGTCTCACACGTTTTCTTACCCAGACTGACTTTGAACCACAATCCTCAGATCTCAGCCTCTTCAGTAGCTAGGATTACAGGCATGCGCCACTGGCACCCAGCTAACACTACTAATATTTTTTTTAAGTATAATTACATTCAGCTTTCTTATTGGAGTTTTTTTTTTTAGTAGCTTTATTCTCATTGACAACTCAGAATTCTTTCATTTTGCAAACTAAAATTTTATTTCTATTCTTAGTGAGGGGTTGATTGTTTTTAAGACAGAGTGTCTCTGTGTAGCTCAGGCTTGCCATAAACAGCAATCTTCCTGCTTCTGACTCTTGAATATTGTTATCCTCGTATTTTCCATGCTGTGATGGGTGTAGGTGAGGCTGTGCCTGCTTCAGAAAATGGAAACATTTTTATATGGGTTACATGAATTTGTGATGAAGTGTATAACTTTTTTATTGTAAAGGAAGATCAGTGACAGAGATAGCACATCTTAAGTTGTGCAATGTATTGAAGATCTTTTGCTTGGTTTTTTTTTAATTCTGTCAATTTAAAGTACACATTCATGAAAAAGTCATATGTTTTATTAGTTATTTGTCTTGGCTAGGAAGAGTTAAATGTATTTTTGAAACCCCTTTGCTATGTAAAGACAATTTAAAATGATAATTTTAAGACACTTTCTAGAAACACTGTGGTCCAGATTTAAATCTAGTCTGTGTGCCATGTATGTTGAAGTTCTTCAAAAGCAACAAATCACTTGAGCATGAACAAATTTCACAGGCTCATTTCATTGTTTGTTTTACCCTTCCAAATCACTTGGCCTTTTAGAACCAGCTAATCCTTTAATTGAATATGGGTTTGGAAGTGTTCTGATGTGGACCAGAAAAACCTTCATAGCTCTTAGAGCTCATTCTGTTTAATCATTTCAGATCACTGAGTGATCTGAAAGTATTTCTACCTGATTTTTTTAGAAGATTATAGCTGGCAATAGCCAGCTATAATATTTGAAGATGGGATTCTTTATAACAACAAAAAATATATATGTACAGCTTTCTAAACTCTGATTGATGTCAGTAAACCGGTTTCCAACACAAACACTTAATGCAGCAACTAACTCTTTAGAACACAGCAATAAACTGAACACTATTTTAATTGAATAATGGAAACAGATTAGAACACCTATTAGTGGGGAACAAAAACCATGGGTTCTCTGTAATTAATAATTTGTGAGTTAATCCTTAACTTCACTTAACATTTTCATCTTAGGTTAGTGAGAGACTGAGTAGTGAAGCTAACTGTTGAGGATCCCTATTATGTGGAGTGACCATGTCACTTGCAGATCTCATGGCTAAGAAAATAGACATTTTCTTGAGATGGAAATGAAGCTATAGCCTTGGAGTGTTTTGGAGGAAGCAAGGCTGTACTGATTGGCTGTGAATGTTAATCACTTCATAGAACACAGGGATAATTTCCAGCATTGTTGTAACTCTTTGGTGTTCATAAAATGAACTAAGTAACCCACTACCACCTTGGGATATGTTGCTTTTTCTTTGTAATTGAATGCTCAGACTTCTTGCATAATAGTGTTGAGAAATACTGCATTGAAATGAGCTGTAATGATGAAGGAAACACTTCTGCCATGGCTCTGTTAATTATCTCCTTTGGTTCACAGAGGGCGTTTGTGAGATCTGGTTGACCAGTGAAGACACAGGGGCCTATGGCAGAGATATTGGCACGGACCTCCCCACACTCCTATGGAAGCTGGTGGAAGTGATTCCTGAGGGAGCAATGCTCAGGCTTGGCATGACAAATCCACCCTATATTTTAGAGCACCTGGAGGTAAGTAATGCACCCATTCACATGGTGACACAGACCATGTGCCACCCTTGTGTGTAAGCCCACAATACCAGGAATCAATTGAGACTTTCAAACCCCCTTCTCTGTCAAACTATATGATTTGTTTCTGCTTCCTATTTCCTTATTGTTTACTGCTTAAAATTTTAAGTTGCCACTTTATTATGGGGTAATATTTTTTGTTTGTTTTTTAGTGCTGGTACTTGAGCTCATGGCCTGGCCTCTGTCCCTTAGCTTTTATAACTCAAGGCTGATGCTCTACTACTTGACTCACACTTCCACTTCTGGCATTTTAGTACTTAATTGGGGATGAAAATCTCATGGAATTTTCTCCCTGGCCTGATGAGATCCTCAGATTTCAACTTCTTGAGTAGCTAGATTACCGGAGTGAGCCACTGCTGCTCAACTCTTATTATGACTCTTTTTGTAGCTTTGTTGTCTTTCCAGCTTCCAATGTATAAGTTTCACTCACTTCCTTCAAGTTGAGTCCTAGCCTGCTTTAGAGCTATTATCTGTACCCCTTTATGCCTTGCAGTGTGGATAACAAGACTCAAGTTTGAGGATGATTTTCAATTCCATCCCTTTGTCTAGAGGTACTTAGGATCAAGGTGGAACCAAAGGAATATGGAGCTTAATATTCTCCCATTAATTCATCTGTGATCACTGGGAACAAAGACAGAGTGAAGCTCCTCTCTTTGTTTTTTTGTGTGTGTGTGTGTGTGTGTGTGTGTGTGTGTGTGTGTGTGTGTGTGCGCGTGTGTGTGTGTGCGCGTGTGTGTGTGCGTGTTTTGCCAGTCCTGGGGCTTGGACTTAGGGCCTGAGCACTGTTCCTGGCTTCTTTTTGCTCAAGACTAGCATTCTGCCACTTGAGCCACAGTGCCACTTCTGGCCTTTTCTATATATGTGGTGCTGAGGAATCGAACCCAGGGCTTCATGTATACGAGGCAAGCACTCTTGCCACAAGGCCATATTCTCATCCCCAAGCTCCTCTCTTTGATTTCAGTTTTATATCCATGAGCCTTTGTCAGCCTATTAAAAAGGGACACATTTCCAAGGAACTGTTGTCTCTGATGACAAATACCACAAACATTTTAGAGAAAAAGAACATGTCAGGACCCATCTTTATTATTTGAGAAATAATTACCTTAGACTTATATTACTAGACATGTGATCTAAGTAGTTTTAGAAAATTGTCTATAAGTATATAAACAAATTGCTTATTTTTAATCACTTGTGTTCTTTGCATTTAGCACATATAGAAAAAATAATGTTCCAACAAACTAAAAGTAATTATAGTTGCTAAAATATAGTGCTTAAATGTAAATGAATACCTTAATGTAAATGTAAATGTAAATACCTTAAATGTAAATGAATGCATTTAAAGATTACTTCTTTTGATTTGATGTCAAGAATCTACAAGGTTTTTGTTGATTAATCACCCTAATATCAACAACAAGTTTTAGAACTTCTTTAAGCAGAGTTGATAATAATCTTGATAATTATAAATATATAGTAAAGAAATTTTGTAATTTCAATCTTCTAATTTACATTTTCCTAGCTAGAATTTTTTAGTATGGGTGTGATTTATGTGTTAAGATCGTGTGGGCTAATTATGATTTACAGTCACAGGCATATCAACTTTTACTTTACACTTTGACTCATCACTTGAAAAAGCAAGTGATTCTTTGTTTAAAAAAATCAAATACGCTAAGCTCTCAGTATTGTTATGTTTACAGTAAATGTGAAGCATAGGATACATCGTGAACACCCAGCAATGCACACTAGTTGTGTCTTTGGTATGGAAGGAAATGCCACCCTTCCTGCAATGAGCAGTTTATTTGGATGGGAAAAAAAAAAAAAAAAAAAGATCTGGGACTATCCATAGTAGCTCTTGCCTCAAAGAACTTCAGAAAGGGAGAAAGCACAAGAGAAAAATATCATGAATGACTCTAAGATGGCCAGCCAAATTACTTCTTGGATTAAATTGATCATTTTAATTGATTTCAACAGTGCTCCAGCAAATATTGACTATAGCAAATCCTAATGCTCACCACCTAAAGCAATGGCATACAGTCCACAAAGTCATAAGAAGATGCTAAATATGAGCTAATTGTTTACCAGGAAAATCCCAGATGCTTAGTTCATAGGTCATAGATGACTAAAACGTGGTTTTGTTTGTTTTGTTTACTTCTTTACAATGCTAGTGATGGAACCCAGGGATTCCTTTAGCATTCTGGGCAACTCCTGTGCCACTAAGCTACATCTCCAGCTTTAAGTGATAGCAAGTTCTGATGGTCACGTACTTTTTAAACCCTTGCTTTAAAATATGATACATGTATACTGTTGACCTTTTTTCCTTCATTGTTACTTTATTGGGGCAAGGGCCTTGTCTTTTCTGTCTGTGGATCTATCTGCATCCTGTAGTATTCACTAAGTCACTATGAAAGAATGAATAAGGAAAAGCTTTCTTCATAAAATAAATCTTATAAATTTTACCACTCAGGCCAGAAGAGGTAGCAAAAGCTGATTAAGTTGGCAGGGTGAGAGTTTTCCACCTAGAAAGCCACTGATCTATCAATGTTTTATAAGCAGGGGATGAGTGATTCAGGCTACCACAAGTAGAATGGTCATTAAAAAAAAAAAAAGGTAAAAACAGTGCAAAGGAAACAATACAGTATACATGACCAGAAGATCCACACAATTTGGAAATAAGAGCTTGTCGGCTCTGACCACTTGGGGAGGGATTTTTTTTTTTAAATATACCTTTGTGGTTCTTCTCATCCTCCTCAGGTTACAGATCCCAGAATGGCCAGTGACCCACAAATGCATCCTATGTAGTAGAGAAGATAATGAGCTCTAGCTGGACCACCTGGCCGTCAGGGAGTTCATGGCCTCAAGGGAGGAAGCTCAAATCTGGTGATCTTTGTCCAGCACTACATCATCCTTCCTCATCCTCCTGTCAGTAGGCTTGGGGCCCCTTTATAGAAATTAATTGATTTATTTGAAGAGTGCTAAAAAGTTTCCCAGTAAGAAAAGAAAAAGAAGTAAGAGAGACAGAAGATAAAAGCAGATGAAAAAAATAACAATTACTGAAGGTGGTGGGTTTTTCTTAACTGAAAGGATAAAAGGAGCCCACTCTTGAAATAACTACTGTGAGTGTTAATACCCTCAGAGTGAGGATTTCTTGAGTATTTTATTGGTTGGCCTCAGCCTTCTTGTGTTTCTAGGACATGCTTCACACAGCACAGTTTAATTACAAAGCACTTCACCAGGCTGTTTTCCTCTTCCTTCATTCTGTTCACTTCACATTTACCTGACTCTCAAGATTTTATAAAGACCCTTTTACCAGCTTTTTAAAAAGAGTTTAAGGGGAAAATTATTTAAAGAAAAACTCTACAATTATTTAACATCATAGTGAGAAAAAGTGGGTCAATTGAGAATGCATTAACTCATAGCAATAGACAGTGCATATTGCTCTTGACATAGGATACACTTGAAAGTTCTATCAATGCCTGGCATCCACTTTTTATAGGAGATATTGAACAAATAAATGCATACTGGATTAAAAGAATAACTATGTCCATAGCGGACAACCAGATAGTAAAGTCTTATTTGGGAACATATGCAGTCCCTGTTTATAGCTTATTCTTGCTTTTTACACACACACACACACACACACATACACACAAACATCTTGATTTATTTTAACGGTGATATTCCTGATAGATGTATCTCAAACATAAATATAACGAATTGATGAATTAGCTTCACTATGCCTATGCATATTGTATATTAAATTCACTTGTGATAATAGAAACATTAGTCTTATATTCAGGATCTTTAAGATATCTTTTTATTCTATCTCTATTTGCTTACCTCCTCAGTCTCATTAAGGTGCTTGTGTACATATATGTATGTGTAAAAATTTCATATTCCTGAAATTTTTATTTTCTCTTACTCCCATTCCATATGATGACAGTTGGTAGTGGTGGTGTTAATCAGATTTACTGATATTTCCTACTATGTGTCTTGATTAATATATTGTTCCTCTAGTTGCAAATAAGTATTTTCCCTGGGTTTACATTTCTGTTGATATTGTTTGCCTAAAAACACTGGCATATTCCTCTTGAGTAAACTCTGACCTAACATAAAGCCAAACATTTGATAAATTTGATCTGTATTATAACTACATTGGTTAGTTTCTCCTCCAGACAACCCATAGCCAAAGTATTAATTCAGAATGAAAATAATACACATGAACTAGATGCATTGAGCTCAGTCATGGAGACACAGTAGCTGCTGCCTATTCAGGCATCAGAAATCACTGGTAACTTTTTTCCATGAAAGGGGAATACAAATAAGAATTCTGATGGTAATAATGGTAATGGATAATAAATCAGTCTGATTTGTTGGGTGCTTAGTATTTATAAGAACTCAGACAGATTGCTTTCTACATTTGATCTTCTTCCTTTGTAAAACAAGCTAGTTTTTTAGATATTATTACCTTCATTGTATTGATTAAAAAGCCACCTTTATAACCACGTAGAAAGGTTATATAACTAGCTAAGCCATGTAGTTTATTTGCCACTTACCTGATTTCTAATCTCTCTTTACCTTTAAATGCTTTCTCCTGCTCTGCTGGGTCTTTCATGAGACCTTCCTACACTCTCACCTCTACAGATTTTTTACCACTCTCCTCTGGGAACCTTCTGAATTCTGTGTGTGGATGTGAATCCAGTCTCCTTAAACGTTACATGTTGGTTTTGTTAGCTTTTTCTTCACGGACGAAAGCTACTCGGGAGGAATGATTTGTTTTGGCTCACAGTCCATTAGGAGGAGGACATAAGGACCGAGAACAACAGCCTGGTGACAAGATGCAGAAACACGAGAAGGGACCAGGGCGAGGTCACCTACACCCAGCACCTTCCTAAACAGTGCCACCAGACGGGGATCAAGCTTTCAACTCATGAGTCTATGGGGGACATTCCAGATCCCACCATTACACTTTGCCCTGGTGTCCCGGCACTCATTGTCATCTCTGAATGAAAAATGCTTAAAGTCCTTCTCCAAGAGTTCCATTAGTCTTTATATTTCCAACATTGTTTAAAAGTCCTTGTTCAAAATCTCTTGTAAGACTCAAGACAAACTCTTACACAAACTCCTAGGCATATACTTCTAAGACATAACGGTACAAAATAAATATTGTCATTCCCAAAGGAAAGAATAGACTAGAAAGGAAGGGTGGAACCAAAGCAAGATGTATACTTAGCATGCAAACATTAAATCCTGTAGCTCTACTTCCAGCATTCCAAACTCATGATATGAGATGAACTCCAAAGGACTTGGGCAGCCCCTACCCCTCTGGCTTTGTCCATTTCATTCTACATGACCTATCTCTCGGTCTAGCTCTGCTTTCTGCTTGCAGCTCTCCTCATCAGACATTCCATGTTCTAGGCATCTCTTAACTTGCCAGGGTCTCTGTTGCCTCTGTAGCTTCCCCCTCATGGGTTTATGTACCACCCTCTCAGGGGATGCCTGTATTGATGCTGACGCTGTCACACTGCCTGGCCTCCAAGAAATTTCTTTCTAATCTGGTGGAAGCCTTCAGATCCCATAACCCTCACATTCTATATGCATCATATGTACAACACCGAGGTCTGCTACCAATTCAAGCAATATCCAGGCCTTGAGAACTTGGAAAGCTGATTGTAGAGAAATACCACCATATTAGGGGGCCCCATACCAACAGAGACTTCAGAACTCCCAAATGAGCCTGCAGTGAATAGAATCCAGCAAATTCCTTAGATGCCCTTAAGATATCTTTCCTATTGTCCCAGTGCCAAGTACTGTGTGTGTGTGTGTGTGTGTGTGTGTGTGTGTGTGTGTGTGTGTGTGTATGTGTATGTGCACGCGCACGCACCATTGCTGGGGCTAGGCACTGTCCCTTAGTTTTTTGGCTCAAGGCTGGCACTCTATTATGTGAGCCACACCTCTACGTTCAGCTTCTTGGTGGTTTTTAGAGACAAGACTCTCATGGATTCCTGCCTGGGCTGGTATCAAATCACACCTCAGATCTCAGCCTCCTGAGTAGCTAGGAATTTAGGCATGAGCCACTGGGCACCTGGCTTGGCTTCCCTTTTAATTACCTTAACTTTTGGGGCAGCCACACTGTTCTTGGCCCTGCCCTTTGAAGAATGTTTTTTCTATGCAAATTCCAAGTTTGCTAAGCCTTTCCACTCTGCTTTTTTGCTCACAGACCTCATTTTGATAAAAGCAGCCAGCAGCAATCATGCCATGGCTTTAGTGTTATGCTACCTTGAAATCTCTTGTGTCAGATTAATTAGTCCATCATTCACTTTAGTCTCCCTCAAAGTCTCAAGGCATAGACAAAATGTAAACAAGTTCTTTGCTGGACAGTGAAATTAATGACCTCTAGTCCAATTCCAAGGAGCATATTTTTCCCTGTTCGCATTCTTGTTATCACCTCTACTCTTCTGAGTTCTCATAAACCTGACTATGCTATACTTACATCCTTCTCAGTCTTTTCTAGCCTGTGTCTCTAGACATTCCCAAATTCCTCTTACCCATTAGCTCCAAAAACTTCTGAGACACGTTTTCAGGTAGTGATAGCAGTAGCCCTACTCCCTATTTCTGCTACTTAGCATTTTCATCATTAGGGCAAGGTTCTGGACACAATGACTTAAAGGAGGAAGGATTTATTTTGGCTCATTATTTCAGAGGTTTCAGTCCATCCTGGCTAGAAGGGAGTGATAGAGAAGTTCACATCGTGGCCATCTGGAAGTTTAGGCAAGACAGAGGGCTCAGACATAGTGGTCTTTTTACCTCCTTCAAGTAGACTCTGCCTCCTAAAGCTACTTGCACCTTCTAAATAATGCTACTAGATGAGGGTCAAGTTTTCATCCCATGGCCTTGTGGAAGACATTCCAATTCCAAACTATAAAATTGCCTCATTTGTCAATTTCTTTCAGTGCCTTGCTAATACATACTTACTCCATGTATACTAAGTGATGTAGCTCTAAGTGTAGCTTATTAGCTGTTCCTTGGCCACGTGTCTTAGGTGTTGAAGCTGCTTCATATCTGTCTTAAGCATCAAGTTTCAGAAGCATTTGGGATTGATTCACATGTATGTTTCTCACTTATGGGTCACACTTCTGTGAAGATGTAATTGACAGTGGGGAAACTTGGAGATTCATCTTATTTCACTTGCTAAAATAACTCACAATCGCATTTTTAGGCCAATGTAGAGTACATGAGTTCTAAGTATGAGTATTGAAATTGTAGATTTTCTAAACCCTTAACTTCTTTCTTCTTATTATTCATAACTTTACCATTATTTATGATCCCCACTAGAGAAGGCAGCAGTAGATAGGCAAGGAAGAGAATTTAAAATCAAGCAATTTGTCTGGGCATTAGTTTTCTGGATTGGATCATAGGAAAAATATATTAAAGCTGTTGAACAGTAAGAAAAATGGGAAGTATCTATGGTATTGAGCTATTTCTAGTGTTCCTGTATTATGAATAATTTAGTGTATCTTTCTTTAAGAAACCTATATGTCTCAAAATTGTATCATAATTTTAGTGATCACTTCTAGATGCCCCATAGAGGTCAAGTAGAATAATCTAGAGTGCAACTGATTATTATTAAAGACTAATCATATACTAAAGTCATAAATTAAAGCAATATTCATATATTACTTTGTAAAACTTTGTCAGAAAATATTGGCTCTAATATTCACATTATTATTATACTATCTTTTATTTGCCATAAATTTAAATATATAATTTTAAGACTTATATTTAATGTAAGTTTTTTTTGTCATCATGAGGTTACTTACAAAGAATGATATTTTAAATATTCTATCTGTTTTTTGGTCTGGAACTCTTTTAATCATGATAGCAATTAGCCCCCTGCTACTCTTTGTTTGTATGCTTACTTCTAGTTAAATGGCCTTCTAATTGTATACTTACCAGAGTGAAAGTATCTGGTAAAAGACAGTAGATATCTGTCAAGGACTTTTGTTTCATGGTAATTTATGAACATTAATGTTTGTCTTGGCAGACTGTTTTTCACAGTGCTTCAGAGTTTCAGAACGATAGCAAACTCAATACCTGCTGTGCTTATTTTTCATCATAGCAATACAGAATTCCCAAACTGAGCTCAGTAAAGTGGGATTTTTACACATTTTTTTCCTAAACATTTACTGTCTAGAATAATAGAAAACTATGAAAATACATTCTGTGCTGTTATATAACAAATCATTTCCAGTTATAGGTGAATAAAAGGACATGCTAGATTATACATTTTGAACAAGAAAATGGCAAAGGAATATTCTTCGTTTCTGTTATCCACATAGCTTTTGTGACTTGTCAGTGTGTGGTTTGATCTGACTGTGGACACCCATTTCCTTACTGGTTATAATTATTGCCTCTGTTTCATTCTCATCCTGTGCTGTGGTTAGGATACAAAATGTGCCCATGGGCTTATGTGTTCACTGCTAAGCTGGTGGTGCCATTTAAGAAAATTTTGAAAACTTTAGGAAATGGGACCTCGCTGGAGAAAGGTCACTGGGGTGGGATTTTGAAGGTTATGCTGGTTCTCAGGCCACCTGTCTCTCTCTGCTTCCTGATGCCCACCAAGCAAAAAGCTCTCCTCCATCACAGCTCTCATTATCACCATGTTCTGCCCAAGTGTATGGAGTTAGTGGACCAAGGCTGTTACCATGAGCTGAAATAAGTCTTTCCTTCTTTAGATTGTTTCTCTCAGGTTTTTTTTTTGGCCAGTCCTGGGCTTGGACTCAGGGCCTGAGCACTGTCCCTGGCTTCTACCCGCTCAAGGCTAGCACTCTGCCACCTGAGCCACAGCGCCACTTCTGGCCATTTTCCGTATATGTGGTGCTGGGGAATCGAACCCAGGGCCTCATGTATGTGAGGCAGGCACTCTTGCCACTAGGCCATATCCCCAGCCCTCAGGTATTTTGTCACATCAACAAAAAGTAACTAATATACATGACATCCATGAATAAATGTCAAAAGATCAGTGAAATCCCTCAATGTGGGAACTAAAATATGTGCTAATCTGGAAATTGGGAAGGATGGAGGAATCCTCAGATTGTAAAATCATTTATATACATTTCAAATGTCAAGCTTTATTGAGAATATAATCCTTAATTTTGCCATAACCCTCTTTTGGAAGGGAAGAGATGAGGGGAAGAGATGGTCCAGCCAACTGATTGGCTACTGAACAATTTGACTACTTCTAATGAAAGACCAAACTGAAATGTTGTTGCCCCCAAAGCAAGGTGGTAGATATTGCCAAACATTCTATACCATCAGCTTCCCAGTTTAATCTGGCTCTCAGGGTCTGCAGACCTTAAGTCACACCCTTTCACTGAATGAATATGCCTCTCTGCCCATACTTTCGTTTCAGCCTCTGTTTCTATGGTGCTTTGGTCCCCATGTCCTCACCTATCTAACCATAATTGTAGCCCTATCCAGGTAGCTTGAGCTTTCTTTCAACAAAGCAACCCTCCACAATCATGTGCATCATTTATTGCTTCCTATTACTGAACCTCAGTTTATAATATTAATTAAGTCCAGCATCATAACTGCTTGAGTCTGAAGGACCCAGAATAGAGACAACTCAAATAAATAGACTTGATCTCGGAACACATTATTCTTGGTTGCTGATATATTTTATGCTTAATATCCATGATATATTTCCAGAGGTAATTGTACTATTTTGTGGGTGAATATTTTTAACTTTTTTATTAGCATGTATTTTTTATACAGGGTCGATTTTATTGTGACATTTTCATATGTGTAGACCATGTATTCCAGTCAATCTTATCACCTCTGTCATTCTCCTTCCTTATTTCCTAAAACAATTTCCATACATTTTATTCTATTTTCATACACACCAAACAATTTACTTTGATCATTATGAATACTTATTTTGTCAAAAGTATTAGGTATCTGTCTTCCTGAGGATTATAGTGGGCAATGCCTGGCCTAAAAATTGTTTTGTAGACATTAATGTTTTATGTAGAGAGGCCTTCTCTATGGACCACACTATAATTTCCAGTTCCAATTTCTTAGTTACCATCTATGCACTGGCATCTAGACCTCAGGGAATACAAATAGCCAAGACATTTTTGGTACCATATGATGCTTTCTTCCACCTTGCAGTATAAACTTAAATTCCCAACCATTATTATTATGACTTTGTTTTTCTTATATTGGCCTAATTTTTGTATATTTGCTTATGAAATATAAGGAGACATGAATGCTCTATTCCAGTAGAGAGGCTTTCCTGGGAGAAAAAGAAGAAAATAGCAACACAATGTATGTCAAGTAGTATGTGAAAAGCCTAGGCAAATCTAAAAGACAGTCTCCCTTTGTGCTCCAGGCTGGCTTCAAACTTATAGGCCTGGCTCAGTCTTCCAGGTTCTGGGAGTAAACCCCCATACCCGCCTTAGCAAATCTTTATAGAAATCGATGTCATAATCAAATATCTGGAGCCCTATCTTATTGTTTATACCTTTTAATAAAAAGTACTCTTAAAGATAGACAGATAGGTGATAGCTAGCTAGCTAAATAGATGGTAGACGTATTTCATTATAGCATACATACAGAATGAGAATTTACATATCTCAATTATGTCACACACATATTTCTACTTGATCTTCTAGTATCCCACTGTGCATTTCCATTTCTGTAGGAGGGCATTGGATGTAGATATGGTTTAATTTGCATCTTAAGAAGCACTTTACTTTGCCAGTCTTTTGAATATTTTATTTCAGGGGAGTAGCTAAGAATGCTTCCATGTCACCTGTAAAAATTAGTGTAGTTCAAACTCCACAATGTACCCTTTGGAAGATTTATCTTCCTCATTAATTTAGGCATTCATTTACAGGCCATTGAGAAAAGCTGCCACTGACTTTGTACTCCCCAGCACAGAGAATGACTAACACAGATGACAACCCATACACCTTGCTTTATACATTTTTCTCTTGATTCTAAGATCTTTTGTCTATTGATTTCTTTGTTCTGATAGCCTCTGGAAGGCTACCTTAGGCACTTGCTAATTCAGCACTTAATATGAAATCCTCATATTTTATATCTGGTGGGTAATGGAATTTTCAGGTGATTCATGGTGTAAAACAGACAGTGTGGCAGTGAAGTTAATGGTTTGTGGAGTAGTGGAGGACATTCTGCATGGCTGTCAGAAAACAAAGCTCATTTCTTTAGTCCACTTGTGTTAGTTTTTGGAATATTACTTGGCTGTTGTTTTTAGGTCTATTACATATCTTTTCTTCCACATCATCGTTTTCATGTCACAGAAATAATTCATATGAACCTGTCAAACTTTCAGATTAAGTTGTCACAGAAATTATCCATTCTTATTTTTTATTTATTCTTCATTGTCAATTAACAGTAAATAATGATTGTGTTCTAAGTTGGAAACATTAAGGGTTTTTGTTATATTATCCCTACCAATAACCAAGAATTCCTTTTTCTGCATGTTTTATAGAAAAACTATCAAGTAGATTACAGTGAGGGCAGTCTGTGTAAGAGATTATGGTGAGCACCATCTACTTGGAACAAATGATTTCATCATGAGAGTTTGTACCTTTTGAACTAGAGAAAACCAAAAACTGATTGTTGAGAGCAGTGTTGAAAGTTTTCCAAATGGGCCTTAGTTTGAGAAGGGAAATGTCTATTGTTCTTTTTGATAGCACGTGTTAGTGGGACTTTTTGAAACATCACCATGGAAATTTTGATACATATGATGCGTTTTTTGCTTTGGAGGAAAATGTTCTGGATACATCCATCTCTTAATATTTGGCAATAAGGAAGAAATGCTCATAGATACACGTTTAAAGCTTCATATTATATCTGAAAAGCAAGCATTTATCCTTTTTTGTCTTGCCATGTTATATTAAATTAAATATCAGTCTCTATTCTCATTCATTAAAATTTCAGACTTTAGTATTTTAGTTATTTGTCCACTGTATCTTCATCCTTCATTTTTTCCACCTCAACAGATCCTGCTAATTTTTTTTTTTTTTTTTTTTTTGTGACAGACTTGGGGCTTGAATTTAACGCCTGGTGCTGTCCCTAGGCTTTTTTTTTTTTTTCCCCTCACTTGAGCCACAGTTCATCTTCTGGCTTTTTGGTAGTAAATTGGAGATAACAGTCTTAAGGATTTTGCTGCCTTGGCTGGTTTTGAACCTCAGCCCTCAGATTTCAGCCTTCTAAGGTATCTAGGATTACAGGCATGAGCCACCAGTACTCAGATAATTTGTTATTCTTTTTCTATTTCTCCACTACTGCCTTTATATTAGTTTTATTACTGTAGCAAAGTAGCACAAACTAGATATGCTAATAGAATTTAATTGTCTTGTGGTCTGGATGCTGAAAATTGAAACTCAGAGTATTGACAGAGCTAGTCTTTCTAAAGCTCTGAGAGAGTCTATTCAGTTCCTCTCCTAATTTCTGATGGTTGCTGGAATTTATGGACATATCTCTTAAATATATATATATCTCTTAAATATATATACACGATATTTATAGATACAGATAGATACACCAGTCTTAGTCTTTGCATGCTTCCTCTGTGTGTGTGCAATGTCCTCTTATATGCCAGTTCTTGAATCAGATAGCACTTTAATTCATTATGACCTCATTTTGACTTGATTCCATCTGCAAAGCCCCTATTTGAAATAAGATCACACTGACAGCAATGGAAGCTTAGGACTTCAACATACACTCTCAGGGGACATAATTCAACACGTTATGTATTCCTGTGGCAAGTAGATATTCTTTAGTGTGACATTTTTATTCCCTTGGTTTTTTTTTGTTTGTGTGTGTGTTTTAAAAAAATGATTGCTTTAACTATAACAGTAAACACCTTAATTCATAAATCTAGTTTGGATTAATATCAACTTAATTATAATAGTACATAACAACATTGCTCTTATATAAATCTCTTTCTCCCTTCTTTGTGATGTTACTGGCATAAACATTTCAACTTTAGACAGTCTGTGCTCATCCACACAGATTTATAATTAGTGCTCTACACAGTTGTCTTTTAAATCAGATTAAGATAAAAACTAGAGTGGCAAACAGAAACCAAATTTATGTTGTCTTTTATGATTGATCATTCAGTTGCTGTTATTGGTGGCTTTTATTTCTTTATGTAGATTAGACTTTCTTTCCAGTGCACTTTCATCTCTAAAGATCTGGGTTTAGTGTTACTCCTAAGGCAGGTCTGCCGAGAATGGATGTTCTCAGTTTCATTTATATGGGAATGTCTTAATTTCTTCTTCTGTTTTGATGAATAGCTTGTCTTGATAAAGAAATCTTGGTTCATAGTCTTTGTCTGACATCATTTTGTGTCATCTACTGATGTTTGTTCTCTGTGGTTTCTTTTGAAATATGAACTGTTAATCTTATTTCAGATCCCTTATGACAAGGTGCCTCTCTTGCTGCTATCCCTACTTAACCCTTTGTCTAACACTTTATAGTTTAGATAAGTTACATACTTTTGAATCTATCTTACATAGAATTTCTAAGGCTTCTATAGTATGTAGATACCTAGTGAGTTCACGAAGCACAAATGGGAGAATCATCAGGTTGGGGCACGAAGTGAAACCCTAGCTTGAAAACAACCAGAATCCTGAAAATAAACTCCCACCTCCCTTGCCCACCCCCCCAAAAAAAGACAGTGTGTTTTTCATTTCTTTTTAATTTTTGTACCTCAAGCCAGTTAAATTGTCTTTGAGTTTACTGATGGACTCTTGTGTTTGTTCACTTCACCTATTGAGTCAGGGTGACTTTTCATTTCAGTTCTTGTACACTTTGTACCAGAATGTCATCTGGTTCTTTTTTAGAATTCCTATCTCATTAGGGATATTCTTTAGTCACACATCACTCTTCATTGCTTTAGAAAGTGTTTAATACTTTACAAAATGTTTTTCTTTAGTTCTTTGAGCGTATCTAAAATGCTGAATTAAAGTCTTTGTCTAGTAAGGCTTTCTCTCATACACAATTTCAATGGACTGCCTTTTTCCTCTTTGTGGAGGCCCATTCTCATCTTTGTGGGTATGATTTTGTTGTTATTGCTAAAAATTGGAAGTTGGCAATAATATAAGAACAGATTTGGAAATCAGATTCTTTTCCCTCCCCAGGGCTTGTTATTGTTTTGATTTATTCATTTATTTTTTTTTTTTAGTTTTCTGAAATAACTCTTTGTCATATGACCAGTGAATTCTGCAGCCAGTTAAGTTATGACTGAATAGAGGTATGATTGAACAATTTTCTGAAGTGTTTGGAATCGACAACTTTCTCAGATTTTGTCATAGGGGCCGTATGTTGGGTAATACAGCTTCCTTCAATGCTTAGGCACCACAACTCTTCCTTTGCCTTCATTTCCTGCCTGTGCAGAGTCTCGGCTTTAGACAAAGGCTGGAGCTTAGCACCTTCCTCAGGTCTTCCTCACACCGTTCATGTGCACAGTGTGAACATGGTTTTCTGTATTCACTGGATGTTATTCCTTTTCAAAGTTCCTCATGAATATAACATACCCTGTTTCTTTTTGTTTAAGCTTTTTGCTTTGTTTATTGTTTGGTCCAGCTGTTATTCACAGACTCTGGTAGCCATGATGATAAATAATTAAAATTTATTATTTTTAACAAATGCCCTGTTCTAACTGAGTGATAGCCAAGTCACATGAATAAGCAACTATACCAGCAGAATCTTTTATTGATAAATCAAATAATGATATTTTTCTGGGAGTAGAACTTTGAAGGAGCTCCAGCCCTATTGTGTTCTCTTCATTGGCTGGCAGACTTGATTTTTTTTAATGATTGATGGCTCTTTCCTGGTTACCAAGGCTACCATGGAATCAAGTTGGTGTTACCATGATTTATCTGAAATAGACTCCTTCTATTTCTATAAGTCCTTGTTGATTTCTAGAATTCTCTTGAGAATTGTTTCTGGCAACTTCTGATAGTTCCCTCATTGTGTTTTTGAAGAGAGGAGTTTAGAGGTCTTCATCCCACCCATCCTGCTGACACTAGTAAACATTATTTATTCCTAGAAATGGGTTAGCTCTTTATCTGTCAGGCCATTTGTGTATGAGATAAAATCAGTTTTCTTGCTTAAATTTTGTATTCCATGTCAGAGCTGTCAGCCAACCCTCATGGTACCATCTGCCCTAGCAAAGATTTTGAGGAAGCATTCCTGTTTTTAGTGGGTTATTGTCAACAAAAATCACTATTGACTAAGCCCCCATCACAGTAAACAGAGATTTGCAACCTAAAATATACACTTTGTTATATACATACAACTCTGGATACCGTACCAGAAATAACATACATACTAATGGAAGTTACATGATTTGTTTCTCTTTTTAATAGGTACTTTCATTAAAAACCATATTAAATATTATTTTATTCCTCTTCTAATAGACCATGAGAGGTGTTATAATTGCTGTGTCCTACAGTAGAAGCTGATATTGGTCTAGAGTTATAAGCAGCTTCATTTTAAAAAATGGCTTCCTCTTCATTATGCCATATTCTGTCATCTGCCTGATTCTGGAAAGTTGTGAACATCCACCCATTACACATTTGTTAATCAGAAGAAGACATTTGCTTTCGATTCTACTTTACTAAATTAAAGAGATACAAAATTTGAAATTCATAGCTGTAAGCTACAGAATTTATAATGAAGTGCTGGAAAGCATTGATATTTTGGGGATATTCAATTTCCCAAATTAAAAGCCATTTTGCGATTTGCAGTACATTGTTTTACTACCATGCAATTAAATACAGATTTTAATGAGCCTCAATTTTATTACCAACATGTTTGTTATAACTTTATGATGGCTTTATTTTATTATCTTTTCCAACTGGATAGATTATTGTTATATGAAGTATTTACAGAAGTAGAAGATTTGAATCTGAATCAATTTTGTCTCTAATCTGGCAAGTTAGTTGAGTCATGATCAGTCAGTCTTTCTACATCTGAGTCTTTTTGAAAAGGGAACACCATTTTGAACAAATTTAGCTAAATGAGATAGGTCCTTGGTCTTGAATTTTGAGCCTTTGAAATCCCCTAACTCATTTTATTAGATTATCTTAGAACTTTAGAGTGAAATTTTATTTTTGCTGTCAGAGAATTGTTGTGTCGCCTCATTATCTGGTATTTGGTATGAGATACCATCTCAAAACTTGTTCTGACAGTTGTGTATTGGATTTGTATAATCTAGTGTCAAAGACCCCATGGACACAGAGGCTTATGTTTCTATAGTGAGCATAGGGGCTCCTTTCTCTGGGTTGAGTCTGAAACTAGGATTTAAGGCCTCCAGCCCAAATGCTAAGGCTTCTATCTGACAGGTCTGCTCACTGACACCAATATACCAAATAAACATTGAGCCCATCTTCAGCCATCCTCAGGGTACAGACTTGAGCTAGGTTAAGCCTAAGCAGTTAATGAAAAAGGTATGCAGGATTTTGGTGAGTATATTTTGATCATTGTTGCCTGGTGGGCTGTATGTCCTGAGCAGGAATTCTGCTGTTCCCTTCCTGTCTGTCCATCCTGGTGAAGATGGTATCAATAAATTCTGTCCCTCCTGGAGTCCAAAGTGATTGCAAAGTGACTATAGAAAGAACACCTGAGAGCAAAGACCCATACAAAATTGAGGCAGAAAGGCCAAGCCCTTCTCCTGTTTTAAGTTCATTCCAAAGCCCAAGTAAGAAGTCTGTGCTTTTCAAAAAAGGTAATTTAAGTACCTGTTTAAGTCCTCCTCCAACGTATTGTGTGTGTGTGTGTGTGTAATATGATCCTCCTCACTTGTAAGTGCTTTTCTTGCTGCAAATTTAGTGTAAAAAGAAATTCACAGAAAGCCATCTCACAAAGACCTTTGTATTAGTCAAGGTTTGACTGCTGTGCAAACAGACACCTAGTTCCCGAAGAGATGACTGGTTTTTTTGGTGGCTAAGCCTGGAGTCCTTAGACGTAGCCCTCTGGCAGTCACTCTCTGGGCTCTCCAAGCCTGTACGTTTCCCGGGGTGCCTACCACTCTTCTTTTCTACTGTCTGTATTTTATCTGTATCAGTTTCTTTGTTCCCAAGTCTTTCAGATTTCTTGAAAAATATTTGAAGAGGAAAGCAAGATAAATAGTATTCTATCTCTATTCCTCCTTCCTCTTCTGCGATCCTAGCCTATATTGGCCTCTGTTTATTCTATTCGTTTTAGGTATATCTTCTGAACACAAGTTACTTACCCTTAAGTTAATCCGTGGTCTTCAGTGCTACATATTGTAAGATCCACCCCCGGGAGGGCTCCATGCAAATGCCTCCCACCTGTTTAAGTCTGCACCTAGTACCTTTTACTTAGGTAACCTGCAGGCAGTTACTCCTCTTCCTCTGAGGTCACATCCAGTCCACCTGGCCATACCTCCCACCTTTCCCTATATAATCTGGCTCAACACAAGTCCTCGCTCTCTTTACTTTTCTCTCTTACTCCCTTTCATGTTCTCTCTTTTTCTCTTCTTCCTTCCCTCTGTTTCCATCCCCACACCTCCATGTTGTGTGGGCTGGCAGTTTGCCTTCCCCCCAGTAAACTCGTCTCTGCCTGAACCATGTGGTGGGTTTCCTTTCCGGAGAACCTTACATCTGGTGCTGTGACTGGCGAGGGGATAGAGTCAGGCGTCACTGGATCTCCTCATCCCCCTTCTGAGGGTTAATCTGCCTCCTTGACTGCCCTTCTCACATGAAACTGCTGAAAGCCAGAGGAACCTCACCTTGGACTTCTCGCTTTTACCTTTACCACTGTTGGCTATGCGTCTCCCACACCATCCTTTCTACGTCTGGTGAGTCACTTGTGTGTACAGGTCTTCTGTTTGTCTGCCTTATTGGGCTCCTTTGTCCTCACCAGACTACTCCATAAAGTCAAAATGCCTCATAGGCTAGAAAATCAGTCTCAATGCCCCAACTTTTTGGCTTGTGCTCTCGAGAGTGCAATGCAGGCTGGGTTCCAGGGACCCCCTCTAGGTTCCCTCTCAAAGACTAGCCATTCTGGGTTTGATCAACTCCATAAGCTGAAGGAAAAAGTGAGCAATTTTGGAGAAATAACTCTGACTCGTGAGACTTCTTCCAAGCTTCATTCAAGGACTGGCATCTACCACTAAGAGACTGCTGCTTGCTACCTCCTTTCCAAGGGGCCACATCTCCACCTTTTACTCCTAATGTCAAGGCCCCTTGCCATCAGGAAGTAGCCAGAGTCTATGTCCTTTTTCATAATTATTAAAAGGCCAGAATGGTGCACCTAGGAGGGCACCATACAGATGCCCCCCACCTGTTTAAATCTGTGCCCAGTACCCGCATTACCTCGGTAACTGGCACACCTAGAGGCAGTTACCTCCTCCTCCTGTGAGGTCACATCCAATTCACCTGGCCATACCTCTTGCCTTTCCCTATATAATCCGCCTCAACACGAGTCCTTGCTCTCTTTACTTTTATCTCTTACTCTTTCATTTTCTCTTCTTCCTTCCCCTCTGTCTCCCCACACCTCCATCTTGTGTGGGCTGGCAGTTTGCTCTCCCCCCAATAAACTCTTCTCTGCCTGAACCATGTGGTGGGTTTCCTTTCCGGAGAACCTTACACATGTCTCTTCTCTTTAGCAAGCTTGCTACATTTCAGATCTCAAGAAAGAAAAAGTGACAACACAGAACTAGGTGGTGCTGATGATCTGGCGTAAGGGCCATATTTGTTGCTGATTTGTAAGGATCATGAGACAGATTGTCACACTTCTGTAGGTATGGTGTTCTCAAACACTTAACGAGCATTTTTACAGCTACCATGTGTAAAGAACATTAGATAAAGTATCATCAGTGCTTTGTGAAATGCCTAATCCACTTAAGATTTTATATAACTTAGAACCTGTATGTCACCAGTAGTAGAGAAGCATTGGTAGAGCAATTTAATATATGCAAAAACATCCAGAGCCTTGAGTGTCACTTAGAGGATGCTAATAGTTTTTAAGTTATCAATGTTATAAGGGAATTTCTTTAACTTTAAAACAACATATTATATCTGCAACTATACCTTGTTCTATACTTTTTGTTTATAAATGTACTTTTTGGAGCAGATATTGCCAATTTTTATGTATTTTTCTCATCAGAAACGTCATGATTAATAAGGCAGACTAAAGTTTGGAATCATTAGGAAACGAAGAAGTACCCTGTGAGGGAGCAGTGCATGCCAGTGGGAAACGTGAGACTTTCTAATTGCTGTGCAGGATTGTTGACCCACACAGCAGTCACTGTGAGAACTAGCAGCACATTTCTTCTTCATTAAATCAAGCTATATTTATAAAAAGGATCTGTAGCACAAAGCAAGAAAAGCTTTCTGCAGTTGAAATCTGCTACTTGGGTGGGAATAAATGAATCTATGTAGGTAACTCGTAACAACCGGGCCACAACTTCTAGACTTTGATCTAGACCACAGGCTTGGTATCCACCACTACCTCCTTCCTCTCCTTATTTTTTTCTTCCTTTTTCTTTTTAACTTCCATTGTAATATAAGAACCATAAAATACAAAGCTCTTGTGTACAATGAACCTAGCACAAAAACTCAAGCCTGTAATTCTAGCTACCTAGCAGGTAGAGCTTAGAGGATCATGGCTCCAGGCCAGAACAGGCAAAACAGTTCAAGACTCCATCTCGACCAATGGCTGGGCATGGGGGCATGTGCCTATTATACTAGCCATAGAAAAACAGAGTGGCTGGGCAGAGTAGCCAACAAGTCTCATCCCTAGCAACACAAGGAAGCACAAGTACACAGATCTCAGTCCAGGCATGAATCAAGACACTTACCTCAACAATACCTAACGCAAGAATAGGCTGAAGATATGGCTCAAGTGATTTACTGCCTTCATAGCAATCCCCATGACTACCTGACTCTCGCTTTTTCTATAAAACAAAATAATGCAGAACATAGAATATGCTAGGTTAGATATGTGATGGCAGATTTAATAACTGGATCATATATTCTATTAGAAGATGTGGGTACACTTTAGCTAAATTTATAATATAAAGCTGCAAACTGTGTTTAAGAGGCCATTCTGTATTTGAGAATCCAAAGACAGATTTTAACTGTAGTTCTCTAATTAGTATTAGCTATGTGACTTGGGGTAAGCTGTAGGACTCTTCTAGACCTTCACTAAAGAAGTGGTGGGAGTTTAGTCAATATGATCTCTTATGTTCTTTCCAGTTTCCTCACTCTATGACTTTAAAATATCACTTCAAATTAACAAACATGTTTTAACTCCTTACATATGTAATAAATCAATAATCTGATGAAATCTCATTGAATCCAGAAGAGAAAATAAATAGTTATAGATTCAAACTCACAGAATTACATCTAAACTTTTTAAAGTGTGCTAAGATGATATAGACCTTACTAAACCAAAATGGTGTGCTTTTTAAAATAAAACACTAAAACCTTGACAAGCAGCTTCTTTGGTTTTGTAATGTATCACAGATGTGGCTCCTCAGCTCCTGCCTACTCCAAATCCTAAAGGGCATTGCACATGAATCCTTAGAGAAGTTCAACTTTGAACTGGCTTTGCAAAGTCAGCTTGAAACAGAGTCAGCTAGATCTTCAGATCTGCTGTGGTCAGAGCCGCCTTCGTCGTGGGGTTTTCTTGAAGTTATTAGTAGGTGCTGCACCGCGGGGGGGGGGGGGGGGGGCTTCCATTACTGCCAAAGGTGGACACTTTCTTTCACAGTGTTGTCATTTCAAAACTTGATTCCTTCATGACATCCAAATTGAGACCAACCGGGCCTGGTATTATAATTTTTCTTACTGTAGAATTGTATAGTTATATTAGGCAATGCCAAATAGTTGGTGAATATATAAACAGGAAACAGATGCTAGACATACAGATATTTCAGAGTTCTGCTGCTACTCTGGGTTATAGATGAATTAAACACTGACATGGTACTTACCACTCTTCACATTATTTACCATATTCAGTGATCTTCTTACATCTTGTTTACCTCATCAACAATCTTGCTTTTTTGCCTGTATGTTCTTATACCAAGATCCTTCCATTTATATTTCCTGCCATAGCTTCGATAACAGACTCGTGCCTTGATGCTCAGATTTTTATGGGTTGAGATGGGATCTTTCAACCTATTCTACCTAGGATGGCCTGGAAGTATAATCTTTCCAATATTAGCCTCCCAAGTAGTTAGACTACAGGCCAACAGATTTCTTACATAAAAACAGAACAATGAAAAAACAAATAAACAATAAACAAAACAACAAAAAAACAACATAAAAAATAGAACAATTCGCAGTCTTCAGTGCAGAAATTTAAGTATGAATATTCTAATGTTGAAGTTTTATCTGGTGGTAGTAACATGACAAGTCATTCAATACAATCAGGACCAGATCATGGGTCTAAATAATGAATGTGTTGCTTGCTTCATGTAAATACATTGAATTTCAGTAAAGTTATGCTGATGTTCATCTCATCAATAAAATCTGCCATTTTTATATAAGGTGGCAGAGGTTTATTGGAGAGGGGTCCTAAACAGTAATGTGAAGAGTAGTGATTGTCTAGAAAAGATGGACTGCTCTAAATTTCTTCAGCTGTATTGTGAAATCGGGAAGAACCAATCGTTAGCAGAGCTGGCTTGGAGGTGGGCAGTTGCATTCTAGGCTGAGACTGTCATTTAGGTAAGATGGCAGATCTAAGGCAATAGGGATACGGGGTTGGTGTATACGGAGGGGTGGGTGGAGCACTGTTTCTGAAAGCCAGCAATGAAGCAGAATGTGGAATGACCCGAGTCCTCCTCTGAAACTAGTTAAGAAGCTTGAGCTGTTTTGTGGACCAGTGCATACTGATGACAATTTGCTTATTACCTCCAATGTTTTTTAGATAATGTGTCCCCTCCTCCATATTCAGGTTGACATTGAAGTTTTTCAGCGTATATTTACATAGTTGCAATAATCTCTGGCATATTTTAATTATAGAATTTAAGATAAAGCTATTATATCGGGCTGGGGCTATGGCCTAGTGGCAAGAGCGCCTGCCTCATACATGAAGCCCTCGGTTCGATTCCCCAGCACCACATATACAGAAAATGGCCAGAAGTGGCGCTGCCGCTCAAGTGGCAGAGTGCTAGCCTTGAGCAAAAAGAGGCCAGGGACAGTGCTCAGGCCCTGAGTCCAAGGCCCAGGACTGGCAAAAAAAAAAAAAAAAAAAAGCTATTATATCATTCATTTAAGTATATTTTGGAAAGCATGAGAAACAGGAAGATTTCCACCACCTTTTCTTTTTTTCTAGGACCTCAGATTTATTTTTACCTCTTCCACACAAGTCTGTTCAATATAGAATATTTTTAAGCACAAATGTCTTCTGTTGGTCGCTGCTTACCATTGTTCTCTATCAAAATACCTGTATAATTTAAAATTAAAACATTGAAGTAACTGGAAACATCGAAGTATTTTTTTAAAGAACATTTTTTGGACTGAATTGTCACCATAAATGATTACTAGTACATATTCATCAAAATATTCCAATATATTCCTTAAGTGTAACTGTAACAATTATTCAATCCTCACCTGCTCCTTTGCTTCCCTTAGAGCTACTTGGAGTTCGAGAACCCCGACTTGCCTGTCAACATTGTAAGGAAGAACTGTGTGGCCAGGACAGTCCTCAGTCTGCTCAGGAACCACAGCAGGCCTGTGAGGATGGTTACCTGCAGACACACAGTAACAAATACCAAGACATTGAAACTGGGCAATTGAGAAGGAAGGGCAATGATGCTTAGGCAAGGAAATCTTTAGTTCATTTTTGACCTTCTTATATGTAATCAAGGATTCAGGGCAATTATTTGAATGGTTCTATTAAATTCAGACACCCAGATAGGACTAGCCCATTTGTTCTTAGTTTCAGTTAGTCTTTTAGTATGTGTCAGGATCGGACTTAGAAGGAATTAGATTTTTCTCTCTTCCTTTCTTTCAGTTGAGGATGTTGCAGAGTGCTGAATGCTCAGTGTATACTCTGTATTTGCTATCGACTTCTTCATCTGGAATTTGTTCTACTTCTTGACAACATGTCTGCAGGGACCTCTTCCTCCCTTTCTAAATAATTTCCGGAATTTCCTTTGGTTAACTGGGCCGACTAGTGAATTCTGTGCAATGATTAAATAGAGACTTAATGAGAAACACAGTCATGTAGGCCTACAGAAAACTAGCCAGGAAAGATGACTGCGCAGTGCACGCCTGGAACCCCTGCACTGGCTGCCCAGGAAGAGGGTGAAGACACCATCCTGGCCTGTGACCAGAGGAGGAAATAAAATGATTAGGGATGATTCTCGTCATACTTTGTCCACCCCATTTGTTCTGTTATATCGCACATTCTGCTAGACTTGTCTTTACCAGATTTCACTTTGGTTAAGAATTCTGTTTTGTATTCTCGGTAGCTAATTTTTGGAACATTAAAGACTTTAGAGTAGTTTATTTGCAAGTAAACTTTTTCTCACCTAATACGGAGGAATTTATTATTTATTTATTTCTGTTAGTTCTAGGGTTTGAACTCAGGGCTTCCCACTTGCTAGCCAGGCAGTCTGACTTGAACCATGTCTTTTATGCTTTGCATAGTTTTGTGTCAGGGTCTCACCTTATGCTTGGGCTGCTGTTCTTCTTATGCTTTCCTTTATTATGGAGAAAGCAGGTATACCACTGTGCCAGCCATCGCTTCAGATAGGGTCTCATGAACTTATATCCAGCCCAGCCTCAATCACAACTTCCTGATTATCTCTGTCTCCCAAATAACTAGGATTTCAGGTGTGAGCTATCATGCCCACCTAATTATCAATAGAATAAACAGCACCTTGTATCTCCTTAACCACTGCCTTTATTTATTCAGTTTTCTATTTAGGTAATTATAATTTATTACTAATATATCTTTATAACACATTTCACTACTAGACAGATATTTTGTTTTAGTAACAGAAAGAGCTGATGTACTACCCAAAGAAAAATCTGCATTATAAAATTAAAATTACCGTTGTATATATAAATTCAAATTCAGATATATGTATCAAATTCCCATTGATATGTATATATTGGATATAAATATATTCATATAAATATTTGACATATTAACAAGTATATATCAAATTCCCTTTTATATAGTCAACAAATTTATTCAATATTTATATTTATATGTGTATGTGTGGATATATATTCATATATTTAAACTTACTTAGGAAACAAAGTAAAGAAGACCAGTGATAGTTAGCCACACAATGTCAGTGGTAGCTAACAGATACTCTATAGAGTGCACTATGTTGCTAAGCTATGGTATTTGGCACATCGTTAAGTGAAGTTTTTGCTTCAGGTATTTCCAATTTCAGAGGGGCTTATTTATTAAGATACAAAGAAAAATCTCTATGTATTGTTTTGGAAGATTGTCTTCCAATGTTTCATTCTTCCCCAACCTCCCAGAATGATTATTATTAACTCCTTCATGAAAATCAATTTGTTTTGCAAGAAACATTGTAGATCAGTCCACTGGAATGATGCTTTTTTGTGACACTTCTCATGGAGCAACACCAGGGGATCACTTCCAGCATTATGCAATGGGCATGCTAATGGATTTCTCTGAGCCTTATATTCAGTCAAGTCAAAACTACTGCTTAGTTTTGCTAAGAACTTTTATGTGAGACAATGAATGTGACACAGATAGTACAGAAGAATGTTGTCAGGGTTTGAATTTGCCTGTCAGAGGTGGTGGAAATTTGGTTTCTAGTGTAGCAGTCTTCAGAGGCGGGCCCTTTGGGAGGTGGTTGAGTCTGGAGCTTCGTCCATCCATGGATGGCTTCATGGGTTACTGTGGGAGTGGCTTTGGTATAAAAGCCAGCTGTGCGATGCCCTCAGCTACGTGATGATACAAGAAGGTTCCTCACCACATGTCAGAACCCTTTTTTTTTTTTGTAAACTGTGCAGTCCAAAGTACTCAGCAATACAAAGTGGACTGACAGAGATGTTATCTGCTGTGATTTCTGTTGCTGCTGCTGCTGTCACCAATAGGCCGGAGGAGTTCTCCTCTGTTTTATGGGCTCCAGCATGATTAAATGAACTGTAAAATATTAACAGGAGAAAATGGGTTACCACTTTCCTCACTACAGGATATCCTGGTAGAATGATTAGCCAATATTCCAGTGAGTTCAGAAGCCTTCATACCCTGCATGGTATAGAAGGAAAAGAGGGTTAAGAGTATGTAAGAAATTTAGTAAATGATTTTTAAAGAAAATGAATGGGCCAAATAATGATTTCCTGTACAAAGTTTCCCTGATCTTTAGGGAGGTGATGACTAGGGGAAGGAGGAAGTCCAACTGCACAAAGACAAAGGTCTTCTGCAGAAAAGTTGTCGCAGGTGACCCTTCAGAGCAAAAGTCTGGCTAGGCATGGCAAGACTCTAACTTTTGGTCTCTTTTCTGATAATTGATTTCCCTGGTTAAGGAGATTTTAGGGTGGAATCCAAGACACCAAGGCAATAATATTTCTTTTGGAAGAATGTTCCTTCACTCAGGTAGGAGAACTTCTGAGAGTCCACCCTGAGAGTCCCACTGTGGGTGGGGGTTAGAAAACGAGGAAAAGCTCACCCTTCCAGTCAGAAGATGGTCTTTTTTTTTTTTTTTTTTAAGCACCACAGGGATTTGAACTTGAGCTTCAGGCTTACTGGGTAGATACTCTAGTATGGAGACCTTTGGTTGTATTGGTTATTTTTTAGATGGGGTTTCAATTCCTGTCTGTTCTCTGCTTTTTAAAATTCTCACAAAGAAGATAAGGTACCTGCTGTTAGGAAAATGGAGGAGAAGGGAAAAGGCATAGGCCAAACTCGATCTTCAACAGGTGAGGACTGTTTATTGCCAACGAGGGGCACAGACCTTCCTGTGAGTTTGGAGGTTGTGCGAGGGGGTGAATTTGGGAGTAGGTTTATATAGGGTCTGAGCAAGGAGGCAGAAGTTAATAAAAAAAAAAGCCACTAGGTCTAGGAAGTTGGTGGCTTTTCTTTTGGGCCCACAAAGGACTGTTTGCAGCTGGGCTTAGGTGAATTGTCCTGCCTGCATATCAAAGTAGGTTCCCATATACCTGGATTTTGCTTGGGGTCTGTATTCACCTGAGGCAATAGGGTGGGGGCCAATCCTTCATGGCCATCACATCCTGTTATTGGTAGAAAAATTGGAGCACGACAGTGGGGGAGGTCTCACAAAGCTTTTAACTGGATGTGCCCTAGAACCACAAGCCTCTCAAACAGGTCCAGTTCATTGCATGGTTCATGTTTTTACAACTAATATTATGTTAAAATAAATTTGGTCCAGGGAAGTGTATTGCCCATCTTTCTTTTTCTCCTTATACTTTCCTTTAATCCTTTATGCTTTTTTCCAACAATGAAATTTCAATTCCTTTTATGTCTATTTTTATTCCATTTTGTCATATTTCTAGGGAGACTCCATTGGTAAGAATTTCTCAGGGGTGAGTTTAAGATTCTATCTTTGATCCTCTTTGTGGGTCTGATCTCCTTTATTTGTTGCTTACATATTCAGATTTCTTTCCCCTCTTTATGCTAATATAAGCATTGTGAATCCTTGGTGTGTAAGTACCCCAGTGATTTGGGCCCAGCTCATAGGAAAGGTTTTCTTCCTACATTTTTTGAAGAAATAGAGCTCAGCTCAGCACTAATAATGTATTGTGGATAAAATTGTTAGTATAATCTTTTGGTCTTTGAAAATAATTTCATTTCTTTCAAAACCCGTTAGATACTATCTGATAACAATTTCATAATTTAGTTATTTCCACATGATAGTAATGAAAATTTCTTATAATAATTGTTTGGAGCAATGATTCATTTTTTATTGTTTTTAAATGCAAGTATGTATTACTTTTATAGTAGAAAAAGATGGCTCAGATTTTAAAGGACTGCTTTTTTCCATTATGTAATGTGTACTAATTATTTTGTGCATTTTTTCTTGAGAAATATAATAGGTTTAACTTAAGTCCAACTCTCAAATGAACAATTCACTTTAGAATGATTTCAACACAATATATTATATTGCTAGATTTAATAATAAAAGAATAGGTAGAAAACCATTAACTGATCTTAAGTGTCCTTTCTCAATATACTTTTTTGAGAAAAGCTCCCACTATGTTCCTCACAGTATCCTCCAATTCCTGATCTTTCTGCCTTCACCTCTCAAGTGCTGGTATTGATTTGAGTTGCTAGGAAAGCAGCCAACTGGGGAATTGCTGCAGATGGCAGGATAGACTGGTAAAACAAAATCTTCCTGGGAACCAGAGGGAAGGGAGTTATAAAAGAATGAGAAAATAAGGATGGGACTAGAAGGAGAAGCCTACAGGCCAGCTGCTGGTGGCCTACTCCTGTAATCCTAGCTTCTCAGGAGGCTGAGATCTGAGGATCATGGTTAGAAGTCATCCCAGGCAGGAAAGCCCATGAACTCTTACCTCCAGTTAATCTCCAGAAAGCAGGAAGTGGGGCTGTGGCTCAAAGTTTGCTGGCTTGAGTGAAAAGGCTCAGGGACAGCACCCAAGACCTGAGTTCAAGCCCCACAGCATACAGGAAAAAAAAAAAAAAAAAGAGCCCACCAATCAGAAAGCTGTCCCGTTCTTACTATTTAACCCAAGATGATGGAGATGGGCTACAATGCTGTCTCTCCATGGCCTGTGTATCCCATGTACTCTACTCTGTCACATTTCTTTTCTAAAAACTTTCCTATCCCCTTTACTTACATCTGGGTCTTGCCTGAATCTTTCCCTTGCCAGATGCAAAACTGAGGTTGTTCAGCTGGAGAGTTAAGGATTAAGTATGTCTTTTCTGACTTGGACTCATCAACAGATTACAGTGTTTCAGGAGTGCACCAGCACATGTAGCCCAAATTTACTTCTAGGCTAAAAATGAAGAAAACATGACACAGTGGTAACTTTTTTTTAATCTTATAAAATATACAAGCTTATATTAAATTACTAAACCAAAACGTGCAATTCGTAAGACATAAAAAAACAAGTTATCTGAGGTAAACTTCAATTTGGATAATCAGATCCTAGATAAATCATGTAAATATTTCAAAATAAATCATTGACATCTGTTTTTCCATTGTATTCTTTAATTATTTATAGCATGTTTTTAAAAAGCCAATAGAACTGTCTCAGCTGAATGCTTGATTTAACTGAGCTGCCTTTCTTCCATTAAGTTGATCAGCTATTGATTTGTTCTTTTAGTATTTAGTAGCTTTAGTCTTTCTTTTTTGTAAATGGGGAAAAAGGCAATCATTACTGGATTATAGCTTTTCTTAAAGTATACTCATATTAAGCATTTGGAACATAACAGATTTTGTGGCTAGGTTTGCCCCATATTTATTATTTTTTATTTTAAAACTAATACCGTGAAATTAATGTTTTGGTATGAGTTCAGCTTCATGAATTTTAACATATGTATAGATTTGTGCAAAGTCCAAGAACTAAAATGAGGAGACTAGAACCTACTATTGAACAGAACAGAATAATATCTATAAAATAAGATAAAGTGCTTATATCAATTGGAAATGAATGTGTATATGGGTGTGTATCTACAACCTGTAGCATTTTGTCATTAGTATCAAGATGTGTCTTTTTAGCTTTGTAATAAAATCTAGCCACTGGCTTTGAGAAAGATGAACTGGGAATGTAAAGGAGTACTGAAAGCCTTTCTGTGAAAGCTAATTACAACAGACATTTTGCTTCAATCTGTTTTCCTGCAAATTCTGAAAATGTTAACTCTTTGCAGTTTGAAAGTTAAGTTATAGATCAAATATAAATTAAAACCTCTTTATATAACCTAATCCTTTCCATTAGGAACACATGGAATCAGCCATTTTCCCTTGCAGTTAATGAAAATTTATCATTAACTTGTAAATAAATATAGGTACTGGTGACTCATCTAATGCTATTATAAATAATGTTGCTGAAGTAAAGGATGAAATTTATTTGTATATTTACTGTCTTGGCTTACATGACTTCACACGTATTGAAAGTGAATCTGGAATAGATCTTCTGAGAGCACAACACTGTTGTTCTTATTTTTTATATTTTTACCATTCTGTATAAGACTTACTAAAAATAATCATATAGATAGATGCAATCATTTAACCATTTATATATTCAACTAAGTAAGTACTAGGCAAGGAAATAGAGAAATAAAGATAAGGTGCATGTACCCTTGGGACAGAAAGATATGTGGCTTATTTGTAGGTTGAGAAAATGAGTGTGAACAAAAGTCTGACATTAATTGTAGAATTATCTTAAAGGCACATTTAAAAAGCTAATCCCTGCTACAGCAGGCTGAAATCTGAGGATTGTGGTCAAAGCCAGGCAGGAAGGTCATTGAGACTCTTTATTTCCAGTTAATGATAGAAAAAGCCAGAAGTGGAGCTCTGGCTAGCCTTGAGCTAGCCTTGAGCAAAAGAAGCTCAAGGGTAATGCCTAAACCCTGAGTTCAAGCCTTAGGACCTGCACGTGCATGTGTACAGGCACGAGCACACACACACACACACACACACACACACACACATCAATTTAATGTTGGTACAACAAGGATGAACCTTGAAAGCATGCTATTAAGTGAAATAATTGCAACAGAAAGAGACAAATACTATGTGATTTCTCACAGATGAGGTGCCGGAATGATATGTAAAAAGAATGTAGAATGTTGGCTACCGGGCCAAGGGGGAGGAAAGAATGAATGGAAAGTTGGTGTTCAATGTGTTCAAGTTTGAGTTTGGAAAGTTGCCGAAGTTCTGGCCGAAGAAGATGGATAGTGGCTAATGGCTGACTGTTTAATGTCTCTGCAATCTGTACCTGAAAAGAGTTAAGATAATAAATTTTGTTATATATTTTATTGAATAAACAAACAGAAAATAATAGGAACAAAACCCCTAACATATTGTCATTTTGTCCCTCATCCTTCTGATTTTAAGAGAAACATTTTAAAGAAACCTTTATGAAATTCTCCCATGTTTTTCCCTCAACTATAATTTCACTAATAAAGTGAAATAAGCTAATCTCTACTAAATGTTTGCAGTTAGACTGTTTTTGTTGAAGTTTGTATGTATATAGGAAGCTTGTTTCTTAAATTTGTTTCCTATTATAAAAGTAGTACATATTTGCCTTAAAATTTGGGAGATAGAGGAAAATAAACTATTGCTCCAGAAAATTCTTATGGAAAAATTTTATTACTATATCTTGAAACAAGTAAATTTTATCTGGTATTGTCTAGTATGTTTGGGGAAAAAAGTGAATTTCCAAAGATGAAAAGATTAAGTAAGCTAACACTATTCTCAACAATACATCCTTAGTGCTGGTCTCTCTTTCTTCAAAACTGTAGGAAGAAATCTTTCCCTTGAGCAGGGCCCAATCACCCAGGCACTCACATACCCAGGATTTACAATGCTTCCCCATGCACATTTTGATTAAAAACAAGAATTCATAAATCCAAAGCAAAGGAAAGGTGCTTTGGATACGTTCCTATGAATGTTACCATGGTTTTACTGTGTATTTGTATTTAAGTGTTATCTGGTTTACTCTAGCACAATAGGAGCCTGCCTCATAGATGCATATGGAAATGAATAAAATATGATTCCTGTCTGGGTAGCACTTTCAGTCTTGGAAACTCATTATCCTACTGGCAGATAGAGCTAAGTAAATAGAGGAGGCCCAGGAAAGGTAGGTGTGGGGGTCACATAGGAGGATTTTTAGTGGTGAAGCCAATAAAAGTTTTCCTTGCTCAAAATACTATAAGATGGGAAATAGAAGGAAAACAAAAACTATGAATTTGTCTCCTCAGGACACATTAATCTACACTGAGTCATGGTTCTTTCAATGGCAGAAATACACTTTCCTTGAGGAGCAAGTTTATCTGTATTTTTTATCTTGGTGCCTAACATTATGTAGTTGCAAAGTCTAACAGAAAGCTCGAGGGAATGACTAGTGGAAAGGCATATTCCAAGGATCCAAAGAGAAAAAAGCCACAACATTCGTTGTCCTTGCTTGCCATTACAGTTGTAAATTTCAAATTGGCATTTGGTGATGGGCAGGTTATAACCCATGGCTGCCTGAAAGCTGCCTAGAGAAACTGCTCTGCCCTGCTTCAGTCACAAGGAGCCCCTTTCAATTTATATTCCACAAAGCCAAAGGAGTTTCCGCAGGTCACTCCCAGAGGAGCACCTGTTAATCTAAAGAACATAACCATTAACTGATTTATATTTTGCACAATGACTGTACATTTGGATCATTTCAGTTTATTTTTACAATTGCCCAGGCCCTCTGTGAAGGGTTGATTCTCACGGTCTCTATTTTAGAAATGAGAACCAAGGTACAGAGACTAAGAGAGAATTTCTAGTTTACAAAGTATGTTTTGTGTTACAATAACCTTTCTCAACACTGTATGTTGAAAGCTATCTAAAGCCATTACGTTTTGCCTCTTCACAAAGCAAAGTTCTTTTTACAGGTATTAAACTTTTTGTAGATCTTGGTGTTAAGGGGGGAAGCAAAGGTCCTAGTTGAAGGCGGCGTGGTCTCTGAGGAGTGCCACCACTGGCTTCGCCTTGGTGAGGAATGGTGAGCAGCCAACTAAATTACCAGTGCAGCAAAGGAATCATTTCATGATCATCTGCCCAGTTATTTCTCTACTGCGGAAGAGATTCAACCCAAGTCCAACTCTGTGTGTGTGTGTGTGTGTGTGTGTGTGTGTGTGTGTGTGTGTGTGTGTGTGATTTAGACATATTTATTCCTGGAAGAGACAGTATAGAGCTATAACTGTGACTAGTTTTATATTTATAGAAAATGGAGAATCAAAGAAGGTTTATCTTATCTACAGGACTGACTTCTGAATAACCAGGGTAATCATATGGAACTACCTGGCTCTTCGACTCAATAAGATCTTGAACAATATTGTTAATGAGATAATATGTGAAAAAATAATATTTTGAAAGTAAAAATTGTGGGACATATACAAATGATCAAATAGCAGCTCCGCCTCTCACTCCCCCCACAGTGTTGACACTATTGGTCTCTGCATATGTATTCACCCTTCCCCCATTTTTATCTCTATCTTTCCCTCCCTCTCTTGTCTTTGTTCCTGTCCTTTCTTTGATGACCAGATAGCATGTAACCAGGAACGACTAAGTCAATTTCCTTGTTTGCAATTTTTTTTTTCCAGTTCTGGGGCTTGAACTCAGGGTCTGGGCACTGTCTCTGAGGTTCATTCAAGTTATACTCAGTGCCTTACCTATAAAACTGTAACTTCTCTGTACTTCACTTTGACAATAAAGAAATAAAAATAAATAAGTAAAAGAAAAGAAAAGGAACAACTGAAAAAAGGAAAAAAAAAGAAAAAGACTAGCACTCTACCACAGTCACCTCACTTCCAGCCTTTTTTGTTTATGTAGCACTGAGGAATCAAACCCCGTGCTTCATGCATGCTAGGCAAGCACTCTACCACTAAGCCACATTCCCAGCCCTGCAAATTATTTTTTTTAACCACAGTTTTTCTCCACAGTTTTTCTCTTCTGTACTCACTTTGTCTCCTCAGAGGAATTTTATAACACTGAGACTAAAAATTTGTCTATACTGATTTGCTGTCTCCAACTTTGCAACATAGGCTCTTTCTGCTTCCTCTCCTCTTTCTTACCTTTGAGCTCTGTGTTGTATATTCAGGGACCCAGTGGTGATCTGGCAGCCTTTACTGGCTGGGTTGTGCCTTTTACATAGTAAATACTCATTGGTCAGAAACCAATTGAAATAATAAGAAAAAAAAAAAAAAGGTGTCTCAAGACATGGAGAAGGAAGGATCACAGTTCCAAGCCAGTCCAGGACAAAAGATGGTCAGACACTATCTCAGTATGTGAACTGGACGCAGTACTTCATACTGGATTCTCACCACCTGGGGGGTATAGGTCAGAGAATCACAGGCCAAGAGTAGCTCCTACAAAAGGAAACCCTAATTTGATAAATAACTTAAGAAGAAAAAGGGCTGGTGGCAGGTCATGACTCAGGTGGTAGAGTACAACACAAAGCCCTGAGTTCAAACTCTAGCGTTGGGTAAGGAAAAAAAAAAACAAAAAGAAATAATCAGCTGTTGCGTCTTCCTTCTAGTATTAAGAAAAATATATTGAATGAACACATTTCAAGCCCTATTCAGGAAGTCTCAACAGTTTTAACTATTCCCCTTTCTCCTACAGATGTAGTAAAGCAGAATTGAAAACTTTGCAATGCAAAAATAGGTCATTTATTTTGAAATACTGAAAAATCTTTTGATTTCTTAAGCATTACTGGATTTTATGTCTTTTGTGGTATGAGAGGTGCAATGAGCTGGAGGAAATACTTCTGTAGAGTCCTCTGAAACTAACTAGATTCCCACATATCACCATCAGAGTGTCACCTACCCATGCTCCCTAACAGCCATGATGATTGCTTTGTTTTCAACAGTGTTTATTTGCTTACACTTGAGCGTTGATCTGAAGGAAACCATTCCCTGATCTGTTAAAATGATGCATGTTTTCTCCTTCTACTTCTTGAAGGAAATGGCGAAAATCCTTAATCACCCTAGAGTTTACGCCTTTCTGCACATCCCGGTTCAGTCTGCCTCGGACAGTGTGCTCATGGACATGAAAAGGGAATACTGCGTGGCTGACTTCAAAAGAGTGGTGGATTTTCTGAAGGAGAAGTAAGTCGTCTGTTAGTACTTAAGAAAACAACCTTTCTTTTCTTTTAAAACTTGTGGCAACAATGCACTGTGGCAGAGTCACAATTAAAGGTACCAGGAGGAAGCAGAACTTTGGAAGCTTTCAAAGCCTTTCCTTTTTCTTGGGCACCCTTGATGTGGTTTCTCCTTCCGCCTGGTTTAGATCCCTCTTCCATCTGCGCCTGTCACACCATCCATTTGTGGAAGCTTGCCAGTCTTTCAGAGCTAAAGTGAATTGTGATTATTTTTATACCTGACCTGGGAGAAGAGAACTACTTCAGCTTTGCTCAGCGTTAAGTCTCCTTTTATGTGGCTTTTTGAAGTTGTGAACTGGTTTTGTCACGGAGGTAGAGGCCACACGATGTCACTGCAAAGTAGATAATTTTCTACCAACTGGCACTTTTCAGAGTTTCTGGAATGTCTTGGCTTTTGCACACTAATCCCCTTATTTACTTGAATGCCTGTGATTTACAGGGAGGCCTAAGGATTGTACTTTTTAAAGTTCAAATCGCTTTTGACCAAAATTAAGGCATATTTACACGATCACAGACATGAATGGTAATTTTGTTTCCACAGAAAACACTTGCAGCCCCATAATTATGTTCTTCAGAATCCTACTTCTCATCATCACTAAACATGGAATGCCTCCTGTGATTAGCCAGGGCAGGAAGTGGAGGTGCCAGGCAAGCTCACACCCACAGTTCTCAAGTCCAAATCTGTGGAAGAGTCTACCCACCTAGGGATGTATCATTTATCCTGGCATATTTGTGGCACAGTGCCTCCTACTCTCCATAATATTTTTTCTTCGATTGTGTGTCTTCATTAACATACAATTTTTTATTTCCATCTTATTTTTTATAATTGTGTGCCTTTCTACCATGTAGAAGTACTTCATGAATATGACTATTACTTCTTTGTGCCTTTAATTATTCACTTACCCTGACCACATACAATTGCTTTGTAATCTGTTTCTTTTTACATTTGCCTTCTCATCTTTCCTTAACATGTCTTTAAAACTTTTTTTCACCTCTAGGCATTTCTTGATTACCCTAACCACCAGGAATAAAGACATGTTGAGGGTACATCCATACAAATACAGCTAATTATTCAGATATTCGAATCAGTGAATAGAATAAGTCTTCATAATTATACACATTAAGTATATGCAGCTTTCAAAGTAGTCAACAGAATAATAACACATCTCTACTACTTCTGATACTCTTGGATCTTGAATAGAATGTTCTGACCAAGAATAAAGAATGTAGCTTTTTTTTAATGTTGAACATTACATTACTGTTTATCACTGGTCTGGACAACTCACCCCACTTTATTTAAATTCAGTACACCACCTTCATTTTTAACACTGTCATGTTGTCCTGGCTTGTGCCCAAAACTTGTTCACAAAACAATCCTGAGATGAAGTGTTATATTTGGTGCTTGCTTTCTGCTTTTTTGAATTTTATACAAATGTGTCCCTTCTCATTTGTACCCCATTTTCTTTAAAGTCTTGAAAACCTCTATATAATGAACCTTTACCACAAACAAGTCCCTCTTTTCCCCCTGTACATTTTTGTTCCCCAAATCTGGAGCTTCTGAAAGCTTAGTGTAGTGAGGAAGATTTCCTAAAAAGCCAATCCTTAAAAGAACTTAACAGTGCTTAAGACTGATATCTTAGCTATACATTGGAGCTGTAGGCTTTTATTACAAATTCAGTAGTGTTTGTGGAACTGTTTCTCAAATAGTGGGGTTGAAATCTTTTTAATTAATTTCTTTACAGTTGAAAATGGCCCATTTTCTCTGGTAGCAATGGAGTTTACATGTGAGCCAACTTGAAGCTGATTCATTATTCTCTTCAGTTGTTTGGAAGTTGGCAGCACTTACCCTAACAGCAGCTGGATTGGAGATAACCTAGTAGTGTTGGCACATGTTGAGCCATATGGGAATTTATTAAATCATGCAACCTTTGCAGAAAAGAGTGTCTGAATTACTGAATATACTAATTTAAAACAGCTGATTATGAGCAGACAATCATGTGACTTAAATTTTTCTATTCAGATTTATTAATCCAGTTATACACTAAGGAATTTGATATTTTTATTTCAATGAATGAGATGATTTCTGGAAGTACATAATGGGATTTGTAGGCACATGGAAGAAAATGACATAGAACAAAGCAAGAAGTACGGTTCTGGTTTTAGACAAAAACCTATGTTTATGCTTTTTTAAAAAGTAGATAGCTCATCCTATTTATTTCTTTTATTATCACATTACTGATTTCACTTTTTCATATATTTATTTCTGGGATTTTCAAAAGCATACAATTTGAATGCTCAGTCCCCAATTTGAGGAATTTTCTACTTCATTATGTCAAGCAGGATAATTAGGTTTCTCACCTTGTATCCCTGTACATGGATGCTGTGCCCTCCCCTTTTGAGTAGCACTGAATTTATTGATTTATTCCCAGCCTGTAGTAAGTCATATCTAATCATACTTTCAAATATGTCAACATGCAGAGTTCTCCCATGCATATGTTTCACTGCTAAGGAAAAGAATCTGAATCTTCAAATTCACATGTTAAAGTGTGAAAGAAATGCCCTTATGATAGATATATTTTAAGAAATGAAAATATGGTTCTATATTGAAAGACCTATTTGTCTCAATGTATTATTTTGATGTAAGTCACCAGCTTTTGGTTTATGTTGGTTAGATCCTAGTTAGTTAACATGTTCCCACCAAGCCACTGCATTTTGAATTAGTTAAAAGATAGTATTGTTTTTACCTGCAAGTTGAATCTTTCTGTGGACTTGTAATATAATACTATCTCATTTCCAAACTCGCCATTTTAAATCCAGCTATGGTGGTGAGTGCCTATAGTCCCCACTATTTAGGAAACAGAGGCAAGAGGATCTCTTGGGTCCATGAATTTGAGACAAGCCTAGGGAATAGAGGAAGACCCTGCTGTGTCACAAAGAAGAAGAAAACAATAGAAATGATAAAGAATTGGCTGCCATCACTCATCAGTGCCCTGTGTTCTTCTGAGTTCATCTGTTTGGTCATTTGTAGAATATTAATCCTCTGAACAATGTAAATTTATTATAGCTAAATTTGGCCAGTAAAATGTCACTCCTTGTGGCATAATTAATGAGGACACAGTAGAAGGTAAAGGGCTGGGAGAAGGAATTGGAGGACAGTTCAGAGGGGGAAGTGTCAGCCTTGCAGAGAAAGTTTCATGCTCTGATCTCGTCCCATGTACTCATTCAGCCAAGGACACCAGGGCCCAGTGCTGGGCTTATTACTTGGGCAGGATGATTTGTGTAAGTCATGGAGTTAATTCATACAGTCTACCCTACTTCAGTGGCCTACTTGTCCAATCTCTCTGCAAAATACAACCCTAATCTAGGGTTCTTATCATTGCTCTCCTTACCAGAACACACAACCTGATAAAAGACAAGTTATGTTTAGTTTGTATTTTATTCAGCCTATTAAGCTAGTTTATTCCTAGTAATTTAAAAACATAAGTAGCACTATTTGTTCGAACATAAGAAAAGAACTTGCCCCAAAATAAAGAGGATTCAGCAAGGATTAGAAAATTGAGTTTTCTTCCAGATGCTTTCCCAGATGTGTTGATATTTCACTGAATAAGCACTTCAAAAATAATTTAGGCAAAATAATCCCCTCAAAAATGTTCTCTGGCTTTCTCTAAAGGTGTCTAATACCTTTAACTAGTTTGTTATTTTGGGTGTCTCTAAAGTCTTCTTCACATTTTATCTTAGATTTCTTTCTGAAGCAATAAAACTTTCTTCCCTTTTTTCTATTGCTATCTATAGACTTTCAAACGAATAAATACATTTATTGGCACAGATATCTTGTAGAACAATAGCTATCTAATAGAAGAACACTTTGGGGTTTTTTTAAGTATTATATTTACATTTAGGCCTTGTAGAGTTTTTGTTTCACGTGGTTAATCTCCCATATGATATGTTGAGTCAATGGGAAATTTGAATTCGTGGTTTGAAGATAAGTGTATTTTCAACTGATTTAACATCCCATTTTCTGTCTACCTTGGTAAAGCGATATAATCTGATCGCTCTTCCTACTTTATCTCCTTGCACTGTATGACTACATTTTTCCCTCAGAATCTGGAAAGCTATCATAGTTTATCCATGGTACATTTTCCTTCCTCAATGTTGTATCATAATCACAAAAGTCCAATCACACATCTATCAAATAGATAACAATAATAATGAGCATTTTTCCTTTCATTGTCAGTGCATTTTCTGTTTCATCTTGCATATTATCACATGATGTTATAAAAGCTTGGCTAAGTAGGTAGGAAAAGGGTTTTTAATCTGCATTTATAAAGTGGATGTCAGGCAGGCATCATAATGATTAAAAAGATTTGTCTAAAGTCTGTAATAATTTCATGCCTAATGGGACTAGATGCTTATTTTCTGTTATGATTCTTGTTACTTGTTCCAAAACACACATTAATTAAATAAATGCAACAACAGCAGTACCAAATAACATTTAATTTGTTGATCATAATAAAGCAATATCTAATAATTTTTAAGCATTTACTTTTGTGCCTCAAGCATTGTATGTACTAGCTTGTTTAATCCTCATGGCACAAAAGTGTTAAAGGAGACATTTAAGTAGACTCAACAAATATGAGCAATACAATTTGTAGTGCTCACTTAAAGAGAAGATGAGGAAGACATACATGAGTGTCAAATAAAGTTCCTGGGTACCTGATTGTAAGACATGCTAGAAAGACATATGATTTACCAAGATAGATGACTGAGAAAAAAAGATGGAATTCAGATAGAAGTGAATTTGAATCTGGAATAATGAATTTGAAGTGTCTGTGTCTCTTTTAGACACAGACTATCCTTATTGTAAGCTGCACCAAATAGGGGACAAAAGCCCAGAATAGAGATGGGGGTCTAGAGAAAAAGTGCTCATCTGGTTTTGGTAGTAGATAAACATCTGGGTGCTGAGATCATTTAGAAAAAGTTGTAGGCTAAGAACAACTGAAAGTCTATGAGACACCAGCAGTTAAGTAATGGAAAAGGGAAAAAAAAGGGGGGGGGTGTTCTGAGATTAGGTGAAAAGGCAGAGTCTGGCCAGTAGAAAAGGAGAAGCAGGAAAAGTAGCAAGGATCAAATGTCACCCAAGTGGCTAGTTGCTCTGGGAAATATGAAAAAGAAAGTATGTATCGTTTCAAAGTAATTCAAGTCTTCATAGTCTTTGTGCTTCCAGTTTCTAGTACAGTATTCAGTATTTCCCTTTGCCCAATCCCCCCCTACACACACACACACACACACACACACACACACACACACACACACACACACACACACACACACACACACCGTATACACAGAGGGATGCTAGAATAGCATGCATTTGTTGAGTGAAGAACACTTAACTCTTTGGCTTCATATGTGTAACGCTTACAGTAGTATTATTTCAATCTGCTTTAATTAAAGTTTTTTTTAATGTGAAATGAAAGTCTGCTTCTTTCAGAGAAACAGATATATTCTCTTTGGTAGAAAACAATAATTTGTCTTCTAAAAGATTCTGTCTTCTGTGAACCCCTACTGGCTAATAGCTAACAAAAATTATTAGTCAACATTTGTTGAGCCAATGAAGGCAGTAGACTAGTGCTTTCTATCAGTTAACTTATTTAACTTATTTAAATAACAACATGGCACATACCAGATTGAAAATATTACCCCCATTTTCCAAGTGAGGAAATTAAAGCATGGAAAGGTTAAGTGACTTGCCCAAAGTCACACCGTTAATAACTGAGCTCACATTCCAGCTGGAGGTTGTGACTCTTTAGACTCCTTTCATTATGGCTGTTTCCAGAAAGGATAGTTTTTAGATACAATAGGCATAGTAATTTTTCTAATTAAGATAGTGGGCCATTATAATTGAATATTTAAGTTTACATTTGATTTCTTCTGGAGACTTGATAAGCACTCCTGCAATCAATCTGCCCTCCTTGGAGCACTGCCTGGCCCTCCATGCTGAGTCATGGGGTTAGAGCATGATATAAAGAAGCTGGTATGGAAGGGACCAAGAGAATAACTGCAAATAGAAAGATTTGAGGCACATGGCATCTTACCATGTTGACAGTCCACTTGCCTCAGAAAGGTAGTAGGCCCCACACTGTTTGTTTCTAACCAGTCCCATCAACATATGCCACCAAAAAGCTTCTGTGGCTGTAATTTCAAACATGAAGACTATGTTCTTGCTCATTCTCTCTCCTTTGCCCACATCTTGCCTGGAACCTTACTGGTGACTCCTGTGAGGCCTTCGGAAGCCCTCTTCATCCCATCTCAGCTGAGATCCTCAGCCATGGGTGCTGGAGTACCTGCCATCTCAGCTGGCACGGAATGAGAGTCAACACTTATACTTGCTTGGGTTGGCAGTTGCTGACTTGCAAACTTCAAATCCATAAACCCTTACTTAAATCTGATGGGAACTTCCAACCAGGAGAGCTACCCTCTCCTGACCTCCATATTGCTCCTTGCAATGAGAAGCAGCCAAAAAATGTAAAATTGTACTTTTTTTTTTGGTAAAACAATTCTGCAGTTGTATGCTTGATGAATACTTGGTCTGACTTCTAAATTTTAACATGTGGCAATTTGACCAAATATTTTGCCAACATATAATGTTAATTAGCTTTCCAACATGCCGTATGAGTTCTGGCTACTTGCTATCCAACTAAAGGCCAAAATTTTAATCCTGTCATATACAGTACGACTCTTTAGATTGGATTTGTTTGGTCTATGAATGACCAAATAATCTCAAACAAGATATGTGTGTGCATACGTATATATGCATATATATGTATAAATAAAACTCACATAAAAAATAATTTTGTGGCAGTAGCCATCTTGCACTAATGAACAAGGACTCAGGATTCTCTATTACTCAACTCTTCTTTGAAGAAATTATGATATCAAGGTTCATGGTGACTGCTTAAAATCCAACCCTCAAGTCTGTATTACAGTCAGCAAGAAGAAAAAAAAGAAGAGGTATGTACCTATTTCCCCTTTAAAAGACACTATCTTAGAGTTATACATGACATTTCCACTTAAATCTTATTGATTAAACCATGGCTTTTCCTAGCTGCAAGGGAAGCCAGCAATGAAAGCATTTATTCCAGGCATCCATGGGTCTAAACATCTCTTTGTATAAGTGAATGCAATGAAAGTAATGGATATGGAGGAACCATCAAAGGTCTCTACCACAACATGATCCCTTAACAAGTTCTCATGTTACTGTTCAATAACTGCCTCTAAAATGGACTGAGTTCCCATCTCAGTATTTAATTACTTTTCTGCTGGATGTCATACCTGGATTTGTACACATGCAACCAATATTTATTTTATGTTGTTGGTAGTGATAGTTTCAGTTTTTAAATTGTCTGTTGGAACAGCTTCATGAATTACTTAGTATTCTGACAAATATTTTTTAATATCTGTTTGAGTGATTATTAGAAAAATACCATTTGAAAACATATAAAGAATTTTAAAGCCAAGCTCCACGGCTCATATTTATATTCCATAATACTCTGCAGACTGATATTTATAGGATCATAAGATGTCACTGAATCCAGTAAAACTTGTGCATCTTAGAACACACTTAAAAACCCAGCTACTAAAGAAACATAACAGGAAGCTGCACTTTAAAACAAATGAGACCTATCTGAAAAACAACAAAAAAGACTGGAGGTATATGTGAAGTGGTAGAGTGCCTGTCTAGCAATTGCAAGGCTCTGAGTTCAAACCTCAGTGTTTCTCCCCCAAAATAAAAATTTAACAAGATGGGATTCTTATTCTTTCTAATATTAAACAGGAATCAGACTCTCTTAATTTATTTCCATCCTAGATTTCCTGCTTGTCATGTATATGTGGCAGTTTTGGCTAGCACCAAGATAGGAATGTCCTCTTGGTTCTATATCATCTAGATAATTTCTTTCCACTGGCTCCTTATATCATAATCAACTAAAATATGGATTTTTAATATGTTTCTTCCACCACCATCTCTGATTTGAGCTTCCTAGTGCATTGGAAGTAGTGCTGCCATGTTAGTAGAGATGGAGAAGAGAGAATCAAGCACTCCTTTGGTTTCTTCATAGACCCTTTTGTTTCTAGCTTGTATGTCCTCTAACTCATGTGACATTTACTTGCATGATCTGCTTGTCTTTGATTTATTTTATATATCTTAGATTCTCAAGGGGATTTCTTCTTATAAACCTCTTATTTGAATTTGGTCCATGAAATCAGCAGTTTTTCCTTAAAGAAGCAACCAGCTTTCTTTTCTCTTAATTATTATGTAGAACAAATGGCATTTGATTTAACTGAAAATCCAAGCACTGAATTCTTTTAGGAAATACTATTTTCATTCAGAGATCCAATAATGACTCTTTTCCCAATTCTATTGCAAATCAGTCTTTTAATTGTGACATCAGCAATTCTTTTTCTTTTTTTTCCTGAAAAAAAAAAATGTTCCGACAAAGACCTGGTGACATGCCTATTATCATCCCAGCACTGAAGAGGCAGATAGGAATATCTTGTGTTGAGACCTTGTCTCAAAAAAGAATTTTTTCTTTGCATAAGTACTGGAGAGTGGGTAAAGAAAGGCATCTCTAGGGTTGGCTTTGTAGGTACAACCCAGTATAGAAATTAATCGTGAATTATTCTGTAATTTAAAGCAAATATATGCAATACATATTCATTCTTCAGAAAAATAGATGCTTCTGTCACTGTCCCATCTCTGGCTTATGTTACACTTCACTAAAAGACAACTGATTTTTTTTTTATTATTATTATTATCCTAAGATGGTTTGTTCTCTCATCCTCTTTATATTTCTTAAATGATCAACCTTCACTTCGCATTGCTTTTCCCTGTTTAGCAGCAAAGCTATTCTTAATTCTCTTTTTCAAGTGCTCAATTTAAAATAATATTCCTTTTAATCCTTCTATTGCTGAGGTGTTTTAAAAGGATGTAAACTGAGGTTACAGACACTTTTAGGTCAGGTTACAAGAGGAGTTTGACATTTATATGAATACAAGTAATACCCAGCATGGCTAAAGCTAATACAGAATTGCCAGGGCTATCAGGCTTCATGCTCCAGGTCCTGGATTGATTGCTGGCAGGGGGTCATGCAGGAGGCTCTGCTGTCTCTGCGCAGGCCCTCCAGGGAAAGCAATTGTGTGTGGGCACAGAGGAAAGGGCAGAGTGAATTTACACCTTCCTCAAAACAAATACTCACCCCTTTAGAGAAGTATGGATTCATAGTGCTTCTCATTTAGACAGTGGGGCACAGAGGCTTTTTTTCTAGAAATAGAATCAAGTCAAGGGAAATAAATGTAATAATTTAGTCCCATGTATGCATTTGAGCTCCATGTAATGCAGACTGCTATATAAAATGCAGTCACATTTTAGTTCTGTCTTTTGCTGTAAGAAACTGCTGAGAAAACTCATGCCAAGTGAACCAGTTGGGAACTGATTTATCTAAAATAAAGTCCTATTAACAAACTTCACTCTTACCTATGAACATATAATGACATAATTTTTGCTGTTGTTTGTTTTAGCTTGTTTCACCTTAGTAGAAAGCATAGTTATAAAGATGAAATTAGGAATACTTAGGTAATAGAAGGTATATTTAGATGGAAAACATAAGGATTGTCTGTTTTTATTAGTGAGCCTATTGATGTTGGGTGCTTGTGGTCTTATTAATAAATCTTTTAGTTCAGAACAAACTTCATAAGCCTAAAATTGAACAACACAAATACATTGTTATTTTGCTTCCAGTTTTCACGTTTTTTCAAATTTATCATTAGTTGAATAAAGAGTTTCAATTCAACATGACAGTTTATGAATACAATGCATCTTAATTCATGTCATCTCTTCCATCATTCTTCTAGTGTTTTATTTTTTATGGTGTTTGGCATTTTTCTTTGTGAAGGTTGCCAATGACTCTGGTGTTTATTTCTGCATGGGTTATTTAAATGAGGTATATCTTCATATAAAGTAGGAATTTGTTGTTGTTGGTGGTGGTGGTGGTGGCTTTTTGGTTTGGTTTGGTTTTGCTTAGTGCAAAGGGGAGGCTATGCTCTGCTATGCTCTGTCATCTATCATATTCCTCATTTAACTAATGTCTCTTCTTTTAAATTTATTGGTTTCCATTGTCCTGATGATTGAATGATTTCTTTTCTTCTCCTTCCTCCCTCTTGCCTTATTTTTAAGAGAAATTATTTCTACAAGTGCCCATTTGTTACCACTCCTGCAAATGTGCTCTGTTTTCCCCTAATTAAGACCCCTGCTGCACTCTTTCTGCTTCTGTGTCCGGTGCTGTGTATAGAATTAAGGTTCCTCCAGGAGCTTGCTTTGCATCAGAAAATAGCCTCCAGACTACAGGGCATAAACACTAGTGGTTTAAGTATGTATTCACATAATATTTTTGTCAGAATCCCTGAGAGGCCATCAGTTGTCACAGGAGTCCATGGGTCAGCTGACGTTGATGATTAAATATACTGTCTTGTATACTGGGGAGAACAGAGATTTAAAAATAAAATTCTTACTCAATTAATTGGATATACACAATGAACACCATCCATACAGTGAGACAAAATATAATGTATCTGAGCTTATTCTTCAGAATGTTTCCTATGCCAGCAAGCCACTAGGAGATGCTAAATAACAATATGGTCATTGTGTTCATATGTTTCAAGTAGCATTGAGGAAAGAATCTTGCTTAATTTTTATCCTTTCACTTTTGTTTGTTGTTGTTATTATTTTAGAACAATGTATTTGTGTGTAGTGTGCATTGTCTCACTTCTTTCACCAATAAATTTTTTATCTCGGGTAGGGGGGTACTTCTTTGGCATTCATATTCGAAATGATCCTTTTTAGAATTACTAAAAGCTCTGTTGCTAACACTACTATAAATTTTTTTCTCTTCATTTTTTTCTTTTTTGTAAAAGAGTCTTTCCTCTGAGAGAAAATAAAAGGAATAAGATGTGTTTGGGATAATTTCGTATGATCATGGAACAAGTGGAATTGTAAAGCATCTTAGAATGTCTTTCTTCGTGTTCATCTGAGGCCTAGAGATTTCCATTCTCTCTCTCTAAAACACACACACACACACGCACATATTTAATGGCAAGGTCACTGTTGATATTCCTTGGAACTATCTGCCTGCCATGAAAGGCTTGTTCACTCAGAATGTCATACAGGAATATACAAATTGATAATATTAAAGATAGCCCCATATCTTCCACTACTTTTTGCTGGTTTTGACAAAAAGGAGCTTTTGCAGATTCACAGCTAATATTATGTAAATAAAAGTGAAGATTCAAAGGGAAACATAGTACAACAAGCATACTATGGCAGAGAACCACTTCACTAAGAAGCTGTCAGTGCTGCCTTGCAAGCAACCAGTGTATAGGGCATCACAATCAGAATGTTGATAGTAAGAATTTGAGAGTGTAGACATAGGGTCAGATGAGCAAGATTAAATCCTACCTGTCTTTGTGATATTGACCAAGTTATTAACCTTACTTTGCATGTCTGCAAATGATGATAATTAAACACTTGCTTTTAAAAATTGCTATTATTAAATACTTGTCCAAAGGAGTATTAGTACAGTGCTTCTTGGTCAATGTCATCCCTTCCTTCACCCTTCCCCATTTTCCCCCTCCTGTCCCTTCTTTCCGGTTATATAGTTCATTTTTTACATAACGTACATTGAATATTATGACTACATTTGCTCACCCTTCCTCCTTCCATTGCTGTGCCCCCCTTTGTGCATCCCCCAAAACATTTTAAACTCCTCTTTAGAGTTCTTGTGGGGATTAAATGAGGTAATATGTGTCAAGATGAGCATTACACACTCCAGGGTCTGCACTTGTTTTTAATGTTTGTGCTTTTTTTTCTAATAATACAAATGGTAATTAAAACAACAGCTACAATGCAGAACAAGGCCAATAACAACCCCCAGAAGATAGAGACAAAGACGATGCAGTTCAGTAGAAGCTAGCACTCAGGGCCATTTACTCCAAAATATCCAGAAGTTTTTTCATGCATACATACACACACTATCACACATGTGAGTACACATGCACACATGTCTCTAAACACACATGCATACTCACCACAAAGAAACACAGACATATATACACATATACATACATACACATTGGTACATGGATACATATGAATAGACATGCACATAATCAGTATAAAGGAAAAACCACATTTTAAGTATGTTTCTGTTTTATTCTCTTCTTATAGTTTCTTTAAAAATGTGTCCTTGGGCTAAAATATCATTTAGTGGGTGGAACGACCAGGAAGGTTGAGAGGCAGGTAACTGTGTGGCAGTTACATATTAATCCATATGGCTAAGACCTATAAGCATGGTCACTTCATTTGGGGTTGTCGTGACTAAAATTAGATTTTCCCCCCAAGACCATGGTTTTTACCACTATCTCTGGATCTTGCTTTATTCAACTAAGATATTGTCCCGCCCTCTATCAATGCTAGCCCTCCAAATGTTTCAGTCTCTGTTCTGTCACCCTTGCTACGTTGGGACAACCTGCCATTCTTGTCACTTGTGCTTCCAGCTGTGTAAAGTCACTTCTACCCAAGTGTTGTGGGGGTAAAGCCTGGACACAGCTTTTATATGTTTGGTAGGGTTCTTATGTCCTGAGCAAAAGGGTGAGGAGCAGAAGACAGTAGATTAGGAGCTGTGGCAGCCAGGGGACAGATGCTATGCTGTGGTGGGAGTGTGTTCCCCTAAAGTGGCATGCACTGGAAGCTTGGTCTCTAGGGAGGTGTTGGTGAGGTCCTGCAAGATGCGGGGCCTACCAGGAAGTGGTTAGGTCAGAGGTGGCATCTGCACGAAGAGATGCTTATGTATAGTTATGCTGAGACTGGGCCATTTCCCACAAGAGTGCATTGTTACGAGGACAGTGGGCTGCCTAGAAATATCTCTTGCTTCCTGTTTTGGTATGGGGTCCCTCCCTTCTACACACAACCAATTCCCTGCTATGTTGTGATTCAACAACGTCCCTTTCCAGGATACCTAGATCATGCTATTTGGATCTTCCAATCAACAACATATGAGCCAAATATGACCCTTTACTTTTAATCATTATTCAGCTTCAAGACTTTTGTGATAGCAACAAAAAAGTTTTGTTGCTCAGGCAACTATGCTGCTTGAGCACATGTTCTATGTTGTTTTTCCTTTAATGGATTCCCCCACAAACTTTAGATGAGTTACTAGGCTATGCAGTGATAGAGGTACCAGCATAGCCTCCTCTTTGCAAGCCCCCCAGGTTTGAAGAATCAGTACACTGATATTCAGAGTGTCCCAATTTACCTCACCCTGCTCTTCATTTAAAAGAAGGTAAAAATAAAGAATGTTTGAGCTGACTTACACCACAGATTCCTAGCCAATTACAGAGCAAATCTGGGGCATGATTTGCAGTGGGTGAATTATCTGTAAGACTCTCTTGATTGGATGCTGTTGAGAGTTCTGAGAGATGTCTCAGTTTCACTTCAACAATAGATTGTGGTGGGAACTCAGGTCAGTGGCAGGGTGACTGCACCCAAACTATTGATTTAAGTTGTCAAGAAAGCTTGACTCATACTTAGATCTAACACCCTTTTGGGTCAGCTGGCTTAACTGTAAACCATTACCAGTAACCCTGCAGCTTTTGTGTGTGCACAGGGAAGCTGTCACTCCTGTGGTCATGTTGTCCATTCTCATGTTTACCAACAACTCCTTAAATTGATTCTTGGGTTCTTAGCTTTTTTCTGGGCTTAGAATTCAGTTTCTCATCCCCATCCCACGTCCTCTGATGGCTGCCGGAACTGCTGATATACCATGTGCTTTCGATTTTCTAGATATATTGGACTGTTTAATAAATTCCTTAATATCCATTCTTTCAAAATGCATGGTTCTATGGCACTTTATAATTTGCTTGGAGAACTCACATATGTGCAATATATTTTAGGCTGGGGCAGGGCAGGGATTACATTGCACCAGCATTAATCACTCCTGTTACCTTTTGATTAGATCATCCAGGCTAGACTGATTGGAAGAGTGATCTAAGGCTGAAAGCATGAGGATAAGTACAGGGAAAACATTACCAGTTTGTTTAATGTGAGTTTTCTTTATGAAGTTTTAAGATAAATGCTTCTCAATTATAAATTAAATTATCTTTCTTTTCTGCCATTAGCCTTTGAGCACCAGTAGCAACAATTTATTTTTGTTTAAAAATGTATACCCCCACACACAAATGAAACTTGTAAACCCTCAAGTATTCGATTGTATTTATTTACTCTAGGTAATATAGATATACTTGCTTCAGTGGTTCAGATTTAAGGATACATTAATGATGAAATACTGTAAAGTATCAAACCACGTGTGGAAGGTGACCCAAGGTGACTGTAACTTTACCCTCACCTGGTAGTACCTGGCTCTGCGTCTCAGGGAAATCTTAAGGGCAATGTTTCGATATGAATTGCCTTTGTGTTCTTTCTGTAATTATGTTTTGGTGTGGGAAGCCAGAGAGCTAGTCCCCTAAGTACATAAGCCAAGTGTTCTTTGTTTTTTCCCTATTCCTATCAGATTTCATTCTCTATCCCTTTCCTCTTAGAACTTAAAATCTCAACTCTTCAAATAATATACTTCTTGATTATAGATGAGAAGTTTCCTTTCTCTAATGATTAAAATTTCCTCCTGTAAAGAATATCTGCTAAGCTTTTTCCTCATTTTTATTTTACTTTTCAGTTGGGTTTCCATTTATGTTAGAACCTTAGTTAAGTTTTCACTGAGAATAGAAACAATAAACAGAAGGACTCTGTATATTTCTGTTTACCATAGACCATATCCATTTAGCTTTTCCATGGCACAAATGGGAATAGCTTTGTCAGGTTGTTCATCATTTTCTCTTGTCATTCACTTTAATGGAGTATGTTAGTTATTTGCATGGAGTGACATGGGAAAGGAAAGTTAAAATTGTTTTTCTATGAATTACGCAATGTTTTCAAATGGGGAAAAACTGTCCTTAGTCAAAGAAAGTTTTATACTTTTTAATGTGTGGCATTTTCTTTCTCATTAATTTATAAATATATGTGATAGACATAGTAAAATAACAGATTTGGCTATAATATTTTAGCTAATGAAGTAAGAAATACATCTATGTTTCATGTGCACAGTTATACTTTATGATCATGAGATGAAGATGAACCTTAGAGATAATTCAAAAAACATATAAACATTAAAAATCTGTTTTCTTTGCTGGTACCAACTATAGTTTAATAATTGACCTGAATTTTCAACCTTTGACATATTAGCAGAATGTATATGGACATTCAATAAGAAGCAGGTAATAGAGAAACATGTCAGATATAGGATTTTTGAAGTATAGCTGAAGAAATGAAAAGGCAATCAATTAAGGAAAATGAAATAAATCTAAGGTTAGAGATCATATCAAAATGCATGTCCTCCAGTCTTGTAAACTTGTTAGAGTAGTAGTGGATGTCTGCCTCACATGTTCTGGGAGCCAAAGCAAGGAAGAGAATATAACAAGTTACCTGTGAGATTCAAGATGTCTAAGCTTGGGGACACAACAAGTTATTTCCTAGAACTGAAACTGGAGAAGAATTCTGCCTGTGACCTGCTTTGTAACAGATGGGTCCTCATTACCAGCCACGTGGAACTGTTTTCCTTTCTTCCTCACTGCAGGTAAGAGTGTCTAGATTCAGAGTCTTTTCACAGCATGGCTTAATTCAAGAGTAAAATTTAAACATCTGGAAGAATTGAGGAATCCATGAATTCTCAATCATCAGCCAATCATCAGCTGTTTCTCAAAACCATGTTGTCAATAAAATATAGAGTAGCAGAAAAAGCACTTGTCTGAAATAACTTCAGTAAATTCTGTATGCTTCCAAATGAAAGGTAAAGTCAGAAGGATGAGCTGGAAACTCTGAAAGATGAACAGTCAGGGTATTTTTCCACCTTTGCCTTCCTTTGGAACTTGAGTGAAGACATAATAATGATAAACAAAAGTAAAAATTTAACGTATGAAACTGTAACCTCTCTGTATATCATTTTGACATTAAATAAGAAAAAAAATAAAACAAACTGAAGTAAACAACAACAAAAAAAAACACCTAGATTTGATATAAGCCTTTAAGAAAACCCTGAAGATGAAGATATGTAGTAAAGCATACCATTAGTGGTATGCTTAGTAAAAAGCAAAACAGTGTGTTTGACAATTATGTTGAAAGAGATACTATCCTCACTCATTTTTATAACCCACACAATGAAGAGCCTGGGAGGAGGAGGGAAGGATGGGCTCTTGATTACATCACATTTAACCAGATCCATTTAAAAAATGACAGCTTTCATGTTCACAAAAGTAGATGAAAGTCTTCATTTTCTTCTAGAACTTTCAAGCCATCTTCTGTCTTCTCTTTCCATTTGGAAAAAAGTAGATTTTGGTGTATTCGTTGGCTTTTTTTTTTCAAATTTTTATTATCAAACTGATGTACAGAGAGGTTACAGTTTCATACATTAGGCATTGGATACATTTCTTGTAATGTTTGTTACCTTGTCCCTCATACCCCCCTTCCTCCTCCCCCTTTCCCTTTCCCCCCCTGAGGTGTTCAGTTCACTTACACCAAACAGTTTTGCAAGTATTGCTTTTGTAGTTGTTTGTCTTCTTTTTACTCTGTGTCTCTCAATTTTGGTATTCCCTTTCAAATTCCTACTTCTAATACCAGTATACATGGTTTCCAATATACTCAGATAAGATTACAGAGATAGTGTAGGTACAACCACAGGAAGGTGATACAAGAACATTATCAATAATAGAAGCTACAGATACACATGGGACGTTGAAAGTAGTTACAACTGTGATATAACAATCGTTTCCATAACATGGAGCTCATTTCACTTAGCATCATCTTATGTGTTCATAAGCGTATAGCTATTGGGCTCTTGTGATGCTCTGCTATGACTTGCCTAAACCTGTACTAATTATTCCCAATAAAGGAGACCATAAAGTCCATGTTTCTTTGGGTCTGGCTCACTTCACTTAGTATAATTTTTTCCAAGTCCTTCCATTTCCTTACAAATGGGGCAATGTCATTCTTTCTGATAGAGGCATAAAATTCCATTGTGTATATGTACCACATTTTCCTGATCCATTCGTCTACTGAGGGGCATCTGGGTTGGTTCCAGATTCTCCCTATGACAAATTGTGCTGCGATGAACATTGTTGTGCTGGTGGCATTACTGTGATTTTGTTTGTGGTCTTTTGAATAGATACCCAAAAGTGGGGCTGCTGGGTCATGGGGGAGTTCTATATTTAGCCTTCTGAGGAATCTCCATACTGCTTGCCAGAGTGGCTGAACCAGTTTACATTCCCACCAACAATGAAGTAGGGTTCCCTTTTGGCCACATCCCCTCCAACAATTGTTATTGTTAGTTTTCTTAATATATGACATTCTTACTGGGGTGAGATGGAATCTCAATGTTGTTTTGATTTGCATTTCTTTTATGGCCAGTGATGTAAAACACTTTTTCATATGTCTCTTGGCCATTCTCATTTCCTCCTCAGAGAAGTCTCTTTGTAAGCCTTTAGCCCACTTGATGAGGGGGCTATTGGTTCTTTGCGGTTTTGTTTTGGAAGAAGGTAATTTTTTTAGTTCTGCATATATTTTAGATATGAGGCCTTTGTCTGTTGAATGGCCGGTAAAGATCTTCTCCCAGTCTGTGGGCTTTCTGTTTATCTTGCGAGCTATATCCTTTGCCGTGCAGAAGCTCTGCAGTTTGATGCAGTCCCATTTGTCCAACCTTTCTTTGATTTGTAGCCTTTCTGGGTCATTGTTAAGGAAGTTCCGTCCTGCTCGTTGGCTTTTTTTATTGGGTAGCAAGCAATGAATTGAAAGTAAGCAAAAAGAATATAAAAGATTATCTAGGCCCAGCAAACAGGGCATCCTTTGAGTAGGCAAATGAGTTGTGGTTCTCTTTTGAGCGAGTGAGTAGCAGAGCGATCTAAGCCCCTGCTCCTACTTCCAGAGGGGGTGGAGGTGGGGGAAGCTTGATTTTCAGACTTTCCTGTCAGTTTGATAATTCACTTTCTTTTTGTTGCTTTGTATTGAAAATGGGAGTTACCTCATAGTGAAAAAAAGATTACAGTGACTTTAAATTCACTCATTTCTGTTCTCTCAGTTCACAACTAAATGCCTATTAATTTGTCTTTATGCCTCTTGTTTAGAACACTTATTTTTAGGGTTCAGTCTTATCCATGTAATAGTCATTATTTAGAGGCTATATAACATTTTATTGAGCTTCCTTCCTTCCTTTGCTTAGTCATTCCTTCTAGAGAAATACTTGGATTATCTCCAATTTCTAACCATCATGTGAGTTCTTTTTCTTTATGCTAGATGGAGACCACTGAAGCAAGTTAAAATTATTTCAATATACATGTAGCATATTGTTGCAGTAAATAATAATATTAGGTAATACAAAAATACTATTGGTATTTTTCCATTTTGTAGGCTTGCTGTAAAGATACTGTATATATTCAAAATACACTGTACAATGTTGCTTATTTTGTAGGATTCATTTACAATGGACTGTTAATGCATTTGATTGGGAGATGAGAAATAAGTTTTGGTTTTGATGATGAATTGGGAAAAGCTAATCTCTAGTGTCAATTCTAGTTCCATATTTTGAGAGAATTAGATTAAACAAACTCTGAGGTTCACCTTTGTTCTAAAATGTCACCATTTTAGTAACTTGGAACACAACTTCCCAGTTTTAAATGATTATACAGATTTATTATCATGTCTTTCCTTTTATGATATATTCTTGGTCTTATAATGTACTTAATGCCAAGTCACAATCAAGAGGGCAGCCATCAATGTTTTTATTATTCCTATGAGAAAAGGGAGACTTTTATGATACATTTTCCAGGATTTCATTGCAGAAAAAACTGGAGACTGCCTGTGTATGAAACCAGATGCATACACAGCCTCAACTAAGATGTTATCAGAGAAAATTGTTTCCTTTCCAGATGCTTCAGGTTGTTTGGTTATCTTTATCTGTTCTTGGACATGAATATGAATTTTGGCCATTTATGATAATGACTAAGGACCAGAGTGTGCTCAAAGATTTCTCGCAAGCTATAGCATCCTTGTGTCCTCTCCTGGTCTTCATCCTTCTGGTGAACATTACCACGTGACTTCTCATTCTCTACCTTCTGCTTCTGCATGGCTGGACCCCATTGTGTTGTTTTAGTGATGCCTTAGACAATTAGACAATAATTTTGGTGTTCCTCTACTTCTAAACCCATATGTCCCTCATGGCCCTACCTCTCCAATGGCCCTACTTTTCCTAACTGGCTTAAACCTTACCGAAAGATTTACATTATTTACTTTCCATTGAGCCTTCTTTGTTATTGATATCTGCTTTCCGTTTTGACCCATGTTCACATTAGCCATATCAAATCCTTTTCACCCACTCTTAAGTATAATTCTTCAACTTCCCACAAAAGGGAGATGGTGCCTTCTAACAGGTTTCACCTCAGTTCCTCACCTGAGCTGCAAAACTCATTGATGCAGCGGCCAGTTTTGCCATGATTCACCCCTAAGAAGTAGTCACTCCCCTCTGTACTTCACTAAAGTCGACTCTAATGGGCAGGGATGTGACAGATCTGTTGACTTGTTCAACTATGATCTGAAAAGCAGAATCAGTTCGGGTAAGATTCTGTACAGAGTCAGGGGAAGGCTTTGACGCAGGAACCGGTGGTAGGACTAATAGCTCAAGTTGTTAAGTAAAATCAGAGTCAAAGAAATATGCCTGGACTAAACTCAGGAAATGGAGACATGCTGAAGATCCAAGAAAGCAGCACATGGGCCTACATTACTAAGAAGGAAGCTGGTGGACAGGGTCATCCCAGAATGGGGTTTGGAAATGAAGTATCTTTTTCTAGACTGCTAAGAGAATTTCCTAACTAGTTGACCTTTCTTTCCCACCCCCCCCCCCACCCCCTTAATTCTGACTCACCTCCTACAAATCCAGTAATAGTACTCACCATTTATGGGTTTGGTCTGTGCCAGGCAGTGTCTTAGAACTGAGAGAGGCTATCTCATTTGATCTTCACAACATCCAGCTATTATTATGTTTATTAGTCTGCTTGGGCTGCCATAACAAAATACCACACACTGAGTGGCTTGAACCATAGAAAGTTACATTTTTTTCACATGGGGAAAAAATTAAAAAGTTCAAATAAGGGTTTGATGAAAAGTAAGTCTCTTTGGGCTGCATTCTGGGGTTATTGAGAAAGGCCAGTTCAATTCAGTCACTCCTCTCCTATGTCCTTCTAATTGAAACTGATGGTCCTGGTTGGTTTTCACCACAGTGTACACTCTGTGTTTGTTTTCTCTTGCTGTAGAGGAAATTCCCTCAAATTTTGTGGGCAGAAGTGACACAAATGTAATGTCTAAGTCTCTGTAGATAGAAGTTTGGCTCTTCTCAGGGTCTCATGGGTCTGAAAGCAATCTGTTGGCCAGGGCTGGATTCTCATCCAGTGCTTAACATCCTCTCTCACCTCACTATTTGGTGATATAGTTTGTTTTCTTGTGATTTTCACTCTCTTCCTGCTGCAACCATTCTCAGTTCCTAGAGGCTGCTCACAGCTCCTCACCACATGGCCCCCACAAGTAGTTTGCAACTTGGGCACTTGTTGTCTTTCAGGCCAGCCAGAGCACGTCTCTCTGGCTTTCCTATCTGCCAGCAACACTGGAAAGTTTTCCCTAACATGCCTCACTCAGCCCTCACTTTTTTGGTGATGCTGTGTTTTGAACTCTGAAGGTTGTTCTACCACTTGAGTCATATACCAGCCTAAATGCTTTGCCTTCACCTAATTAAATCAAGCCCATCAGAATAACCACCTTATCTTAAGTTCCCTGACTTAATTAAGACCTTAAGGAGATCTATAAGGTCCATAACATCACTTAGATTCATGTTTGATTGGCTGAGTGCTTGGTTTGTGGACCATTTCAGAGTTCTGCCTACCACATTCTGGCAATGGATAATGAGGGTTATACCTAGCTCAAATATAGAAAGTAAAGCTTGAGTAGAAGTAAAGTCTGCTCCATACTTTGCCCTTTAGCAACTCTGCCTTTCTTCCAACACCATGTCCAATCTCTTGAGCAATCTCTTGAGCAACCTTTCCTTATTTGCACAACTTTTGAGCATTTTTCAGGAAAAGCTTCAGTGTCCCAAGATTTCCTGAAGATGTGGAGTCATCTAACTCTTTATTCTCCTATTTCATTGTCTGTAGTCTTTGCTTAGTTCCAACCTTGTTTATGCTTGTGGTGTTAGTTGACTTTGCTATGACCAAATAGTAAAGAAACATAACTTCAATGGAGGAATTCTTTATTTTGGCTCACAGGTTTGGAGGTTTTAATCTACAATCCTTGGCTATGTTAATTCTAGGTACATAGTTGTACAGAGCTTCATGTAAGTTGCTCACCTCTTCAGGGACAGGAAATAGAAGTAGAGATGGGCCCAGGACAAGATACTTCTCCCAAGGACACACCTTCCATCACCATCTCTCTCCCATTAGACTTTACCTCCTAATGTTTCAAAACTTACCGAAATTGTTTCCCTATCTGAAGACAAGCCATCAATCATAAACTTTTGGTAGATATTTAATATTCAAACCAGAACACCTGTTGTCCTGGACTATTCCACTCAATAGTCTTTATCTGGAGAATAAATTATATAGACACACTATGCCTTCTAGTCTCCTATGCAGTTCAACTTTCATAGCTCCTCTTCCTTCCATCCTAATGTTGTTTACATATATATATGTTTTTTTTGGCCAGTCCTAGGCCTTGGACTCAGGGCCTGAGCACTGTCCCTGGCCTCTTCTTCCTCAAGGCTAGCACTCTGCCACTTGAGCCACAGCGCCCCCTCTGGCCGTTTTCCATATATGTGGTGCTGGGGAATCGAACTGAGAGCTTCAAGTGTAGGAGGCAAGCACTCTTGCCACTAGGCCATACTCCCAGCCCCTGTTGTTTACATATTAACAAGCCATGGATCTTTGCTCACCCCAACCACATCCCAATTTCAGCCTTTCCTAGCCTATCTTGTGCCATCAGGAACAGGGTGGTTATTTTTGTTTCTCTGTGTGATACGGTACCTATGGGCTTATATTTGTAGCAGATGTTAGAGAGAAAGCTATAGGCAAGAAGACTTAGCTATTTCTTTTATCTCCTATTCCCACTGGGAGAAGGGAAGGAAGGATCTGTCCATTTTTGCTTAACAAGTTACTTAAGCCTACCACTGGTAGCTCACACCTGTAATCCTAGCTACTCAGAGACTAAGATCTGAGGATCATGGTTGAAAGCCAGCTCGGGCAGGAAAATCCATGACCCTCTTAGCTTCAATTAACCACCAAAACACCAGAATAGAACTGTGGCTCAAATAGTAGAGTTCTGGCCATGAGTAAAGTATCTTAGGGACATTGCCCAGGCCCTGCATTCAAGTCTCAGATCTGGCACACACAAAAATAAATGAAAATGAAAAATACTTAACTACTCTGAATCTTCTTTTCTTTTCTCTTCTCTTCTCTCCTTTTCTTTTTTCTTTTCTGAGATGGGGTCTCACTATGTTCCAGGCTGGTCTGGAATTCTCCATTCTTCTGCTTCAGCCTCCTGAGATCCAGGGTTATAGGCATGTGCCACCATGATGCACTAATCTAGTTTCTGTTTCTTGTGGCTGCTTATCATACCTGTCTTAATCCACTTGGAAGAATGAAATAACTTTAAAATTCAAATAGTTAAATAATTCCAAGCCTATAATAGACACAATAAATGTTTATAAGTGATTTTCATTGAAGAGTCCTTCCATAGAATTACTGCTTTTTGGATTTGGTAAGATAGGAAAGATAAAGTCTATGTCAGAGGCCACAAGCACCAATTATAGGGTGTGATACACAAGCATGTTCATGTGCAAGTTTTGGAAAGTTGTAAAAAAATAACTCAAATTGGAAAACTGACAGATTCAGATTTAGAAAAACATAGCAAGTTTGCCTGTGTTTATACTTAGAGTAATAAATAAGCTACTGAAAAGTTTTTTTCTAGTAGGATGGTGTGATGAGAGCAACATGTAGTGTCCACTGATAAAATCAGGGCTGGGAGTAGAAACAAGGAGGAAAGACCAGCATACCAGACTTCTTGATGCACTAATTAACTAAAGCTTGACTCCTTGTTTAAAAAAAAAAATGAAACAGATGAGTTAAAGGTGACTCACATTTTCCAACATGAGTGACCAGAAATCATCAATATCATTGCAATAAAAGATACCTAAAACATTAGAAGGGAGGTAGAAGGATGAAAGGATTAGAAGGAAAACACTTGGAGTAGGTCCCAAAGCAGTTTGAAACTCAAGTAAAGGAGAAGTATTGCCAGTGATAGCTCCAGTATCCTGCTGTTTGGGGAAAATGCTGCCTTTCCTGCCCATCTGGCCAGACACATATCCACTGTATCCATCTCATTGCCCAATTCATTCATAGATTGGGACCTCTGGGAAGCAGTCACCACAACCTCCAAACCTGTGCACCTGTGTACTTGCCAAATAGAAAACTTAAGAACTAGGTAAGAGGTAGTAGTGTCAAATTCCATAAATAAGTCATGGAGAATTAGGACAGAAAATGACATTTGTGAATTTGCCAATGAGATTGGAAACTCCTAAGTCTATTGGTACAGGAGCCAGAGTGCAGAGTATTGATCAGGAAGTTAATAGCAGGGAAGACAGAACAGCAGCTATGGTCTGGTCTGGTAAAAATCTGGAAAGGAAAATACTTGGAATCAGAGAAAGGGGATAAAGGAGTAAGGCAAGACAAGTTGAGTTGATTTGTTCCTTAATTGCAAGAAAAATGTGCTATAATTTGAGGTGAAATAGCAAGAGTGCTTGATTACAAGGGAAAGGTGTTTAAGAGCAAGGCAGAGAGAACTTCAATTGTAAGGACAGAGATTGATTGCTACAGAAAAAAGTAAGTGCCAAAACAGAGCCTGCCACCTGTTACAGTCTCTAAAGAATGAGATGCAGGGTCTGTCTGTGAAGGAGGGAGGAAGGAAGGGAGAGGGAGGGCCAGCCAGCAACAAATATATTTCTCAGAATCTGGGATAAGATACATAGAATTAAACTACATTAAGATATGTGGATGAAAACATTTCTTCTATTGCCAGATGGTTTCCATCTCCCCAATTAAGGAGCCAGTTCTGTCCTGAAAGCACTGCTTGGCTTCTTAACTTTTACTCTCACAATTTGCAGCTTTACCATGGAGCCATCATCATCACTGGAGACTGTGAAAGACCCTGAAAGCATTTTTCAATAAAAAATATGCATAAAATAAAAGTCAGTGTTTGAAATTACACCTGTTAAGTTTCAAATAAGTAGCCTATTAAAACAGCCCATAGATGAGCAAATCTGATAGGTTTTATTTCACTGAAACACATGTAGGTTGATACCAAGAGTAGTCTGTACCTTATAAAGCTAGCCAAATCACTAAGGAAAACATCTGTTTTATTATCAGGCCAATACACACTGCCTACAAGTTCAGCACATAAAAGACTTGTTCATGTGAACATAGGGTTAGTTTGGGGTAGCTGTTCATCCAAGCAAAAAATGTATAACCTAATCTCAGAAAATGGTTTTGATGGTTATTTTTTTTAAACCAATCTTGGTTTGGCGTGATAAATCCAAAGAAATCAAATATGAACAATTCACATATGACATTTCCCCTATCTTAAAAAAGAAGCCACAAGGGTACACAAAAATTAATTCTTATGTGTGAATTGTAAATTCAATTACTTTTAAAATCTTCTAACCTATAAAGTTTACATTATGGTGGATTGTCTACACATCATATATGAAGTGCAAATATCCTTTACTATTGCTCATTTTAATTTTGATTAAAATTGAAATGTCGTATTAAGAGCTTTTCATATTGAAATATTCTGTTAATGTTGTGTGTTAATTCTTGTGCTTGAGATACAGTATGGATTTTATTTTAACCTCCACACTGTGCCCTGTGAGCTCTCTCTCTCTCTCTCTCTCTCTCTCTCTCTCTCTCTCTCACACACACACACACACACACACACACACACACACACTTTTTTCTGTTTCCTTACCTGTAGCAATCTCAGGCAGTTATGCAAACACATAATTAAATAACTCTTTAAGATTTACTTTTTTCACCAAGGCATCATGGTAATGCCTACAATTCCAGCAAATGGGAGACTGAGACAAGAGAATTGAGCAATCCAGACCATTCTGCACTACTTAGAGACACCCTGTCCTTAAATAAGAAAGGAAGGGAGTGTTGGAAGACTAAGACAGTTGGCTAAACAAGGCACATCTCACATCTAGCCTAGTACCCTGCTGGGAACCTCCTATACACTAATGCTTTCATTTACTATTTTTTAAATTAACTTTGCAGCCATAAGCTTTGTTTCAAATATAACTCATATTTAAGAGAAAAATTTATTTTTACATATATGTGTAGCTACTCATGATCATTAGACAAATATCTAAATTGAGGGATCAGCAAGCGGTATTTATAAAGAGCATTATACTCATATAATGCGTTCATATAATGCAAAAGAGGCATTTCTACAAAATTTTGTTGAAATTCAATAATATTAATATAGCACAATTTATGAAATACAAATCTACTTAGGTAGCAGAATGTAATTTTTAATTTGAGATAATTTATTGCGATTCAAAAGTCAGCATCTCTTGTTATCAAGTTATCAGTAGTTAATGCTAATTTATCAATACTGACATGTATTCTGGAGTGGGGGTTGCATTTATTTTTGAAATTGTCTTTCCATCAGATGCCTGTTGACAGATACTTTTGTATCAGTTCACAGTATCAGTATATCATGGTTTAAATGGAGTGTGTTTATCACTTGGCAGGTGTTTATAGAATTCTTTTAGATTCTTCTTTCCATATCCATCTTTGATCAGATCAATCATTTCTAATTGAAAGTTAGACAAAAATCTCTCAATAGCACAGGTAAATGGATTCTTAAATAGTAATGTTTCCTTGGTACTTGGATTGAGATCTGAAAAATGCTGTTAAAAATGTACTATGAACTCAGGAAATAAGTCCACTGCAAATTTCTGTGGGAATTGAGGGTTTGTTTATTGCTTTAACATTGACATCATGGTAAATGTATAATGAAGCTTGACATTATTTGTAAGTTAAACATTAGTTGTTAAAAAGACTTAAGTATACAATTTGCAAGAGAGCAAATTCTGTCTATTTAATTTTAGGTTGAATTCTCTAATAAATACCGTAAACTCTGCAGCAAACGCTAATTTGTAAATAGAAGAACAGTAGGGGTTTTAAGTAGCTCCTCCCACTAAGAAAAACTTCAATCTTAGCCATAAGCAAAATAAGATAAAAATTACAATAAAATCTTATCACCACTAAGCTAAGCTATCAAACTACTATTTGCCCAGATAAGTTCAGTCATTTTTGGTTTCTGCAGAAAGTTCACAGAACTGATGGAGGTTGAGTCCATGAGAATGGAACCCCCTTTTCACTCAGTCACACAGGGCAATCTTGTAGTTTCCAGAATACTTGCTGATTAATAATGTTATAGGCTTACATTTCACAAGCTTTGTAAATTTGTTCACTTGTTTGTGTTTCACATATTTTTAGACACTAAGTTGCAACACATCATATCAGACTCCACTTCAGGTTGTAATGAATGAGTGTGTCCCCAACTTCCTTGAAAATCTGTGACATTGGCCCATTCAGGGCAATTTTCAGTTATCTTAGTTTTGACATTGACTCCACAAAGAACCACTTAGCAAATACTGGTAACACTTGCCGTTATATCAAAGCTAAGAGAAACCACTCAAAATCATTTGCTTTATTTTCTCATTGACTGCTGATGTTGGTCCCAGTGTTCTCAGTCCAATATTTCAGTGTTTGTAGAATGTTCCGGGAAAGGGAAATGGAAGGAAACAAACCAGATGAGTTAGGGTATGATGGGCCTTTCTGCTTACCATTCATAAAGCCTTGCAGGCTTATCTTCCTGGTCACTGATTTGGTTTTTTGGGTTTTTTGTTGGTTTTTTGGGTTTTTTTTGGAGTTTGGAGCTTTTGATGCTTGCTTAATTGGCCTCATTTGTGCCCCTTTAATGAGAGAAAAAGAAAACACAGAATTCTGAAAGTGAAACTCAGTAGAATCTGAAGGAATTTTAGTGAAGAATCTGGAAATGGAAGGCCCAGAGTTCCACAGTCCTGCAGGACCACTTATGCTGTCCCTCTCCTGCAGAACAATTGAGACCCATTGTTTTTAACACTGAGTAAAAACCATAGCAGTGCTGCCACAGAGAAACTCCTGGCTGGTAGACCTTCACTTTGAGTTTCAGGAGGAAAGAGAGGGATGCTGAGCCGGTCGTGTGTTATGTATTAGACACAGCTAAATACTTTGGAACATCAGTTTTAGTAATACAATCAAGGAATGTTCTTGCCGTCTTAGAAAATAAGGAGACAGAAGTCCAAATTTGCAACTATGGGTTTCATTTTAAGTTCTGTTATAGGATCCCCACATTCTAGAAGCATGCTGGCCATGATAACATGATAACAAGCAGCTAGGGGGACTATATGACACTTGAAAGGTGGCTAGTACAACTGAGGAACTAGTCGTTAATTTTATTTTCTTTTAGTTCGCTTTAATTTGAATAGCCAGAAGTAACTGGAACCATATGAGAAAGTTCACCTCTAGATAATGGTCTTTTTTGTGTGTGCATGCCTGCCCTGGGACTTGAACTGAGCACCTGGTTGCTGTCCCCTGAGCTTTTTCTTTCAATGCTAACACCCTATAACTTCAGTCATAGCACCATTCTGGCTTTTTGATGACTAATTGGAGATAAAGAATCTCAGGGACTTTCTTGCCTAGGCTGGCTTTGAAATCATAATTCTCAGATTTTAGCCTGAGTAGGATTACAGGTGTGAGCTACCAGAGCCCACACACTAAAATAACAATCTTACTCAAATTTGCACATTCTCTTGTTATTCTGCCTAACTGTACCACTTACTTTTGGAAGATTATTATGCAAGTTACATTTGTCTTAGAATATTTTCTAACTATTGCATTAATATTTAATTTACCTATTTCAGGTAAAAAGTTCGAGAATCATATCTGAATAAATATTATTTGTGAGATTTGATTTTCCTTCCTTAGAAAAGAAATAAGACTTTCATTGACCTATTAATATGTATTAAGTACCTCTGACATTAGGCACTGAGTTCTAGACCCAGGGAATATTGTAGCATGCAAGACAGACATGGTTTGTTAGGACCCTGGAACTTAATGGTCTTCATAGGGGGAAAAATCAGAAAACAAGCAACTGACATAGAAGATTATGAAATACAGAGGGGTTGGCAGCTTGAAAGAGGCATTAAATTCAAGGAAGTTCACTAGAAGAAAGTGCTTTGATGTCTGAAGAGGGGTGGTTAGCTCTGCCAGAAAGACTTAGAGGAAGATTAAGGAGACTCTTCCATGTGTAGAGGCCTGCAGGCCAGAGTGTTGGTATTCCAGGAAGGAATGGAAGTTACTTGGGCTGGGTGTGATGTGTGAGACGAGGGACTATGTGACCCAGGGTATAGGAGTCAGCCTCTGTGCATGCAACAGGGCAGAGACAAAGAAATGGCTGGGACTTGGGGCAGGAAAGGACAGAATTCACATTTCACAGAAGTTTCTACATCTATCAGTAAAAGGAACTGTAAACTAAATCTTCAGAGGTTAAACAGGCTTTGCAAAGCTAATTTCCCTGTTGCATTTCAACCCCACATCCCCACCCCCACCCCACCCCACCCCCCACACACAGTGGGGATTGAACTCAGGGCTTCACACTTGCTAGTCAAGCACTCTATCATTTGAGCCACATCTGCAGCCCAGAGATCTTCTTTTCAAACAAATTTTAAATCCCTTGACATGGTCATTTCTTTTAACTCTGTAACCTGTCCCATGATAAGGACCATAAGGTTAATTGTAAAAAGGTTTTGGTATTTTATATTTGAACCTTATTTTCTTTATCAGTGACTAAAGAGAATGTTACCTGGCACCTCTAGTATTTACTTCATTACCTAGCAGTGAATATTGAAGAAAACAAAATATATGTATTCTCCTTTAGCTTCTCCACTGAGAGCTAATTCTTTCAAAAGCTATGTGCCCATGTATCATGCAAGTGGTATCAGCTGTCTTGGTAAAGATTGTGATGCTAGGGATTTCACTCAGCTTTAGCTTTCTTGTTTTTATACTGTTAACTTAATGGAAAATTAGCAACAGCTCAACAGAGAGCTTTATTGCTAGTGAAAACCCAGCATGGAAATTTGTGCCTTAAGAAATACATGGAATACATGGAGATCTGATCCTCTTATGCTTGTATTTTTATATGTTTCATTTCTTGCCAAATATTGATGAACTTCATAGTTCCAAAAGGATTTGATTAATTTTATATTTGGAAGAGTAGATATGAAATATACACATTATCATGCCTATTGAAATCACTAAGTGTTTTAGAGATATGTAAAATGTATGTGAAGCAGAGGACTGAACCGTGTGTGTGTGTATATATGTGTATGCCAGTGTTAATCAGAAAATATGCCACATAATTTGCTCTATTTTGATGTCTCCTAGCCCACTTTTTCCCATCCATGTATGACAGCTTTAATGTTTTACATGGAAGAGTTGTAAAAAATTAGTATAGCTTCAGTGGCTGATTTTGTGCAGCAAATAGTCACTTCTCATGAAAACTCCCCCCCCCCACCGAATCCTTAATAAATGCATACTTTATTTTTAGTAATGACCTTTCGTAATGTGAGCCTTGATCCGTTGAGATGCTGTTCACTTTGGATGCATCTCCAAATCCCTTTTTTATGCATTTTAAATCAACACACGCTTGCTCTGAATTTATGCATGTGGATAGACGGAGATGTAATTTAAACACATCTGTTCAAATATGCATTTCAGATCAACTTGGTGCCGGTTCTCATAATACGATGGAGTTTTTGACGGGTATTATATCCCTAAAGTACACAACAGATGGTATTTATTAGAGAATGAATAGAAATGAAGTTTGAGGATGTTGAGCTTTTTGTCTTAAGTCACTCATTTTTTAGTCACGAAACAATCATGGTCTGAAGTCCTGTGTCCCTGTGATAAAGCTTCATGTGAGACTGTTCCCTCAAGTTGAGATTAAATATGTATTTTTGAGCAGTTGACATTGCAGACCAAAGTTAGAAGAGAAAGTGGTAGAGTAAATAAATCTATTAACAATTTGTTACTGGCTACAATTAATCCTCTGTGCCATGTAAGTTTTGGATTTAAATAGAATAGCCTTGCAAAATCTTCATTCACTAGAGGCCAGTGTCAGTGAATGGTTTTTAATTCATTAATTCATTCTTTATTTCAGAGTATAAAGTAAGATTTCTTTATTCATTTAAAAAGCTAACCTTTCTCCCTTGAAATACTGTACTAGGAATAAATGGCATAATAGGTCCAAAGTATGTTGACCTTGAATTACCACACACAATGAAATTCATTATCTTTCAGACTCCTCCGTTTCAACTGCAGTTTACACCTAAACAATTATCTTTACAAGAAATGTAAACAAAAAGAATGACTTAAGTATGTTCTCCTTTCCTGGGTTCCTCCAACCCTCTCTATCAAACAAGATGCTATCTGTGTACCTTTAGCTCACACCTGAAGATGGGAAGCTGGCAAGACAGCAGGTGCCCATGTGATGATAAACTTTCCTGGGAGACCAATGATTGTTGCTGGGCTAACAGAGCCATCATAACAGTTCTGAACACGTGTTTCCCTCAGCAGAACTTAACAGCATTGGGAACCAGTGACAGAGAGTGGGATCAAGGAGATAAATCTTTATGTGCATACTTTTTTCTTGGACTTGATAGAAAGCTGTTCTCACATCTACCATCACATGGATGTAAACCAAACTGAGATTATTTGTAAGCTATTATTTACTTCTGTACACAGCACCACAAATAAGTCTTTCTTTTCTCCACAATTTAGACTGAGAGTGCAAAAGGAAAGCAGTGATTTGTGAGGTAGCCTGCAGTTGTGCTAGACAGTAATAGAAAACATTTTAAAATATTTGAAATAATATAATTGCTTTGCACCAGGAACACGCACATGAATGAAAGATGTTAGCAGGTGTCCAGTTACTGTGGAATATCATGCTGATGTATTTATTGGAAATATGCACACCATCCGGAGATTTAAATTTGTAAAAAGTAATCGAAACAGAAGGTCTGAATGAAACACTCTGGCTTAAAATCATGTAACTCCTTTAAACTGAATTTCCGATTTAATAAAATACAGTTTTTTGGTGTCAGTTTTCTTTCCTATCCTAATGGTTGTTTTTTTCCCCATTATTCTGAAAATCATGTGTGTTTCTTTTATTTCAGATTTTCTTTATAAACTTTCTTCACTTAGCAGTGATTGTCCCATTTGGTATCTGATAATTTTGTAAGGATTTTGATAGAGTTTTTAATTGTTTTATGCATTGGAATTCAGTGCTCAATATCTCTCTGGGCTATGATATTCATGGATCATGGCATATATGGGCATAAAATTACATTAAAATAGTCATAATACAAAGAAACATTCTTTAATGTTTCATGTTCATCGTGAAAATAGGTTTTGATAAATTACATTGAAACATAATGTTAGCTATTTTTATTCTCTTTTCAAATCTTTGATGTGGAACTTTGGTTATTGTTCTGAGGATCTAACCCAGAGTCTTGCTTTGCACTTGCTGTGTTAGAGCTATGCCATGAGATACATCCTAAACCCTAAGTGTTTAACTTTTAATTAGAGGGGGTTTGATGTGATTTTCAATCTGGAAAAACAGTCATCTAGGTTGTATTTGCTTTCTGGTGTCTAGAATTTTTCTTTTTGTTTATTCTGCACTGTCTTTTCTCTCTTATCTATCTTTTAAACTACCAGGGATACATTTGAGTCTTATCTGCTGTGTCTTCTGTAGCTACTTGCACAGCATTTGTACTAAGTTAATAAAGACGTCCCACCCTGTGGGTCATTTGGATTATCTTTTAGCTATCACCATCTTAGCTGAAGCCCTGAGCACCCTTCTTCATCTTAGTGATTGCTCGGCGCTTCCAGCACCACAGTACTGGTGCACACAGCTTTAAGGACACTGCCCTTCACAAGAGTTTTTGGGGCTCCTTTTTGCGTCATGCAGGTCCCAAACTCCTCTCAAGTTGGATATTCCAAATGTGCCAGGTTTACCATTTCCATGGTGTGTATGGTTTCTTTTCACCTGGATGCCTTTGTTCTTGCTTTCCTTCAGTGAGAGTGATTGTTCAACTTTTCTTTCTACCTATGTTATCAGTACTGTAGCCATGTATATGCTGAGCATGGGGAATGCAGCTAGAATAAATTGAGACAAGTTATATTTGTATAATTCATGCTAAATTTCATATAGGGAAAAATGTAATGTCCTATTAGTTTTTATGTTGACTGCATATGGAAATGATTGATTTTTAGAGTTCCTAATTGCAAGCTGTGCATGGTAGCTCATGCTGATCTATACTCCTAGTTACTGGAAAGGCAGAGATACAAGGATCATGGCTCAAAGCCAACCTCTAAGATCAGTGAGACCCAGTCTCAAAAACAAGGCAGATTTGGTCTTTTATGCTGATAATCCTAGTTACTTGGGGACAGAGGTATGAGCATCATGCTCCAAGGCAGCCCAGGCAAAAGCATAAGACCCTATCTGAAAACAAACTAAAAGCAAAAGGACTTAGAGAGTAGCTCAAGTGCTTGCCAAACAAGCTAGAGGCCCTGAGTTCAATATCCATACCACAAAATCAGTTTCTAATTTCACCTGATACATAGTGAGTGTGTGTGTGTGTGTGTGTGTGTGTGTGTGTGTGTGTGTGTGTGTGTGTTATGGATTTTCCTGAGTGAGCTGGCTTCACACCTTAATCCTTAGATCTTAGCCTCTTCAGTGGCTAGGGTTACAGGCATTAGCCACCAGCACCTGGTACTTGTTGCATTTTTAAATATGACTTCTAGAAAACTTAAAATCAAGTATGTCACTTACATTGCTATTTTTATTGGCAAGATCATCTCTGCCACCTCAGAAAGTCAGCAAAGTAGCTCTTTTGCCTGCATTTTAAAGAAATGCCCCCAATATAGAGCACCAAAGATCTTTCAGACCTGAAAGATCTGTGCCATGTTGGCTTTCCATTCCATTTCTCTTCTCCAGGGACAGTTCCTGGGCAGCATCCATAGGTACGTCTGCAAGGTGGCCAGTTCAGCACTTTGAAATGCCTTCAGCAGTGGGTCATGGCCTCATGCAGTCACCATTTATCTCCACATTTTCATTCCATCCATCACCCCTGTGTCAGAGGCAGTGCTTGCCTTTGCATCTTGCTACCTCAGAGTCATTTCTGTTACTTTATTTATTTATGTTTTCATTCAGTGCAGGTATCTGCATACAATCACAAGCAATGTTTTCTTCACAGCTATGTGGAATATGTGCCTTTGTATTCAGGAAATGACTTGGGTCATTGCTCAGATATAGTCATCATTGTCTCTTAGCCCCTGGTGTTTAGCAACTTTTTTGGTCAGAACCTGGTGCTGTTGGCTGGAAATGGAGCTGCCCAGATAGACTGAATCCTTACCCTGCCATCCTTTCTCCCACTTTGTTCCAACAGGTTCTATTCATGGTTGGATTGAATGCAACTCTCTTTAAGTCAGGGCTTTATCAGGGTAGATTGTCAGGCTGGTAGTGTCACTCACATTTGCACACTTACTTGCAAGATTCTGTCCTTTACTAATTCCTTTCTGTGAGCTAGCCTAACCAATTTGTATATACAAAACTTATTAATAAATGTATCTGTGTTGTGCTAAAACTAATCATTCACAAATAGAAAGGGTAATAAAAGTATTGGTTTGCTATTCTAAATGATTTTCAAGGATTATTCAGCAGGGTAAAGAGACAGTTACTCAGTGTTCAACTCTTGCTTTCTCTGTGCAAAATCTTTACCTTTCTGAATATCTGCAAATTAACCGAAGGTGTTGACATTTTGGTCTGAGTCCCTCCCTGCTCCTATGACAAAGTACTGACAGCAGTATTTGTAGACAACAGAAATGCATTTCTCCCACATCTAGAGGCCAGAAGTCCACGATCAAGAGCCAGAAAGCTTAATATCTGTGCGGGCGTGTCTCATAAGTGGCACAGAGTAGGTGCTCCCACATGGATGGACACAGGGCAAGAGAGCTCTTCCTTCAACCTCCAGCCTTTTCCCAAGGGTATGCTACTCCCTCCTCCAAAGACTTAGTCACCTCCTAAAGGCCACCTCCTCCTAGGGAAACACTGGAGATGGGTGCCAGGAAGAAACCAGAGAAGCAGGTGCCATAAAGGAGAAGGAACAGGAGCATTGTTCTTTGTGGTCACTACTTGAATGTGGGTTTCTTGGGTGGAATAGCATTTTTTTTTGTACACGCGTGGCCTGTGAATGATGCCAGATTTGTTATGCCACACTGCTATAGAAATCTGAAGGTTGCTCCAGTTCCTTTGCCAAAGGTAAGGTAACGAGTGCTCTTCACGAGGCCCTGGGGACTTCGGGCTTGATGTTAAAACATTCATGCAATATTTGTTTTCTCCCAGAGCCGGGAAGCTGCATCCACTAATTGTTCTAAACTTGCTCTTGTCCTCATTTTGGCACCACTGAATATGAGTAGGATGAAACACAAGCTTTAATGTGGATCTTTTTTGTTAGCTGTTGGCACAGACATGCTATGTGCAAAGGGCTTTTTTTCCCCTATACTTCTTTTCCTTGGCTAAAACATCTGTATAAAGAAAGCCCCAAGATCTGGAAATCCTATTCCTTGGCCTTCCCCCTGCACTGTGGGTCCATCACCATGATCAAGTGCCTTCTTAGTGCCCTTGTCTTTGAATGTGAGAGTAGGCATTTCATAGGGGAGGCACAGATGCAAAGAGAATGTCCACGAGAGTTGTTTTTAGTAGCTACGGGGTCATCAGCCAACACTAGTGCTTTTACCATCTCAGACAAGCCCACTGTACAGTGACATCTGGTAATCACTGTTGTCAGGGAAGGGGGCCTTCTAGCATAAGTGTGTATTTAGTACCACTCAGTAGTCACCATCCAGTGTAGAAGGCAGCTATCATTTAAGCCCTGCAAACTGAAAGCAAACCTCAAGGATCTAGATACAGGCTCTACTGCTTATTGCTTTGCCATTTGAGGCAAGGTTACTGAACCTCTCTGTACTTCCATTGCCACATTTCTAAACTGAGGAAAAATGTATTGTCTCTTATAGATGACTCAGTATTTGAGAAGTACTAAAGATACAAGCATTCCTAAGTGTAATATGATTTCAGAAAGACTAAAGTCAGAAAATGTCACCATTTCAACACAATAGTGAGCTAATTCATGAGTAACTAATACTGTTTTCTTCCCTAAACGATGACTTGGAGATTGTTGTGTCCTTTTGTCACCTAGCATGGAGGCTTTGTTCTTGAGTGTTGAAGCATCTTGGGAGGGGCAGCTCCCATCAGCAGGAAAGTGACTGGAGCCTGGCAATGCTGCTGACCCCGTGTGAGGGGGGACGGCTGGCTTCCCAGAGCAGCTGTGGGCACTGGAGCAGATGGAGTTACTCAGAGTCAGCAGGAGCCACGGAGTGTTCTGGGGCACTGACGCGTGGCTGGGCAGGGCTATGTGGCTCTGAGAACTGGAAAATAACCACAATGACAGGCCAGCCAGGCATGGGCCAAATGGGGATCCAAGAACATGACATGCCCTTGGCAGAAAGGCCAGAGCGTCTCATGGGCAGGCAAGGTGCCTGTGACTTTCCTGTGGGAAAGGTTTTTGGCCACTTCTATCCCTCACCTCTGTGGTTCCTGTGGACTTTCATGTGTGAGTACTGGTGCAGATGTGTCCTCCAGAGAGCATGGGATTTTAGAATGGCAGACTCATTCCTGGAAGAGCAGAGGCAGCACTGCCGAGAATCCTCTTCCCTCTGCTTCCATCACTCTGTGTTTCACCCTTCCTCCTAGCTCTAACTCCAATTTGTCCAACACTTCGAGTTATTTCATGAGAGACTTGACTCAGCCCTCAATATTTCTATTACTATAAACAAAAATCTAAGATGAAACAGTTTTGTTAAATACTACATTAGTTAACTAAAGTCTTCACCTGAGAAATGATGACATCATTGAAAGAAACCAGATTGGCCTCAGTGCCCATGTGTCTGAACTTTCCTCACGGAGAGCTAGTTATTAAAAAGCCCAGGGGATCTCCACTCCCCAGTCCCCCTGAACTTGTAGATCTTCAAAGTAAAATATGGAGCCTCATTAGTCATGCAGGGATGAGTTATCCAAAGGTGAATAAGGCCTGTTGCTATGCTGGATTCACTCACTCACCTTGCTGTCTTTGCCCTGGCTCTCAGAGCCCTGCACACGCATTCAGTGGTCACTTCTTTGGAGCCTCCACTCCCTGTGGGGTTCTTCCTTGCTTCTGCAGTGTAGGGATGCAGACCAAAGCCTCCCTTGTCTACTAGGAGTCCTATCAGGAGGTGACAGGTCAGGAGGAGCCAGATGTAATAAGTACCAGGAAGACAGGAGCAGACCGGCACAGGGCCTCCAACCAGGGACCATGAGAGAACATGCCTGTTGGGGCTGCTTTCTCTGACCCGGCTCAAATGCTTATTCCTTTCTCTCTTATTACCCTCGTATCGTCCTCTCCCCTAACCCTCGGCCTGCAGGTCTGTCAGGGTGAGACGTAGGGGTGACTCCGGCCTGGCGTGCGCACGACCCGCGTGGCAATGTGACTGCTATCCTACCCCGGGAGCTAGCGTACATAGACCACGGAGTAAGCTTCTGAGAGCGAACTAACTTTATTGAGAGAAGGACAAGGGGAGATGATTCCGAAGGAGGGGGTTGGCCAGGATTCCCATAGGCTAAGCGGCTGTCACCTGAGTCCCAAGGGGCTGGTCACTTGACCTCCAAGGGGCTACGTCACTCTGAGCGCGCCAAACCAGGGCGGGGCTGGTAGGCGCCAGGCTGGCTGCCAGCTAAGTCGGGGGTCTATTTGCCCAACCGGTTTCTCCGGATTCCAATGTAGAGAGGATGGAAGGGCCACATTCCCCAGCTGGGGGAGGTGCATCAAGCCCCTTCCATCAAGGCGAGAAAGATGGACCCCAACACATGCCAAGAGAAAATCATTTTGCATAGGTATGAGGAGATTGCACAATGATGTGTCTTGGTGAGATGGTGCTAGAGAGCAGTAACACACACACAAATATACACATACACTTATCCATATTTTGTCTGATTTATGATGATGCCTGCACACATTGTACTTTAGGATGGTATATGACTGGAAAGTATAAAGCTGTCTGTTTTTAAATCTTTGTTGGTACTAGAGTTTGAATTCAGGGCCTCAGACTTACTGGTCACTACTTTACCACTTGACGTACAGCCTGAGCCATTTTGTTGCTTCAGTTATTTTCCAAGTAAGCCTGGCCTTAGACCTCTATCCTCCTACCTATATGCCTCTTAGTCGCCAGGATTATACATATGTTCCACCAAAGCCTGACTTGCTAGTTGAGAGATTGGCCTCAAACCACCATCCCTCTGATTTCTGCCTCCTAAGTAAGTGGCTAAGATACAGGTAGAACTCACCAGGTCTGGCTTCAGTGTAATGTCTGCATGCTATAGAACTCATCTATTGAAAGTAATAGTTCGGTTGATTTCTTCTTAAATAATGCGCTGGATAGTAGAGGCAACTCTGTTGTGATTGTAAAATTCTCTTTAGTTGTTCTTCCTGAGACCTGGTATTTAGTACCTTCCAATTAGCTTTTCCATTAAAGAATGCTGTGATCTTGGTTTGAGTGTCTAAAATTTCAATAAGTGGTTTTCCTCAAAGTTTAATTTTACAAGATTTAAGAAACTTGCCCAACTTTGTAGTTTTTACCCTGTCCTTAAAGGAAGAAAATATTCTTTTAATTGGTTCTGCTAATGTGAATGCCCTTTCAAATATGAAAAAATAAAGCAAGAGGGGAAAGTTGATTATTTCTATAATTGGATTTTCTCTTGAATAAAATGATTTCACCTACTTTATCTTTCTGACTTAAGGGATGAGGCCGGGGGCCAGCCTTCCTTGCTATTGTAGTCAGAAGCAGTCAGAAGCAGGTATGGTCGGTTCCAGGGTATCAGAATGGCATATTGGTTTGTACTATAATTAATTACTGATGCTGAATATACTTTGGCCCCTGCTTTCATTCCCAAATCTGAATTTCCACTGTGTGCAAAATAATTCCATCCAGGAAGAATTCTAATTACTTTAGTAATTATCATCTTATCTCTAAATGGAATTCAGACATTTGCTGCCGTTTATGAATGTTCGAAATGTTTCATTTCCTTTCACCTTGAATAACAGAAAAATACACATTACTGAATTCAGCTTCATTGAACCTTATAATTCATGTTGCCATGGCAACAGAAAAACTCATATAAGAATTGTGTTAACAGTACCATAGACATCAAATACCTTCCCTCCGTCCAGCAGTGTCAGAAAATGATTTTAATAACATGTATAAAAATTCTGTGAAATTTAATATGGTTCCTTTTAACTATCATAATAGTATTATCCAGTATGCTTACTTTTAATTTTTAAAGCAATATCTTTGGTCTTATGTAAGGCTTTGTGTTCATTCCAAAATATTTGCCATGGAATGTAAGCCTAGTGTTACTGGGAGAAAAACTCACTTAACATCGTAGTTATTTAATTTTTCGTTAACAGTGATGATTCATTTGACTTTTACTTGAAGCCAAACTGTATATTTTGGATTCACATTGTGTTTAGGAAAGTAATAGATGACACTAAATCTCTTGTGTTGCCTTTTCTACTTGTCCCCACCCTTCTTAGTTTTGTTAAAGCACTGTTTTTAAAGCCACTTTTCTTTCTGAGTCTAGAAACAATTTTCCCATATACTTGAGCAATTTTTGGTACAGGGATTTAAGACACTTTTTGGGTTGGTTTTGTCCTTTTAAGTTATAGTCTCATTTGCAAAATGTTAGCAAGTCATTTGCTATTGTGTCCTTCCCTTCTGTCACACATGATATTTTACAGTGAAACAGTAAAATTGGATCAAATTTAAATGATTTCACTAAATGATCAAATTTAACTAGATATTTTTAGGTTATTGAAAGTTTTATTGCTTTCAAAAATAGGAAATAACTTTAAGAAACTATTTGGTACCAAGCTTTTCTGAGAGGTATTGAATGTCGATCTTTTATTATGAATATCATATGTCATTAATGTATTTGCTAGCAAGAAGATTTTGTCTGGTATGTGATAAAGTGTTGTTTTGGTTTTTTTCAACGAGTAGGTTTAAACTTCTCTTAGGGCCAAATTTTTTTATAGATATTCTATGAAACAAATTCATAATTGTTTATTTATGGAAATACATTTATATTGTTTATGTTCTTAGTCATCATTTGCAGAGAAGTAAGGTTGAGGGTTTTTGAAGGCCTGTCTTTTTATTACTAATTGGCTCATTGATTATATTAGAGAATCTGATGTGTAAATGTGATCAGGAAGTTACAGGAAGAAAAATGACACTAGTATTTCTAATAAAGGATATTGAACCTAAGAAACTGATTAGATGGATGTTAGAAAACACCAGTTTGCATCAGCTTCTAAATGAGTGAGGACTTATTTTATATTCGTTACCTTCTGTAATACTTAACTATATGAAATTGCTTACACCTGACCTGTGTCTATTTGCCCACCAAGCAAGTGACATCTTATGACTCAAGATCCTACTGAATCTTTTACTGCAATTTCAACTCAGATTAGTTGGCTACCTTACCTTCTTTGTTTTAGGGGAAATGTATAATGCACAGATTGTAATTAGATCAAAGATCACCTTACTGCCCTATAATCTATTTTCTTAATATGTTTGGTTGATCTAAAAGTACTCCCAGAAATGGTTATTAATCTCATTTGGGTCTTATGTGCCATTAAGAATTAGAAGAAAGCAAGGGAAGGTATGACATTGTCCAAAAAGAAATGTACTCTTTACCTGACTTACATAACTGCAACCCCTCTGTACATCACCTTTATAAGAACAATAAATTTTTTAAAGAATCAGAAGAACATTATGACCACTCCTGCAAGAAAAATACACATAAAATTTTATGTACAACTAGAAAAGGCCCTGACACCGAAGAAATTGAGTGGTGTAACCAAAAACAAAGAAGTGTTGGCAAAGCACTTTATTGGTTAATTTCTTTCTTTAGTCTTCATCCATTAGTTTAATCTTCATCGATTGGAAACATGCCACTCTACCATCCTCAGGGTAAGACAGTTTACATTAAGAGGGTGCTTCTAGCTCCTTAAGCTGTGAACTCGGTAATTAAAGAATAGGTGGATGGAAGGGAGGGAGGAACGAAGGAACGGAGGAAGGAGGGAAGAAAGTAATCTATTTATTTAAGCAAACTTCCAAATAGAAAATTGCATAAAAAACTTCCCTTTAAGCTGATTACTTTTTGTTTCCTGTGCCATGACTTGAATTCAGGGCCTCATGCTTGCTCACTCGACTGGCATTCTACCACTGGGGCGATGCCTCCAGCTCCATTTTTACCTATGCTTTTGTTCTGACCTGGCTAGCTTCAAACTCCAGTGTCCGCCTTTTGTCTAGGTGGAAATGAGCCATCTGTGCCTGACTTAAGCAGGTTACTTTTATGTAAAACCTTGAGGCAAGATTATTTTTTAATTTTCAACTTGTAGTGGCCCATTTTTATTTGTGCAATCTCTTTTAATATTGTAAACTTTCAGAAATATGAAATGCCAATAGGATCCATTCATTAGATATTTTAGGACTTTTGTCACATTTCCCTGTAGCCAGAATGTTATTCAGATCTGGAGGCTTTTAAAATTCCTTACACTTTACACATAAACCAGCTCACCAAATGTCAGCTTCTTCCAATTTTAGTTAATATCATTTGTGATAAAGACAAACTGATTATATTTTAAGGTCTCTTTATCTTCCATGTTCTCATCCTATGCTGCTGCTATGTAATACCTGTGAGACCAGGTAACCTCAAATGGGAGCAGAAATACAGGCTGTAGGTGTGAGGTAGGGGAAGTCCAGGTTCAGAGCAATTGGGCAGGTGGATTTCCTCACTTCGATTAGCCTCTTAGAGAATCTGACAGTCATTAAGCACCAACTGTCTATCAATTGCAAGCTTAAATTCCTTTCTTTCATTACCTCCTTCCATCCTAACAGCCATGCAGGCAGGCATGTGTAGTAGAAGATAGCCTGAGATTGAGTATGTCTAATAACAACTCTGGTAACCAGTAGCCAAAGTCTGTCTATGTCTAAATGCTGGTTTCTTCTGACATTATTGTTGCTCCTCATCTCAGACCTATCTGCCAAAGGAATAATAACATCTACTTGTTTCTTGATGAATAATGACAATGATAAAGACAAAAAATAAGCTATATCTTGGAATAAATTCAATCAGTAACCAGTTAGGTTTAAAGTACATTTTTACTCAAAGTGAATAGTAAAAACAGCAACAGTTGGGTTGGAAATTTCAGATTTGAATTCAGATTGTACCAGCAATGACCTAATAACTGTTCATAAATAGTTTAACTTATATAGACCCCAGGTGTCTTCCCTTTAAAATACAATTCCAGAGTATCAGGTAGGGCTCACTATAGTATAGAAAATGGCTATATAAAAACTATTACTAATAATAACTTTGATGAGCCAGTACTTATAGCACATTGACTTTTTAAGGGTATGAGTCACGTAGGTTAGGAAGATCACTTTGGGTAATGAGTAATCAAGTCTTCAGATCAGATTTTTCTGTTACTTAAAACTGATTCTGGCTAGTCACTGGTGGCACACACCTGTAATCCTCAGGAGACTGAGATCTGAGGATCACAGTTTGAAGCCAGCCCAGGCAGGAATACCCTTGAGATTCTTATCTCTAATTAACCACCAAAAAACAGAAGTGGAACTGTGGTTCTGAGTGGTAGAGTGCTAGCTAGCCTTGAGCAAAAAAGCCCAGGGACAGTGCCCAAGCTCTGAGTTCAACCTCCAGGACTTACCCCCACCCCACGCCCCAAAAACTTATCTGTAACTTAGTAGTGCTTTCATGCTTCTTTCTGGTGGTACTTTTCCTGTTTCTCATGGAATCTGACACTGACTCTTCCTCAACAAAATAGAGGTTGTTAGCATAGTGTCTGGCACTTATGTTTTTATAAGTGATAGTTGTTAACATCTCTCTTCAGGGTTTTGATATTCATGGTTAATATATGTTGAACACTCTGGCCATCATGAGCCCTGTGTACTAACTCATTAAACAGATCTATGGATACTTCTGCCATAGTGAGCTGCCCAGGAGCATGCAAAAGACCAGAAATGAACTCCCAAGCTACACTGGTCTTGAGCACTAATAATAACAGTTCAGCACCTAGCTATAATTTTTTCTTCTTCTTTTAGAGGTTGTATGCTTTTTCTTCGTTGAGCCCACATCATTTAGAATTTTTCTTTATAAAACTATGAGAGTAAAGTTAATATTACTGAAAAAATTCTGACTTGATATTAATATGTTGAATTGTTTCTCCTAAGTTCCTTTTGTCAGTATGAAGAGAGTAATTCCTTCCTTTCTGTCATTGGATTGTACTGGGAAAATAAGTCTAAATTTGCTTTCTTTAAATCCATGAGTGACTTCATGTCCTGAACATACCCTTTTCTGCCTTTGAATATCTTTCACTGGGGCTGGGAATATGGCCTAGTGGTAAAATGCTCGCCTTGTATACATGAAGCCCTGGGTTCGATTCTTCAGCACCACATATATATGTAAAAGCTGGAAGTGGAGCTGTGGCTTAAGTGGTGGAGTGTTAGCCTTGAGCAAAAAGAAGCCAGGGACAATGCTCAGGCCCTGAGTTCAAGCTCCTGGACTGGCAAAAAGCAGAACAAAGAAAGCAAATCTTTCCCTTTTGCCCTTCTTTGTCCACTCATTTTATTCTTTTCCTGTGTCTTGTCAGTTGTTCAGCCCTGAAGACTTCTTTACAAGAACGTTAGAGGCTTGACTCTTTTGTTCTCTCTGTCTTTAGAAAGCATTTCCAGGGCTGGGGATATAGCCTAGTGGCAGGAGTGCCTGCCTCGGATACACGAGGCCCTAGGTTCGATTCCCCAGCACCACATATACAGAAAACGGCCAGAAGCGGCGCTGTGGCTCAAGTGGCAGAGTGCTAGCCTTGAGCGGGAAGAAGCCAGGGACAGTGCTCAGGCCCTGAGTCCAAGGCCCAGGACTGGCCAAAAAAACAAAACAAAACAAAAGAAAGCATTTCCACTCCAAATCATGGGTATAATTTAGACAGGATTGAAGGTTCGCCTGGTAGAAGCATATGCTTTGTAGGTTTTCTTTGTGAATATACTCATTTGTGCAACTATCAAACTATCACCACAATTCACTTTTAGAATGCTTTCATTACGCCTGTTTGCAGGTAGTTGTGCTCCCTAACTGTAAATCCAAGCAACCCTGATCTAGAAATAGTATATAAATAGAATCATAAGGGATCCTTCATGTCTTTCTTCTTGTACTTGAGAATGTTTTTGAGATGCTTGCATCTTGGTGTATGACCTTTTATTTGTAAGTCAGTTTCGTTCTATGGCAATGCCACATTTGGTGTACCCCCTCAACAGTTGCTAGACCTCTAAACTGTTTCCAGTTGGTTCTACTATGAAGAATAACACTGAGAAAATTCACACAGAAGTCTGTGGGGCTATATGTGTTTATTTTTCTTGAGTAAATAACTTAGAAATGGAATCCTAGGTCACATAAGTGTTAAGATTTCCAGTACCATTTCCCAAAAATTCATGCACCATTTTACGTTCTCATCTATAACTGATGAGAGTTTGTTTCTCCATATGTAGCAATATGTATTCTTTTCCAGCCTTTCTTCAATATAGCCATTCTACTGAGTGTATTTTGCCTGACTATTAATGACTTGGTAACTTGTGGTGCACATGTCTCTTTTACTATGTGTGTATATCTTTTACTGCTGGTTTTGTTGTTGTTGTTATTCATCTTTTTATTAGTTTGAGGCTAAGTTCAATCCCCAGTACTGGCAAAAAAAAAAATCTCAAGTATATTATTTAATTTTTACTTAACCCAGGCCATCTGGGCATGGGGTTTGTTATGTTTTGTTTTGATGATATAATATTAAGATACTAATTCAATTTTGTAATAGATAAAAGTATATTTATATTGTCTTTTTATTCCATTTTCAATTCCATTCCAGTTTATTACTTTCAAAGAATTTTCCAAACTTTTAATTTATTGATATATAGTTGTTTATAATACCCTGCGTGTTCTCTTAATGCTAATAATGTCTTTGGTGAGGATATCACTTCATGCCTAAAGTTTTTTATGTCTTTTTTCATTATCCTATTTAATGCTATAGTCATTTTTAGGATTTTTTTCTCAAAGATAAACCTTTTACATTCATTGATTTTTTTTTTTCCCTAGTAGTTTTCTATTGCACTTTTTTTCTCTGGCTTATATTATTTTCTCTCTTTGTTTTACTTTGCATACACTTTGTGTTTCTATGGTAGTTTCTTAGAATGAAATCTTAAATTATTGACTTCTCATCTTTCTAACACAAACATTAAATTACAAATTCCTATCTCAGAACTACTTTAACTCTATCACTCAGTTCATGATATATTTTTCCCTTCCTATCCAGTAGTCTTGAAATAAATCTTAGTATGACTAAACTAACTTTTTAAAAATCATGTATGTTTGTTTATACTTACTACTTTTATCAGTGGCTACAATCCTTTGCTGATTATTTTTATCCCTTTCTTTTGAGGTACATAGCATATGTAGTAGTCCTGATTTTTCACATGTAGAATTTGAAGCTCATAACTTCTTGACCTACAGAATTAAATACCAATAACACACCAAATGATAAGTGAAAAATCTGAAAATGAATTAAAACATATTTTAAGTGGTATTTCAGATGTTAAGAATGGAGTGTGTGTGTGTGTGTGTAGGTGTGTTTTTATTCAAGGTAAAATAGTTAACTCTTAAGAGTTTTCTTAAGTCTCAGCCTAGGGCTAACAAATAAGGGGTACTCTGGCTTTACATACCTGACAGTTTCATAACTGAATGTGACATGGCTTCTGACAAGGTCATGTGCATAATTAGACTTTTCCATCTTTTGTTCCTAAACTGTTTAACAAACACATTTTGCTGGTAAATATAAGACAGAAAAAATAATGAGTCAAAAAATTTTGTTATTTAAGCTACCTGAACATTTTTGTTTTCATGTTTATTTCAGAATTATTTTCTGAACTACTATGAAAACACCAATATAGAAAGTTTTTATGAGTTTATGAGCACATATTGCCTAGTGATTGCATGTATTATACTTTATAAAATGGAAAGGACAGTTTCAAAGTTTTGAGTGTTTTGAAAATTCAGAGCTTCTCAAAAACAGTGTTTACCCTGAATTAGCATCCTAAATTAATATTAATATTCTATTTTACATTCCCTATAATTTCCACTTAGCCACTTGTCACCAGATATCAAGTTAGTTTTCTGTACGTCAAACTTCTGTGATTGTCTGTTACTGAGGAAAAATATTTGCTAGGCAATTAACTGTGTAAATGAGGTTTTAGGTTCACCTAAGAGACCAAGTTATTTTCAATAATATAAGTGTCATCATTTGCATATTTAGCATTAATGTATAGATGAGCCTTATCTAATATTAAGGTGTAGTAGTCTCTACTTCCAACCCATCTTACAAGCTATATTCTCACATAGTTAGAAACTGATTAATCTATTTCTCCTTATTGAATAATATAACTCAAAGTAGCCCTTCCCCACCTGGAGTATCAGTCCATTTTTCATACAGATTATCCAATACATTCTCATATTCAGCATCTCTTTCTTTAACAATTATTATGATCCTTATAAAGATTTGTCTTTCCCCCAAACACACTGGACCTGAAGACCAAAATAAGCAGTTGTTAGAAAATACTGAGCTCCACTCATGGCTCAAGAAGGATAGGAAGTCAGTGTGGGACTTTCCTTTGGGAATCACCATAATCTATTGCCACATTCATTCCAGCACACAGCTCAGGACAATAGCCAATTGTCCTGTATCTGTATCATTTTAGTTTCTTATATTTCTTTTTAATTTCCTGGGGAGGATGGGCTTCTCCATCATTATCTGCTATTATCTATTATCTATAACTTTTACTGTAGTTGTGGATTTCTTTTGATCAGAACTAGTTAAAAGGCGAGTGTAAACCAGTTAATTGGAAATTATATAAGATTTATTGTATTCATAAACTGACATGTTAGATTGAAATCCCTTTGTTTAACTATCTAAAGATATTTATATAATTTTTCTGTCATGTCTTTTGTCTAGAAAAATGATCTTTTAATATGCATCATACTATAAAAGCATAAGCGATGAATAGATTTTCAAATATATGATTGATGATTACATATGAACAAGGGGAAAATATATTCATGTCACAGAAAGATTTTTAAATGATTTTCTAATGTTTATTTTTCTGTATAACTGTCTCTTTTATCATCAGAGAGAAAAGCCCCACTCCTTGCAATGTATACTAATTAAAGTTCAGCCAAATTAACACTAGATGAGACAAAGTAGATTAGAGGAATAAAACATTTTCTGAAACAAATTCTTCTTGCTTCTTCCATACAGGCATAATATGCATCATGTACAAAACCTGTGGGTTTAATTAGGAATTCATTAATCTGACATTCTTTATTTACATCCCTTTTTCTCTCTTATGCCACAGAACTATTGACATTCTTTATAGACCTGCATTATGTGATCAGAAATTTGGTATAGGTATTCATTGTATGATTTGAAATGCTTACTATGTTGTGCTCATTCACAGCTCACAATTTTTAATAGTATTCTGTTATTATTATGCTGTTAAATACAAGTGGACATTATAGTATTGTAGCATCATTTGGTGAAACTAATGACCACAGAGAAAATGACTCCCAAGCCACTAACATTTGGGCCTATCAAAAACAAAGGCAACTTCCCACTCACACTAAGAACCTAACTGTGAAAACCCAGCAAGCAAGTATTACTGTTCAGTGATGAGAAGTCTCAGCCACTAGTAAGAGAGAACATAGTACAAGAATCTAGAAGAAACTGGTACAAATCCAGTGAGCAGGAAAAAAAATAGGAAGACTTTAATGATATCCTCAGATAAGTAAGAAAGGATGTTCCATCTCTATAACAAAGACAGGATATTATGAAAAGGAGAGTTGAAGAATGAGAAAGAGAGCTGAGAAATGTAAGCTACAGCATTGAATTCATCTTTTAGCAGAAAACTGGAAAGTGCGCATGGATAAATTATCCAGAAAACAGAGCTAGTGGACATACATGGAAAATATGAGAGAAAAAGCCAAGGATTAATCCAGTAGTTTCAACATTCAATAGCAAAGAGTCTCTAAGAAAGATAAATTATTATAGAAATAATATAAGACAATATCATAGATGGATAAACCATGAGTCTCCAGATTGTGCTTTGTACAAACATTTAAAGTCCTAATCCATGGCATATTGTGTTGTGAAATTTAAACATTGAAAATAAAGGTGCTACCCAAAAAGTTGGCAAGGGAAAGTAGTGGGGCCAGGTAAATAAACAAGTGTGCAGAGCTGGAGGGCAAAGCCACTTCCTCCTAGCTTGTACTTAGGCCCTTTGTTCGGTTCCCAGCACTGCTTAAAAAATTCAAGACTGAAACCAAAATAAGACAAAAAAATGTATCAGAGTGAATCTGGGTATGCCATATTTAACACAAGAAAAGGAAACATGCAAATCTTGACAAGTGATCATTTTCAGCTTGGAGTGGAGCTCAACTGCACTGTGGATTGGGTATGTGGCTGAAGACAGGCTCAGACATGCTAAGAGGCAGCAAGCTGGCCCTGTCACTGAAGACATGCTCGTGAAGGATGAGGTGGGAATGAGGAATCAAGAAGACATACATCCAGGAACACATGGCAGAAAAAGGAAGACCAAGAAGCAGCCTTTAAGGATAACAGCAGTTAATCGTAAAAGCAGTACATACCTGAAGAAAGCAGAAAGTGGTATTTTCAGAAAGGAAAAAAAAGCAGTGGACTGATGAATTATACAGTGTTCAAAAAACAGTGTTGGTTTTCCATAGGTCTGATGGAGCTTGTGGAAAACACTAGCATAGGAATGTAGAATATTAAGCATAATTTTAAAGAGATAATTATTAACTCTAAAACTTTGAAAAATAAAACTTGGTGATATACCACTGGGCTCTTTGGTGAACAATACCTTTGTAGCTCCAGAAATGCTATTAATTTAACTGGAAATGGCACATTGTTTATGTTGGGAGAGAAGTCTAGTGTACATTAGGAGTTAGTATCTCACTTACTATAATATACCTAAAAAATCAATGGATCTAGAAATAACAGCAGAAACATCTCTGAAATGCAGTGCCAAGAGCAAAGACTTATTTAAAAGGAATTAGACATAAGCATCTCTGATGATCCCCAAGGGACCGCTGTTTTTTGTGGCTAACTTTTAGTATTTGGAGCGTTTAAAAACTATTTGCTAGTGGTTCCATTCCTCAATATATAATATAATTTTAAAACTCATACGATTTAAAGTGTAAGGGATATGAAATAATTATGGCTTCTACTCAAATTTTTATGTTTTTGTTTTGTTATTTTGTAGGGTTCCTGGAATAACTATTGCTACAGATATTATCTGTGGTTTTCCTGGAGAAACAGATCAGGATTTTCAAGAAACAGTGAAACTTGTGGGGGAGTACAGATTTCCAAGTCTCTTTATTAACCAGTTTTACCCGAGACCAGGAACTCCTGCTGCAAAGGCAGAACAAGTCCCAGCACAAGTGGTAAGATACTTTCCTTGTCATGTCTCAGTTTGTTCCAGTGGCTATAAAAATGCAGCTGCAGAGCCTACCCAGCCCTTCAGTTACGAAATACTAGGAGAATTCCACATTGGGTGGGGAACGGTGAAAGAGTTAATGACTGAAGGCAACTAAATATCACCTTTTCTTCTTTTGAAGAAGACCTAAAATATTTTTTAAAATTACTATCTAGAATTAACTTGCATGTACATGATAAATATTTGGATGTTTTAAAATTGAGTAACATTTAAATATCTGTAAGCAAGGGCTGGGAATGCAGCTCAGTGGTAGACTACTCTGGGTGCTAACTGCAGCACTACAAAGTAAATGAATGAATGAAGTAAAAGTAAATATCTGTGACCGAATAGCCTTTATAGCTCCCTGTTTTTCATAATTTATTACTTAGGACAATCCCATGCTTTTCCTCCATCTCCATGGGATATATATGATACATTCTCATCTGTCTACCAATCACATCTACTCCATTCATGCACCCAGCAGTACACTACCTTCACAGTAAAGCTCAGTGTTCATCGTTTCATGTTCATAGATATATATAAGAATAATATGACTCAAAATACACGAGTTTGAGGTATACTAAAGGCAACCTGATTTCCCAGAATGCTCTAGAGATGAATAGTTTCAAAACAAATATTTGATTTCTAGATTCATAGGCCAGAGGGAGAAAATGTAAAATTAGCCTTATGAGGATATGGAACTTTTTTAACTGGGATATTTCTATTGTTTCAAAACCGTATGCATTGCCATTACTTTTTCTCAGAAGTTTTTATGAGTAAACAGAAAAAGGAATAACCTAAATCTTGTTACTATTTTTAGTATGCAGATATTTATATATGAGTATCAAAATGATATATATCCATTCAATATTATATTAACCAAATCTTTGTATGTGGTACATATACACATTGTGTTTGTGTGTGCATTGTTTCCTTAAACAATGTACTCCAGAGTTTTGTGGGGTTTTCCTGGCTTTCACTGAAGTTTACTATATTAGACATAAAGCACCATGAATAGGTCTAGTGTGACTAAGACAACTCTTCTCTTCTTTAGCCGCCCTCTAGAGTACTCTTCTTTGTATTTATCTTGCTTGACTCCTTTATGCTCTTTCTGTCTGTGCCCTGATCTCTTTTGTAAGACTTAGAAATGTCAGCCATTCTCTCTTCCAATATTTCCCTTTTCATCTCTCCTTTGGAAGTTTCAGCTATAATTCATGTCAGGTGTTTTCATTATGGTTCCCCATGTCTGTTATATACTTGTCTGTATTTTCCTCTCTTCCCCAGTTTCATTGGTATTTGATAATCAGTATCATCCATGAGCCCAGAGCAGCAGTGGCCTGGGCCATAGCACTGCTTTTACCAGAGGCCATGTGACAATCCGCTTTCTGTTACTGCAACAAAGTACCTTATTTAATCTACTTATGAGGAGAAAAGGTTTCTTTTGGCTCATAGTTTTAGAGGTTCTTGTACACAGACTCATGACTTTTGGGCCTGTGGTTAGGTATTTGGTCTTGGTAAGAAAATGTGGCAAAGGAGGCTGCTTCCTTCATGGCATCCAAGAAGTAAAAGAGAGGGGAACAGAGGCCAGTATCCCCTTCAGAGGCATGACCCCAACTGCCTCTTCTCTCCACTGTTCATCACCTTCTCAAAAGGTTCTTCCATCTCCCAGCAAATGGCCTTTGGGGATATTGCAGATCCAATTATGACAGGTAGCAGCCTACAAACACTCATCTCCTCCCCCCCCCCCCCCCACATACCTGGATGAATTGTGAACATTCATGTTTGTGAAAGCACTAGTTTAATTCACTAGCCCTATTACATCTGTTTTGACTTGCTATTAAGCCCATTTATTGGCTTTCTAACTTTCATCAATGTTTTACTTAAAGAATTACAACTTATTAGATTCCAGTATTCTAGTTAAGGTTTTCATATTTTCCCATAGATTTTTTAATGTTTTACTCAGACTTCTTTTTTTTTTTTTTTTGGCCAGTCCTGGGCCTTGGACTCAGGGCCTGAGCACTGTCCCTGGCTTCTTCCTGCTCAAGGCTAGCACTCTGCCACTTGAGCCACAGCGCCGCTTCTGGCCGTTTTCTGTATATGTGGTGCTGGGGAATCGAACCTAGGGCCTCGTGTATCCGAGGCAGGCACTCTTGCCACTAGGCTATATCCCCAGCCCCTTACTCAGACTTCTTAAAGTGCTCTTGGAATTTTCCAGTGTCTGCATCCAGTGTAGCTTTGTTTCCCTTGTCTTTGCCTTGTTTTGTTTTCTTCCTTCTGCCATTCTCAATTCTATCTCCATGTGCCTGGTAATTTTTATTGAATAATGACCATTGCTTATAAAAACAAAACAAGAAAATACCTCTAGATTCTGACTATATTGCATCTTCCTCCAATGAAGATTTGCTTCTGCCTCTACCAGAAGGTAAGAACTGATTATTTTAATCTGAAGAATTAGTTTTCAGTCTTTCTAAGGATTGATTCATTTCCTTACTTGCTCTAATTTTCTGACTACAGCCAGTGGTCTGCTGTTGTTTAACACCTACCAAAGGAAGGAGTCTAACTGTAGCATTTGCCAGTTCCCAAAACGTAAATACTTCCACTATTGCCAATTTCAAGCTGAAGTTACACATGGAGTTGGAAGAAAGTGTGCAAAACTAACGTTTAGGAACTGATTCAGAGCAGATCTAGCACACTACCAGTGTAGCTCTTCTGGGTCCTTTCTCCAATTATGGCACTTCTTTCAACTTCCATCTTTGTCTCCTCAGCTTTATGAGATTTTGCCAGGCTCTGCACAGTTTCTCAGCTACTTAGCTTTTGCTTTGTTGCTCAGGCTCCCAGGATCTCCTTCAAAACTGATGAGTGCCAGGAAAGAGAAGTGGTGCCTAATATCGAGCTCTCTTCTCTGAGATCTTGGTCTGATTACCTTGGTAGCTTTTGGATGCTCAAGTAGCCCATATTGTAAGTTTCATCCCACCTTCCCTAATTGTTCTTGGCAAGGACATTAGTCTTATACAAGCTGCTTTGCCTTAACTAGAACAGAACTCATTGCATAAAATCAGCTTTCCAATTCCTCCTTTTTTTTTTTGTCTTGTCTTTTATCTTCTAAACATAGATCCTTAGTATCTTCCTCACATTTTTAGATCTGAATCACTAAGTCCTGGCATGGCAAAATTAATTTTAAGACACTTATAAAACAGTTTTAGATTTCACAGAAAAAAATGAATAGGGAGTATATAGGGTTGCCATAGATTGCTTACCCCCTCATACATGTACAGCCTTCTCCATTTCAGCCATCTCCTGATTGACAACACATACTATTTCTGCTTGGAGTCTACAGTTTACATTAGGGCTTAGTTTGTTGTTGTTTTGTTTTGTTTTTAATTTAATTTTATTGTCAAGGTAATGTACAGAGGGGTTATAGTTACATACCTAAGGTAGTGAGTACATTTCTTGTCAAACTTGTTACCTCCTCCCTCATTTTTTGCACCTTCCCTTCTCCCCAGTTCCACCCGCCCCCAAGTTGTATAGTTAGTTTACAACATATTGTCTTATAAGTATTGCTTTTGCATTGGTTCACCTTTTATCCTTTGTGTCAGCATTTTGATGTTCCCCTTCCCTTCTCTGATTCAGATACACATATATAGAATGCCCAGGGTACCAAAATCAAATACAGTGACAACGGGCTAAACCATAAGGAAGAAAATTGCAAGAAAAAAAAATAATTTCACACAGTACATTAAAAATAGCAATTAAAAACCACTTGTTTCCATATCTTGGAGTTCATTTTGCTTAGTATCATCTTCTGTGATCATATGTACATAGTCATTGAGCTATTGTGATCCTCTGCTAGGACTATCCTAGACAGATACTAATTATTTAGGGCTTACTTTTCTTGTAGATAATCTGCATTTGGACAAGTACTAATGACGTATGTCCACCATTGTTGTATCATCCCAATAGATTCATTGTTCTCATTCTTTTCTTCATTTCTTTCCATCTCTAGGGTATTATCTTTTCCTTAATAGTATATATTTGGCAGCATTTCATAGGTAGTCGCCTCTGCAGATTGGTTTCTGTCACTTAATAATATGCATCTCAGATTACTCCATCTCTTCACAGCTTGATAGCACACTTCATTTTAGCATGGAATACTCAGTACTAAATAGTATCTAGACATACCACAGTTTATTTATCCTTTCAAATCCAAAGGGACATCTTGGTTGCCTCTAAGTTGGGGCAACTGCAAGAAAAGCTGCTATAAACATCTGGCTGCAAGTTCTCCTGCACACATACATTTTCAGTTCATTTGAGAAAATATCAGAGCATGGTTTCTGGATCATGTGGTAAGAAACTGCCATCCTGTCTCCTAGAGAGCCTGTGTCATTTTGCGTTTCTCCTTGCAGTGGGTGAGAGTTGTGATTGCTTTACAACCTGACCAGCAATTGAAACTGGTAGTGGATGATTTAGGTGATTTTGATACTGTGCCGTGGCTTGTTCTTTTCTTGTGTTGAGCACACATCCACCCACCAAGCTGTATCTGTAACTCACTGTTGTTTGAATTTGCAGTTTTCTGAGGACAGGGTGTTGAACATCTTTCATATGATTATTAGCCACCCTGTGCTTTCTTTGGTGAGGTGTTAGTTCCAGTCTTTTGCCAATTTTTTCTGTCATTCTATTTGTTTACTTATTGTTGAGTTTCAAGAGTTCTTTGTACATTTGGGATAAAAATGTTTTACTAGATATGTAGTTCACTAATAGTTTCTTCCTATTCCTGATTTGTTTCATTACTCTCTTGAAGTGGGATATATTCATTATTTAGTACTTATTAGAAAATCTGCCAAGTTTGGGGAGAAAAACATTATTTTAATGTAACTTTTGAGTTCAAGGTTGTCCTAGGACTTCTTGTGATGATATTTTATCAATCTGAGTTCACAGTATTGTGGTCTCAAGAGCCAATATTTTCAGACCTGTCTTCATTCAGCTCTATACACAGCTGTCTCTTTATTAAACCTATTTCCTAGGACTGCAGTAACCAAACTCCTCAATGTGAAGGACTTAGAAAACATAGACTACTTGCTTAGATATTTTTTATTTCTGTGAAGTCTTAAAATATGTTCTTCCCTCCTAATCACATAAAATCAATTTCAATATACTCTTCTCCTTTCTTCTCCTAGATGTTTTAGATACACATTAATATAAATTCATTTCAATGCTTTCCATGTATTATGATGCAGCTCTGATAAATGTTCTAAATTATGCATATTTATTATCATGCAAATCAACAGCGATAAAATATTGGTCAGTTGAATTTTGCATTTATATAAAGCAAGAGGTAAATTTGTTTCCAATCCTTCAGTACATCCTTTTTTCTTTTTTAAAATATAACACTCTCAAATGAATAATGAAAATCATTTATTTTCATAAACATAAACCAACATTTTTGTTAGCTTTTGCAAGATTATATAGAAGTGTAATAGCAAGACCACCTAAACGAAATGAGAGTGATTTTGGACTCTCAAGTGAAAGGTCAAATTTACTACTTTAGATTTTCTGTTCTATGAAACCTTCCTTCACTCATCTTCATCATAAGAAATTCCAGTGAGCTAAGTACCAGTGACTCATGCCTGGAATCATGCCTGTAATAATAGCCACCCAGGAGGCTGAGAATTGAGGATCGTGGTTTGAAGCCAGCCTGGGCAAGACAGTAAGACTGTTATCTCCATTTAACTACCAGAAAAGCTGGAAATAGAGCTGTGACTCAAATGGTGCAGTGCTAGTTTTATGCAAAAAAGCTCAGGGACAATGCCCAGCCTCTGCATTCAAGTCCTAGGACTAGCATAAATAAAAGGCATTTCAATGGGTTTTTGTTTTGTTTTGTTTGTTTATTTGTTTTTGTATTTTGCCAGTCCTGGGGCTTGGACTTAGGGCCTGAGCACTGTCCCTGGCTTCTTTTTGCTCAAGGCTACCTACCACTCTACCACTTGAGCCATAGTGCCACTTCCAGTTTTTTCTGTATATGTGGTGCTGGGGAATTGAATCAGGGCTTCATGTATGCGAGGCAAGCACTCTACCACTAGACCACATTCCCAGCCCCTCAATGGTATTTTTAAAGTATGGCTGAGCTATGTAGTCTACTTAGGAAAGGTCACTGAAGTTTAAACCAATCTTTTGATCTTTAGCTATCAATTTGTAGGCTATCATTGTTTAGAAAATTTTGATGAAAATAAATAATTAAAATGTCATGTTATCTTTAAAATGAGCAGAGTTTGGAGGAAATAAAAACTCTTAGATATAGCAAGCATGTCTGTAGGAATATTTATATTGGTTTACAGTGATTATCCAATTCAGATATTAAATCCACCTACTTACTCATCTTTCTACTTGGAATGGAAGAGTAAAAGTTTTGTGTCTAAATATATGCCGGTTTAAGAGTCATAGTTCACTTACCAAGTTCCTAGAGTCTGCATGTAAGATTGAGGAGGCCACACACATACACATCCTGCCTCAGCAAGTGTGAAAGGCTAGAAAGCCATCCTTGGGTAAGGAGAGGCAGCTTTGCTGAAACTGCCCATGGTACATTCTCATGTAGGAGACTACATACCTGCCGTGTCACTTAGAATAAATGTGGAATAAAGAATGCTCTGGAATCATATATAGAAGCTTACTCATATATAATGGCTTTTCTAAATCCTGCTGACTCTTTGATTAATACATACTTTTTTTAATCCCATGTACATACATCAACAAAAAATAGTATATGAAGTAGCTGTGTTACTTTCTCTAAATATAGATATAAATATTTTCATGCTGGTATATTGGGGCTGGTTTTGATTTTGTACCTGTACTGGGGCTTGAAGTCAGGTCCTGGGCTTTGTCCTTTAACTTTTTTGAGTGCTCTACCACTTGAGTCATAACTTCGTTTCTGGCTTTTTGCTGGTTAGTTGGAGATAAGAATCAAGAATCTCATGGACTTTCCTGCCTGGCCTAGCTTTGAACCATGATTCTCAAATCTCAGCCTATTGAGTAGCTAGGATAATGGGCATGTGCTATCAGTACCTGGCACGTTTTGTAAATATTTTTAAAACTTGTTTCTAAACATGAATCTAAAGTTTTAACAACTCAATATTTTTAAGAACATCACGTTTCCTAAATGAAAAGAATCCTGATGATTTTTACCTACTCCATAATACAATTACATTATCTGTACAATCTCAGATTTTCAAATTAAATGTTTTTCTTTGAAGAGAGGAACAAAATACTTTCAGACATTTTATGTTCTACATTAAGAACATTTTATTCCAAATTAATTCCCAAGCCCAGCTGTAAGAAAGCCCCTTTTTCTGAGATCTGTTCATTTGACTATCTTGGCGATCTTATGACCTAGTTGTCTTTGATCCCTTCCAGTTGCTCTTTTAAGCTCCTCTTTTCTGGACATGTCACTTCTCTTTTTACTTCCACGCTGCTGGAATTTTTACTGTGACTAGTATCATGAATCTTTGGTAATAGTTAAGAAACATGAGCTAGATCAGAATCACAGAGATGCTTGGTGCCTCCTACCTTTTAGGCTTTTATGGAAAATGATATTCCCTTCATAAGTGGGAAATAGAACTTAATGATCTTCAAGGCCCCTTGAAATGCTTACTTGGGCAAGCCTTGCTCAGATGTGGTTTGCTTTTCCTCTTTCCATTTAGAAGTGAGATGACTTGGCTACTTTCTTTTTCTTTTGCCTTAAATAGGTTATCTCCATTTCCCATAATTTTACCTTCTGTTTTTTGTGAATCTGGTAACTTCTGTCTGAGTATAAGCTAGCAATACTAAAATCTAAAATCTTTAATTACCTGTGTGTAAAGGTTCAAATGGTAGCCATGGCCTTCACTGTGGTGGACACACAGTGTCTAAAACATGTGACTCTTGACTCACACAGCAAGGAGAACTTTGCAGATCGGATTAATTTTTTATTTAAAAAGTATATTTTTAAATTTATTTAATTGATGCATAAAAATTGTTCATAGGCTACAGTGTAAGAGTTCAGTCTATATGTATTGCTATTTCAGTACCAATTTGTATTGATCTGATCAGGATAATGAGCACATACATTACTTCACGTGTTTATTATTTCTTTGTGTTGAAAACAATAAAAAGCGACCTAGTAGCTATTTTGAAATGTTCAGTTAAGTGCTATCAACCATAGTAACCACTGTGCTCTATAACATTAGAAGTTATTTTCTATATAATTGTACTGCTGTACCCACTAACTGCCATTGCTCTATCCTGCCATCACCATTTCACTACTCCTCTCTTTGTTTCTTTGACATGGGGTCTCACTACATAGCCCAGGCTGGCCTAAACTTGAAATCCCATCCCTCTGCCTTAGCCTCCTAGATTATCTGCACCACTTGCCTAGCTTTCTTTTATTTCTGTAAGACCACATTTAGATTATATATCATACAGAAATGAGAACATGTGGTATTTGTGTGGAGAGGCCTAATTTATTTAACATATTGCCCTCTAGCTTCATCCATGTTGCGGCAAATGACAAGATTTCATTCATTTTCACAACTAGCTAATATCTGTCTAATATTCCCTTTGGTCTGTATGTATTTCCTTTCTTTTTTTGTGTGCAAAAGGGGTACAGTTACATAATAGGGCAGTGAGTACATTTCTTGTGATATCTTGCACCTTCGTTTTTCTTTCCCTTCCCTAGATCAGGTAGGCATATATACAATACCCACTGTACCAAAATCATATACAGTAGCCACGTGACATACGCCAAAGGAAATTCACCTAGCACTTTAAATATAACGTCAACAATAGAGTTTGCTTATCCTTGTCTTTTATGATTATATATACATAGCTGTTGAGCTATTGTGATCCACTGAGAGGTCTATGTTAGACCTTTTTATGTTTAGTAGTTGTTTGGTTTTAGATACATAATGTAAGGTCCTTTTTTATTTTTCCAATATAATTTTTTTATTGTCAAACTGATATACAGAGCAGGTACAGTTTCATACTTTAGGCATTGGATACATTTCTTGTACTGTTTGTTACCTCCTCTCTCATTCCCCCTCCCCACTCCCCCTTTCCCTTTCCCCCCCATGAGTTGTTCAGTAGATTTACACTAAACAGTTTTGAAAGTATTGCTTTTTTAATCATTTGTCTTTTTTACCCTGTGTCTCTTGATTTTGGTATTCCCTTTCAGTTTCCTAGTTCTAATACCTGTATACACGGTTTCCAATGTACTCAGATAGGATACAGAGATAGTTAAGGTATGACCACAGGAAGGGGATACAAGAGGATCATCAATAATAGAAGCTACGGTTTCACAAGGCCCTTTCTTTTTATTTACTTTTTTTCAAATTTTTATTATCAAACTGATGTACAGAGAGGTTGCAGTTTCATACATTAGGCATTGGATACATTTCTTGTACTGTTTGTTACCTTGTCCCTCATACCTCCCCTCCACCCTCCCCCTTACCCTTTCCCCCCCGAGGTGTTCAGTTCACTTACACCAAACAGTTTTGCAAGTATTGCTTTTGTAGTTGTTTTTTTTTTTTACCCTGTGTCTCTCAATTTTGGTATTCCCTTTCAATTTCCTAGTTCCAATACCAGTATACACGGTTTCCAATATACTCAGATAAGATTACAGAGATAGTGTAGCTACAACCACAGGAAGGTAATACAAGAACATCATCAATAATAGAAGCTACAGATACACATGGGACGTTGAAAGTAGTTACAACTGTGATATAACAATTGTTTCCATAACATGGAGTTCATTTCACTTAGCATCATCTTATGTGTTCATAAGGGTATAGCTATTGGGCTCTTGTGATGCTCTGCTATGACTTGCCTAAACCTGTACTAATTATTCCCAATAAGGGAGACCATAGAGTTCATGTTTCTTTGGGTCTGGCTCACTTCACTTAATATAATTTTTTCCAAGTCCTTCCATTTCCTTACAAATGGGGCAATGTCATTCTTTCTGATAGAGGCATAAAATTCCATTGTGTATATGTACCACATTTTTCTGATCCATTCGTCTACTGAGGGGCATCTGGGTTGGTTCCAGATTCTCGCCATGACAAATTGTGCTGCGATGAACATTGTTGTGCTGGTGGCATTACTGTGATTTTGTTTGTGGTCTTTTGGATAGATATCCAAAAGTGGGGCTGCTGGGTCATAGGGGAGTTCTATATTTAGCCTTCTGAGGAATCTCCATACTGCTTGCCAGAGTGGCTGAACCAGTTTACATTCCCACCAACAATGGAGTAGGGTTCCCTTTTGGCCACATCCCCTCCAACAATTGTTTTTGTTAGTTTTCTTAATATACGACATTCTTACTGGGGTGAGATGGAATCTCAATGTTGTTTTGATTTGCATTTCTTTTATGGCCAGTGATGTAGAGCATTTTTTCATATGTCTCTTGGCCATTCTCATTTCCTCCTCAGAGAAGTCTCTTTGTAAGCCTTTAGCCCACTTGATGAGGGGGCTATTGGTTCTTTGCGGTTTTGTTTTGGAAGAAGGTAATTTTTTTAGTTCTGCATATATTTTAGATATGAGGCCTTTGTCCGTTGAATGGCCGGTAAAGATCTCCCAGTCTGTGGGCTTTCTGTTTATCTTGCAAGCTATATCCTTTGCTGTGCAGAAGCTCTGCAGTTTGATGCAATCCCATTTGTCCAACCTTTCTTTGATTTGTAGCCTTTCTGTGTCTTTGTTAATGAAGTTCCGTCCTGCGCCAAGGAACCCAAGTGTTTCTCCTACTCCTTCCTTTAGTGTTTTCAGGGTGTCTGTTTTGATTTCGAGGTCTTTAATCCATTTGGAATTGATTTTGGTGCAGGGTGATAGATAAGGATCTAGTTTTAGTTTGTTGCATGTGTTGAGCCAGTTTTGCCAGCACCATTTGTTAAAGAAGGCCCTTTCTTTTTAATCATCCACTAATCTGTTGAATGCCACCTAACTTAGTTCTACATCTTACCTATTATGAATAGTACTGCAGTAAATGTGAGAGTGAAGATATCTCTTGACATATGAATTCCCCTTTTTTGAAGGTGTGTGTGTGTGTATTTAGTGGAATGAAGATTAAAATCTTAAGACTCTTGAGATAGGCACATTATCATGGATTATCTGGGTGGACTAAGTGTAATTACAAGGAACCCTACAAGAGGAAAGAAAGAAGTCAGAGTTAGAGGACAGAGGACAGAAACAGGTCTGACTGATGTGTTTTGAACATCAAGAAAGCATCCTTTAACTAAAGCATGCAGCCTTTCTTCCAAAGCTAGGAAAGGCTGGAACCACCGGAGCCTCCAGAACAAGCACAGCATGGCCAGAATCCATGACCTTCTATCATCTCCAAAACTACAAGTTTCTCATCCCAAAACTGCAAGATGATAATTTCTTTTTGTTTTAAAACAAAATTGAAGCTGGCAATGCTGGTGCACATCTGTAGTCTCAGAACTGGAGAGGCTGAGGCAGGAGATTATAAATTGGAGGCCAGCTAGAATGACATAGCAAGACCCTGTCTCTGTGTGTATATCACACACACACACACACACACACACACACACACACAATTTATGTCTAACCCAATTTATGTTGATTTGTTATTGCAACAGTAGAGAACAAGCACAGCTGTGAGGCTGAGAGACTTAGAGACAGCTAAATTAATTGACCTTCAGGCATTTTTTTTTTTTTTTACCCAAAGTTAGATGTGCATCTTGCTGCCACATGATAATTCCTAGGTCTGTGAACACTTACTTAGATAGATGCTTCCGAACAGGCATGACAATTATTGGGAGAAATTGGAATGTTTTTTTCTGATTTCATTCTCACAACTCCAAAATAAGCACCACTATTAATGTCACTTTGCCTGACCAGAAATTGAGTAGAAGGTTGCCTATGTGATAGAAGAGAGAGGGAGCAGCATGTGAAGACTTTGGCCTGGAACAACTCATGGACATTATTGAGCACAGCATTCATTCTATACAGTGTGTTGCACTTGCTTGGCTAGTTTTGGAGGGTGGAGAGCAACAATTGCAGGAATAGCCTAAATAAATGAGTCAGGAGCTACAGGCAAGGCTTAGATTCAGATAGCCTTGTAAGCTGTGATAAAATAGTTTTAACCTGTCTGGGGGAATTAGGATGGTTAGCTTTAGGTATTAGGATAGGTCTGCTTTAGAATGCTCATTCTGGGTGTGGCATAGCAGAGAGAGGTAATGGAGCACAATTAAGAGATTTTACAAGAGCAAATTTGGAAACAATTTAATCAGTGGATTGAAAGGATCTCTGGGACTTGTTCCTGAGAGGTTAGATAAACATTTCTTCTTTGAGCCTTAGTAATCCTAAGTCCTAGACTTCACTATGTGTTAGTAATTATCCTGTGTTCTGTGTAGAAAATGAACTCACTCTGTGCAGAGGGTCACCTCACTGACTTTTCTTTCATCACACACTCAAGGAGCAAACATTGGTAGGTCAAAACATTTCACAAGGACCCATGAACATTGCCTAAACATTAAAGGAACACAGATTGGGTTGCTTTTCGTTGTGTTTTGCCTTTCCCCAGTGATGTAAGATTGTTCCCTCCACCAGGGCTGCACCTGTTCCACTTGGAAGCAGAAATGGAGACCTCTCCATGCTCGCTCCCTGACTCCTGAACTGCCTGCAGTGATTTTTGTCTCTCCCCTACTGTTGCTTTCTACTTGTCAGTTTCAGGATGAACTTTTTCCTCCTGGTCTCTGTCTTTCTTTATGTTTCTGTTGCTTTAATCACCATAAGAGAAGTTTATCAACGCTGAGTGTAGTATATGTTTGAACCTGTGGAAACCTATTTAGACCTGGGAACATTGAAAGAAGCTGATTGTATCTTTCTTTTTTCTCCTCCTTCCCTCCTCTTCCACTTCCTTTCTCTTCTCTTCCTCCCTAAATTGAGCACGTACTTTTATCTACTTTTACCCTCAAACTAAAGGAATAGAGGTCATAAATAATGTTTGGGACTGTGAAACATGTAAATAAAAAATTGTCAAGCCTTAGCTGTTCAGACCAATGGCCAGCCATGGCAACAAGCCTGACCTTGCTGGTACTTCCGTGAGCATTTTGATTGTCCATCATCTTGAACCTTAACAGTTAGGAATTTTAACAAATTCTTTTGATCTAGAGAAGTTTGAAGCACAGTATTTCTAAAATGAAAGTACTCTCCCGGAGTGGTAGCCGTGTGTGTGTGTGTGTGTGTGTGTGTGTGTGTGTGTGTGCGTGCAGGCTGACACAATACTCCATGCATGTGTGTGTAGGCTGACAGTACTTCAATGCAGGGCCCAGGGAGACACCCCAATAATGAGGTGTCATCAAGGAGACATCAGTTCATTTGCATCTCCACAAATGATTTTTATAAAAGAGCATGCTTCGATTGACCTCACTCAATCCCAACCTTTTCCTATATATCAGCACTACTCTTCCAATTTCTCTACACCTTGCCTCTTGCTTTCGGCCCTACTCTGACAGCAATGAACTGAATTCTTTTGCTTGGTAAATCCATGCTTTATAGTCAAACCCAAGGAACAGGCCGGTGCCAGCACAGAACCATGATTTTGTGGGACTTTCTGTTCGGGATGGTAAAAATAAAGGGAAAACATCCTCATAAATGTATTGATACTAAAGGCCCTTTTCGTATGTTCCTCCTCTTAATTAAAAGCCATTAGAAGAAGAAACCCAGAATGGCTCTTGGGATTCCACTTTTGGTCTTCGGAATAATCACTTCAAGTTTTCTAAAATCTAACTTTAGTCTAACCAAGAGTCTGATATACTTTGAGAACCTTGACTTCAGTGACAGCTCTCTTAATCTGTACAATGCATTGAGTTCATAGAAAATCACTTAAAACCAAATCTCAATTAAATGAACTCAATTTGTTTCTTACAACTAATTTCTTGCTTTTCAGTGGACATTTAGCTTTATCCTGCTTCCTTTAGGAATTTTTAACTACCAGAAAGTAGGAAGTGATATGATTACAAAGTTTTTACTCAAATGCCAAATGGTCATGGGTATTAGTATTAAAAAATGGAGTAAATTTATACTAAATGTAGAGACTATAAATTCTATCCTTAGAAAAATCATCTTTATTATATTTCAATCTAATCTTCCCGTCATGATTACATGCCTTGTTTTATACAAGTCTCAAAAAATTGCAAAGATCTACATAATTCCTTTATACCTCTTATATGAGCTTGATTTATTAAAATTGTAATATTGTATTTGAACTCATTTTATTACCTTAATAATGACTATAGGCGTGACTAGGCTCTTTGATAACTTTTAGAAGTAATGACTCATATGGTTCTCTGTCTTATTTTTTATCTTGTTTTTTTTCTGTGATAATATTGACTTATTAATAATTCCATATTTATAAGAATCTTTCTAGGAACTTATAATATAGTTATAAGTATTAGAACTAGTGTTAAATGCTTATTCAGGTCAACAGAATATATTTGGTAACCTAACATGAAATTCATTTCTAACCCTTGTTCCTTCAAATTTTGTTTATTTCATAATTAAGGGCAGTCTAATCAAATGTCATCATTTAAGCATTCAAATGAATAAAAATGTACCCATGAGTTAATGTTTCATCTTAGATTTTATAATCAAAGACAAATGTGCTGAATACTTGTCTCTCTTTCAGAAAAAAAAATGGTATGTATAATGTTAGAAGAGCTAAGGAAATAATCTTCCATTTGAATGTTAATGTGTGTTAGAAACAAACTTAGTCAATGCTTTTTTTCTGTTTTTGTTTCCTGTATGTGTTTCAGCAATAATTTTAGGGTATCTAGTATTTCTTCTTTGCAGACCAGTTTGCTGAGGCTTAGAGAAGATGAGTAAACTTGCCTCACATTACCTCACAATTGAACTATAAGCCTTAAACTGAGATTTACATTCATCCTATCTTAGTGTTCCTTGTTGTTATAAACAGCAAAATAAATATTAATTCTAGAAATTTGGTTTTAGAACACTTCAGTGATTAAAGGAAACTGTTAGGTATTAAAATATTTTCCTATTTGAAAAATTATATATAGACATATCTTTAACCCTCTTAAAATTACTTTAGTCTTACAGAAAAGTTGTAAGACTAGTACAAATATACCACTATATATCCCAAGTTCATCTGTTCTTAACATTTGACTGCCTTAGCCTTTTCACTCTTCCTGGAAAATGACAGAAATAGAGAATCATTGATATTTTTCCACTGAGCACTTTCAGATAGGTTACCATTATCCTTTTTACCCATTAATAATCAGTGTGCACTTTCTAAGTTTAGAGTCTTTCATGGCTACAAACTATACCAAATTCATAAAATTTAGTATGCTCACAATACTCTTATCTAAGCCATAGTCCATATCCTGATCTTGTCAAGAATCTTGACAATACTTGCAATAGGTGTTTCTGATAGAGGAGTCAGGAAAGGTTGCAGCTTGAACCTACTTGTCATATCATTGGACTTAACTGTAATGTCAGTGGCCCTAAGCTTTTGTTTTATGATACTGAAATTTTTAAAGAATGAATGATGGCCCCTTGGATCATGGGATGTCCCTCTGTTAGGGTCGAGTTTTTCTCAAGATTAGATTGAGAAGATACATTCTGGCCTGTTCAGTTGAATAAAAGTGAGTTATATCCAGTTCATATCATCACATCCAGAAGTATATCGTATGATTTTCTCCTTATTAGTGATGTTAAATCTAGTCACTTAGTTCCAGAAAGTGTCTGGTTTTGCCGTTGAATAGTTACCTGTTTAGGAGTAAGATAACTTAATCCCAAGTATTTAACAGAAGAAAGGTAAAATAAGGCCTTGGAAACTCAAAAATCTTAACTGGCTTAGTTAACATTTTCTGTTTTATGATCACTTGAACTCTTATAGTTATGTAGTTTTAATCTATTCTAAGTCTTTACATTATTTCTAGCACATAGTAATGCTGAGCCTGCATTCTTAGAAATAAGATTATTTAAATTAGTGTGTAGTGGCAGAGAGAGAAACTGAAGTGGGCAAAGTTGATATTTATTTCACTAAGGGCCTGTTTATTTACTTGAAAGCTAATTCATATAGAATTTTATTGCATAGGTCAAAAAATATATGTGGGTTGAGAAAATCTAGGTGAATTCATAGCTGATAAATCTTTGATTTTAAGGGGAAATTAGCAGGTCATAAGTGAAATGTTTTTTCTGAAATATCATGAGTCACTGAGTCTAGCTGGATATGACAATGTCAGCTGAGTATGTTTTGAGTCAGAAATACTCTTCATCTCATATTCCTTTTGTGCCTTTCTTATCAACCTTTTGTGCCTTTCTTGTCAACCTTTTGTATCTGTGAAATCACAAAACATCCTCTCAAATGACATTCTAGGTACTTTGAACTTGTCATATTAGGAAAAACTAATATAAAGAGGTGGAAAAAGAATTGCCATGCAACTTCTAGTTGGCTGTAGAAACATGTACAAAAATAACATCTGCACTGTCATAATGTCCTTTGTTGACAGAGACTGATCCTTGTGGGCTGAGAGGTTATTTATTCTTCTACAGTCATGTATAGATTAAAGTATGCATAAAGTAGACTGTCTAACCTCGTCCTTTACTTCTTCGTTTTTCATCTGTCAATTATATGCAGTGTTAGAGTATCATTTACTTCGTGCTTTGTACTGATTACTTTGAAATGAAATTCATGAATTTTGTAGGTGAATGTGTAAACTAAGACCATTTTTTTTGAGATCTACAAAAATTCTTCTGATAGTCTGGTTTGAGATTTGTAAGGAAAAATGAAGATAAATTCAATTTTATAAATCTTGTTTATAATCTTTATAAATCTTTTTAGAACTACAGATTTTTATTGCATGTAGTATTAACTCAGGGATAAGAAGAAAGAACCAACAACAACTAAATTAAGATAGCTGGAAAGCATATAGACATTTGGAAACCTTAGTCCACTAATCTGGAAACCTAAATACCAGTATGTCAATGGGGAAAACCAGAACCCAGACTAAGGAGCAGCTTAATGTACAGAGGTTCCTACATACTCATGGGCCTCACAATATAGATGCAGCCAACTATTTAGGGGGGAAATGCATCTGTTCTGAACATATACAGCTATTTTTCTCTTATCAGTCTAACTCATATACAAAAATTTACATATCATTTGCATTGCATTAGGTAGTATAAGCAATCTAAAGATGATTTTAAGTATACAGAAAAATCTATATAGGTTCAATGAAGTTGTTACACCCTTTTATGTAAGGACTTGAGCATGAAAGGGACTCTTCATATCTCTGTAGGCCCTCAGCCTTCAGAGAAGCCCTACATTGGGGAGGTATCTCATGAGTAGAGCACTTGGCCTATGCACACAGCCCTGGTCTTAATACCCTGGGAAGAAGAAGTAGGGGAGGTAACAGGACTGTCTCTCCCCATGGCTGGCTTCCTACCTTATTCTCTGTCTCTCTGCCTGTATCTGTCTGTCTCTCCCTCTCCCCCCTCTCTCTCTCTCTCTCTCTCTCTCTCTCTCTCTCTCTCTCTCTCTCTCTCTCTCTCTCTCTCATGTTCCTGACATTGTGGTACAGCCATCTCTGAGGAAAGAGGCAGGATATGACAGGGCTGGTTGCTGAGGCTGAGTGGAGAGTTAAAGGCCACATCCCTGAGAATATGCTTCTAGTGGTGGCAAGGGGCCTCCCTAAGAGCAAAGAAGATGAACAGTGGAGAACAGCAAATGCCCAGCACCCCAGGAGGTCTGTGCTCTTGGACTTGGTTAGTGTTATTCTCTGCCAATTTTCTCAATAGGCAAAATGGTCAAGCCTGCCTCAAGGACTAGAATCCACATTGTCTGATTATCTGTTTGCCCACTTGTGTGAAAATGGGCTGGTTTCTGAGAAAGTCATTATGTAACATGAATTACATAAAACTACAGTTCAGTGGATGCTTTCCTCATTTCTCAGCCCCTGAACCATTGTTTCCCCTCTCTTCCCCACCAACTCCACACACATATATACCTTCACTCTTCCTGTCTGGGGCGGGAGGGTGGAGGGAGAGGGAGAGAAGAACATATTGCTTCAGAAGGAGCCAACCAAGAAATTTTCATGCTGGCCTCCTCTCTCTTGTAGTTCTGCTCTGCAGAATTAAAAAAAAAAAGAATTGACTGACTTCTGAATTGACATAAACTTGTGTGAAGGAGGAGATTGAACCATATATTAAATTGTCTACTACTTTATCAAATAAACATTCCTTTGTCATAAAGGCCAGAGATAAAAAAAGAAAATGTGTATGTTTAATATATGGAACAAAAATAAGTCTATTTTGGATACGGCACTTGAGGAGAAGATAGGTCAAAAAGCCCAGCCACCCCTGAAATGAATCTTAGACTCTTATTATTGGTGTGATGGGGCAGAGAGAGATCAGTGAGGGTTGCGTTGCTGATAGAAGTGATTTTTTTTTTTTTTTTTTGCAGTAGGTACTAAATTAGATGTAGAGAGTAGGAGAGTTATCAGACTTACATTGTCATGTCTGACCTTTCAGGTCCCAGTCCTGGGTTCATAATAAAAACGAGTTGTGGGCTTATCTGAGATGCTGTAATAACTGACACAGAACAGTTTCCAGTTTCTCCTCAAATGGGGTGACACCAGGGGTTATTCGGGGTCACGAGGGAGATGCATTAGTTTTGATCAGTTTTTAGAGCTGTATAGCAGCTTATCTGTGGGTTGTAGAAATTTCGTTTTCTCCATTCTTTTTCATCATCTTTCCCCCTTGGGCACTGTGGATTAGCTTCTGGAAGCTGGCATAAGACTCTGAGCAGTAACAGGGTTTGTACAGATCCAGAATTTGGGGTTTTCAAGCTCAGCCTCGCTGAATGTTAGATTTAGTAAAGGGACATTACCAACTCTGTAGAAAAAAAGAGGCAAAGGTTGAATGACAATGTAGAAACCTATAAAACTCTAGGGTCCTGATTGGGAAAACCTATACTACATTGATTTTATCCACTTGCAAGATATTACTCCCATACTCAGCTTGCTAACTTCTTTTTCTTATTGTTTTTGGCTTAATTGTAAACAGCTCTTACTTAACTAATTTATGGCTATCAGGCATTATTATTAAGCATGTAGAAAAAATGTTAAATAAAGCCATTTGCCTCTTGCCTCCTTAATTTTAAAAAATTCATAACATAAAAGTTTAAAGACAACTGGAAACAATGTTATACATAGATAGCACATTTGTGATACTACACTAACTGCCCTTTGGTTAGGATGGGACAGACTGCGTTTTTACACAGTAATGGGAAAGGAATCTTTCTTCTGCCAAGGGCCATTTGGGTCTTTATAACATAGTTTGTGGGCCATACAAAATTACAGACAGATGAACAGCAGGCAGCCAACAAGAAGTCTGTCCTATCATGTACCGAATGACATGGGTCAGATGTTCCCTTCTCCTGAGTGTAAATACAATTAGGAGAATTGTTTTACGTTATGTTAAAGAGATATTGAAATCTTAGGAACCGTAGTGAAACCTTTCATGGCTAAGTAGTGTTTGTATCTATGAATTGAGCTAGAATTACACTCATCTGAAATGCTTTGGACTAGAAGTGTTTCCATTTTGGGAGTTTTTTTTGGACTTTGGAATATTTTTGTGGACTCCCTGTCAAATACCTCTAATTTAAAAATCGTAAACTCAAAATGCCTCATATATCTAAGGAAGTCAGTTCTTGAGTTAAAAGTGAACAATATTAAGGACCAGTTTCAATATCCAAAATTTTTGCAATTCATTCAGCAAATGTTTTAGTACTTACTGTATGCTTGGTTACTGGTTAAGTACATGTAGTGCTTGTTAATCGGCTCTGCTGAGTCCAGCAGCTTCAGCTGGCTTGCTTTCTGTGTGCTCCCTAGCCTGGTGCCTACAGCATGAGGGGTACCTAGAAAACATGATGAAGGACTGTTTTTTACAATTCATTCACTAAGTTTTAGAGCACAGAGCATGGATTTCCACTGTGAAGTGGACACAGAACTGTTGGGAGGCTCTCAAGAGGAATAGAAACCATTTCTAGGTAGCTATTCTCAGAGGAAGGAACAAGTGGTACTGTGGAAGCCTCAGTCCATAGTTCAGGGATCAAGGGGGCCAGATTAATGGAAGGGCGGATGGGAGTCTGAAGGGGAATAGGAGAAAGACCAGGAAGCGATACTGTGTCGGGTGATGAACAGATGTTGGACAGAAGTGGTAACCTGAATGAATTAGTCGGGGATCCAGTACAAAAGAGGTGACCTGAAACTGGTCTAATACATAGAAGTGAGAGTAACTTTAGTGAGATGTGGAGTCTGGAGGACCCGAGGTCCAGCTCAGAAACAAAATGCATTAACGCAGTATTTGAGCAACAGGAAGCCTTGAAGTGTTCTGCTGAGAAGAATGGCAGTAGATACTGTGCTTTGGAGTTCTCACATGGCCTCAGTAAAATGAGCTAAGCAGTGGTTCTACAATGGCTTTAAACTCTTGATTTCACTTTAGCCCTACCTGGGGATATTTTTTAAATCACAAATTCCAGTGTACCCCAGATTAATTAAATCAGAATCTCTGGCTTGTATCCCAGAACTCAGTGTCATTTAAATCCCTAAGTGGTTCTACTGTGCAGCCTACATTGCTACATATTGAGTCAGGAGTGGCCAAATCTAGAAAGGGTCCAGATCTTGAATATTTCAACTTTATAAGCCATGTGGTATGTTGCAGCCATTCAACTCAGGGATTATAGCACTAATGTATACATTACGTAATGAATAAACCCAGCTGTCTTCCAATAAAAACTTTATGTATGGAAGTTGGCTTTCCATGTAATTTTTACATATTACAAATATTACAGGTATCCTTGGCATCCCCTGTCCCTGGCCATTAAAAAATGTAAAAACAAATGGCAAAGTGGGCAAAAAAAAAAAAATGAGACCAGCACTTTGGCCACAGACCATACTTGGCCAGCCAATCATAAAATTTGGGCCCAGATGGTCCAGGAAAGAAAGCTTTCCTATACTAATCTAGATAGGAAGTTCTGATCAGATAGAATGGCAGAGTGAAGACTAGTGATATTAAGTTGATATTTACAGAAATTCATGTTTTTGCTGCTATTTTTCAGTGTCCAGAAGTTACCATCCAATGACCTTTGAAAGAAGCAGTGGGCAGTATGTAGCCTTTGGTGCCTTTGACTTTGTCCTTTTGCTTTTCAGGGATCTGACTTCTGTTGAAAGGCTATTCTGTCTGGTTGCTTGCAATGGCTACTCAATTTGGCAGTAACTATTACGAAAATTAGCCAAGTCTCCTCTTTTTGTGCCCACCATGCCATTGTTGCCAAAGAATGACCTTTCCTTACAATTATTTTTTTCTTTAGAAAACAGAGTGGATTTGACAGATCTGGCTACCTCCACTTTCTTTTATGAGGTATCATGCATTAGTGCAGATTTCCCTGAGTGCATTTTTTTGTCTCCATAGTTTCTGTGGGGGAAAATGGCCCACTTCTACCCTTACCCCCTGGAAACAAGAGAGTGGATTGTTGGCACCTTTTTCCCACTAAGGCTGTCTTAGAAACCATAAGGCTGGAAACAATGTTTCCTACGGTTATTGGCTGTGCTTGAGAATAAGCTGGACAGGATCACAATTGCCTTTTATTTTATTTGAATACCATTATAGTAAACAAATTCAGGCTTCTACTTTTTTATCTTTCTGGTCATGGGGCTTGAACTCTGGGCCTGGGAGCTGTCCCTGAGCTCTTCAGCTCAAGGCTAGCACTCTACCATTTGAGCCACAGCACCACTTATGGTTCTCTGGTGGTTATGAGAGATAGTTCTCCTGTACTTTCCTGCCCATGCTGGCTTTGAACTGTGAGCCTCAGATCTCAGCCCTCCTGAATAGCTAGGATTACAGGCATGAGCCACCGGCACCCAGCTAGTCATCTACTTTTTAACTTCCAACTCCAAGAAGTCCTCCAGGTAGTGCTTGCTCTGTACACCTACCACAGAGTTCCCAGAATCTAAAGAACCTGCCATCTCTATTGGAATTTGTTGAAATTGAAGGGAGGGAGAGGAGGCCGTGAGGACTCAGTAGCATGGATGAACAGTCACTTTGCAGATTTTATGGAGGCACATGACGAAAATATGCAGAGAGCAGAGTGGTCTTGTTTTCCTTTGCTTTGCTTAGTTTCACAGAGAATTATTTTTCATAAGACCTTAAAAAGTAAATGCAAAAGGAAGGGCTAGAGATATGGCTCAGTGGCAGAACATTCACCTATCTGAGACAAAGATTTAGAAGAATTTGCCTGCTCTCCATGTTCGCTGCATGTTGGGAACTAACCAACAACCCAACATACTATGGGCTGTCTTTGATCACAACTGTTTTTCACTTCATTGATTTTCCAGTTGGTTTGCATCCAGGGGCCTTGATCTCCACCTTCTCATTGATCTTGACTAAGTGTGACCATCCTAGAGACACGGATGTGTATACACTAGAAAAGTGAGCTTGTCAAATACTTTTAATTACGCTTTAGGTGTTTCATGCATTGGCAACCAAGTAAAGGATCAGGCTTATTAAAGTAGCTTTCCATATATTTTTCAAAATCATTCACCAAGTAAGAAATGAGATTTCAGTTTTCAGCCTGTTCTGCAGCTAGGACTTCAACATGCCTCAGAGGAATTCCTGTGCAGAGTCTATTTTTTTAAATAAAGAAAAGGTCAGGAAATAAGGCAAAGCTGCAGATACAACACAGAGATTAATAAGGAAAGTACCTGATAGATTTGAGAGCATAGCCTGGCAGGAGCTGAAAGGAGGTAGGGCACTGGCCTGCAGCACGGAGGTTAACAGTTGGAAGACACCTTGAGGAGCATCCTGAATAGTGGCTCTCCACATTGGCCACATTTGGAAATACCCCTAAAGCTTGACAGTGTCCCACAAGACCAATTAAATCTGAGACACAAGGGAGGAGGACAGGGGTCTTGGGTAAAGGTTCTCCAGTCATTCCAACCTATAGCAGGAGTTGAGAACAACTGGCCTAATCCAGTTTCCTCATTTTCCATAGGAAAATGGTCAGGGGCTTTCATTTGTAAAGATTTTAACTTCCCTTGTCTTATCTCTTCTCTGTTCTCTTGCTCTGTGTTCTCCCTGTGTATTTTCATACCTTCCCACCTTTAAATTTTATATATATATGTATACGGACACATATACATATATGTGTATGTACATGCATATACATATATGCATGTATAATACATGTAATATATACACATATACATATATTCATATATGTGCACATATACATATATATATATATATAATGACTACCAAGTCTGTGATCTCCATGTTATATCTGATTCTTTCTCATCTCTCCAAATGTCTCACCTCAAAGTCATCATATTCAGGGCTGGGAATATGGCCTAGTGGTAGAGTGCTTGCCTCATATACATGAAGCCCTGGGTTTGATTCCTCAGCACCATACATATATATGGCCAGAAGTGGTGCTGTGGCTCAAGTGGTATAGTGCTATCCTGGAGCAAAAAGAAGCCAAGGGACAGTGATCAGGCCCTGAGTTCAAGCCCTAGGACTGGCAAAAAAAAAAAAAAAGCATCATATTCAAGACTGAATTCCCTTTCCCATCTCCCAGTCCCCAGACTTGCTTTTCTACCTATGCTTTTGCATCAAGGAAAGGTACTGTTCTCTCCTCCCTTGGTTTAGTTAAAATCACTTGTACTTGTTTTATTCTGTTTTAACTTTTTTGAGACAGTATCTCACTACGTAGCAAGGCTGGCCTCAAATTTGCCATCCTCCTGCCTCCGTCTGCCAAGTGCTAGGACTATTGTTGTGCCCCACCAAGCCCTATGTTATCTCTTACATAGTTTATTCATTAATCAGTACCAGCTGAAGTCCATCCTGCCTCACTCAGGTGGCTCTAATGCTCCTGCTTTCTCACCATCTTTTGGGGTGTTGCTATTTTAATTTGGAATGGCCTAGTGGTCTTCTATGCTTTCATCTTGGGCCTCTAGTTTTCCTTTCAGTTGAGCTCCATCTTTAATGCCATGAAGCTTGTTTTGAAACACAACATTGATCATTTGTCTCTATGCTTTGTAAATCATCTGTTGTAATTAGCCGTTTCTTTAAATCAGCAAAGTTCCCTCCCCTGCCTCTCAGACTCCATGCACCTATACTGGGCCATTGGGCCCATGTCTTTACAGTATAGGTTATCTGTAGATTCATTTTTTTTATTCCTACTTTTTTTTTTAAGCTGAGCTCTCCAACAAGAAATGCTTTTATTCTTCCACCAAATATTGTTCCATACAGAATGAATTTAGTGGGCCCAGTCTGTCTATTCCCTAAACACTAGAACCTGCACTGTATAAAGTATAAAGGATGATCTCCAGGCAAACATGAGACCTCCCTCACCACTAGACCATATCCTTTGTACCTGGCGCCTTTGTGAACCTTGTATAAGGTTTCCTGGCTGCCTCATTTCTCTTCCCTGACTCTAGTGACCCATGTTGCTTCTTGCTATGCGCTTGTCTTCACTGACTCTTTCAGGTCCTGACTAATTCTTCAACAAGGACTCTTTGACTCTGCTCTTTGTTGTTTTTCATCTTAAAACCCTTGGCTATTTCCACCCTTTTGTTTTAGGATGTGGTTGTGTGCCTTCCCTACTGCTGTAGAATCTCTGGCAGGTAGTAAGTCATCAGTCCTAGGTTTCTGGCCTCTATTACCTGATAACTGATTCCAATCTCTTGGAATTTTTTTAGACCTTAACTCTCTTAGTTCCTTCCAGACTTGTTGCCTCAAGTGTCCCCAAATGACATAGTATTCAGCTAGTCAGACCTGGTTGTCCAGTTTACCTTTGCCTTCGCTCCTCATCCTTTCCCCTTACCTTTTTGTTGCCACCTGCCCCTTAGTTAACCACTTCTTAGCCTCTGCCAGAAAGAAAAGCAAGAAAAAAAAAATGAGTGTGTTGAATTTTAAACCTGGTCTTTTGGACTTCTTGCCACAAAGTATGATGAAGACTTGCTGGACATTTAAATGCTAATATGATATTTCTCCTTAAACACATAGAACACTAAGAAAGCTTGTGAGCTTCTGTTTTGAAACTCCACATGTAGAAATAAAATACATAGTGTTACCATGGTTTTACTGGTTAACTTGAGAAAGCTGTACATCTAGACAAAGGGCAGAGAAAGCATTGAAATAGCTTGGGAAGCAAACAGGAAGCATAGTGTATATTGCTCATATTCACTTAGCTATGTAACCTCATGTTCAAAACACAGATTCTTGACATACCAAGGTGCCTCTCTCAGACCTATTCTCTATTACAAACCTTTGATAAAGATTGGGATGATTAAGCTGGGCTCAGGCAGCTACTCAGGAGGCTGAAATCTGAGGATCTCCACTGGAAGCCAGTCTAGGCAGACAAATCCCAAGAGATTCTTGTTTTACAGTTAAGCAACAAAAAGTGGAGGTATGCCTCAAGTGGTAGAGCACCAGCCTTGAGTGAAAAAGCTAACCAAGAGTGCAGGCCCTGAGTTCAAGCCCTAGTACCAGCATAAACTTGCACATGTGTGCGCGTACGCGTGCACACACAGAAGATTAAAATGATTGCATCATCTGGCAACCTGGGCTGTAAAAAATGCTCCCTTGGGGCCTTTAACTTTGTTTGGTTTTGTCCAAGAGGGAATTTAAGAAAGGGGTCTTCAGTATTTCTGACCTCGAAGAAGGGAATACAAGAGCAGTTTGTGAAATGCACGTAGGAGGGAAGATGTGGATGTTCAAGAATCCAGAAAGTTTTATTGAACTTGCATACTGCCTCGCTTTTTAAACACAACTTTAACCTAGCTCAATGGCAGGGCTCAGCATGTGTGAATTAAATATCCTCTCATCTCTGTGGCACATGTCTTGGAACTGAAAACAAGGTTGACTTGATGGTACCTCATACAATTCTGGGGAAAATGGTTGCCAAACTCCTTGTACTTTGGTCACCTTCATTACAAGTTCATCACACCACTTGTTTAACATGTTTACTTTTCAAACACTTAGAGAATTAACAGGTGGTTGCATGACTGAGATGTTTGTGTTAACACACTGGAAAGTGGGAGGTGATTTATGCATGTACTATGTTGCAATAGGAAAATACCTAATTATGCCATTTTTTGGCTCAACTTTTGGTTTCAATGACAACTGATGATAGCAAAACTCAACAAGCTTTGCAGAGTGGTAGTCATAACAGTACCCATATGGGATTCTCAATCACTGGTAATAGTGTCTATGTCCTAGTTACTTATATGTGACATTCCTACCTTGTTTTATGCTAGAACTTTAACTAAAGACTTCCTGTGGTCAGCAGTTAAAACACAGACATTTGCTAGACTCAGAAAATCCTTATCTGTTTCAGCATGTTCTACTAACCAACCTGCTCTTTTCTCTGTCTATAGCTAGAAGACACTGGAAGTTAAAATACTAGAAACAACATAGCTAATTCTTGGTTGGTACTTCACTGTGATGTTTCAGGAAATAGGTTAGGACTAGCTCTTGAAGTATCTTCGTTGCGCAAGTAAAAAGAGCAAGGAATTTTGCTGGGAAGTTAACTGTTCATTTCATTTGAGGTTAAGAAACTACTAGTAGATGTAGACATGGATAGGCATAGAGATTCTAGATCAGTGTTGGCTACATTCTTTCTGGAAAGAGCCAGATGGTAAATACTTTAAGGATTGTAGTCTGTTGTGACCATCTGCTGTTGGAGCACGGAAGTGATCATAGATAGTAACAATAAAACTTGATGAAAAACAGGAAATAGTCTAGATTGGCCAATAGGCCATAATTTTCCAACCATTGTTCTAGATTCTAGAAGATATACCACCAGGCTGTATAACTGAAAGGAAGAAAGCAGTGATTTTTAGCTAACTGAATGTAGTAACCCTTAATGTTTACAACCAACAATTTATTATATATGCAATAATAAACTTGTAAGAAAAAAATTATTCTGGCTTTTTTTAGTTAAACTGAGAACATTTATTAGACTGAAAGAGATCATCTCTAGGGTGAGAATAACAGTGGTTATTACCCTGGTACAAGTTGCTATTGACATAGAAGAGGCTTGGAGCATTAAATCTAATCCCAGAAGCAGCCGGTGGGGACACAGTCACTGTCCCAAAGAGGTAATCCAAGTAGTGTTTTACTTACTTATATCCCACTTCCGTTCCAAGATCATTTGAAGTAGTCATGACAAAAAGTATATGTGGAAAGCGGGCACTGGTGACTGATACCTGTAATTCTAACGACTCAGGAGGCTGAGATCTGAGGATCCTGGTTCAAAGCCAGCCCAGGCAGGAAAATTTATAGGACTCTGTCTTCAGTTAATCACCAAAAAGCCAGAAGTGAAGCTGTGGCTCAAGTAGTAAAGTGCAGGCCTTGAGAAAAATAAAACTCAGGGATAGTGCCCAGGCTCTTGAGTTGAAGCCCCAGGATAGGGGGAGGGGGATGATATGGAGAGCTGGGGTGTCACTCATTGGTAAAGTATGTGCTTGATATGACCAATGGCCTGGACTCAATCTTCAGGCCTCTCCATCTGAAAATTCAGAAGACACATGTAGGCTTTATCTATCAAAATACAGAAATAATCTCAAGCCCACATGAAAAAGCCACACAAAGCAACTTTTGAACATTCCTTATCCACTTGCCAGCTCAAGGTGGTCAACAGTTTGAGGCTCATCAGTCTTTGGGATACCTCCCAACATGAATATTGATATGTTTCCTATTTTATCTTCTCTAGCATAATTTCCTTTCAAGAAAGAAAATCCCCAGTGTGTCAAATCAATGTCCTTCCAACAGAAGTGTTAGTATTTGTCATTTTTGTTCTGATTGAAGTATAAGCCAAGAACAGTTATAGTACATGGGTCTAAGAAGAAGAAAGGAAAAAATGATAAGCTAATGAAAACATTGATGGACAAAAGACTTGTTCCAAACAGATCCTATGGCTCACAGAACTAACATTTCATTAGCTAAGGCAACTTTTGTCCATCTTGAAGCTATATGCCTACTCTTAGGAGAAAAGAGGTATTAAATTAATTCAAGTTAGGTGATTGGAATCAGTGGTGAAGTGGGAGGACAGAAGAGGCAGAAATTTCAGCTAAGCTGCAAAAAGGGATGATTTTCAGTGGGCTTCAGTATGTGGCAATAAGGCCAAGAGATCTGAAGACCTGGCAATGGAATTGTGGCTTTGAAGTATTTCTGAAATAGGGAAAACAGTCTGAGAAAACAGCATCTATCAAGGACTTTACTACACGATCCTATTATCTGAGCCAGCTGCTTAGCCAAGTGGATGTAGAAGATCACACAAAGCCACAGAGGATTTCTGGGAGTAGAGATTTGATGGATGTCTCTGGGAGGATACTGGAATAGGTAGGGAATACTTCTTTACGCATCCTGGATAGTAGTCAAGTATCCATTCACAAGTGAGGACAGGAGAAGCTTAGTTACCTGTTGGAATAACATCAGAATGGGCCCCAGTTAAAACCCACCAGGTCACTTAGATGACAGAATTTGAAGATGTGGGCAGTAGTCTAATTTTGTGATGGACAAGAAAGAGATTTAATCATCTCTATATTCATTGCTGAAAAAAATAGGATACATATTGGGATATGTTCTTCAAGTTTAGAAAGGTTCTAACCTTTAAATAGAAGAGAAAAAAATGTTCAGAATTTCCATTTTAAGCCATGTTCTTTTTTTTTTTTTTTCCATTCACTCTTGGTAAGATGGCACATTGGGAAGATTTGGAAGGCTAGGAGCCAATTTATCATATCTATCCAAGTAGTGTTCCATTTGATCCTGAAACTGGACTTCTATCATTTATTTTTTTATCTATTTGAACTATCAGGCTGTCAAAGATGCTTGTGCAAACATTATTGTATTAAAGATTGAATTGCAGAAGACATTTAGATTTCTAAAACTCTTAGATTTCAGACTCTTCATAAGGAATATAGGTCGTGGACTCATGCATGAAAGTTCAGCAAAGATAAAATGTGAAAGTAAAAAATAAATTTTAGATCAGTATATATAGAATATCTTTTCTTTTTGAAAGCACTAATTTTAAATTTGCGTATACATGTTGTCCACCATGGGTATGGGGCGGGGGTAGTGCAGGTGCCATGATGGGGGGGGAGAGGCACTTGTAATCCCTGAGTTTGTCTTGAGAAAAGCATCTTGTGAGAAGTAAAGGGCCTTCTGTTGTCTTAACTCTGTACACAGCTATGTGCCCACAATATAAATATGGATAGTAATATACCTCTCTAACTTAACTCTCATAGTTTATTCATTAATGTAACCAGTCCTTATCAGACACTTATTGTATGTACTATGCACCACGTCTTGGCTATGCAACAGTGATGGAATGAAGGTACCACTGCAGACTCCAGCAGACAGACAGCTATGCCCAGGAAGCCTGCCCATCCTTCGGGCAGATGTGTATCATGGCCCAGATCTGAGCAACTGAAACTGCCCTGACTGTGAACTGAATTTTCTTCCTTTGCATTATGTTTTCTTCATTTTAACCTCTGAGTTAAACATTTTAAAGGACAATTTAATTACAAAATTTTCTGGGAAGAGGTTGCTTCTCTGCCTTCCACTTTGGTTTCCATTTGCACCCTTGAATCCCTTCAGCTTGCATGAACAGCATCTTTAGGGAGATAAACCTTGACCTAGGCATAAACACACACATGTTTTTTATGAGCTATCAACCCAAATGTTTTGTGTTTTTCTTTCACAGAAAAAGCAGAGGACAAAAGATCTTTCTCGAGTATTTCATTCTTACAATCCATATGACCACAAGGTAAGAGAAGTATGTGGTTAGTTCATTATATTGGAGTGCTTGATGATGATTAGTGTTTCCATTAGTGTGTAGTTACGATCCCTTCTAGATTTACATCTTTCTGAATATACAGCAGAGTCTTCAATATATGGGGAATTTCTTTTTTTTTTTTTTTGCCAGTCCTGGGCTTGGACTCAAGGCCTGAGCACTGTCCCTGGCTTCTTTTTTGCTCAAGGCTAGCACTCTGCCACTTGAGCCACAGCGCCACTTCTGGCCATTTTCTGTATATGTGGTGCTGGGGAATTGAACCCAGGGCCTCCTGTATACGAGGCAAGCACTCTTGCCACTAGGCCATATCCCCAGCCCGAATTTCTTAATATGGAAAGAAAGAAGGAAGAATATAGAAGAAAAATGAGAACGCAAAGTATGGTAATTTTGAAGTGCAAAAACACTTGTATTTCAGTATTAAATTGGTAATCTTTGTAAAGAAAACAGTATTTGTATATGTGAACTAGAATAATATTTCTGCACATTAAAATCTAGTTACCACTGACTAGAGCTATAGCTTTAAAAAAAAAAAAAAAAGCCCAAACAATACAAACCTAGCTACCTATTGGCATTAAAATCTCAAAACTTTGAGATGATAGCCTTTGATAAGGTTTTGGTTTGATATCTTAATGTACAGGTGGTTTTGGTTTTGTTTTGTTTTTTCTTGCCCAATACTTTAATGAATAGCTAGGCTTTACATTGGGAAAAGTAGTTAATTGCCATATCTTGATTCTCCATTGTTCTGTTAGTTATTTTGCTAAATAAATAATCCTTTTCAAAAAGCATTGAATAGCATTGTTCATGAAATATCCATGCCAAGAGTTTTGCTGGACAGAAGATGGTCAAAAGTGTGATGGCTTCCATGTTGCCATTCAAATGCTTTATAAAGACCGGTCGTGGGCTGGAGCCGTGGCAGAGTGGTAGAACACCTGCCTAATGAGCATAAGGTCCTGAATTCAAGCCTCAGTACTGCCAGGATTTTTTTTTTTTTAATAAAAGACTCCTCATTCCTATTCTATTCCATTTACCCTTCCTATTTTAAGACTTTCCTGGACATATTTTCACTTATATGTATTTCATCATATATTTTTAAGAGATGAGTTCTTTTTTTAAACCCACACACACTTGGAATCATTTTAAAGAAAATGCTTAACACCTTCACATCTCCCTAGGGAAATAAATTGCAAGATTCCTGAGACTTGCGTGAAACTTCTACTCCATGTTCATTATGTTCCAATAAATCTATTAATGTGAGGTGACGTCAGAGGCAAATAAAATAAATTTGCACGGCTGAAATGCTGCTATAAACTTAAGTCTTTATCTATGAATTTACAGGTAGCCATGTGGTAAGGTCTTTTTTGTTATTGGTCAAAATGATGAGTATGAAAAACACTTTATACAGCAACATCTGAATTCAGTAAGAAACAAATCGTGCCCATTGTTATGGAAGTTTGGAGAATTTCAGTCATTTCTAGTGGTTTCATAAGTGACCAGTTGACTTCATGTACCCAAAGTTGGTAAAAAGAGGTGTTTATGTTCCATGTGCCCACTCTAATATGCAATCCTCAAAATTACATCATTTCAAGTTAACATTTTACAAACAAAAATCAATGACTTGGCCGAAAACGGGGATTCTGTTTGAAAGAAATTGAGAATGCTACTGGTGTCTGACCAGGCAAGGGGAAGGCACAGACTGCTAAATATTATAGCAGCAGAAGGAATGAGATTGGCCAGATTGCTAAGTGAAGCCATTTAATTAACATTAGTGAAACAGTGGCTAAAGTTAACATTTAACAAAAGCTTAGCAAAAGAAAAATCTATGACAAATCAAAGGTTTTGCCTGACTTGTCTACATTTTGCCCACTTCTAACATTTTTTAAATTTACAGTTAAGGGAATTTCCATTATTCTTTTATTAGACCTCTTAATGGAATCTAGCCATTTACAGCTTCTTCTGGCTTCCTCTTCATATCCTTTGTGGCATTATATCAAAGTCACCTCAGATTATTTTGGCTTCTCTTGTGAAGACTTCATTCCCCTACAAATTAGTCATTGGGTAATGAAGAACTGAATAAAAATGCCTTTTGATCTTTAGCTTAAGATGGATAATAAATTATTGTAAGTAGCTAGACTGCTTGATGAATGAGTTTTGAAGCTCCTGAAGTTTGGCCATGTGGTGCTTCTTTAGGTGTTGTTTTATTCTATGTGTGCATGGAATAAAGGAAAAGGGAAATTTTTGTTCTGGACTGTGCCTGGGCTCTTCATTGCCCTCCTCCTCCATTTCCAAGCTCCATCCCTACAAATGTAACCTTGCTACTTGTAACTTTGTTGATTGGAATGTTCTGAGATAACTAGAACCATGGATAAACTAGCCCTATTTTCTCAGTTTTAAAATGTTGCCTTTTCCCCTGTAAATAACAAAATAAAAGGATGGTGTTTCAAGTTACTTTGTCATTTTAATTACCCAGTTACAGGCAGTCAAATTAGATTTTTTAAGCAGATAGAGGTTTTCTTGTGAAATATTTTCAAGGTCTTTTAAAGTTAACTTCAAGGTCTCATGCTCAGTGAGGTTTCTAGGATAATCTTTAGAGAAATAGATACCAATATTGTAAACAGAAGCTTATCTAAAATAAAATATCATCTGTTGAGGATTTACTTTAAAAAGAACTCAGAAGACTAGGTGTTGGTGGCTCATGCCTGTAATCCTTGCTACTCAGGAGGCTGAGATTTGAGGATTGAGGTTCAAAGACAGCTCAGGAAGACAAATCAGAGACTTACCTCCACTTAACCAGCAAAAAGCCAGAAGTGGCGGTATGGCTTAGGTGCCAGCCTTGAGCAAAAAAGCAAAGTAGGACATGAGGCCATGAGTTTAACCCCAGGACTGGCACAGGAGGAAAAAAAAAAACATTCCTCAGGGAGACATGAATAGAGTTCAGTCAAGTAGGATGGATCACGCATTAATGATTTTCAAAACAGGAAGAAGTTGTGGGTTTCATTCTTCTGTACATTTTTCTATATGGTTGAAAATTTTCCATACTACAAGAGATACAAGAGTAAGATTAAGTCATGGCTTGGTCCAGAGTTACTCTTGTAGTGTTCTCTTTTTCTCTCTAGCTCACATCCTTTTAGTGTTAACTTTCCCCTTGTACATTTATAGCAAGAAGGGAAACTCAGCACTTCGGTGGCTTCATCATGCTGAGTAAACTCAGAAATGCAACTCTTCTTTTTAAATTGGCACCATTTCCTGGGATTTCATCCCAAATTATAGTGGTCACTTAAATGATAGCCTTGTCTACTAGAAACTGCTAAAACAGTTGTAATTACAGAGGGCAGTTAGAGCTGTTGTGTTCTCAATGAGTCAGTTATATTTGCTCTTCTTTCCATCCCACACCCCAGATTGCTCCTGACTGACCCCAGACACAGCAGTCACCAGGTTAAACAAGCGTATTGTTTGAAGGGAGGCCAGGTGCATTTCTTAGTCAGACCCTAAAGCCATTGTTAGGTAGTAAATGGTCAGTTGGTTTTTTCTTAAATGCTGTTGCAAACAGCAAATAAAGCTCCAAGCAAAATGTGTACCCAGATGAGAGTTGGGAAATACTTTCTTGCAGTAAGAAAAATTGCTTCAGATTGAATTTCATTTTCAAGTGTTTTTGTGTCCAGATGAAAAGAATTCTTTTCAATGCTTCTTTTTGGTTGTTGAGATAGAGTCTTGCTAGGTAGCTCTAGCTGCCTTTAAACTTGCCATCTTCCTGGTAGATAGGTAGAGTGCCACCATACCTGGCAACCAGTCTTATAATTAGAAATATTATTTATACAAAAAAGTTTAGTCAAATTGTATTCTCATTTACTGTCCCTAGTAAAAGGGAACATAGTTAAGGAAACCCAAAGTAGAAGGTCATCTGACTATATTTTATGCACTTTTTCTCTGTTATTTTAATAAATATAACTTGTGGTTTCTGAAAATACACCAAGCTAAGTACCGGGAAAGGTTACAGGGCCAGAGGCCTTCTGAGCCATGGGGTCAGCCTAGAGTTTGCCCCCCACCACCACCAACCCCTCTGGAGAAGTCACAGGTAAGTTAAAGGAGGTTATAATTAGAACACCTTTTATTAAAGTCATGCAAATTGGTATGTACTGTGTGTCCTTGGCCTGGAGAAAACCTTACTGTGCACATAACGGATCTTCTCTTTTTATGTATTTTTGTTAGATTTTTATCAGAATTTATGTGTTCAGGGGAAATCTAGGTTTATTAGCTAAACAGATGTTAATGTTAATAATCTACAAGTATAAAAAGTTACTATAAAAATATGAAAATGCTTAGAAAGAAAAAGTTGAAAATTTTTATTTTTAATCCACAGTAATTTTTTCACATCTACCAAGTTAAATTCCAAAACTCAGTTCATCTGAGTGAATTAATATCTTCTTCCCATTAAAAGAGAGTGTTAAGCCAAGCCCTAGTAGCTTATGCCTACCATCCTAGTTATTCAAGAGGCTGAGATATAAGGATCCAGATCTGAAGCCAGCCCAGACAGAAAAGCTTTTGAGGCTTTAATCTCCAATTAACCAGCAAAAATTGTACTTACCTCTCTCTTAATAACATCTGGTAATAAGGCCTAGGTAAATCTAATATTACTATAGACAGTGGTTTGATAAAAAAAAAAATATATATATATATAGTGGAAATGTTAGGCACAAGTAGCTCATGCCTGTAATCCTACTTATTCAGGAGGGTGATACCTGAGAATCAGTTCAAAGCCTAACAGACAAACCTCAGAGATTCTTATCTCCAATTAACCAGCAAAAAGCCCAGAGTGAACAAGTGGCTCAGGTGGTAGAGTACCAGCCCTGAGTGAACAAACTAAGGTAGAATAGCAGACACTAAGTTAAATTTTATACTGGCACAAAATTTTAAAAATATATATGAATGTATATATATTTTAAAGGTAACCTTGTGGATAGTAAAGACAGTAAATATGTGTGAACATAAAAGATGGAAAAAGTGGAACCAGTATTATGTAGGCTATTTATGTAATTAAATACTATAAAATATTAGTCTTTGGGAATTATTGCATTTTGTCTTAAAGACCTAGAGGTTTGGTAATGGAAGCTCACTTACCTGGAAAATAAGAAATGCCCTTCAAAAAAGTCATGAAGTATCATAGTAGTGACAGTCTGTAAAGGCCCTGGGTTTGATCCCCAGTAAAAGAGAAAATGAGCCAAGGAAGGGAGGGAAGAAGGAAGGCTCTAGATATCTTGGCTTCAGCAATTATAATGTGTTAGTACAATTGTGAGAGGAGGGGGGGGGGGGGGTGGCGCAAGGCTAGGCCTTGTACTCAGGGCTGAGCTGTACTGGTTGAGCCACAGTTCCTCTCTTGGCTTTTCTGTGGTCTAATTGACAAAAGAATCTCACAAACTTCCTTGCCTAGGCTGGCTTCAAACTACAATCCTTAGGTCTCAGCCTCCTAAGTAGCTAGGATTATAGGTATTAGCCACTGACCCTTGGCAGTAAGTACAATTGATTTTTTTAATGTAGCATTCAACATGCAAAAAGAATTACTGTGCATTTCAATAATCCACACTTTCTGAGACTACCTGAAGAACTATGAGGACAAATAAGCTAGGATTCTGTATATCAGTTTGACAATAAAAATTTTTTAAAAAGAAAGAAAAAAATAAGCTAGGATTCTTACATGCTAGTGTACAGTGAAATATTTTCTGAGGCTTTAGGCCAAAATATCCAGCAATAATCTATGTTAACCATCTTGAGCTATATTATTATCCTCTCTGAGTCTGTCACTTCTCTGCAGCATTGTTTCATCTGTACCTGTATCATATTTTCTTGTTGAAGAAATCACGTACTACCTAACGTTTCTCCATAAATCCGATGTCTAATAATGTAAGATAAAAGTTTCTTAGACCAGCCTTTTATATTTGAACAATAGCGATGCTTTGCCTTAATCTGAAGGCAGTCCTAGTAAGGTGAAGCCTTTGTTGACCCCTGTGGTTTGAGTAGAGAACATAGCAGTAGAGCACTGAACTATTCCTCTAAGAGGAAGATGAGAGTTGGGATTCCTGCCTGCTGGCCCTGTGGAGCTCTGAGCTATCTGCTGTCTGGAAATAGCAAATCCCATTTTTAATGGATCAGACACTGTGAGAGCCAAATTTTTATGGCACATGTAGATAAAGAAACAAGTTCTTGATTTGGCATGTTTATGCTATGCTTGAAACAGTCCTCTGCAGATCGCCCAAAGCCATTTGTGCATTTATTTCACTTAGTTTCTCATCTTTGGGAAAGATTTTTTTCTTAAGTTATTCTAAGAATGTTGCTAAATATCAAACAATTGAATAAATGTCTAATTAATACCCTCACACAAAATCCAGGCTCAGGTGTAACTTTGGACTGTAAGGAAGTGAATACTTCATAATTGTCAAATCCATTTCATCAGCTCTACTCTAGAACCAAATGAATGATCCAGCATGGAAATATGGGAACACTGAAATGCTGCTTCTGTATTTTCATTTATTGAAGTATCTTCCTTCTCAGGAATCTGTATTGTTCCCATACATGGAGTCCTCGCTCAGCTGTTTCCTGCTTCCACACAGTGTATCTCTCACCCTTCCTTCTTCCTTAGCTACTTCAACCAGTCCAAAAGCATATCCTTGTTTTTAAGCCTTCTCAGGTTGCAATTTGGGTAGCAGTCAGGTTTCGTTGATCCCGTTTGATAACCATAACTGTGTATGTTCCCTTTTCCTTTTAGTGGTATATTGTTCTAAAAATTAAGCATTGTAGTTTACAGAGGGATTTGATTTATTTTGTTATTGTCAGTGTATGGATGGGAGGTATGAACCTATATATATTGGCAGGGAATTTGATTGCTGTTAACTCTCTTGGACCTATAGATACTAGAATTCTATTCTACCCATTACCCTAAGAATTGACAAAAAGAATGAATTTGGAAAAGATCTTTATGATGGTGATTATTATTACAATAAAGCAATCATTTAAAGCTCCATGTAGCTGGCACTATTCTGAAAGCTATATGAACACATACAACATTGGATTCTTCTTCCATCGTTATAAAGTGAGTTCTCTTGTCATTCCATTTACATAGTAGGAAGCTGAGACACAAAGAGGCTAAGTAATGACTCAGTGTTACACAGCCAGAGTTTCAGAGAAGTTTCACCCTGGATTCTATGCTTATCACCTCTTTTGCACAAACATAAAAATCCATAATGGCAAATGCTCCCACAAGAGAAAGACTGGCAAACATAATGTAAACTCAAGGGTTAAGTTTGCCTTCCTACATTCCCTGTCCCCAATCCCAAAGCCAAATCTAAATAGAGATATGAGAAAGAATAAAGATAGACAGTAGACAGAGTAGACAGGTCCTCTGCCCTGATTAGTTCAACATCAGCTTTAGGCAAGGGAAACAAGGTTGAAGCTGGGCCTTAAAGCTACTATGGTACAAGGACAAGCAGATGGCACTTGGCCACTGCTTGACACTCAGCTTACAGTAGAACCTTGTCCAACTTGCTCTCCCTCCTGCCTCCCTCTCTGCAGGGAGAGTGGCTTAGGTTGGCAGCATGTAATATAATCCCAGCCAAAGGATTGAGTTCTCTAGGGCCCAGACTGCTGGGGATGTCTCTAGCCAGAGAAACAGGCTAAGCCAGAGTTCAGAGAGTGAATGCTAAGTAAAGCTGAAGAGAGAATTGCCTGGAGTGTCTATTGGTAGAGCTAGGAAGATGGCAGCAGAGCCAATGAAGGCCGAGTCTCCTGTTCGGTTGCTCAGAACCCCAGCCCAGTTGATTTTCGTAGTCCCTTCCGTGCAGATCCTGAGCTGCACAAAACAACTTTTAGAGTCTACTTACAAAGAACAGAAAGTGAAAAATATTCTGTAGTCCAGTAATTTGTTCCCTCATGAGTTTCTATACAAAATTAAGAAGACATTATTATATTAGGTATTCAGTGGTGTTGTTGTTTTTTAATTGTACAGTAACATTATTACCTTCAAATTGCTGACTTCCTTTTATGGACAACTCCAAGAATACCAGTAATGGGAGAAAAGCAAAGTTCGTGGTCAAATCCTTTGCAAACATTTGTAGCAATGTATTGATTTTAGAAACTAATCAGAAGACCTGTATCAATATGCCAGTTTCTATAGTTTAAAATTACTTAGCAATCCCCAAAGTATCTCCATGTCTACTTTTATTAGTCATTTGCTTCCTTTATGATGTTCACAAGGGGAGGGAGGGAGGGAGGGAGGGAGGGAGGGAGGGAGGGAGGGAGGGAGGGAGGGAGGGAGAGCACCCCAGACCTAGAGCCAGAGTATGCCATCCCTCTCTTTGCTGCTCTGGTACCAGTGCTGTCCCCCGCCACCTTTCCTTATACCCACTTAAACTGTTGTCACCATTTCCCTCTCTCTCTTTCTTGACAGTGTTAAGAGCTTGACACATACCCACTAATCAACATCTTTTCCCATGTCTCCCCAGCTGGGTGCTCTGGACTAACCATTTTCCCATCCTCATTCCAACAGCAGACATGGAGAGCCACACTGGCCCCTTGCCATGTTAGGACACTTGTGTGCAGTTAGCAAATGGAAATACAAAATATTTTTTCAGATTAAACGTATTTTTGGCATATTGAATGTATGCAGTAATACATGGGACATACTATGCTAGAACTTTTTTCATTGTCTATCTGAAATTAGTATTTAACTGTACTGCTATTTTTATCTGAAAACCCTAAATCCATGTATGTTACACATTTCATTTGACAAATTAGGATCAAGTACTAGGAAAGTAATATATTCAGAAGAATGTGTTAAAAATGATTTTCAAACCTTCCCTTTATTTCATGGAAATGCCTTCCCATTCAGAGGGTAAGGATAACACAGCCCAAGGTCAACATCTGTGTCAGCTAGCTCTCTGCAAGCACTTACTAGTTTATTTAAGAAGAGAAAATGACTTACTCATTTGCCTGTAGTTCTCTCAAAATTACAAATTTTAACCTGGGAAACTGATTTTGGAAATTTGTTTGGAAAACATTACGAGAAGCTATAGGGTTTTTTCCATGTAGAGGCAGATTTTTATATCCCTACACTTATTTTTAATAATGTATTTTATTAGCATACTTGAATGGTACAAGAGGGGTTCATTGTAGTAAGTCCATAGAGGAGTGCACTATACTTTGAACAAGTTCACCCCCTACATTAAATTCCTTTAAAGTCTCACCCTCCCTCCTCTTTCAAACAATATTTGGTGGGTTTCGCCATACCAACTTCTTATCTCTATATACCTATCTATCTATATCTATCTATCTATATATATATACTTTGATCCTCGTTATTCTCAGTACCGTCTCCAAACTCCAGATGATTTCCCTGTAGACAATCCTCCTTAAAAAAAAAAAGTCTTCATAGTTTTCAAGAAAGAGTTTTAACCCTCCCCCTCCAATATTACATTTGTTTTTCAGCTGTTCATTTTATCATAAATATAATTAATGTCTTCTTTGTAGCTGAAGGTACTTTTATTGAGATGTGTTAAGAAACATTAATAGTACTGATGGTTAAAACAAGTCATAGGTATCCACTAGAGAAATGAGGAAACTATTATTAGTTGGTTTTCTTTTTCTTTTTCTTTTTCTTTTTCTCTTCCCTCTACTGTTCAAGTTTTCAGGCTGTCTGATTGGTGGAGTACAGCCGATGCCATGGAGGAAGGGGCTCACTGGCCTGCTCTTTGTCTTTCTCAGCACATTTTTATTAACAGTGACAGAAAGAAAGGCCTGTCTGTGGGCTGTACTCACTATTACCACCCTTCAGTACAGATTCTGAGTTGCACAGAACAATTCCCAGAATTCTGTCTACAAAGACTAATGAGCCTAAAGCATTTCCATCCCCCAATAACTCAGTCTTTCTAAGGTGTTTTTTTTTCTTTTCCTTTTTCTATTTTTTCTTGCTTGCCTGTTTTCCTTTTTGCAGGATCAAGAAGATACAATTATAGTTAGCATTTATGGCACTTACTAAATGTACACATTAATACTCTCCTCTTGGAATTGGAAAACTAGAGACTTTTAACATCTCAGAGGAAAATAAATTAACTATCTTCTAATTATTGTTCATACTTTCAGTTGGTTAATTTTCTGCCTTTAGGTACCTTTCAGAATCCCAGAGGCATCCTAAATGCACAAGTGTCAAATAAAAGTAGAGGTATTTTAAGGATGCATGTCCTTTTAGATTTAACTATTAAGGTGGACACAAGGGTCAAAAAGGAAAGCCTCCTATTTTTAATCATTCAAAGTGTAATAATACAGCTATTATGCATAAAGCGATTTCAATTTAGGCTTTTGGAGGGGGAGTCATTTTAAAGCTATTTATTTGTCACTATCATTTACTTTTATTTCTAACAAATACTTTTTTATAACTTAATTTAAAATAAAGTTTTAAATCGGTGTAGGTAATGTGTTTATGATTTGTTTCCTTCCCTCTCTCTTCGCCATCTTCCTTAGCCTGCTAATGATTGACCAGTTTCTCCTAGCTTCTTTTCTGATGACTTCAACCTTACCCTCCCTATAGACTTCTTAGCTTTCCCTATCCATACTTCATAATGTCCTACCTACTTTTTCACTCTTGCACTGTCTTAGATATCCAAGCTCTTTATCCTCCATTGTGTTCTTACTTCATGGTATAATTCATGGGCACTTCCACATGGTCATTTAGAGAACTTATTTCCTTTCCGTGAAGACGTAATGCATTTGTCCATTCTCCCTTGTGAGAGTCTTGAACTATAGACTGAGAAAGCTGTTGGAGTTCGTGTAACTCCCACCTCTGAGACAGCCGAGTGAAGGAAATGAGTCTTGATCCTGTTCAATTCCTGTTTCTCCTTCAAAACCTAACTTACTTTCCCCTTCTTTCCATGTTTTTTTTTCCCCCTGATACCAATAGAAGATTGTTCCCTTGTGCTACTACTAGGATTTGTATATACTTCTGTCATTGACTTACCATGCTTTAGCCAACATTCAACTTACTTTCTTAGGAAACAGGGTAAAATAAAATGTTTACAACCCAATAGGGAAGGTAGTATAAGATGAGAACAAAATTGCACTGCAAATATGTTTTGTCATACATTTGTTGGCATCATTCTTCCAGATCATAGCTTACTCTTCCTGCCCTCCCATCAGAGGGAGACCTTGAATTATGAGGTAAGGTATAGTCGTGTGTGTGTGTGTGTGTGTGTGTGTGTGTGTGTGTGTGTGTGTGTGTGTGTGTAGTGTAGTGTACTTGTTCATTTTGGTTTTGTGTGTTGTGTGTCATAATTACACAGGGCTTTTACTTCTCATCCTCAACAAATTCAAGACTGAAACCCAATCTCTTAATGTCCATTGGGCTCATTATATGCAAGTACACAGTGGGTTTGGGGCTGTCACAGTAGAGAATTAAGATTGTCTTTTACTCATTGCAATACAGTTTTGTGTGTGTTCCTACAGTTATTTTATCCATATATGCCTTATGATTTTCAAAATTCAACATGAAAATATTACAAATTCTCTTCTTTTTTTATTGCATGGTGTATCTTGGAAATAATTTCAATCAGTACATAGAGAGCTGCCGCATTCCTTTTGTAAAAAACTCCTTGATGTTCCAGACTGGCTGTTTACCAAATTTCTTTGACTAGTCTTTTATTAATGGATCCTTGGCTTCTGGTCTTTTGATATTACAAAACAATCTGTAGTTGGTTGAGGCATGAATAACTATTAACTGTCATAAAGTTCTAGAAGCAGACTATCTGGATATTAGTAATATACTTGTTTTAATTTCCTAGAGTCCATTTCTATAAATGTTATTTTATATGATCTGATACACATTGGCATTGTGTCTTTCTGTTCCTCTCCTAAGAGTGTCCATCATTGATTTCACTGTTTGTAGAGACCTGTGTAATTTATTATATCCAGGTATTTGAGATCTAGCTTCCACATATGACAGAACCTCACTTAACATGATTTGTACTAGGTCCATCCATTTCCCTGAAAATGACATATTATGTCTTCTAATGGCTGTGTAAAATTTCATTGTGTATAGGTACCACTTTTTTTTTTTTTAATCATCTACTGTAGAGCATCTGGGCTGTTTCTACAACATGGCTATTGTGAAAAGTGTAGCAATGAACATGGGTGTGCAAGTGGCTTTATGGTATTTTGCTTCTGATGTTCTGAGTAAATGCGCAGGATCAGTATGGCTGGCATATAGGGAAGATACATGTTTAGTTTTTTTGAGGAACCTCCAGACTGCTGTCCAACGTACTTGAACTATTGTACATTCCCATCAACAATGTAGTAGGGTTCCTTTTTCCTTACATCCCCACCAACATTGTTGTTCAAATTCACAATATTGGCCAATCTAACTGGGTGAGATGGAATCTCCAAGTTGTTTTGATTTGCATTTGCTTTATGGTCAGGGATAATGAGCATTTCTTCATGTGTTTCTTTGCCATTCTTACCTTTTCTTCTGAGAAGTCTCTCTTTAGCTCCTTTGCCCATTTAGTGATTGGTTTATTAGCTTTGAGAGGGATTAGTTTCCTGATTCCTTAGATATGTACTTTAAGCCACAATAGATATTCTCAGATACTCATTCAACAAAATGTTTTCTTACACATTGTTATTGTGCTATGTCAACTAACTTGTAAAACTCTTTCCTTATGGGGTAAAAAGTTATCTTATTTTAGTTTTCATTTATATTTCTCATATGATTATTCTCCCAAATTTTAGAAATAGCCACAACATGTAATCATTTGGTCTTTTTTTCTTTTTTGTTATGGTACTCCCGTGCATGCATGAAACATACTGTGATCAAGCTTACCCTTGTGTTTGATTTTAAGTAACATCTATAATTTTTGGCCCCTCCAGATGCCATCTGTGTGATGTCAGGAAGATATTTAAGTTTTCTTTACTTCTGTTTCCTCCTCTATACAATGGTGCTTTGTTTCAGACTGAAACACTCAACTGCAGAACTCACCCTTAATTTATGTAACATGAAAAAGGAGAAGAACCAGTACTTACAACAACAGTACATCTGAAACCCTGAGATACTAAAATTGAGAGGGAAATTGTGTGTCTTAGAATCAGTGAAATTTGTTTTTATATATGGCTATTTTTTTTAAAGATAAAACAGCACCCAGAATAGCTCTTATCACATACTAATTGCTCATTAATGACTGGCTATTTAGTGAATTTACAATTACTATACTGCCACACCTATACACATACTGCCCTCACCACACAGCGCATTTTTCATAGATAACTACCATTGTTATTATTAATGTAAAATTATAGTTGTAGGAGCATACTACTATATTTGGGGATTTACATTTTTAATGTGATACATGCATTTACTACTTTTATAACTGATATGGTCTTGCACTACTGTCAGGCAGTGTCTTCACTATAGTAAAGAATATTTAAGGGGCTGGGGATATAGCCTAGTGGGCAAGAGTGCCTGCCTCGGATACACGAGGCCCTAGGTTCGATTCCCCAGCACCACATATACAGAAAATGGCCAGAAGCGGCGCTGTGGCTCAAGTGGCAGAGTGCTAGCCTTGAGCGGGAAGAAGCCAGGGACAGTGCTCAGGCCCTGAGTCCAAGGCCCACGACTGGCCAAAAAAAAAAAAAAAAAAAAGAATATTTAATTCTTTGAAGTACTATAATAGTCTTACCTGAACTTGAACTTGTGTGAGTCCTTGGCTCTATTAGTGTGAACTTAAATGACACATTTATTATTATATGAAGTTTACTCACTTATGCTTTTCTTTTTGAATTTTAAAATTCGTTGTAGACTTTTTTTTTAAGCTGATAACATATTTTAATATTTCCATGTACATTGCTTCTTGTTTCAAAAAATTTAGCAATATAGGTTTGAACTCAGTGTCTCACACTTGCTAAGCAGGTTCTTTTCCTCATAAACCATACACCCAACTTTTTTTACTTATTGTTTTTCAGGTAAGGTCTTGTGGGGTTTTGCCTAGGCCAGCATGGACCTTGATCCTCCTATTTGCACCTCTAGCATAACTGGGTGGACAGGTATGTGCCACTACACCCAAATTATTGGTTCAGATGGAAAAGTGTTTTCCTAATTTTTTTTTTTTTTTTGCTCAGGCTAACCTGGAAGTGTCACTACAATTTCATTAAAGTTCTACCAGGCTGTCACCAAATTATTGCCTCCCAAAAGTTGGCAGTTGCTAACACTTTAGGTCTATCAGGGCCTCCTCTTACCATCTAAATGTTGACTGGACATTTCCTTTTTGTACTGGACAAGTTTAAATGTTCAGTAGTTACAGCATGCAAAAAGATACTCATTTTTAAATAGAGACAAATGGGTTTTGATTCATGAATGAAAAATATTTTTCAAGTTTACATTCACAGTAATACAACTTGAGTAAGTTATAAACTTGCACTTGTAACTTTCCTCAAGGATTACAAAACACTCCTAAGTCTATGTATTTTATATTCAAGTGATACAATGGCAATAAAAATGTATTAATGTGGTGATTGCTACGGGGTCTCTTCCCACCCATCCTCTCCACCCAGGACTGTCTTAATTTGTGTCTCTGATGGTCCTGTTGTCCATTAATAGCCCACAGCTGATCTAGATTTCCCACACATCAACGCAATAGACTCAAGGGTATATCATTTACAATGACATACGCCAGCCGCATTGTATTTAAGACTGAACTTCACCTTGTCCTCTTCCCTGTCCTGCAACACATGCTCACCTTTACTGCTTCAGTGAATTTCACCACATCTTCCTAGCTACTAAGCTAGAAACCCATCACAAATCATCCTGGAATCCCTCCAAGTTTTGATTGGTCATTTTTTCCAGTACTATTACAATGATCTATCTATATCAAAACACCATCCTTTCACAAGATTCACACCGTCCTCTTCTGGATTCCTTCTTCTCTCTCAGACTTCTGTATCCGTTTCCATTCTCACTGGTCATTTTCTACATCTGAAGTCAGTACTTTTTCCCATTTTTTCCTGTCATCCATCCTAAATTCTAGGATTTAGGTCCTGTATTAGGTCCTCTTATGCCGCACCTTCCCTCTGCCCCATAAAACAGAAATGGCTTCTGTTAATGTTATTCAAATAGCAATCCTGAGTCTACCATTTTGAATTTTTACATTTATCCATTTAATCCGATAATCTGATACTTCTCCAAGGATCTTAATTGGTTTATTGGATATTTTATCTAGGACTGTATTGTGAATAACTCAACTCATACTCTTTTAAACAGATATAACATATATGTGTGTGTGTATATATATATATATATATACACATATAATTTATTAGCTTCCTTAATTGAACCGTCAAGGTTGTTTTTGCATTAAGCAAGAATCTATTCAGGACTATAAAATAGAATCACCACCAGTGTCTTGGCAGACTTTCAACTCTTCTCAAGCTCACCTTGCAAAGTAACTATTCAGTTACAAAGTAACTGCTATAGCTCTGCACCTCACTCTTCATACTACCCAAAATAGAGAAGAGAGGAGATCTCTGTTCTGGAAAACCTAAAGATCCCTCTCAGCTTACTGAAGTTTTGTTATAAACACTTCCCTGACTGGGCCAGTAAATCAGTGTGTTGATTGGGTTAAGTCAGTCAACACATTAATATGGGTACAGGTATTGAGTTGTTAGGAATGCAGAGGAAGTGAATCCCCAAGTAGTAACAAGTGAAGACAGAGAATGCAAAAAAAAAAAAAAATGTCCACAGTACTTCAAATCATCCCAAATTCAAATTATGTGTCTATGAGGGTTCCTCTAACATTTGAGCAATGCGTATTGTATTTGAGATGTCATACTTGTAGATCTAATAATCACATCACTTAGTTATAATTGAATCATTTTTAATTTCTAGTGATGTGAAAGCAAATATATTTAGATAGATAGATAGATAGATGTTTTAGTCTTATAAAATAATATCCCAAACCACTCAAGTTGCCAATAAATCCCAGTTTTTTGAGTGGAGGAGATGAATATTATAGTTCAAGGCAAGGCTGAGATAAAGCTAGCAAGACCCTTTGATAAAGAATAAGCTGAGACTGCACATGCCTCTAATCTCATCTGCTCCAGTGGTAGAGATAGAAAGATGAAGGTCAGAGACTTGCTCAACTCTCATTTGTAATGAAAGAAAGTAAATCATTACAGTCCACCTGTTTCTTGGACAAATTTCTAAACTGAATATATCCTGTCAACTTTTCTATAAAAGGGTGTTGGATTGAACTATTATACTATGAAATTTACAAGACTCAATAAACTTTGAAGCCCCTTCAACAGTTTCAAATGAAGTTATAATCTAATTCTGCCCTGTGTTTGAGTCTTTTGTTGGCAGGGTGTGTAATACATATTTTCCCTTCTCTGGGATTCAGCTCTCTCATCTTTGACATGAGAATAAAAATTAGTACCCATCCTTGGAGGTTATTATAAGGAGTGAACCAGAGAGGAGATTGACACTAGTATCCTGAGTGCTTAGGGAATGTTATTCTAGTCATTGTTATTATAAATTCTGTCAATAAATGTTTATTGCTGTAATTAGGTATCTATAAAAGAATATTAGCACTGAGATCATTTCATTGTTATTACAGAAAGCATGTGATTGAATACTGAAAAATATCACCAGGGTCCTTCCACTGGATGATAAAAAATCTAAGAGAAAAATGAAAATGTCCTAATTCTCTCTCTGAGCCAATTAATATGTCTGTTGCTAAATCACTTTAGGATAGCACTGAAACTCTCTAAGATACCATATCAGTGAAAAGCTGTGACAGGAAGGGTCAACCACTAACTGACACGTGGAGCCTAGCATACCTCGGTTTACCACTTTTGACAGTCCTGAACCTTGGGATTCTGTTCCCAGATATGTAGCCCATTAGCACGTGGCTGCCTGGTGGGTGTCATCTAGTCATCCATTTGAATAAAGTATTGCTTAGAGGAGACCTTATATTTTGGCTTCAGTTGACCCCGCTCCCAAACAAAGCAAAAGGAGAAACATCACATTAATAAGTCCAGGTATAACCCAAAATAAAATTACCTAGAATATTTTATATGCTAATATATTTATGGTAGATAACTTTTGAAGTTTGTCCTTAAATAATTTATTTCAATCATTAGATGTCAGCATTGAGACAGATCAGAAATATATAAAGATGAGCTTAATAGAGCCCTTTCTCATCTTCTCTTTGAATTTATCTGTGAAAACCAAGGCCTGCCAGCAGTCGGCTAATTAATAATAAAACTATACTTTAAAGTCAAATTTGCCGACTCTTGATCTAGTATGTCTTTCTCCTCACCCAATGGTATTTGCTTCTTGTTGGTAGTGATTTGGGTTTTACTATAGTTTCCATTATTTGAAATCTACAGGACAGAAAGACCCTTTATTTCAAATTATTCTGTACACTCTACCTTTTAGCAAACATTAAGCTCTTATTTTAATAGGGCCCTGAGGTTGATTTGCTCAACTGAGTGTGAACCTTCTTCATGTTGCCTGGCTGTGCTTAGACTACAAATCCCTATGACAGGAGAGATTCTAGTAGTGTGGTAGCATAATGCTCATTGGGTCCCATAGTCCTAGGAGAGGTTGGATCAAAAGAATCTGGAACCTCCCTTTCTTGCTGTTCTACTCACCAAACCCTTGGCAGTTCTTTGCTTCCTAGATCTCCCACCCACCACTATTACCCAAGGATAAGCATGACAAGAGATGGAGAAGTGAAGTGGGATAAGAGGAAGGTGTAGCAGGAATAGATAATGCCAGTACAAAAAGCCCTACCTGTTTCTGGCAACTTGGATTACTTTTCCATCAATGGGAATAGGCAGTGGATTCCTTTCCATCACCAACACTGTACATGCTCGTGTATTTACTAAGATATCAATAAGATCTTAAAAAGAAAATGCCATTTTTAACTACAGAAAATTCTTAATCTAACTGGTAATTAAAGCAATACAAACTTAAATTGCACTAAAATATGAATTTCACATATGAAATTCTGATTTTTTGAATTGACACTGCAGAGGGGTAGATGAGAATATGAATTTTAGAAAGAGACTTTAAGTCTGTTTCAGTAAACCCAGGAAATCATCTTCTGAAAATCTAGTCTAAGGAAATGAGACAGAAATTCTTTGTTTCACAAAAATACTCACTGTATTATTATTAATGGGATAGGAAAAGCCATAAATATTTACCATTAAGGAAATAAATTATATAAGAAAATCACAATACATATGTGTAGCTAGTAGAGTAATACCTAATTATAAACATTATTTACTCAGAATTTATACCAGTTGTAGAAAGTGATTATATTATAGGAAAGGAAAGTAACCAGTTTTACTTAAATTAGTTTAAGGACTTCATCATTTTGCTGCAGACTCTTAAAAAGACTTGTCTTTGAATTGTCTTCTTACTTGCACATCTGTCTGCCTACAAATTTAGAATTCCAAGATGGTATTTCAATGACCATTAAGAGGTAGGATCTATGTATTTGCTTTAATTTTTTCTGAGGTCCTATGGTGCATAGGGATTATTTAACATTTTCTAAGCACACATGATCCATTTACAAAGACAAAGCACCTTGTGTTTCTATAGTTATTTTTATGTAAAGCTATTAAAGGAACAGGAAACATCTTTCGGCTGCCTTTCTCCCTACAACTGCCCCAGAAATAGTCATTAGTATTAAACATAACAGAGACTAAAATTGTTTCCCATAGATCCTTGGAGCAAGACTGTAAAGTAACACTGAAGCATTTGGGGTTATTTATAATAAAGCCTGCGCATAAGAAACAAGATGCCAACTCACGTGTCAGGCAGACAGTGGCAGCTGCTTTGTTACTATGTGGCACTGTCCCATCCTAAATCAAATAGCAAATGGGCACTGTTTGACAGACACTGTCATCAATGCAAACATTATTAAAATAATTTAAAAGCTTTCTTTTTAATTTATTTTTTAAGCTCGAAGCACAGACTATGGATGTGCTTGGGCTTTCCCAGTTCTGGTGCTCAGGACTGCAGGATGAATATTCCTCCACCAGGTTTTCTATCCAGCCAAACCTGAGCTCCGACTTTTTATCCCTGTGGGACAGAACAGCTATGTTCTTGGCGTTTTCTGCCTATTACCAGTTAGGGTCTGTGAACAGAATCTCCATTTGTGAGAACCTCATTGTGGATAGCACGCAGTGGTCTTTTCATTTTGATTGATGGTTCTGGTTCTGCACCATCTGGCTTCTGATAGGCTGCATTAATCATATCCCGAACTAAGAAAGTGTAGATGTGTCTGCTTAATATGTACCCATACATAATGTAACATTAGTTATTCATTCAGCTTGCAAAACAGTCATAATATATGCAAAGTCTTTATATAGTAAAACATAAATATTAATATGCGACCCATTAATGCTGTTTTTACTTGTACTCATCTCCCCCTAGTACATTTGTTTATGAATATTGAGAAATTAAAAGAAAGAAGACTATGTGCACATCTACATGAACACAGCATTGTGCTGACATCTCATATGACTTTACAGTGATACATGTCTGTCATGTGTATTTACTCATATTTATTTTATCTCTCTAATTGCTTTATGAAATACAGGTTAACTGCAAGCTGTGACACAGATTCGTTTTTTCTCATGTGAACTCCTTGCACCAAATGTAGGTCATCCATTTGCAGAGGTCACGAGGGGCCTTTGTGGCCCTGTGCTTTTGTGCTAGGCCCTCTCTAGACATACTCTGTCCCCTGTGGTGTCATGATGTCCTGGAGAAGAGGGGTGTCAAAAAGAGGGGGGCCAGGAGATCTGGGAGAAAAATTCACAAGTCAGACTGAGTTTCCTCCAAATTTATGACTCTTCGGCCCATAGCCTGCTCAAATTTGAGCTCGCATTTTATTTTAGAAATTTGCTAGGACCCCTTCCAGTTAGGAGAGAATTAGTGGGCATTAATCATAATCTCTTCAGTACATAGAGGCGGGAAGGGCAAAGGAATTTCAATTCTCCAGGAAGGTTACCTTACGCAATATTACTAGAGCTTATTTCTTGCAGTAGCAATCCAAACCATAACTTCACAAAACAGGTTTTATGTTTTATTAATTATGTTTAGTCATAAGAGCACTGTATCCCTGTGTGGTTGCATCTTCCTCTGTGTGCCTCAAATTCAAAGTATGTGTTTTAATGAATTATATTCTTGAAGAATGAGCGAAGATTAATGCTTGTGTACTGCAGAATGTAAAACCCAGCCCACACTGTAACAGTAATCAATCATGTAGTAATGTGCTTGGGAGACAAGGCAAACGACCATGGTTTGTGTTGAGAACTAAGTAAACTACAGCCTCTGGTTGAAATGTAATTGTTTCAAGGTTTAATTAGTCGCATGCACACCAGGAACACCACCAATAGAAGGTTATGTGAATTGTAATACCTACAAACCATTATTAATAATACAAACCATTATTTTTAGATATTAAGATAACACCATATGGGAAGCTGGGGGAAAATGATTTCAGGAGTTCAACTAGTAATTTCATACTCAGCTCACCTGCTTCTTACTTTTTAGCCCCTTTTAGGTTATTAACTTCCGATAACTTAGACCCACCCCATCATTATTGCTTCATTTATATCTTCAGTTAAATTTTTGAAAAAATGTCTTCACTGCCAAGAACACTGCATTGACAAATTGAAGTAGAAAATGTACTAGAAGCAGGTTTCTTCTAAGAACATGGATATGAGACAGCTCTCTATGAGAGTTCTGTTTGGCTGCAAGACAGGAGAGCTCTACCTCTCCACTAGCTATAGCATCTCAAACTGTAGGTACACCCTGGCTGGCTGGTTTCTATGGTCACTCTCAATTTAAATTTTAATAATCTTAGTGTACTTTTTATATTAAAAAAGAAACATCAACCAGGTGCCAGTGGCTCAATGCCTGTAAATCCTAGCTACTCAGGAAGCCAAGATCTGAGGATCACAGTTCAAGGCCAGCTCAAACAGGAAAGTCCATGAGATTTTTTTTAAATCTCCAATTAACTACCAAAGCTAGCCTTAAGCACAGAAACTCAGGGACAGTGCCCAGGCTCTAAGTTCAAGCCCCAAGACTCTCTCTCACTCTCACTCTCTCTCTCTCGCTCTCACTCTTGCTCTTGCTCTCAGACTCACTCACTCTGGCCCTCAATTCTGCTTTATTATCTTGAAAATGGAGATAACCCCTAGCTTGAGAGTACCACATGAGATGATGTGTTTATGAGAACTGTACAAGTGCATGCTCTGTCATTTCTGTTGATTTAACTTCCCTGAATTTCATCTGTTATAATCATAAGCTCATACCCAATGATACATTCTCTTCCTGTGTCACAGTCCATATATAGAACCAGTGAAATGAGGATACATTTGTTCCTGGCACCTGAATGCCTCTTCTGCAGGTCCCCACTAGGGTTTATAGCAGGGGTTAAAGAACCATTTTCCCCTATAAGGGACCATATGCTAGTGAAATAAAGCATAACTTAATTTCCTTCTGTGAGCACCCTATAAACTATGGCATTGTACTTCTTTAAAATTAAAGACATTCATCCTGAAGCTTGGCCAGGGCTGAAAGGGAAGGCCTTTTCAACCAAACCATTTCATTAGCTCAGAGAGGCAGTGCCAGACAGCTTTCAAGAGGCCAGAGCTTGGCTCCTCCACTGGGAAACTGGTGCCATCCAGGAGGGAAGACATGAGCAGATGGACACGTTTACTAACCCACAGCTTTCCTCTTCCTGCACAACTCCTCAAACTCAGTGAACTCAGTGAACTCAGAGTGCCAGATAGCCTCTTTCCAATACATAAACACCAAAACACAAATGATTTTTTTTTTAATTTGTAACTTTTTAATGAACCTGCATGGTTCTCTTTTTGCATTATCATGAGCATATAAATGTTTGTACTGGTATTTATGGTCAAATGTTAAGTACTTTATAATGTTGTCAGCTTGTCCCAAGCAGCCATCTGTACAGCTCCCCAAATCAGTGGAAAGTAGCTTTCACTCTAGGCTATGTGTTCTTTTCACTTCCACTTTAGGTGACTTCAGTTGACCTGTGTGCATGTGCGTCTCATGTCACAGAGCAGATGTGTGTGTGAAGGGTGTGTGTGTGTGTGTGTGTGTGTGTGTGTGTGTGTACAGGCAGTCTTTGTAGACCCAGTGGTCATTACAGATGTTATAAAACTGCATTCACTGATTGAGCCTCTATGCACTAGGCCCTGGCATTATGGAAACGTACGGATGGGGTCCCTCATCCTAACACATACACAGTGTGTTGGAGAAAATGGAGGTGAACAGAAACTAGGGATTCTCACAGTTACCCAAGGTACCTGATCACCACTGTTCCCCATTATTAGTGGTGGTAGCATTAAGAGCAAAGTACAAATGTGCTTTCAAGGAACCACACTATAAAAGTGGAGCTGAAGGTTTTTTCATCAAAGAAAATGGTTGTGAGAACATGACCTATTAATTGGCTCGCATAAATGTATTTCTCTTTTTCCCTTAAGATGGAAAATATCCACCTTTCTTCCCTTACAACCCATACTTAGAGGTGTGTGAAACAGTTGTAGCATTTAGATCAACTCATCAGGACCATGATCATGCAAAGGTATCTTTTTGATTTTTCACACCTGACTTAAATTGTTACTAAACTAACAGCAACAACAACCATAAAAAAAGAGGAGAGACTATTTTATATCTGTCCAGTATATTTTCCTTCCTAGCCCTGAACTCATGTGCTAGGCTTTTTTACTCTTATCTGAAATCACAAAGATAACACTGAGGAATTGCTTCCTAACTATCTCTTCTACACTGTAATAAATTATTTGTCCTCTACTCTTTCAAAGACCTTCAAAACTATTGATAGCCCAGACCAGTGCCTACCCCTACATTTCTTCACTCCCAGCTCTTGCTACTGGGTGCCACCCCAGCCCATAGGCTGCCAAAAGGAGGTGTTTGCAGGATGAGGAGACAGTCACTATAAGTTTGCCAGCATTTACATGAACCAAAAGTCAAGACTCGTCGGATTTATAATGGAGTAAGAATATTATCCTTTGCTTTTAACAATTCCTACTTTCATAGTTAATATGTTGTTGGTTTAAGATAGTGCTCTCAGTGAAAAAGCTATTTCTTTTTATCAGTTGGTCACCCCACATATAACTGATGATATGAATTATTTCAGCAATCTGCAGTTGGTTTATGACCCTTACTTCCAAAGGCAGTTTGTCATATATAGAAAAGAGCTATTGCTCTCCTGACTTTTTTTTTAACAACCTATTATACTTTTCAGTAAGTAGTTAAAGCATGAAAAGCCCTGAAACAGTAGGCTGCAGTTGTCCTCTAAATGTGTGAGACATTTGTCTTTTGAGAGAATCTTTGATTTAGAGACTTAAAAAAAAATAAAACACTTATAGAAAATGATGTGTTTTCTTTGCCAAAGCAATAATTTCATTACAATTCTTCATTAAAGAACCTATTCATGGGATAAAATGGGAGCATGATTGCTGTTTAAGCTCATTATTTTCAGATGGCAGAAACACAGGCTGATAAAGGAAAAGCCTCTTATGGCTAAAAGAACTACACATTAGAGGAGACGGAGGCTCTTGTCAGACCCAAGTCACTTACAAGCTATGGCGTCCAGATTTTCCTAATATCATAGCTATTCAGCTTTCCATTCCATCAACACTGATTCTGTATCAACATTTTTGTTGTGTGTGTGTGTGTGTGTGTGTGTGTGTGTGTGTGTGTGTGTGTTTTAATACTGGTTTTTTTTTTTTAACTTGGGGCCTTGACCTCTCATTGTACGTTCTTTCTCTTGGCTGATGCTCTGCCAACTGAGCCATGTCTCCTGCCTTACTTTTTTTACTGGTTAATTAGAGATAAAGTCCCATGAACTTTTCTTCCCAAGCTGGCTTTGAACCTCAGTCCTCCAAGTCTCAGTCTCCTGGGTAGCTAGGATTACAGACATGAGCCACAAGTGCCCAGTTGAATATAAACATTTCTAACACAACCCTCTGAGTGGCATGCATGTACTTTTTGTGTTCAGAGGCGGTTTTTCCCTTGTTCTTCACAGTCTCATTACCATTTTATTTCTGTTGTTTTACTCATTTCCTTCATTTGTCCCTACCCCCTCCCTCTTCTCTCTTACTCTTCCTCTCTTCTATTTCTCCTGTCTCTTCTCTCTTTATCAAGTAAGTGGCTTTCAGACATATTTCTGGAGTTCTATTTTTGTTTCCAACCATGCTTGTAGCCCACAGCCCCAAGAAGTCTAGGTAGATAGTTTACTGTCATCTGCATTTTGTCATGCACGAGAAAATGGTTCCTCCAAATTAAACCCAGTGACTCAATCATGATCAACATTGTGATAGTGTGAATCTGTGTTTACACACACACGTGTAGAACTGTCATGATATTGTTTCAACCATAGACAACCACAGTCTAGAGCTTATTAAATACTCAACAGACATAATTTTATTTCTAACATTTTTTGTCCAAGTTTGCTAAAACATCTAGGCAGCGTTCTGTATACTAGAAAGAGCATGTGCTGTCCAGCCATGTGAAACTGGCTTAGAACATGCATTTTCTCATTGATTAATTGTGAAACTTTGGACACATTTCCTAATCAGCCAGACCCTCACATTTGTCATCTGTGAAATGGAAAATAATGTCTAGTTTTTGTGAAAACAACTGATATGTACTGAGTAGAACTCATAAAATCTTTTGCCCATTTCATTCCCCTTTCGACTAAATAATGACTACATAATGTGCTCAGTAGTCTAGACAATTGCAGTCACTGAATTATTAACTGTTTTCATGTTTCATTTCTCCTCATGTCTTTCCACAGCAAGTAAAAAAGTACATTATAATGAAGGCATACACACACACACCAGCTCAGCCAATCCCATTGTGTGATAGACATTCAAAGTCAGATCCAGCACTGAGGAGAACTGTGAGGCCACGTTTGCCTCTTGCCACAGTTAGTTTCTCGTTTTCCTTCTTGTGTGCTCTTCTCCCTGGATAGAAACTTTGCCCCTTCTTTGTTGTCCAGTCGTCCACTGCCATGCCTGTTTCTAGGAAAGGATATGATAAACCCATCTACTCCAGAATACATATTACAAAACCAGGCTGACAGGGAACTCCCCTGACTGGTGTTTTGGTTTGTTGTTTTTGTTGTTTTTTTTTAACAGGAGAGACAAGAATTTAAGTCAATGTGTTAACTACTAATTGTTGATTCTTACATGTGAGTGAACCTTTCTATTTTGTAACAGACTTTCTGCAACTTGTTAGTTGGCTTATACTCCAATAAAAGGTTATTTTTTATTACTTGTGACCTGAGCAAAGAGACCCACAAATCATTGGGCACCTTGCCATCATTATTTCTGATTACCAACATGTCCCAAAGAAAACTTAATAGGGCTGAAGAAGAAAGAGCATAAAAGCAAGCATCAACCTGCAGTACAAAATCCCAGTCATGCCATTCCTTAACACATTCACTTGTAGACTATGTCTGGCAGTGCATGGAACCCTTGCTTATTATAGTAAGATGCATGGAGGTCCCTTTCACTTCCTTGGGTAAATTACAGTGGTATTTTCCTCACAACCTGAGTGAAGAAAAGACCAGGAAACCTCTTAAGATTGTTGGCAGTCTCAGCTCTCAGCTGACTTTTTATGTCTTTCTTGTTGTTACTTTTCTGAGAGGGGGTTTGGTGGGATATGAAGGATGTAGAAAGCATAAAGAGGAGCACTTCCAAATGCACCTATGAATTATGAACATTGCGCTGTCTGACTCTGCTGTATATACTGCTATGTGTTTTTTCTTGATTATATCTTAGCAACTAGGCTGTAAATGTCTACAGTGGATGGACTATGTCTCATGTTTTCAAATGCCCCTTGAGAAACCTAGGCTGGGAGTTGACATTTAATAGGTTCTAAGTAAATGCTGAGTAGAACTGAGTTTATGGCAATTTACCTACAAATGATTTACACTGAGACCAGCTGTGAATGCTAGAGGAGTCTGATGTGGTTTCTTTAGACATGTGTGGTCATGGCCAGTGTGGTTTGCTCACTCTTGGATGTAGCTTTAGGATAACACTGTGATTCAGACAAAATGGTCAGCTGCATCTTCTGAAGAGACTGGTCTTTTTTTGTCACCACATAATCCACCAGTCTAAGTTCTAAACCAGAGGTAGTATCATTCTGTCAAAGATGTGTATGAAAATAGGAAGGGGCTGCTTGTTGACATTTAGTGGCCAGAGAGCAGAGATGTTAAATATCCTGAATATTTGGCAGTCTCTCACAGAAAAAAAATGTATATATAATATATATTATATATATATATATATATATTGCTCAAATAACTGCTGGCATCAATCAGTAACCAAGGCTGGATTCATTAGCAATCCTGTCTTCTGATGACTGTTCAGATCTCTTGTGTTACTTCTCTCCTCCTGAGCTCTGTGTTTAAGCCTTATTGAGCTGCTTCATTCCTAACCATGACAAGTTCAGGATATTTTTTTCTTTTTAATTTGCTTTCTTGTTATTATAGAGGTGATATACAGAGGGATTGTATTTACATGTGTTAGATAATAAGTATATTTCCTTTTATACAGTGCCATCTGTTCCCTCCCTCCCATCTCCACCCATGAGTTGTATAGTTCACTTTCATCAATGTCCAATGCACTTTGCTGCTGCAGTTTTTCATCCTTTTTTCTTGGATTCTGTTCCCTCCAAACACCCTCCTACAGATATGCACGTGAATACACTGTATATTAGGCAAAGAATACAGAATCATCAGAGAAAGAAAAATGAATTCAGAAACAAGTTCTTTGTTTCCATATCTTTGGAGTTCATTTCAGTGTATGTGTATATATATATATATATATACACATATATATGTATATATATATAAAATTTTATATACATATGAAGCAGTGCTTGAGTATTGCACTTTTGTGACTCTCTTCTAAGGCTATCATCTTTTGGTTTCACAGTATGTGGCTGTCTAGAATTCTCTGTAATTTGGCATTGTGTTTTAGATATAACTTCCACATATCAGAGAGAATATGTGCCATTTGTCTCTCTGATCTTGGCTTACCTTGCTTAACACGATCTGTTCTAGTTCCCATCCATTTCCCTGAAAATGGTATTTTTTTTTATTCTTTCTGATGGCTGTGTAAAATTCCATTGTATATACATACCACATTTTTTGGATCCACATATCTGTGTGGGACCACTGAGTTGTTTCCATATCTTGATTATTGTGAATAGTGTGGCAGTGAGCATGGATTTGGTTATTGTGAATAGTGTGGCAATGAGCATGGATGTGCAAGCATCCTTATCATATCCTGGTTCATGAGGCTCAGGGTAGATGCTTAGGAGTGTACGGCTAGGTTGTAGTGAAGGTCTAAGTTTAGTTTTTTGAGAAATCTCCAGAGCCTGTCCTACTTTACATTCCCACCAGCAGTTCAGTAAGGTTCCTTTTCCCCACATCCCCGCCAGCATTGTTGTTTGAATTCAAAATCTTGGCCAGTCTAACTGGTGTGAGATGGTATCTCAGGATTGTTTTGATTTGCATTTCCTTTATGGCTAGGGATGATGGGTCAGGCTATTTCTGCATCTTTGCAGGGTCTGTTTCTTCTACTCCCGCTTACTCTCTACTCAAGAACATGTCTTTGAATCCTTCGGGACTCAGCCCAGACACTATACCTCCTTGAGGGCCTTTGCTTTTTATAAACCCAAACAAGGAAAAGTGGCTTTTATATGTTTTCAAAGCAGTTTTTGCTTCTCTGCCATGACACATACTCCAGTGCCTCATGGTTATTTGCTTACTGTCTGTCTCTCCCACTAAATTAAAAGCTACCTACAAACAAGTTGCATGTCCCAGCAATGTACTCAGTGCCTAACACATACTAGGGTAGTTAATAAGTAACTTCTGATTGAATTAATCCATCAGTGACATTGTCAGATAGGAATTAGATCATTAGGTCATTTAGGGAATATTCCTCATCTTGTCTAGAGCTGCATCATGTGGCACCCTGGGAGAGCAGCAATGGTAGTGCCTTGCTAGAGGAAGAGGTGGAGAGATGGGGTAGTACCATGTACTTGGGCCAGCTCAAGCTTGGTTGGCTCAATACTCCCAAGTCCATGAGTAGAATAGGACAGGAAAGGCCTGGCCATCAGTACCCAGAGGTAGTCCCTGGACCTAGCCTGGCCCCAAATGTGAAACATTTTACACATTTGAAAGGATAATTTCATGTTTTGTTAAGTCTTACACTAAAAACATTAGGACTTTTCTAGTCATGTTTTAGCATGCTGTACAAGTAAATTGGTTCCTGATGGATATGAAATTGTTTTTAAAAGAAGAAAGGAAAGATGAAAGGAAATTGTTCAAATAGATGTCACTTGCCGCAGTAGCAGCTCTGGTCTGGCTGTTCCTGGGGGCAGCTCTTTCATACCAGACTCCCAGGTTGGAGGCTAAAGAAGCAGGAGCTGGCTGCCAGTTCCTCCTCCTTCCTTCCTCTCCTGTATGAGGAGGTGGCTCATTTAAGGAGGAAGCAAGGGGTTAGGATTAGGGCCTTTCTGACTACCCAGAGCTCTGCAGAAGACAATAGCATCTGACCAGATCTGCCATACCAAGTGCAAAAGCAAAATAGTCTCATGTGGATCATTATGTGAGGAGACGGAGACACCATAGAAGATGGGGTCTCCAGTTTTCACTATATGCAGCTATGTTTGTGGCAGAACTTACCTACTAGAGAGCTAGTGACCACCAATGAATTGCATACCCAATTATGTTAGCTGAAGGACTCAAGATGGCTGGCTAGTCATAGACCAAGGACCTCCTTTGGCATGAAAGAAGCAGAGATGGGCACAGTGGTTAGAATGCCTAGGATGTGGGGAGCTTTGGACTTGGTATTGACATTCAGAGATGACCAATGTTGTTGGTCAATTGAACCAAAAGCATGCACAAGAGTACACTAGATTAGAAATAAAGGAAACTACACAATGTAATAAAGTTAAAGAATACATATGAACTAGTTTGTGTGTAAACTCATGCAAAGAAATGCTATTTTTAAGAAAGAAAAAAGTTATAGATGGAATGGCATTATTATATTTATTGACTGTTATATAAGACACAATACTGACCCTCATAAAGACTGCTTATGTTCAGCAAGGCTGGAGTGCCACATGATAAAACTCATAGGCTTTACTAACTAGAGTAGAAAAAAAAAGTCCTGCCAGACAGCATGTCTGCTTTGTGTGGGACAGAAGCATAAATATCTAATTTGCCTTGTTACAGAGAAGAGTGCATGATCTATGCAGCATGTAGCCAAATAATTATTCAATCAGGCTCAAAATGCAGAGAATATAATGAATTCACTGATTTGCCTTAATCCTTATTCTCAGATGGTAAAACCGACATCTCTAAATTCCTGTTTCGTTTAATCATATTTCATTTCTTAGAAGTTAAAAAATACAATTTTTCCAGGAGATCAAGTATAAAAGCAGCTAATAGTAAAAGTCGGTATATCTTGAATTAGGAAAGTTAAAAACAGTAATAAATTTCTAAAAGTTTGTTTTTCTCTTAGCGTTTCTCAAGTCTGGGTTTTTTATTTCCCTCCTTAAGTGGTGTGTCATCAAAGTAGGTATGTCTAGAATGATGAATGTGTCTTCTGAGTACAAGGTAGGACCATATAGATCTTTAGTATTAGCATTTCAGCATAAAAGTCCTTTTGCCAGTTTTCCTGCTGAGGAGAAATCACAGTAACTGCCTGCCCCAAACCAAAGCTCAGCTTTGTTCTTAAATGCAGTTGACTTGATTAGAAACTGCAATTAGAAATAGACTAGACAGATAGACTGAGATGTTGGTTGTTTAATTTGACAGGCTTTTATTTTTTTTTTAAATCTGGTGTCTAGTCAGCTAGCTAACTGCCAATCTATAGTAGGTGTTTTGATTTGTACTAAACATAAATCAATTTTGATGAAACCATAAAAATGATCAACTCTGTACTCTCATATACAACACTCACATGCAGTATTGTTTAAGACTGTTTGGTTTAATCCTATTTCCTTTCCACATTGAGTCATCCCAAGAGACTATTGATTGAACCAAATGCCATTTCTTAGTGCCATCATTGTCCAGAGCAGAGTCTCTAGGGACCCTATCATGATGGTAATTGTGTGTACTGTGTCTCTCTGCTGAGCTGGCACCCAGTGACAGCCTGTCTGGAGCAGCTTAGGCCTTACAAGAGTTGATTTCATGAAGCTGAATTGCCTGCAGTCCTGGCACAAAGGAGGAGCCTCCGTATTTGATGGTTAAGAGGGAATTTGAAAGTGAACCCTCCAACAACAACAAATTAGTAGGCTGAATACTAAAATACCATTCAGCATAAACTTGTAAACGTTGTCCTACTTTATAGGTATAAACCAGCATCATCACACCAATGATACTCGTGTAATGTTTTGTACATAGAAATTGTCTTATCACCAGGCCATGTTCTCTTTAACAAGTTATTTAATTTACTTAACCCTCACTTTTCATGTCTGTAAAAGTGGATATAGCTGAGCATTGGTAGCTTATGCCTGTATTCCTAGCTTCTCAGGAGGCTGAGTGCCAAGGACTGAGGTTCAAAGACACAAAAAATCCTTAAGACCCTTCTCTCAAATTAACCACCAATAAGCCAGAAATAAAGGTATGGCCCAAGTGGTAGAACACCGGCCTTGAGCAGAAGAAGCTAAGGCACAGGTCCTGAGTTCAAGCCCAAATACCAGCACAAAAAATTAAGTAAATAAATAAAAGTTGGTATAAAATTGCAAGTTGTTCTAGTAATATCACAGAGCTACTCAGGCCAAATGACATTAGAGCAAAGACATGCAAATGACAAGTATTTTCCCTTCAATAAACTTACGTAAGTTCACACCTGTTTTTAGAGTAATTACCACATGCTAAGAGCCGTGCAGTGAACGTGCTTGCCAAGGGACTTGATGCCAGTTCTGGAAATCTCAAGGAAATGCAAGCAGGAGGCGAGGTGAGGTAGAGGACAGGGAGAATGCCCAAGCTTCCCATCATTTCTAAGGCTTTTCTGTTTGATGTATTCTTATTTGCTCTAGAGCTGAGATTTCCACAAATGGATTCAACCTCATCACATGTCCCAAATGATAAGCCCTAGGTGGTCATGTTCCCTTAGGTGACCTGGAGCTGCGAGGAGCTTAATGTGTTGCACATGTTTCTATGCTCTGGGGAGCAGAGCTCCAGCACACCCTTGACTCACAGTGTGCATTCCAGCAGCCCTTCCCAGAAACACCACTGCAAATGAGCAGGTTCTCAGTGATAAAAGAACAGAAAGTCTTCAAACTTTTGTTTTAATTATAGAAATGTAAATGTCTTTGTTTACAGGGCACCTTGAGAATAAATATCTTTGTAATAACTACTCTGAAATTTTTTGAAAATGCTTGAAACATTGTTATGAAACGTGTTGGGAGATTTTTGTTGTTGTTTGGGGTGTGTGTCTGTGTGTGTGTGAACCTGGGTTGTGCCAATGCTAAAAGCTGGAATTCTTTTTCAATCTTTAGGGTCAAACATCAATTTTGACACACAGTTTTTGTTGTTGTTTTTGTTTTTAATTGTGGTGATATTCAGGTCCTGGTATTTCCTAGGCTTGTGCTCTATCACTGAACCACACTTTTAGCCTTGCTTTTGCTGGTTGTTTTGGAGATGGTGTCTATCAAATGTTTTGCCTGGGCTTATTCACTAGTCTCAGTGCTCAAAGTCTCAGCCATGGAGCCCTGGCCGTCCATCACACAGTTCCTTCACTGCACCTCCTTCATAAAGGAGTAGTTTATTCTTAATTCCTCCATGATGGTACTGGGGTGCTGCTGCTGCTTCCTTTCTCCTCTTCTTCCTTTTTCCCTTCTCCTCCTCCTTCTGGTTCATTCCAAATTCCTGGGTCATCTCTTTTTAGGGAACAAGGTTCCTTTAAACAACAACAAAACAAAACAAAAAAAAAAAAAAAAAAAACGTGGATCAGATTTTCAGTCGGTGACATTTGGGAATAAAGTGAAATCAAATGATTTTTGGATTTGAGTCATAAAGAACATATGATGACCTAACCACTTCACAGCCCACAGAAGCTAAGTCTCTGTCTAAAATTTATGGCTAAGCCTGTAGTTAGAGCTATTTGTAGACACTAGGCTGCCAAAGAGCAATACTCCTAAAACTATGGTGAGCCGAAATGCAGTAGTTTTTACTAAAAGTAAATGCAATAAAAAAACTGAACGTGGCCAGGCATCAGAGGGTCATGCCTAAAATCCTAGCTGCTCAGGAGGCTGACATCTGAGAATCTTGGTTTTGAGCCAGCCCTGGCAGATAAGTCTGAGAGATTCTTATCTCCAAATAATGGGGGGGGGGGGGGGGGGGGAGGGGCCGGGGGAAGCATCAGTAGAGGCATGACTCATGTAGTAGAGTGCCAGCAGAGAGCAAAAAAGACAAATGAGAACCAGAGGCTCTGAGTTCAATCCACAGTACTAGGTAAAAAGTAGGAGAACGTGTACTTTTAAACTACATATATCCAGTGTGCCATCTTTCTACTGTCTTTAAAATGGCACTGGATTACATGGGGTAGAATTGCCTAGTGGTTAAAAAAAATACCATTACGTGCAGCTTTGTAATGTATTGCATTTATCTTTAAAAATGTTTTTAATGGGCCTTGGATATGGCTCAATTGGTAGATTAATGCCTAGAAAATACAGTTAAGTGATGTTACTAAGACCTATGGCTTAGAAGGATATTTTGGACTTCCTGGGAGAATTCAGTCCATCCTGCAAAGGCTTTATTTCTTTTTTTTTTTCTGATAGCAGACATTAAACTCAGGGCCTCAAGTTCTTGCTCTGTTTTCTTGCTTATGTCTGAAGCTGTACATCTTTTTCTGGTTATTTTGGAGATGGAATCTTGGCAGTTTTTCTGCCTAGTCTGGCCTTGAATGATGATCCCCCAGATCTCGACATTGCAAGTAGCTAGGATTACAGGCTACCAATGCCCAGTCCCACAAAGGCTTAGAGGTGAAAGTCATGTAAATAACACAGGCCATCTTTAGCTCCATTTCCATTTCATTCGCAAGAGCCTGAGCAGTGATCTCAGCCAGGCTTCCTAGCTAGTTTTCAACACTCACTTCACCCTTCTCCATTGGTCATCTGGGAATCAGACTCTCCTTTGAATGATTATAGGTTACTTTTTTGAACGATTGATTAATAATCACTTCTACTTAGCGAACACTAATCTGTAGAGACAATATTAATGTTTTTACTGCTATCTGAACCAACATAGGGTGGAAGGGGAAAAAAAATCCAGATAATCTTTGCAGCCAGCTATAAAATGATGCATTTAGTCCTTAATAATTAAGCAACAACATTTTTATTCACATGATGTTACAATCATATTGCTAATACAGCTTAATGCTTACTTTTTAACTAATTCATTTTCTCATTTGTGGCAATCTAGAAAGGTTTATTAAATCTAATGACTGTTTTAGGATTAAGTAGGGGGAAAGCATGTTCTAATTACAGGGATGGATAAAAGCAAACTAATTAACCCAAAACGTGTATTTCCTTCCTTATAGATGCCTGGTCAGCCATGTCTGAGAGGAACTTGGTTACCTAGCTCCTGAGGTTTTTAATCATGTTTTTAGATTGCATTTTTTACACCATCTGTACTATTAACCTGACTGTAATTTCTGTCACAGTTGGAAGCTTCAGTTAATAAATGTTTTGTTTTGGAGGGGGATGGGAAGGCAGGCAGAGGATGAGCGGGTTTATGAATGAACAACAACAACAACCAAAATGCCTTAACTGAAGGCCTTGAAGTGAAAATCCTGGACTTCTACAGCTGAATTTGGTAGAAACGCTCCTCTGACCTCTTAATAGCCATATTTACAAGAGAAAATACTCTTGATTCTTTTTTTTTAAAGTATGTCCAACCTTGTAGAAAAGAAAATATTAACCATCAGCAGGTCATTCCTTTCTAACAAAATATATACAAGAAAAAAATGTGCGATTGTCTTTTAAAAATGTAGAAGCATATGTGTTAAAATATTTTATATATCCCAAAGAAATCACAAACTAATAGTAGCCTGATCATTCTTTTATTCTTTAAAATTAGCACACATTTATATTCTAAAAGGGTTTCATCATGGTATTTCCACCCATGTGTATAATGCCCTTTGAACAGATTCACTGCTCTGCTAGGCTCCTATTCCTCCCTCCCCTCCCCTCCCTTTTCAGACAGCATTTGATGGGTTTCACTAGACTATCTAAATATGAGTAAGACATTCTTCCATCCTCTGTATCCCACAGGATCCCCTTTTTCCCCCTTCCCCCATTACTTTAAATTTAAGATTTTCTGGATAGGCTTTTCTATATTCACTCATGACAATTGATGCAGGCTTTGGGGAACAGTGATTGTTTCCAAAATTAAAGAGTTTTAAAGCATCTGAGTGTGATTTCAAAGTGTGCATGCTGATCACCATCTCTAGGAATAGATAATAATATTTAGGTGTGTGGAGACAAAATACTTTGCAAGTACAGATTTACTAACCAAAGATGAGTCCACATATCTTTCAGTTTGAAAAGGAATCAATGGCATTCAAGACTATATTTTCCTTTGTGTCTTGTTAGGCAGGATGAAGTTTTACATCTGATTTGTTTGGTTTTTTGTTTTGTTTTTTTTTTTGGCAATACAGGGGTTTGAACTCAAGACCTTGAACTTTGTAGCCAGGTGTCCTACACACTTGAGCTATGCCTCCAGTCTCCACCCCTTTCTGCTGTAATTAATCAGGACTCAAAAGCAATGTGGGAATTCCAAACTGTGCATCTGCAAAATATTAAATTAATGGAATGACTTGAATATGTCTATTCAAACTAGGGAGTTGTGAGGACTTAAAGTATTGTTAATATTAGAGCTGGGCTTGGTAGGGCATACCTATAATCCTAATTATGCAGAAAGTAAAGACAGACAGATGATAACTTAAGGTCAACCTAAAAAAGGCTATTGAGATCCTACATTAAAAACAAGCAAGGCATGTCAGCTCTTCAGGAGGCTGGGGTAGGATGATCATACCCCGAAGTTGGCATGCACATCTATTGTAAGACCCTATCTGCTCAACTAAAAGCAAAAGGACTGGGAGCATGGCTCATGTGGTGGGAAAGTGCAGGGCCCCCAAGTCCTGTTTAATTCTTAGTACTTAGTACTTAGTTCAATTCTTAGTACTGCCAGTGAATGAATGAGTGAATGAATGAATGAATAAAACTACTCAAAGTTGAAGATAAGGGTCCATCAGGACACAGACAAAAGAAGGTAGCGCATGCTGATCAAAGCATATTATATACATATGTGAAAATGTTACAATGAAACTATTCTTTTGTACAATTGATATGAACTAGTGTGTGTGTGTGTGTGTGTGTGTGTGTGTGTGTGTGTGTGTGTTGTCTTGGTCTTGGTCTTGATGGCTTAAACTCAGGATCACATACTTTTGCTTGGCCTTTTTTTGTATAAGGCTGATGTGCTTTAGCCCTTGGGCCACATCTCTACTTCTGGCTTTTTGCTGGTTCATTGGATATAAGAGTCTCAGGATTTATCTCCCTGGGCTAACCTTGAATGAAACCCTCATATCTGGGCCTCCTGAGTAGCTAGGTTATGGATGTGAGCCACCAGGACCTGGCAACTAATAACTTTAAAAAAAATTCCCACAGTTTACTTGCATATTTGCTAGGAGCACACATTTCTGGGATCAAGAAAAGAATAGTGTTGGGTATTCATAAGCAAAGTACAGATGTATTCCTTATTTATCTAGGTTTAAAAAAAAAAAAGCAAAACTCCTGGTAACACATTAGAGAAAAGGAAAACTCCTGCTAACACATAAAGAACATTTGGTGCATGATTGGTTTTGTGTCCGGTTCCTTTAAAACAGGACCATATTTTTCTTAGCAGCACGTTCTTTGAACAGACTTCTACCATTGATGAGAGCAGTTTGTGTGTGAAGTTTGTTGTAAGGACATTTTCCTAATATAACTACGTCCTGGCTCTTGGAAGCTTAGGAAAGGGAAGGCAAGCCTTGCCAAAGCTCCCATGAAGTTTGCTGGCAACCTGGATTTAGTGTATCAGCCAAGCACTCATATCAATAAAGCTGGTGACCTTGAAATTGATCAGATTAAGCATTCAGGTCAACTTAATATTTAAAATGCTTTCAGATAATTGCCACCAAGTCAATTCAGCAGCCCACTGTCAGGGTTGTCCTATCAACTTCTTGCTGACAGTCTGCGTATCCACGGCTGGCTTTCTAGCTTCCTCTTCACCAGACTGAAATCAAAGTAATGAAAACAGTCAAACTGCTCATAAAATGTCACATTGCTATGAGAGCCACATTATTTCTACAGATACTTTCTGTCAGTCACTACATCACTACGCAAATGACAGCCGGGCCAGCCCAAAATGTGCTTTTAAAAATGACAGTCCCCTTACTGTACAGACTACTTCAGCAGTACAATTTACTATTTTGCCCCTTTGATCTCAGCCTACAAACGGTACCAAATGTTAGTCAGGAATAAATAAAACATTTATAGAAAGAGGAAGAAAAGGTTATATGCTTCATTTTGCTTATCAGTGTCATTTCCAAGCCAACAATTTTATTAGGGGTAGGGGTATGATGGCATGCTATTTTTAGTGGGTGGGGGAGAAATGTGACATTTAGAACAAATGTCATAGCATTTCTTCAGTAAAAATGCATGCTGTCAGCTGCCTAGCTCTAGAGAATTACAGAAAAGCTGTACTGAACCCAAGGAGAAGCAACAATAACTTGATTTTTCCTTTAACCCCCTCACACCCAGCCTCAGAGTAATAATGTACAGTGTGTTGCATTCTGGGAAATCACCCTATATTTGCATAAAGCACATTAAAAAATATCTATGCTGTCTACCTATGAAATGACCCTGTACGCAGGCAAAGCCCTGTGAACCTGTCGTATTCACTGAACCCTGAAGAGGAGCAATTTTTTTCCCAGGAAGAAGTTACATATCTGTTAAAATTGCTCGTTAAATATGAAAGCCAGAAAATGACTTTTTATTGATTATAAAGAACAAAATAATGAAAAAGAGGAGATAATGAGTAGACTTGGAGAACAAATGTTTAATAAGGAAAGTTCTCCTCATGAGCTGAGCAGTTTACTCTTACCATTTCCATTTTATTGGTATGTGTTCTCTTTGTATCCTGAAATATCTCAGTATTGTTGTTGAACTCTTCTGTTTGTTTACATTTTGCTAAATCTTCCCTAGTTCCTAACATAATTCGCAGTAACACTTTAGAACAATTAAAACTTTGAAAACTACATGTCATCCTTAAGATATGTGTGACTTTTTAGCTCTTTGTAGCATGCCCTCCCACCTCCATCACTCACAATGATTATTTTCTTGGCCTTTGCCATTTCCAAGGCTCAGATCCTACTTACTCCATCCTTAGTCCTCTTCAGTAATAATCATATTCTGTACTGACAATGACCTGGGCACTTTTAAATATATATATATATATAATCATTGTCATTGAAAATGTGGAGACATCTGCCTTTTCTTGTATTTTCTTTTCCTCCTACAAGCAGTTCTGTGCTTCATTCTCTTTCTGGCCTTCCTGTGGCAAAGGAGCTTCGTCCTCTCTTCCTTGCCTTTGTCAGAGTATCAGGTCTTTTCATCATTGCCAGTAATCCTGCTGGTTGTTCCCAGTAGTTTCTATATTTTCCTTTTCCTGAGACACCTTGTCCTTTGCTTTCAGATGTAGCAATGGCAGAGTGGTGACAGAGTATGGTATAGTCTATTTACCATGATGTCTTCTTTAATTGCCATTAATTTAGTAACTATGAATTGACCACTCAATAGTTATAGGCCTGGAGCCAAGAAATGGGTATACCCTACATTTGTTTCCTTAACTAACTCCCAACTGCCAAGCCTATTCAACAGGTATCTGTTCTGTTTATCACCTCCACATACTTTCATTCAGCAAACATTTACTCAGATCTGGTGACACAGTACACAATATCTTACAACGACAATCTCAGTCTCTCTTAATCCCTGTACTAGGCTCTACTACTGACAACCCTACTCTCAGGGAGTACGTACTACATGCTATTCCTAGAGTCCCTGAGAGCTATACCTGTCATTTGGAACTTGTGCTTATTTATTGCCCCAAATTAGACAGTATGTTTGGGTGTATCCATAGTATACACAATACTGCTTTTCTCCAATCACTACAAACTCATTTTGAAAGCAAGATGTGTTTCAACCACTGGGCTCCTTTTTCTTTCATGACCATTGACTGCCGGAACATTGTCATGGTGATTGCCCTATCCTCACTCCAGCTGTATACCTCACAGCTAGGAAACTAGATACATTTCAGTAATGTGACCTTGTATGTCACTGCCCATTAAGGACTCTCAGCATTTTTTTTATTATCAAACTGAATTACATTAGGCATTGGATACATTTCTTGTACTGTTTGTTACCTCGTCCCTCATTCCCCCCTCCTCCCTCTCCCTTACCCTTCCCCCCCATGAGTTGTTCAGTTGTTCATTTCATTTTCACCAAACAGTTTGTAAGTATTGCTTTTGTAGTTGTTTGTCTTTTTTTACCCTGTGTCTCTCGATTTTGGTATTCCCTTCCAATTTCCTGGTTCTAATACCAGTATACCCGGTTTCCAATATACTCAGATAAGATACAGAGATAGTGTAGGTACAACCACAGGAGGTGATACAGGAATATCATCAATAATAGAGGCTACAGTTACATATGGTACATTGAAAGTAGTTACAACTGTGATATAACAATTGTTTCCATAACATGGAGTTCATTTCACTTAGCATCATCTTATATGTTCATAAGGGTATAGCTATTGGGCTCCTATGATCCTTTGCTGTGTTCAGCATTTTTTAATATCAGCAATATCCTCTTCTATTTTCTAAAGTTTATTTTGAGATTCTTCTACTCTAAGACCTCTACTATATAAAACCATATGAATCATTTGTTATTTATTAGTTCAGAAGTAGATTTTTTTAAGTACCCTATGTCTGAATTAGCTATTTATGATTTAGTACCATGTATGTGGCCCCAATTATGTTCTTAACCTGCTGTCTTAATGGTGTTGTGACATGACTATCTAACACGTGTCATCTTTATTGACAACCTCATTGGCAGGGAGGAGGTGTGTAATTGTTTTTTTTATCATTCAGCGTTGTCATTTCTAGCCAGAGATGCTGGAATATTTTTTAAGTAATTTACTCTGTAAGAGCTTAATGAATTGTTGCTTGGATTGCTTCTGTCTCTTTGCTGATGGAAATGAACACACATCAGACTGGTTCTGTATGGAGGCTGTTTAACCATTAGTAGTAATAGTATGATATTAGTCACATTATAGGCACTTCACCTGCATGTTGTGTACAGCTAGAGGTATAGCTGCAGAATTCCTCTGAGGAAAGGAACTGACTTCATCTAGGAAATGATCTTGACGTACAGTTCAGTGGACAGAGTTAAGACCCTGAAGACATCAGATAGAAGGAAACAGGTTATCTATGATGGAATGACTGCTCTGCAGTATGAAGATAGTGGGATTTTGTACTTTTAGCATCATTAAGAGAAAGCAGTAAAAAAAAAAAAAAGAAGAAGAAGTGAAGAGGAAATAAACATTAGAAATGTTTTTCCTTGTATATACTCTGTTACAGCACTAAGTCAGAAAATCACAAAGTGGGAGCTAGTTCTGGGTCCTGGGGCCCAGAACATTACTTCCCATCACCTCCCATCAGCATACCTTTCTTAGACTATTGTTATCACTTTGTTTTCAGACTGGAGACAGTGAAAACTCTGGGTTAGCATGGCATATCCAGTACTTAGGATATATATAGAAGGTTAATGAGGATTTGTAAATGAATTACGTAATTCACTTGTAAGTCAATGTGCAATTTGGTGATTATTCATTAGGTTCAAGAGACCCATTTTTCCATCCATTGGTAATTAGACCTGCTGGGAATGAAATTCCATAAATCTGTAAGAAGGGCAAGCCTACAAGGATATATCAAGGCCTGCCAAATATACTCAGGAATGTATCACAAAGAAATAATCATGGGTCTTCTTAAACATGAATCTGTGAAGATGTTCATCACAGAACTATTTATAACAGAATATTAAAGGATAGTGTAACTATCCAATAGTAAATGATAAGTTCAGTAAATATGTTACCCCATACAACAGAGTGCTGTATGGTGACTAAAATAATATAATAGTCTTATTTAATGATGGGGAGAAAAGTTCATTATAGGTCAAGATCTAGAAAAAATAACAGTATATAAAGCACATATATTATGTGTAAAATTAATTATACATTTGCTTAAAAAATGAGACTGGCAAATATATAGCATATGTTAACAACAAACAACAGTTATGTATAATGGCAGACTCTCAAGTGATTGTATCTTCTCTTTTTGCCTTTCTGTATTTTTGAAATTTTCATAAAATGATCATCTACTCCTTTTGTGAAGGAGCATGTAGAAAGAAAGATTTTCTTTTTCCAGCACTGCTTTGTAGAGCAGACACAAAGATGGAGGTATACAGATGAGAAGCAGTTGTAGAAGGAAGATTGGCATCCAAGAACCTGTGTCCTGATGGTTGCTGGTCACTGGAGAGGGGCAGGGAGACCCTTCTGCCTGGGAGCAAGATGGCTGCACATGCTGTGGCATTGCTTTGACATGGTGGCCTCCTAAGAATAGCAAACCATATGAAACGAGTAGGGAGAGAGGTAGAGGGTCTACTATCTGCCTTGCCTGGTTTTTCTAGCACAGGCTGTAAGCCCATTTTAGCCTTGTATTCCTTCAGCACTTTATTTTTATTGATCTCTTTTTTCTGCACCATATCCTTTGTTAGTGTTGTGATATTTAGAGAGCTGGCAGGTGGAGTGTAAAGAGATGGGCTTCCGAGCTTGGCAGAACTCAGCAGACGTGGGATTGACCCTGCTCTGTCACTTGGACCTTGGACCAATTTGCTTCTGTGCTTTTAAGTTACTAGTGTTAAAATGAGGCTAATAACAATCATTTTGCAGGGTTTTGAACAAGCCAAATGTGTGTAACATCCCTAGCTCCATGTCTTTTAGACAGCTACTAAATGTTACAATTATGATATAAAAAAACTCTTTTCTCATGGGTGTTGATTTTACAAGCACAATGTATCTTACAGTCATAAAACCGTATGTTTGTGTTGATAGCTTGTTTTGGTTTCTTGTTTGTTGGGTTTTCTTTATTTATTTACTAGTCTTAAGTAATGTAAAAAAAAAAAAAAAAGAAAGAAAAGTAAAGTAAAAGAGCTAAGTCAAAATCTTCACCAGTGAAAACAAGCTGCTTGGTTGGTTTTGAGTCACCCTAACCAAAATTGCTTGTTTGATAGTATTTCTGTTTCGTTGTGACATCTCCCATTCACCTAAACTGGCCTGTCTGAAACAAAACAGCCTTTGAGAAATGCAAGCACATCACTCAGATCACTCAGCCTTGTTATGGAAAACTGGCAGGCCACCTGGCCGTGCCCCGAGGGACTGTGATTTCACTTCTTACTCCATAAGCAACATCCTTCTGTTGTGAATTAAATCTTCACAATCAAAGTCTGTGTCTGCATGTGCTTGTTTATTTGGAGAAGAAATGTTATGCGGAGGGATTTTATTTGTAATAGCTGTGGAGCAATGTGTTATTAAATGAACTTGGTATTGGCTGAGGGTTCATTCCATGTTAGGAATAATCCCATAGCATTTGTGTTACCTTCTGACTTTGCCATCAACTACAATTAGGTCAACAGAGAACCTACATTTTATATATCTCTAAGCATGAGGTTTTACATGAGTTTATAAAGTATATGGATGTTGTACATCATTTAAGTGAGTGACTATGCATATCTGAGACTGTGTGTAAGTGAACTGAATTCCCTGTACATGAGAGGATTCTTTTTTTAAATTTCCAGCTTCACCCAGCATTTCCTTACCCAGGAAAGGAAATGCTGTTCTCTTATCTCCCCATTCCGTGCTAAGCCCAACATCAGGAGAAACTTATGGTGCCAGTATATAAAATCAACCTGTTCAAACTTGTTTATTGCAAGCTCGTTCTGTCCTGCCATCCTAGTGACATGTCAGAGCTCTTCTCGACATTGCCTTTAGCTTTCAGCCTCTACAGGGAGCTGATACACTGCTCCCACTTTACTCCAGGGGAAAGAGAACAAGCATGAGGATGGCTACAAGCCAGATAACTGCAGGCACTGGTTAACTTCCTCACTAAAGATGGAGGTGGATTCTTGCTCTGTTGTGTGACTCCATGAGCCACAGACATGTACTCCACTTGAAGATTATCTCTGAGTACCTTATTTATTTCCAATTCTCTGCTTTTGAGACCTGATTAATCACCAAGTATGTTATCACTGACTACAAGTATGTGTTCTATAATCTGAGTAGTTTTCACTTAAATTAGATATCTTTTATCCTTTAACTCACTGTAACTACATATTCACATGGATGTCCTACTTAATTTTTTACTTTTCAATTTCTAATTGTTAGTTTTACATTTAGAACCAAATTACTAATTGCATTTTTTTCATTTTACATAATTGTGGTTACATATCTAATTATTCATGAAGTGCCTTTCCAGGATAAAGATTTGTTGTGACAACTGATGCTTTCCAAATATACTTATTTTGATCATTGTCAACATACTTGATAATTTAAAGATTTTTGCTCTATGCTTTAATCTGGAACTTCTTGACTCTTGTTTTCTGAAATTGTTTTAAGTTTTTTTTAATTTGTAAGTGATTGCTATAATGATATCTTATTAAAAGGTAATTTCTAAAGTACCACTGAAAGTGAGAACAATAAATACATTTCTCAGACATAAAATGCAACATCTCCTCTTCAAAGAAGGGAAAATTTAACAGTCATCAAAGTTTTATATTGATTTTATTGTTTTTATTGAAAATTGACTACAGCCCAGGCCTGTTGCCTGGGCCATACAGCAGTCAACCTCGCATCTTCCACATCCATTTTTATTCCTCTTTCCAATCTGTTTTCCAAGCACTTGAGAGTGTGACTCAGTGGTAAAGTGCTAGCTAGCATATGCAAGGCTTTGGGTTCATGTTCAAACCCTGCCAAAAACCAAAACTTTTTCTCCAAAAGGAATCTAGAATGATCTTTTATATAAATGTATCTAATGATATTACATTTCTGCTTAAATCTTTTTAATAGCTTTCCAGATACATAGGCAAAAACCTGTATATCTAAAGCCAAATCTCTCCCATGCTCTACTATGGTTCACCTCCTGGGAGTGGTGTTCTCCTCAAGAAAGACTCTTACACTCTCCTTCCATCATCACCTCCTGGTTAACTGAAAACCTCATTCCTACAACTTTCTCAAAACTAAAAAAAGCTTTCCCTAACTTTTCTGACCAGGTCAAATCACTATAGTATATGCTCTTCCAAGCAACCTTTGAAATTCCTAGCATTCCACAACCATTAGTTTACTTTCATCCCTGTAGTGAAATACTTGAGATAAGCAGCTCAAAAGGAGCAAGGGTTTTTCTTTGCTCAGGGTTTCATATGTTTTAGTCCATAGTCACTTGGCCTGGCTACTTTGTGGCCTATGTTGAAACCATCTATCATGGTGGAAGTACATCATGGAGTAGGCTCTCATACCAGCCAGGAAGCAGAAGGGGGTAAGGAGGGAGGAAAGGAGGCTAAAGGCTTAATATTTCCTTCAAGGGCACCTCCTTCCCCATAGACCTAACTTCCTGCTATAGGTCCCACCATTTCCCAATAGCCCATCAACTGAGCACATTGTTTTCAACCCCAACTTCTGAGAGCTATTTAAGATCCAAATCGTAACATTGTTTTACATTTACATGCTTATTTTTAATCACTGTTCATCTCCTGCTCTGATTTGTGAATTCCATTATATAGGCTGTGTGTAGCAAATAGATGCAGTGAAGAGTTATAGGATCATTTAATAACATCAACAACCTTTAGGATGTGTTGGTGTTGTTTTGTAAAAGCATATGTTCAGGTTGAGAATGTGGCATAGTGGTAGAGTGCTTGCCTAGCATGCATGAAGCCCTGGATTCAATTCCTTAGTGACACATAAACAGAAAAGGCCAGAAGTGGCACTGGCTTGAGTGGTAGAGTGCTAGCCTTGAGCACAAAGTGGCTCAGGGACAGTGCCCAGACCCTGAGTTCAACAAAAAAAAAAAAAAGAAAGAAAGAAAGAAAAGAAAAGAAAAAGCATATGTTCAGTTATCCTCGTGGTTTACCTATCTCTCTCTCTCTCCCTCTCTCTCTTTCTCTGTGTGTGTGTGTGTGTGTGCGCGCGCGTGCGTGCGTGTGCATGTATGACTGGCATTAAAATTTGAAGGTTTGTGTATGTTACTGAGATTTGAACTAGGAGGTTCATGCTAGGCATGTGTTCTACCATTTGAGCTATGTCTCCAGCCCTTTTTGCTCTTGTTCACTTTTTTCCTGGGCTAGCTAGGACTCAGTTCTTTACACTTCCCACCATATCTGAGATGACAGTTTTTATTTCCCATGGCACCCAGCTTTTTTAAATTAAGAGATGATGTCTTGTGAACTTTTTAATTTCCCTGCCCAACCTCATACTTTGATCCTCCTGATCTCTACCTCTTGAATATTTAGCATTTCTCCCTCTTTAAGACCAGCAAGTCACTAATTTTTTTTAAAGTACAACCCCAACCTGAGACAAGGTTTGAAATTTAAAATTTTCCTTTATCTTTTTCCATTACAGATTGCGTTTGAGGTTATATTTCCATTAGAGTTGAAAAGAGAGTAAAGTTGACGTCCTAGCTACCCTTAAAAAAGATCTTAGCACAACAAATCCTGATCATTTTATACCATGGATATCCCAGTGTACAGAAGTCCACAATGACTCCAGTTGTGTATGATTATAATGTGATTTTTGAATTACATTTTGTTTTAATGAATTTTGGAAAGTTCTCTGAAGAGACAATTTTAGCAAAATGTATTATATTCATAGTCTCCTTTTTTTTTTTTTTTTTGCAGATCCACTTTAAATCATATGTACAAAAACGTAAAATTTTCAGTTAACAAAAACCCAGTAAGTCTCTTTGGCCTTAGCATGGCTCCCAGAATTCATTTATGCTATTTTTATTATACTGTTTTGGACACATATAATCACCTAAACAGTGGCTAATCCAGTCATGAAAAAGTACTCTGGACTGAAGGTATAGCTCAGTATCTGTTTAGAATTCAAGAGGCATAAGATTCAATCACTAGGACTAGGAAGGAAAGAAAAAGGAGAGAGGAAGGGAGAAAAAGAAGAAGGAAGGCTGGGAATAGACTCTGCAAACTTAGAAAATGCAAGTAAAAGAAGTAAGAGTTATAAAAACAGAACTGTTTTTTGACTAATAGATGTGGTGAAGGTAAAGTGAAGATTAGATCTAGGACTCACAATCCGCCATTTATTGTCAGTACAGAATAACTTCTCTGCTCTTCCCAGGTAAAGGCATTATGCAAGCTCTGATTCAATGGCTTCTTCTACCTTTGTACTTCACAACGTTGCATTTTTCCCTCCTCTCCAAAATATTGTACAAGACTAACATTACCATAATAAATATACTGATTGCCATATTTTTGTAAGGAGCAGCAGATTAAGACTAACAGTGGCTGCCTACCATGTTAAAATTGTATCTATATTATGAAATATATTTTTTTCCTTTGGAGGATATTAACCGAAATGGTAATTCTGACATTACAGCTCTCTTTCAAACAGTGGAGAAGTTTAGCTATTCCTCATGAGAAAGCGACACATTGAATTAAATGCATGCTATTTTTTAGATAAAGAACTCTTTGGTGATTTTAGTTACCTTTGTGTTTCTCAAGAGAATTTATTCACTTAATATGTTTAAAGGAGCCACCTAAATTTCAGATTTATAATGCTTCAGGATTTATATTTTAAATTTACACTTAAAATTAAACTTAGTGAAGAGAGTCTCAAAATTCACTGTTCTGTAAAGCTTACATATAAATTCTGCTTCTGCGTTCTTCCTTGATGGGCTTGGAGTAATTAAGCAGACATAATATAACACATAAAGGAATTTATTAGGCTTTTATTGAGGCTTGATAATTTGAGTTTCAGATTTGAAATCTCAAAGGACTCGTAATTGTTGTCATTTTCTACTAAAAGCTACATTTAGAAAGAAGTTAAACTGTGGCGTAAAGGAAAGGCACATTTGTATGGAAAATACAAAGTGGCATTTCCATTAATCCAGCACTTCAGTGTGAGTGTCTAGTGTGCCTAGCATGAGGCTTTTAATAAGTTGCATAGACACTGCTTACAGGAGTTAATTTATGCGGGTGTTTTCTTGAAACAGCATTAGTTGCAGGAAGTAGAGGTTTTCGACTGACATATGCCTTGGCAAGGAGGGAAAGGATTTGTTTCAAAGTCCTAAAATATAAGTGATTCTAATTTTCCAAATCAATTTGTATCTTAGAAGTGAGAGATTTTTTTTTTTCAGTTAGAATACTGAATCAAGAAATGCATTGAGTCTGTTGAAATATCTTGCAGCGTGAATTCTAGAATGGTTTATAATACTGAACAGCCATCTTCTGGTTAAACAGTGTTGCTATGGTTTGACCTTTGTATGGTTGGACCTTTGTTTTTACAATTCTGTTTAAAATATCATGATTGTATTTTCTAAATTTGTTCAGTATTGAAATGTCTTACCCCACAAAATTCTTTGAAATTTTGGCTTTAAATCAGAAAACATTACGTTAAGTGTAATAAGTCAGGTTCAGAGAGACAAAAGATGCATATTTTCCCTTTTATGTGGAAACTAGATTTAGCTCAAAAACTTACAAGTAAATACATTGGGTGATATGAAAGTCTATACAAATGCATTAGCTGAAATATGGTAGAGTCAAGAGAGAAGTCAAATAGTGCAATTCCTTAGAGAAGCAAACACAAATTTCAACAAAACACCAGGAAGTAGGTACTTGAAAGGGGTGGGGCATGGTCAAGGGGAAAGGGGTAGCTGAGTGAAGAAGAGAAGAGGGGGAGAATACAGTCAAGATTTCAATGTATATCCTACAAAATGAGGAAGAAGAGGGAAGAGAATGTTGAAAGGGGTAACATTGAAAGATGCCTTGCATTCATTAACTACATTGTTAAATGGCAGCTCCTTTGTACAGCTACTTAAAGGTAATTTTAGGAAAATCTTTGTAAGCCTTAGTTTATTGTTTTTTCCCAAAAGTTTAGAGATAGTCGTACAGTTTTAGGATCTACAAATAGGAAATACTGTACCTTAGTCCATTTGTACAGCTATTCCATGATACCAAAGACTGCTTAACTAATAAAGAGTTTTATTTATTTTGGAACCTGAGAGTGTGAAGTCCAAAGGCAGAAAGCTTATAACTAGAGTCACCCATGGGAGAAGGCAGAAGAGAAAGCATGCATGTGTGCAACTCAAAGGACCTCGGAGGCAAGAAAATCCACGGAGGCACAGTCAAAGGTGACAAAGGAGTTTTATTGACTGGCCTGCCCCTGTCCCCGCCCCAGAGGGGTGAGCTGCTTTCTGCCCCTCTCTCCTCTCCCTGGCTGCTCATGCAGCATATATATATATATATATATATATATATATATATATATATATATATAGCCTGCCCCGCCCACAAGCCGCCCACTGACCAACCACTCTAGCCCCCTTTGATACCCTGCCCCCAGTGGGTGTGGTGATGACATTGTGGGCAGGACTTCCTGCCCATCTGGTTCTCCTAGGGCCTGGGCTGTAGTCTTCGTAACTGGATGTTATCTTATTCAATATCCTGGAGATATGCTCACGATGGCTGTGCTTTGAATATGAGGCCAGGCCTCCCCTTCCCCACAACCTGTGCAAGAGGCCAGCTTCACACATGTTAGACAGTTACTCTACCTCTAAGCTATTTCCTCAGCCTTCTAGAACCCTTTTATAGTTGGTATCATTCCGCTCACAGGGGCTGAGTTCTCATCAACTAAACCCTTCCCGTTAGGCCCCACTGAACATTAAGTTTCCAGTACATACTTTGTTGGAGACCTAGTCAAACCACCACAAGGCACCATCTCATCTTATTTCTTCGCCATACTTTTTGTTTTGCATCAAAATTTATCTATTTGAGATCATGAATATAAACATTTTCCCCACAGAAGCAACACTTTTAAAATTAAGAAGTGAAAAGTGCTTCAAATGAAAACACAGAACGATGAGGCTTAGCCCACAGGTTTGCCCACAGCCAACCCTGGTCCTACAACTAGAGTTAGCAGAATTTTAGTCATGGAGATTTTGCTCTAATTGAAAATAAAAATAAAAGCCACCTTTTACAGTCAAATCCAGCATCACAACTAACCTCTGGTTTGTTCTGAAGTACCTTCAAAAGACCAAGCTTGAATGCCTTAAATCTTTCTGTGAAAATCCATCATAGAAATGACTTTACACATACGGCAGCATGACCTCACGGACAAGATGCTATTAGGGTTTCTGTTCCCGGGTCACACAAAAGCTTCCCTTTAATTCAAGCCTCTTGTAGGAAGCTGACAAGTGCCCTTTCACATCCTCTTTACCGCCTGCACAGTCTTCTCCTGTGAAAAACTGACGGAACCTGAGTTTACTGAAAATGAAGCCATGGTTGTTCCTGGGCCTGCCATACATCAGCTACCTTCCCGTAATCTCGTACAGTTGTGCAGAGGCCTCACATGCACCATTTGCTGATAGAGACTGGATTCTCGTCCGGTCGTCTTCACAATAGCATACATCAAACACCAGCTTTGGACCTCTGTGGCTTGGGGATCGAGCAGCCTATCGTGTCTTGATTTCAAATCAGGTTCCTTTCATCTTACCATGTGTGTTTCTTCTCTACTCAAGTGATTTCCCATTCTTCCTCAAGGCTCTCTAACTAATTGTCCAAAATCTTTATTCTGTGGAGGCTCCTAACTACAGACATTTGTTAGATGAAAATCATGAAAACAGATGTAGAGTTGAGTCCTAAAGCGAATCTTATCTTAAACTGTGTGTTCTTAAAATAATGATATTGTTTTAATTATTAATTAGGGCTCCCTATCCCTACTATTGTCCCTCTAGCTCTGTCTTAATTATGGCCCTAGAAAGATCTGTCCCAGTGCACCTAATTATTGGCCTATTAAATGCTTATCCCTAATGATGATTTCACCTATCTGCAGAAATAATAAAAATAATACAATATAGTCTGAATTCACTCTCTAAAAAATTCTTCTTCAGAATCTCTTCCTATTGTGAAATAATTGTGATCATAGATACTAATATTTAAAACTGTGTCCTTCTTTATAAAATTGAAAGGTAATCACCTTATTTTTTAAAGTTTGCATTTAAATAAATGACCTTCTATTTTTTCTAGCTTTTAGAATCTAAAAGACCAAGAACCTTAAATTTAGCCGGAACAAAATTTACCCATGCTCCTGCCATGCCCACTACCTGCAGTGGCTGCCATCATCTCCGACAGCAACCCCCAGTGTTCCAAAGAACACATAAAGGCTTGACCCAGCCCCTCTCTGCTTTCCATCATTTCATCATCTCCCACCATTCCTCATCCTAGAGCTAAATTTCTTTTGCAACAAAGTATGCCTGAAGTTGTTAGAAAGGTGAAAATCCATCAGTGCTGCTATAATGTAAATGTAGTAGCTTATATTTGTGAACACCAATTCCCAGCATTAAAGGCGAGGACAAGATGTCTTCTCACAGCCCTGGCTTGGTTCTGCTTGAAAAAGAATTCTCACTGCTATACATCTGATTGCTTTGATTCATCCTTGAAACGTAACTCTCCGAGCCTCTGAGCTACCACAGTGGCTGATGCTGTCACTTCATAATAGCATGGGCATATAATGCTGGAAAGAATCTTTCTGCTTTGTGTGTTGGCATGCCCTTGCCAGAGTTAAGGCTGCAGAGGCAGATAGCATTGAGTGTATCATGCCTAACATGCCATGCAAGAAATGGTATAGACAGAAGGAGACTTAGGAAAAGAATGCTGCACTTCTGCAGGTTTTGCTAAAGACAATTTGCTTTAGGACTGGTTTTTGCTTTTGTTCCTATTTTTGTTTGTTTTGTTTTTTTGTGCTGGTACTGGGGGGTAAACTCAGGCCTTCACACTCCCACTTGGCTTTTTGAAGTAGGCAGATCCTACTACTTGAGCTACATCTCTCTAGTTTTCAAATATGTTTAAAGTTTAGAGCTAACATCAATACATGAGAGAAAGCACGCACCTTTTGTCTCTCTGAATAGGATCTTCTTGATAGGCCAGGTCTGTTGGCACATGAGTCATCAGCCAAATCAAACATCTTCATTTGGCATCTAACTTGAAAAGCATTTAGGTGGATAATGCTTGAATTTTATAGAGTAATCAAGGAGCGTAGTGGAAAAATTTTTATTCAAAGGGAAAGTTTTAGGCCTACAAACTATAAAGAATATGATTTTATTTTATTTATGTATTTGTGCATTTATTGATTTATTTATTGCCTGTCCTGGGGCTTAAACTCAGGACCTGAGTGCTGTCCCTGAGCCTTTGTGCTCAAGGCCAACACTTTACCACTTGAGCCATAGCACCATTTCTGAATTTTTCTGAGTAGTTTATTGGAGATAAGAATCCCACAGACTTTTCTGCCTGGGCTGGTTTTCAACCATGATCCTCGGATCTCAGCCTCCTGAGTAGCTAGGATTACAGGCATGAGCCACCAGTGCCTGACTGAGTAATTTTTTTTTTTTATATTGGAAGAATAATTCTGGTGAAGGAGAAGCTACTGAATATCTCACCTGTATCACATGCTTCTCCAGTTCATATCTACATAACTGCTGGTTTACTATGAGTTTGGTGTGCAAGTGGAAAGAAAATAACTCTCCCAGCAGTACTAGTCGCTGGATATTATGTTGCAAATATACTGTACAACTTGGGGAGGGAGGGGGCAAGACAGAAAAAACTGAAAGAAAATGAGGGAGGACATGACAGTGTTCAAAAAGAAATGAACTTATTACCTAACTTATGTAACTGTAACCCTTGTGTACATCACTTTTACAATAAAATTTTTAAAAAGAATGAAAAGAACTTTTAGAGACCTAACAACCAAAGTGAGGTTGGGTCTAAATACTTAGCAACTGAGTAACCTTCAGTGTGTCACTTACCTTCTGTGAGCTGTGGTTTCCTTATCTGTGTCTTGGACATAATGATACTCCAAATAGTATAGCATAGGTGAAAATAATATGAACTCAGAACTGCACCATAGGTACTCTGGCTTGCTAAACTATACATTTAATGTGGCCTTTGTTAAATGTTCTGCTTTTACTGTAGTTCTACCAAGTTTGAACTTGGTTTCAGTAGAGTTTTTCAATTGTGTGAGAAGGCATTTGAATAGTAATATTGTTATATTTTCATCTTAGAATGGCTTTTTCTAATTCTTTCTGCTAAATGTACCATGGAAGCTCTAGGTTGATGTAATCATTTCTCATGAATGCACACTAAAAGTAACCATGACCAAGTCGTATGAGGCATGCAAGAGAAAATATTTAATTAGCTTAGAAAGACAATAACTAGTTTCTAGTAGACAGGAGGACCTTCTCATGTAATAGCTACTTCATCATTTAGCCTGCATAACTAGGCCTCTGTGGTCAAAAACACACACTGCTCACATGAAATTTATGGCAGGTGCAAGGGTCTTTGTATCTAATTCTTCATTTTTCCTTTGACACAGATATTTACTCACTGTCCAGTTTAAAGCTTATAAACTGATTAAGTGACCAGAATTGTAAATGTGTCATTAGTGAATTGATGGCCAGTAGACATTCTAACACATTTCTTATCACCAGGGCAGTAAGGATTGTCATCAATTCCATTTTGTTTTATTTTATTAAATTTGTTTCCCAAATAGCTTCATAAACCTCACTCAAGGAAATACAAAGACCTCCAAGTTGATGTCAAAATATATGCTGAGCTTCTGAGGCATTCACTTGATCCTGCAGATGTCTTCAGGAGCTCCTAAAATTATTTAGCATACTTGTAAGTTCTAGATGTATATACATACCCAAGAAGGTGTACAAGTTCACAAACAGCCTGTTAGAGTTGGCAGAGCATTACCATTTGATTGTGAGCCTGAGAAGGGATGAGATTATATTCTGGCCTGCATTTGGACCATCCTTGCATGTTTAAGTTTACGTTTGACTCCAGAGAGACCTGCCTAGTGGGGGCTGGAACACCAAAGTAGAAAATAAAACCAATTAAGCTGATTGATAGAATTAAGTTGAAATCCATGCAATCACCCCAGCCCTTTATGAGGACAGTGGAAAATTTCTTTTGCCCAGACACTTAGCCTCTTCCTCCTCTTAGAGGGACCCAGATTTGATCCAACACAGGTAGCATCTTTACTGCAGCTCTTAGCTCTGTTGCTCACAAAGGTGTTGGAGATTAATTGAGATGGGACCATTAAGAGGGTCCTAAAATATCAACCAGCCTGGAAAGACAACTCATTTGAGCTTATATTCTACAGGTAACATATGGAAGCTACAGAGAGATTAATTTTCATTCACTAGTGGGAAGAACCTTTAATACCTAACTGACATAGCTGTGCATGAGGAAAATTTCCTGCATATGTAATTGCTTATTTCCTTGGACTCAGAGTCATTGTCTTACAAATCAGAAAGCAATACACCTCAATTGGGAAAAGTTGGAAGGATAATTTTAAAATCAAAAGCATGCCATCTGTTAATCAGGGCTAAAGGGAATATTTCTGAAAAGCTGTGTAGTTTCAAAAAGCTATAAAAAAAAATGGTGTTTGAGATATTGTAGTATCCATACCAACCCCCCACCCCTTTCTCATGTATTCTTGTTTATAAATTTCCTCTACCACCAAAACATAAATATGCAAGTATGTTCTTTTCTGCCTAAGATAGAAGCTAATTTAATGTGACTATACCTCCTGGTCTGCCAGAGAGAGAAACGTTCAGGCCATTGAGGACTTGTAGGAAATTTATATCAGAAGCAAGTAACAAATTATTTATTTAGAAAAACTAGGAACCTACACAGGTTGACTTTTATCCAGATGAAAGGAATACAGGCAGAAGAAAAATAAAATTATCCACAAGTAGGGCATTTGAAAGAATAAAATTAAGATATCTTACACATTTTTCTCTAAGATAATAGTTGAATGAGCAGCTGTTACAGAAATCCACCACAAACCTGTGTGATTTTCAAAAGTGATGTTAATCAGACTAGAATAACCCTCAGTGGGCTTGTCAGCTCTCTGACAAGAGGAAAATTGAGAGAAGAGCCCATCAAGTATTCCATGAATGTGAAGGAGTTTATACCTACCAAGAAAGAACCAAAATAATAATGAAGCCACTAATGGCCTGTGGTGTATACAGTGGGGCTTTATGTATGATGCCTTCAACTTCATCTGATAAAAAGTTGAAAGTACACCGCCTGCCTTGAGCACCAGAAATGTATTTGGCTGCTTCACAAGGTGCAGATAAGTTACCTCTTATAGTACCAGGATTAGGATGTACAATAACAACAGTCTTGTTATATTATACCCATTACTAGTTGTAGCTCTTATTTTTATTTTTTAAGATTTTCTTTTGTAACAAAGTTTGCAGAAAAAAATCCAGAATATTGTTTCTACAATGTTGTGTTTCTATTGCAATGCATACTTTTTACGGATACTTTCATGTGGGAAGTAGAGAAATTCTCATGCAGTTTAAAAGACTGAGTAACATAGCACCTCAGCTTCACCAAAGAGATTCCGTTGCTTCTAAGTAGCAGCACTAGTACAGTAGACTTGTAAAATGGCAGCCTGTTTTCATCTCTGTCATTAGTAATTAAAGGATAAATTCCTAATGCTAAATGGAGAGTTAAAATAGTATTTCTACCATACGACATAGGAAATAATAGCTTTGATGATCTGTCTGCTGACCCACCTTTAATACTGATTATTTCCATAAAATATCTGGAAAGAAAGGCAAAGGAAAAGAAAAATCAATCACCATAACCCCAAAGCCTGTAGCCCAGAGTTAACCATTCTAACCAATTTAGGCCTTAAGGGCTTCTGTGTGTCATCAGAGCTCTCAGAAACATCGTTTTTAATGTGTATATACTGCACTATTGAATGAGCACATTAGTTTATAAACTATTCCCCTGTTATTGAACACTCTGGCATCAATGAGTCTAATGTTTCAATAGTATAAATTATTCTATAATACATATCTTATGCATACTTTCTGCCTCAAAGACTGTTTAACACAATTACTAAGTTAAAAGTCACCACTATTACTGATGTGTAAGAGTTGGTGATCTTTTGTACAAGTTGGCTGTTTGGTGTACATTTAGCCTAGATTAACCTTTATTTCCAAAGGTTAACCTTTTCTGGCATTGAGCAAACCTTCTAAAGTGCCATTATATTTATTTGTTTGTTTATTTTGGCCAGTCCTGGGGCTTGGACTCAGGGCCTGAGTACTGTCCCTGGCTTCTTTTTGCTCAAGGCTAGCACTCTGCCACTTGAGCCACAGCGCCACTTCTGGCCATTTTCTGTATATGTGGTGCTGTGGAATCGAACCCAGGGCTTCATGTATACGAGGCAAGCACTCTTGCCACTAGGCCATATCCCCAGCCCCTCACTAGACTTCTTTGGGTACTGGTGTCCACTGAGATTTATATGTATGTGGGTGTTATGTGTGTGTGATTAGTATATAATCTCATTTACCATATGTAATACATAATATCATTTTATAAATCTTGATTATTTTTATATAGGTAATTAAAATATTTATCCACTAGGCTTGTATATTAGTCCTGCTGCAAGATGAATGATTTTCCAGATACTTTTCTTTCTTTTTTTTTTTTTTTTTTTTGGCCAGTCCTGGGCCTTGGACTCAGGGCCTGAGCACTGTTCCTGGCTTCTTTTTGCTCAAGGCTAGCACTCTGCCACTTGAGCCACAGCGCCACTTCTGGCCGTTTTCTGTATATGTGGTGCTGGAGAATTGAACCCAGGGCTTCATGTATATGAGGCAAGCACTCTTGCCACTAGGCCATATCTCCAGCCCTTTGCTTGTGTTTTTATCCAGGGTCTTGTTCTGCATCTGTACTTGAAAGCAAGATTAGAATATAGCAGAGTTTCTGAGTTTGGGGAAATCATGATTCACTCAAGAATCTCATGAAAGCCATGAGCCTCTCTCTCAAAAAAAATGATCACACTTACAGATATGCAGATTTTTACATATTTTAAGCAAACCCTGGGAATCTTTCCCCTAGGCCATTCAAAATTGTGGTGCTCATATGTTGCTGAGTACTTTTGTTGTGAGCTATTTCATTTAATCCTCACGATGTAGGTATCACAGAAGGTAGTTATGTGTTCAGAGTGGCATGTTTAGTACAATAATTTTCCCTCTTTACAAGATAGAAATCCCCAGTGGATACCTGGCTCTCTATAATTTTTTTTCCTACCACATGGTAAAGTTCCATTTTATAATGAGACACAATAAGAGATTAACAATAAATAATACAGTAGACCAGTTACAGCCTTCAACTGTCATAAAGCTTATTTTAAATTTACAGATTATTTATCTGGAATTTTGCATTTAATGTTTTTGGACTGCCATTGACCTCAGAAAACCACAGGAAGTGAAACTTCAGAGAAGGGAGGGTCTGTTGAAGCTGAGATTCAACTTCCCAGCTACACTCAGGATAACAGCGCCTGTGTGTGTGTGGAAACCTTGAATATGTTCCTGTATCGCTGGGATTGTGGCTCTCAAAAGTGTAAAAGCTTTCTTGCCCACTGTTTTGTAGGATGATATTAGATAACAACCTTTGCAGTTGCTGAGATATGTGTTGTTTTCTTTGTTGTATTTTGAGTCTATTTGTATATTTCTATAATGACATGACTATCCATTTCATTGACTTGTACATTTGTTAGCATAGAGATGTATGTAATGTTCTCATTGTTCTTAGCAAGCCCTTTTCATTCCTCATTTTGTTTGCACTTTATCATTTTTTTCATGATCAGTTTTGCTAAAACTTTGTCTGCATCAGCATGCACTTGGTCTCAATCCCATTCTCTCTCTAGTACTTGGATGAGGAACTAATTTTTCTTGTTTTCTATTATTATCATTCTTTTAAAAATGTATTTATTGCCAAAGTAATGTACGGAGAGGTTACAGTTTCATATGTAAGGCAGTGAGGACATTTTTTACAAACTTGTTTCCTCCTCCCCTCCTCCCTCATTTTCTTCCCAGCTCCACCCTCCCACCCCCCTCACCCCCATGTACAATTGGTTTACAGTATATTGTCTTGTAAGTATTGCTGTTGCATTGGTTCGCCTTTTACCCTTTGTCTCTCCATTTTGGTGTTTCCTTTCACTAGTTCCGATAAATGTACATACAATACCCAGTGTACCAAAATCAGTTACAGTGACATCAGGGGTAAAACCATGGGGAAGAAAGACAAAAGAAAAAGACATAGGGGCTGGGGATATGGCCTAGTGGCAAGAGTGCTTGCCTCGTATACATGAGGCCCTGGGTTTGATTCCCCAGCACCACATATACAGAAAATGGCCAGAAGTGGCGCTGTGGCTCAAGTGGCAGAGTGTTAGCCTTGAGCAAAAAAAAGAAGCCAGGGACAGTGCTCAGGCCCTGAGTCCCAAGGCCCAGGACTGGCCAAAAAAGAAAAAGACATAATTTCATATGGTTATTGTTCTTATTTTTATATTTTACTTTAATTGTATATCTTTTAAATTTCTTAGGGTATGGATATTGTTGTAGTTATTTGTTTTTAATATTGAAGTTGGCTTTTTGCAATTTTTAAAAAAAATTCTTCCATGTGAAATGTTTTTTCTTTAACTTTTAAATTTACTTACTTTGGAGGTTTTCTTCTTTAATCCAGGTGTAGTTTAGTAAACTATTTCATATGTGTTATTTTCATAGGTTAATCATTGGGTATGTGTGAACAGTCGGACTCTAGGTTCAGTAAATGAGACCAGGGCATGGAGAAATGAGCGTACATTGATATCCTCTTATATGAAGTGAAGCCAAATCTATATTTTTTGTTCTACTCAGTTCAGAAAGCATTTAGTGATTGCTCACTGTGTGCCACAATATGGGGACCAAGAAGGAGGCTCTGGAAGAATAAGAAATTGTTTTTTTCTGATGAAAATTGTAGTGTAATACAACAGACAGATAAGCACGCAAGTTAAAGGAAATCCAAAAGAACTAACTGAAAAGCAAATTGGATAACTAAACCTAAGTCAACTACAAGCTTTCAGAATAAAATAAGCAAATAAGTACAACTTGAATAAATGTAATAAAAAGTCTTACTCCCAAAAGGAGCTAAAAACTAAGCAAATGCTAATACTAAGCAAATACTAAATAAAGTCTAATCAGATCAATAAATCACAAGACCTTTCCCAAAGAATATAAAAATAATTGTTATGAATAATATGATAAAATGTACTCTCTTTTGTTATTCTATAGAGTCAATATAAGCAAAAGCCCAGCAGAACCTTTGACAAATTTTAGTACAGAATAGTAAACACTTCTATATATGATGTGATAAAAGAAAAATAGCAAAGCTAAAAGATAAACCTGAAAAAATAATTTCATCAACTATTACTCAGTAATTATAATGACAGAAAAGCAGGAAAAGTCAGTCAACATATTAAAGGCTTCATGCCAGGTAGTAATTATGAAAATGAAAATTACAACACAAACGTGTTTACCTTTCCTGTTACTTTTTAAATAATACACACTGTTAGGTGAAGGAAAGAAAGCTCCCATAAACTGTATGGGGAATTATAAACTCAGAAAACCATGTATATAAGAAAGTTATGAGAGTAAAATACCTTTCCTTCAATTTAATAATTCCAACCTCTACAGAAAAGCTCACTCATGTATCCAGAGAGACTTGTATTATTGTCAGTAATAGCCAAAAATTGGAGAGAAGCCAAATGTCTATTAATAGGAAAGTGGTTAAAGAAATTATGGCATCTTCATTATATGGCCTCCTATGTGCTTATTTACAAACTAAAGTAGGGGTTTATGTGGCCACATAAGGTGTTGGGGCTTCTTCTGGGAGCTGGGGCGGGGGTGGGCATTGTAGGGTTTTAAATAGAGGCATGACATGGCCAGATTTGAGTTTTTTTAATGTACTTCTGGATGAATTATGGAAAATGGATCAGGGAGTCATAAAGTTTAGTCAAGAATCCCATTATAAGACTGTTAATCTAGCTGAGCATTAATGATGGCTCTGTGACATGGCAGAGCTAAAACGACTGCTACCCAGCCAAAAACCACTTGGATGTGGCTGTACATTGTGGTATTCTATTTTGGTGTGGCTCTTTTATAAGAACCATTACTTTGGCAAGGGTTATAAAATAGGTTTGCTGACTATATGATCAGTTAACTAAATTGGTTAGAACTACGTATCTGTTTTATTCAATTTGCTTCCCAACACAGCCTCAAACCCCATTTGTTGAAAGGATAATGAACATCTAGGTAATTTTTCATTCCTTTTGTCCTTCTATTGGGAAATTTCAGAGGCAAATTTAGTGTTCAATTGCAGTAACCTAAACTTAGGTTTAAAGTCTAATTAGCCTCAACTTTTTCAACCAGAGTTCATCCTTTATTTTTATTTTCAAAGGCTGCTGGGTTATATATGCCTTTTATTATACATTAACTTGTGTGTTTTTTAAGTAGAGAGCTTTAAATTACTAATAAATAAATGAAACTCTAAAGTTACCATCTTAGCTGTTTAGTCCCTTTGATCACTTGGTGACTTTCAAGTATCACTTAAGTTTTGTCTCTTAAACTTGTGACTATTTCATATTGTTTTGGCAAAGGTCTTCTAATAAGAAAGGAATTACTTTAACTCAGCAACAAACTATGTAGCAACCAGCTTCCTAGGATTCATTGTAATTTATAACTGCAAGTTGGCTTTAAAGTTAAGAGGTAGCTTAGCAAGGTAATTTACAGCTCACACCTTGCAGCCGGACAGTAGTGTTAGAAGGAGGCTCTAAAAGTAAAGTGCTTAGTGTCTCTTACTTCTCATCAAGAAATTCACATTGCAACATATCTGGCCATAAAAGAAATGCAAACCAAAACAACATTGAGATTCCACTTTACCCCAGTTAGAATGGCCATTATCAAGAAAATAACAATAACAGATACTGGTGGGGATGTGACTGAAAGGGAACCCTACTACACTGTTGGTGGGAATGTAAACTTGAGCAACCACACTGTAAAGCAGTATAGAGGATGGAGGTTCCTTACAAGACTAAACATAGAGCTTACCTATTACCTAGCAATTTCACTGAGAATTTATTCAATAGAACACAAACAATGCTACATGAAAGTGACCAGCACAACCATGTTCATTGCATCGTTTACCATAGCCAAGATAGGAATCAACCCAGATGCCCTTCAGTAGATGAATGGATACACACACACACACACACACACACACACACGCACGCACACACGCACGCACACTGGAATTTTATGCTCCCATCAGAAAGAATGATATTGAACCATTCATAAGGAAATGGAAAGACTTGGAAAAAATTATATTAAGCAAAGTAAGGCAGACCCAAAGAAACATAGGTTGCATGCTGCCCTTCATTTATTGTAACTAGAATGTGCCTGTAAAAATACACTGGCTGGTAAAAGACAAAAATATACAGTTGGATATGATAAATTATACAGGACTGTAGACATTCACACATTCAGACCAAAGGAGGATATTCTTAGGAGAAGATCACAAAGGCTCAATAGCTATGTGCATGTACTCATATAAAATTATTTTTATCATTGGAATGAACTCCAAGAAATGGAAACAAGGGGTTTTTGTTATTTAGCTTTTGGGTTTTTTTTTCTCCTTTTGTACTGTTTTTTTTATTTCTGTACCTTTTGTCTTGTATGTAAGTTTCTCTGTTTGAGGAAGTTTAAAGAGGAGCACAAAAATGGTGGGACAAAGGGTGAACTGATGCAGCTGTGATACTCACTAGATACTATGTTGAAAATGAACTATACAACTTGTCAGGGAGTGGGCCAGAAGGGAAAAGCTGGGAGAAAACAAGGGAAAAGGAGACACTGTTCAAAAAGAAATGTGCTCGTTATCTGACATCTGTAACATCGCCTTTACAGTAATAATAAACATAACGTAAAATAAAAGAAATTCACATTGTGCTAGGCAGTTCACAGCCCTGGATGGGCTGATATTAGTAAAGCATTTATTATAGCTATTTAATAGTAATCAAACTAAATGGAAATTCCTGCATTATATCTTGAAAAACCATATGATAAGAGGACCATTAAATGTGTAGCTTTGGTGTTCGTTTTTTATGAATATAGATGTAGAATGTAAAAAAAATAATAACTTTCTCCCCTGTACATTAATCAATTTAAAACCATCAACAGTAGGAGGGGAGCTATGGCTTTGGTGGTAGAGAGCTTGATTTGAGTAGAAAAGCTAAAGGACAGCACCCAGGCCCTGAATTCAAGCCCACTACTGTCACAGTAAACAGATAAACAAATAAATAAAACCATTGACGGTTTATAAGCAGCCATGAATTGCCACTGCTGCTAGGAAGCCAAAGGGGGAACACAAAGAAATAGCTAGAATGACATTTAAGAATATAGGCAGGGGGCTGGGAATATGGCCTAGTGGCAAGAGTGCTTGCCTCATATACATGAAGTCCTGGGTTCGATTCCCCAGCACCACATATATAAAAAAGGCCAGAAGTGGCGTTGTGGCTGAAGTGGCAGAGTGCTAGCCTTGAGCAAAAAGAAGCCAGGGACAGTGCTCAAGTCCTGAGTCCAAGCCCCAGGACTGGCAAAAAACAACAACAACAACAACAACAGAATATAGGCAGGAAAAATGAGTCTGCTAAATTCTCAACTCAGTGATGGAATTGTTAATCAGCTTGGTCTGTTTTCCAAATTAGAATGTGAATAACACAGACAGAGATATAGCTTTGAAGCTGGGATCAGTGGCTCCTTCCTGTAATCTTAGCTAATCCAGAAGCTGAGATTCAAAGGATAGTGGTTCTCAAAGGGAACCCAGGCAGAGAAGTCCCAAAGGGTCCATTTCCAATTAACTCTCAAAAATCCAGGCTACCAAGAAGTAGGGCACCACCAAGCAAGCAAGCAAGCAACTGCAAGGTCTGGAGTTCAATCTCCAGTACCTACAAAAAAAAAAAAAAGAAAGAAAAGAAATAGGAAAAAAAATATACATTGATACATGTGCAGTAGGATACATAAGGCAGCATAAGCAGACTCTTCCTACTCCTAGGATCTGAAAATGTCTTCACATTTCTGAAAAGTAATCCTCATAGCCCCTGACTGTGAGAAAACAATGGCGCTCAGTATAATCTACAACTTTTCTGTTCATTTGAATCACTTACCTAAGCAAAGCTTCTCTCCAAATAAGGATCATGCTGAAATAAGATTTTTAGACTTTGGGGTGTTTTCAGGCAATTTCAATAGACTTTGAACAGAATCAAGAGCTAAACAAAGTCTGCATTGATTTTAAGGTTAGGTCTCTTCTACTTTAGAGAGTGTTTTCCTCTCCTTTTATTATTTCCATGTTTATGATATTTAAGTTTGATACATCACAATAATGATTGTGTTGCTAAATTAAACATCACCTCCCTTACCCCACACACATTTTATTTGGTACAAAGTGTATCTGTTATCAAAATGCAGGAAGAACCAGTTCTGAGTTGTAATGACTTAATCCTGTTTAGTAACTTCAATTTATGAGATAGGTTTTCTATTCTGTTTTCATTACTATAAAAGAATCCATGAGGAAATAAGTAGTTTTGACCAAAACCACAACAAAACTAAAGCCTTGGTTTAAAGAGTGGAAATAATATAGTCACCCATCTAACTGAATATTACTTAAGTTTTCCTTCAAATCTTTTTCATCTTTAGTATTAAGATACACATGTCAAAAGTAGCCATTTGGTCTACTCAAACATTGGTTTCACAATGAAACTGAAGAATTATCATTTATTAACATATTTGATAATTCTCACAAAGAAACATGGTAAGCAGAAATATAAGATATTACACAGTTTATTTCCAAACCAAAAAAAAAAAAAAAAACCTCATAGCCTAGCAAACAACTCAGAATGTTGAAAAAGTCACTATAAGGAGCAAAGTTTTTAAGTGCACTTTTTACTATGTTGGCTAATGTTTTCACATATTTTTAATAAAACCTTTTCCTATTTTATAGATGGCAAAATTCACTGGAACTCAGTCTCTTTCATTGCTAATTAATGTTTGCTTTGGCCATCAAACTAAGGAAACATGACTTAAGACAAAACAATGCCAGTCTTAGTAGAGCTGATAAGATTTAGGGGACAATCATTAGCCAAGGATAGGCAATGTAAAAGGGAAAAGGTAGATGACGCAAACTATGTTTTTCATTGTCACTCTAAACTATACAATAGGAATATATATGTGTGTACAAATACACATATACATAAGGATTTTTTAATTATAAACTTTTTGTGCAGTGTCTATGGATTTTTTAATGTCCTAGATCATTTATGTCATAATTTCTCTAGTAGTGAAGAAAAGATAAATGTGCAATTAATAATGATGAGTCCTGTGTAATTCTGAATTCAGATAGTAAAGAGGATGCCATAATTATTTAAAATGTGGAAAGAGTTTCTTAACTTGTTTTTAATTGTAATTAATTAGCCTTCCTATTGAGGGAAAGATGGGGAGGCGATCATTCTGAAAAATCATTGCAAAAGGAATAAGTCTGCTGAGCTATAACAAAACAAACAGCAAAGTTTCCAGACTCGATTCACTGTGGCACTGCTGTACCATTTCCAGATCAGTAGTGACACATTATCGCAATAACCATCACTAGAATCAAGTGTAATATTCCAACATGCTCCTTCCATATAGCCACTGTCATCTCTTAAGGGATAGTGTCTGTTCCTGTTCTCACGTGTTATCCTTGCAGGAAAGTAAGGACCTAGCCAAGCATGGCAGGGCTCAGAGCCAGCCTCCAACCTCTATAGGAGCCATGTTCTTTCTCTAGCACTGTCAGCCCACTAGCAGAGCAGGCAGCTTAGGGCACAGTGCCAGCCTGCCACAGTTTTGCTTAATTCGTAACTAGACATCAAGATTTCAACTGAAAAAAAATGTGACAGAATTGTGAGACCATTATGACAAGTGCGGAAACTCTTATTTGCCAGTACCTTCGCTATCTTTTCACCTAGACCCCAGCAAGTGCAGCACTCCTCCCAAGGGAAATGAGTTTGCTGCTGCTTGTCTTCCCTCACCCCTTTACAGAGTGAGGAAAGGTTGCAATGGTTTTGCAAAGAAGGTCCCAGATTTTCAGAGAGAAGGGAGGTGGTGAGAGAGTGAGACTGGAATATACCTGAAATCAGTTTATAAAACAAGTTGTCCTGAAGTAACCATTCATTTTGAGTACAGGGTTTGCTTACTCATAAATGTTTCTTTTCCTTGCCAGTCTGGGACCTTGTTTAACCTCAACACTAACGCTTGACAGAATCATGAGCTCAACATGGAGATGTCTGGTTAGGAGCAAGTATAAGTACTTCCTCACAGCGTTCTGCATTTTCTAGGAAATGCTTTGGGAGTGGAGTGGAAATTTTCTTTTTCTCTCTCTTTCTTTCTTTCTTTCTCTCTCTCTCTCTTTCTTCCTTTTTTTTTTTTTTTTTTGTTCAGCAACAAACTAAAAGATTTTGTTCTGGCAAGCTAAAGGATTTGGAAAGCTGGTCATGTGTCACTGAGTCATACATGGTGAGAAGTGCATTGTTGTCATCTCACATTGTGCTCACACCCTACAGCATATTTACACAAACTCAAATGACTACAGCAACATTAGGCAATGCAGTGTTTTGGGACCACTGTTGTATTCATGGTCTACTGTTAACTGAAACATCAGCATGTGGCACATGGCTGTAATTGTTAATCCATAACTTACCTTTATATATGCTAAAAATCATAGAGTGTTTGAGCTGAGTATTTTAAGCTATTAACTAAGATACTCCTAAAACACCATTTATATTTGTTCTGGTCATTCATCCAACAGAGGCCCATCATATTGAATTTTAGAATGTTTAAAAAAGAAGAAGATGAGAAACACCTAGCTTTACAATTATGAACTCTGTCCTGTTGGCTAAGACCTCTACAAGGACCTCAGCTTCTTTAAATATAGAGTAATACCACATGAGTACTCACACTGTAGGGTGTTGAGTAAGGAAACAAGGTAACAGCATCACCCAAGACAGAAGTGGTGGTAGTGGTGCTGGGATTCCCATCGTGGTTGTTAGTAGAAGTAGTAGAATCATATTTGTCCATCTGATGCTTGAACTTGTCATCATTCCTTCCAACCACCACCACCATTATTGGAAAAAAGAATCTGTATCCTTTCAGTGTGATCCCAACTCATCAGTCCTCTGCCACCAAGGAATGCTTCACCTGGAATATACCCGCGGGCTTGGCAAAGCTGGGCTGTTTACAGTTACCGTGTTTTCAGAAGCAAGCTGGAGTCAGCTGCCTGGGCCCAGCTATAAATTGTCTGATCTCTGATATCTAGAAAGCCACAGAGGGAGACTGCCTAAACTGGTCAAGAACACTGGATTAACATGCTGATTGGAAAACTTCTTCCAAGGTCTTTGTTTTTTCTTTTGGTTGTGGGACTTGAACTTAGTACCTGGGTACTATCTCTGAGCCTCTTTGTGCTCAAGGCTAGTGTTCTGCCACTTGAGCCACAACGCCAGTTTTTTGAATGGGTAACTGGAGTTAAGAGTCTCATGGGGACTTTCCTGCCCAGGCTGGCTTCGAGCCTCCTGAGTAGCTAGTATTACAGGCATGAGCCACTGGATCCTGGCTCAAGGTACTTTTTGACTATGCATGAGGCTGACTCTTCTAGCTACCAATTTTGCTTCATTAATTTTTATTTCTATGTTCCCACTTCAACAATAAAAGAAGGAACAAATTTTACCATTTGAAGAGGTTTTCTGGTTTTATCTTCTAATCTATCTGCTAAGTAAGGACTATGCATATCTGACTTTTATTTTCTTTAATTTCTAAATAGAGAAAGACAGTTTTTCATCATCTTGTTGAAGTCAATTTAGACATGACTATGGTTCACATGTGTTCCTGGAAGATCATATTTGGAGCTCTGATCCCAAATGGGTGGTAGTGGAGATGGAGCCTTTAAAAGGTGACTAGGCTATAAGACCTTCTGGACTAGAGCTGTTACCTGCAAGTGGCTTTCTTGTTTGCATACAGGACCTTTCTGGTCCCTCTTGCTCAAAAACACTCTCACACTCTTGCTTTCTACCTGATACAACAGAAGAATCCTCACCACACTCCTGTACCTTGATGTGAACCTCCCAGTGACCGCAACTGTGAGATATCAGTTTATTTCCTTTATAAATCACTCCAGTTCTGGTATTCTGTGATAGCAGCACAAAATGGACTGTGACCTGATTGCAAATTGAATATATTTGTCTTAATGAGGAAAGTTCTCTCAGTCTGCATTTTGGTACTGTTTTGTATTTGAAATGTAGCCTAATCCAAAGCAGAAAGCTATAGATGGCAATTTGGGGAAAATATTTTAATTTTTTTTTTCATTTTTCTCTGCTAATTGTTGTATTGATAGAATATAAGTTCTTTGTGACTATTAAGTGATGTTTGTTTTCTCATTAAGAATTTGTTCTGGGCTGGGGATATGGCCTAGTGGCAAGAGTGCCTGCCTCATATACATGAGGCCCTGGGTTCGATTCCCCAGCACCACATATACAGAAAATGGCCAGAAGTGGCACTGTGGCTCAAGTGGCAGAGTGCTAGCCTTGAGCAAAAAGAAGCCAGGGACAGTGCTCAGGCCCTGAGTCCAAGGCCCAGGACTGGCCAAAAAAAAAAAAAAAAAAAAAAGAATTTGTTCTGTTCTTTCTTTTGGTGCAAAGTAGAAAAGAGAAAGTATAGGATTGTATATTGCAGAGAAGCTAAGGGCTCCATAGCCCCTAGGCTAGAAGCTGTGTCTTAATTCACACAGTAGACTTGAGCAGGTTAAATTTTACATGCTTCCAGGAGTCAGAAACTGTGAACATATATAGGAAACAAGAAGTATAGATATATATAAAGAAGGGTTACCGTTGTTATAGCTGATAACAGAAAGATGGGATTTTTCTAAGGCCCTCAGAACAAATTACAGAATTAAAGCCTTTGAGGAAAAAAAAATCTGCTGATGATTAAACCAAATTTGGCAAAATTTTCAAATACTATTAGTGCCCAACCATATCACTGAAAAGAAAAAAAATGTAACTACATACCTACATTAGGGAAGACAGTTCATTCATTCCACAAACATTTATTTATTATCTTTTATGAACCAGGCATTGTTTTAAAGCGATAAATAAAAGAAACAAAATCTCTGGTGATAGAATTTAGAATCTGTTAGATTTTACCTAGATTACTCTTGTTAAAAAAATTTTAAGGTGATTAATTTGCCCAAACCAAATAGGATATTTCATCCTACTATGTATATGGTTCCATCCATGTGATGTGTACTGTTCTCTACCTCATGCTGTCCTGTGTATTGTTTCGCAACAGAGAATTGTTTATTATGATGATTCTGGTATGTTAATGAAGAGGTACTCATTTGCAAAATAACTGTTTGATCTGTAATTAAAATCTGGCAGCTCTCTTAAAAATAAAGACAGTTAAAATGCATAGTCACTGGCCTGCCGTATTGAATATGCAATTGCAAAACATTAGGAAAGGCATATCCTATTTATCACTTTTAATGAATCTCTCACCCAGGTCCCACTCTAAGCCCTTGATGGTATTCCTGTCATCCCATCCATATGCTTCTAACAGCATTAACTGTTCCTGGGTCTGTGCGATGGCCCACTGAAAAAAATCAAAACTTCTAGATTTTGATCACATATAAGCAAGCTGGAAAAAAAATATATCATTATCATTACCATATCCTCATTAAGATGATGGGCCCCTGACCATATCTGCGTGTTTGCTTAGCAATCTGAAATTCATGTATGCAGAGGAAATTTTTCTTATCCTTTTGAAAGAAGAGTGATAAATATTTATACAGCATACAGCCTTAACTCTTTGAGGCAGGCACTGGATCATGGTTTAGAAATGACAGGAAGCTGCTTGAGGTTTTTTTTGCCAGCACAATTCATCTTTCCAGTCACTACTGGAAAAAATGAATTGCAGATTTATCAGTATTGGAAAATTTTCCTCCTTTCCTCATTAAATATATTCTGTCTTACTTGTCTGCTGTCTTTTTGAGTCATAGCTTCTTAGAAATTGAAGCAAGAGGAACCTCTCTACTTTTCACTGTGCGAAGAACCACAGTGAACCAATCAGGCATTCTGGCTTGTGCTCCTTGCATCCACTTTCCTTAGTCCTCTACCATAGTCCATCCACCTCAGTCCTCTACTAAGTTAGCATGGAGAGCAGCCTAAGTAATCTTGGGTCTAAATAATCAGTATGGATAATTGGTATGGATAAGATGTCTATACCATATTGCTTTCTAAAAGTTACTCCAATTCTCAAGCACCCTATTGAAAATTATCTCACGATTACTTGTCTAAAGATACTCATTATAAGCCAGGCACAGTGCCATAAGCCTGTAATCCTAGCTACTTGGGAGGCAGCGACTGGGGGATTGTTGTTTGAGGACATCACAGGCAAAAGAAGTTAAGGAGATACCATCTCACTCAATGATGGGGTGCTATGATATGTGTCTATCATTCCCAGCCACAGGAGAAAGCACAGGAGGAAAATGGAAAAAGGGTCTCCTCAAGTGGCAGAGCACCTGCCTTGCAAGTGTCAGGTTCTGAGTTCAAGCTCTAGTACTGCCAAAGGATGTGTGTGTGTGTGTGTGTGTATGTACACGCACGGATGCATGCAAAGTTGTGACTTAAAATATAGACCATCCCTGATGGACATAACATGAGTACTGCCAGCTTAACCAGTCTGTTGGGCTTCTGTGCTGTCATTTCTGATGCTGACACCCAAAAGCCCCCTTATTAATTGAAAGGTAACTCAAGATTCAGTCACATGTTTGTTTTAATGTTTTTTTTTTCATTAAAAATAGAATCTCCAAATGGAAGATCTGTTCATCCTTTGGCAAGCATTGTTGCTCATAGACTATCCCACTGGAAGGACCATGGTAGTGAGGCTGATACCAAGCTGGCAGAGCCAGGGCCACCCGGCCAGGTCCACGGGAAGGAACTGCTACTACCACACTGCTATCTACTCTGCAACCAAAGCCAGAGCTTCTCTGTCCTTTGTGTGCACTACAGGACACATTGCTGATTCTCTTATTTTAGAAGTAGAATCTGAGAATCAGAGGTGCCTTGACAGATGAGGAAAGGGAAACCCAAAAGTTAATGTCTTGCTGATAGTCAAACTCTAGTTAGTGGGGAAGTTAGAAGCTTTCTGAGTCCCTAATTAGTAGTATTCTGCAAGCTTTTGTTCATTGGCTGGGATTCTGTCGTACAGTGAAAAATCTTGCTAACCTATCCATTAGGAACCAGGGTTCACATAAGATTTCAGTCTCTGGGAATCAAACTGTGGAAGTGTTATGAGTGAATGTTTATATAAATACAATATAAAATTCATAATCGTATGCTATACTTGCGTGCTGCCTTATGACCAAACTTTAAGATAAGAAGTAATAACATATATGTACAACAAAGTGATCAGTTAAATGGGGAGAATACAGTGGAAGAGAAAATTTATAAAAATCCATTCCACCTAGAGGATGGAACTAGAAGCCAGTGCCTGAATGCTAAGTAGTTCAAGGTATAGAAAAGGGCCTTTTAGGATTTCAATGACATCCTAAGGTTTATTTTAACTGTATGCCATCATGCAGAGTATTTGGGCAGAGTATTAAAATGGCTCTCGCCTGGCCTGCAGCCTATGATTTTAATGACTTGAATATTCTCAAGGTCTCTCAGTTCCTCCACCGCAGTCATTGTACCCCAGTTTGGAAAGTCCAGACACAGTAAATAGGTTCGGTAGGTTTTCCCAGCTACCCCTGTGAGTTGGCTGGCTTTCTGCTATTTAGTCTCAAGAGCGATTACAGTGGTTCCTGTCTGCATCTGTGATAAACAGCTTTTCCTAGAGCAACTCGCAGCAGTGGCAGTGCTCAGGCTTAAGCAGATGATGTGTTTGGCAGTAGAAGTCATTAAAAAAAAAAAATTCAAGCAACCCTCATACTAAATTTCCTTTTGAAAGGTATTTCTGATTAAAAAGTATTGCTCAGAATTGAAAAATGTTTGCATTACAAAACTGTCTTAAAAAAAAATCCCCTTCTTCAATCAGTTCTTCCCCCAACGTAGATTAAAAGGGAAGAGTACACAAGATTCTTTGATCCTTTTGTTTTTCATAATAATCTTTGGAAGTTTGGGGTTGTGGTAGAATCTTTTATTCTTGGCTTAAAAGTGTACCAAAACTGCTCATATGCTTATCTACAACCTCAGTTTCTTTGTATCAAATTTCATGTATTTTCTCACTTATGTAACATAAAAGAGAAAAGGTTTGGTCTGGCCCAAACCACTCCCCTTTAAATTACATAGATATGTGCATTCATCTCTGTATGTGTATGCATATGTGCATTTGTGCACGTGTGCGCCCAGCTTAATTACTGGTTGCAGTAGAATTTGGTAGCATTTCAATTTAGCTTCATTAAAGCTAACACAGGGAAGTAACATTAAGGCAAGGGCAGGGGGAGGGACCAGGATGGGTGAAGAGAAACAAATAGATCGATTTTTTTTTTTTTTTAATAAAGACATTTTAAGGGCAACTAGAATTTGGATTGTTAGGTCATCCTGGACATATCTCAATGCTGTGTTCCTATAAACTGCAGAGCAGGACTTGCATGTGCTTGAAGAAACCCATTTTCACAGCAGGAGAGGAAATGGGAAGAAAGAATTGAGATGCAGGTGCAGGGTAAGGCAAGTGGGCTTTTTCCCTGCAGCCTGAATGCCTTGCCAATAAAGCAGAAGCTGTAGCTCAGCTCTCAGGAGCTCTCGGAGCTGAGCCAAGAAGGGGGTTGGGGAGAGAGAGAATAATTGTTATTCAGTCTTCTTTAATGAGATGTATTGCCCAGTGCTGAAAGATTGTGGCTGTGTCTTTTGTTATGCTAATTAGACACCATTAGAGCTTGGCTGTCTTTGATTTCTGCCTTAATCTTTTCTGCTTCCTCACTCTCCATCCTATTGGCAAATGGTTGAAAGATGGTGGGGTGTACTGCACGTGTTATTTATTGCTGGCATGGATGCTGAGTTCTTTGGTAATAGGGTGGATGATAAAAGATTTATCTTACCAAAGACAGTATGTATTTTGGACATTCTTTTTTTTTTTGGCTTCAAAAAAATTAATTTGAAAATGATTGATTTCTGTCTTTTAAAATCCAACCACCATTGTTATTTTTTAGCCACACCAAATGGGAAATGACAGATTGGAAAATTTAGATAGCCACTCCTTGGTTGCCTGGATTTCCCTAAAAACAAGCAGCTAGTTGGTTGTGCCTTACGATTTTTAGAAAGGCTGGAATCTGCCAGAAAAGTGTAAGCAAAAATAATTTAGTGGTTGCAAGAGCACTTTATAGACATTCAAAATTTCTGCCTTTTATAGTTTATGGATTCATTTACATTCTTTCCATAAACAGAAGCATTGCCACAACTGAGAGTATTTGTGGTGAGGTTTTCTAAACTGATTTTTGAAAAATGACTGATATGATCCCATTCTAAATAGTGAAGTGAGGGATCCCAGTAAAATCCTGAAGAAAAAAAAAATCCATCGTATGTTTTAGAGCAACATTTTCCAATAGAAATACAATATGATCCGCGGAGTTATTTTCATTTATCTGGTGGCCACATTAAAAAATAAATTAAAAGAACCTGATGAAATGAGTGCTAATGTATTTTATTTAAATCAATATATATCAAACGTACTCTCAGCATGTAAGCAGTATTAAAATTAATGAGCTTTTTTACACTCTTTCTTCATGTTAAGGTTGAGAAATCTTACATGCCTTTTACCAATGTGGGTTTTATAGCGCATCTCATTTTGATGTGCAGAATTCCAGGTGCCTATTAGGAGCTGTGGGTAGCTGGTGACTAGTGGATGAATGAGCCAGTCTTAAGAGCAATTAAGTAATTCATGGCTTCACTAGCATAACTGTCAGGATCAAAACCATTCTTAATTTTATATATTAAATATTGGGAGCTGTATGACCTTCACCAAGTCACATTTTCTAAAGGAACTTGGTCTTCCCATTCAGTTTGAATGAAATGATCAGTTCTTCTCTTTTCATCCACAAGAGATCTGAACACATTCTAGCTCGCCTATCTTCCCCCTAATTTAGTTTTCTCAAAACAGCTTTCTTAGAAGGCCACAAACGTGAATTGGAAAATGTCCACACCTACTCCTTTATTCCCCTCAAAATATCTGAACCTTTCTTTGGATTCTTCCCAGCACTATACTACTGCCAGTGTGTATGATGGCAAGGCTGATGGAGGTTCAGTGCCACGTTCTGTGAGGGAGGACCGAGGGAGCAGGCTGGAAAGGGAGCTCTCCTTTCCTGCACATGACTGAATTACAGAATGAGAGAGAAAGGGGAAAAGGTTGTGGACGTAACATGTAAATGATAACGTGTCCCCTCATGGCATTTCTTGTTCCCCTAGTGAAGTGGGGAAATCGGGTCTGACTGGCACCATCTTGGCCACAAGGTGGACAGTAGGGTCTGACATCTTGTCTTCATGGTGAGGAAAGATGAAACTGTGGAAGCAAGGGCGGGGACTTGGCTGATAGGTTACTAAACCTGTCAGTTCAGTGCCTGGGACTCAATTTTCCTATATTCTGCCCCCTAACGTGACCCTATTCAGGCCTGGGCTAGCACAGGTGCCATTATGCCATGCCACATGTCTCCCTGTACCTGTCCTGTCTCCTGCCTCCTGGCTCTTCTCAGGTTACCATGGTGTCCCACTTCAACTCTCCATTAGAGCTGAATTGGTTTGTTGGTACTGTTTTGTTCTTTCTTTCCTCTTTGGCCTTCATGGCTGGCTGCTGGTTTTTGAGACCGGAGTTAGTAGCCTTTTACTAAAGACTCCAGATTCGACCTTTCAAAATGTGGCTTCTCCTTTTTCTCGACTTATAACAATAGTACCTGGCTTCCTCTCAAATGCTTCATCCTGATCAAACTCTTCCCATAATGCCCTGGGTGCCCTCTCAACCAATGAAAAGAGCCAAGACACATGTGCAGGATTACAGGTGTGGGCAGGCAATCAACACAGAGCCCAGGGAAGAGGAGAAATTGGAGAACTCTTGAACTAGAAAACTACCTGAAGAGAGGACTTCATTGAACTCCTCTTCAGTTCTCTCTCCACTTGGAGAGTTTCTACTACTTTCTTCCACAGCTTCTCTTTCACTTTCAAATACGCTTTCCCCTTTTCAAGTTTTCACTGTTACCGACTTTATTTCTATACCATTCAGAGAACAAAGACCCACTCTCAAATATCAGTAACAATAGATCTCTCTTCCCCTCAAAACAAAAAAGTGTTGGCCTTTTGTCTTTCTGATTTTCTTTTTTACTACCCCCTTCCCTTCCTTCTAAACTTGGCTTTTTAAAAAATTGGTTTATCAGTAAAACACAAGCATCTCCCAAGAAGGTAACCTGTTTAGGAGCTCAGAACATTGTGTGTGCGCACACATGTGTAAACACTTTTTTCCTCCCAGAAATACAACCTTGTATGCATACATGGTTTGGGCCATTTGTGGAAGTAACGATATGTCTTTATTCAGTGTTTATCTCTTTGCCTGAGAGTGAGGTAGCCATTTTCACATCTCTATATTGATAATTTAGATTGTAATTTCTTTTGGATTCCTTCTTCAGCATTTTCCATTTATGCATTTACTTATTTATTTAAGTTCTGAGTCTCTTTGCTAGGGCAGCCCTACATCAGTTGTAGTTATATACTAGTACTTTTTTTTTTTTTTTTTTTTTTGTCAGTTGTGGGGCTTGAACTCTGGGCCTGGGTGTTGTCCCTGAGCTCTTCAGCTCAAGGCTGGTGCTCTACCACTTTGAGCCACTTCCAGTTTTCTGGTTAATTGGAGATAAGAGTCTCACAAACTTTGCTGCCCAAGCTGGCTTTGAACTGTGATATCAGATCTCAGCCTCCTGAGTAGCTAGGATTAGAGGTGTGAGCCACTGTCACCCAGCCACACAAGTACTTTTGGTTTTAGTATGTTTTAAAACAATGTCCCTCACGGCATATAGTCAGAAGACTATATGACTAATAACTCATATTTTCTAGAGCATTATAATTTACTTTTCACCTTTGCTAAGGTATTATTGACTAAACATATATTTGACAATACTTAAGACATATAGTAGAATTGTGGACTTGCCCGATGATGAGGACAGAGAGGAGTGGGAAAAGATCGGAAGAGAGGGAAGGAATGGCATGTTGTTCAAGTTTGGGGATTGAGCTTATAATAGCATATGTATCTTCTGTTAGTCTTATTCAGACGATCTTACAGGTATATTTTTATAAGCAGTATCTAGCCCTGGGGCTTTAAATGTTGTGGATTGTAGAGCTTGCCAGGTGTTGGAAAAGCAGATTTGGCATACTTTTGTCATCTGTGATAAGTAGGAACAATTATGTCTGCATTTATGGAGTAAGTAGATTTCATTCTATGTGTTCTTACCACAAAGGCTGAGTATGGTAATGTACAACTGTAATCCCAGCACTTGGGAAGTTGAGACAGGAGGATTTCCAGTTTGAGGCTATCCTGGACTATGTAGCACAATTAAAAAAGAAAGAAAGAAAGAAAGAAAGAGAGAGAGAGAGAGAAAAGAAAACAGAAGGAAAAATAGTTCCACTAAAGCATTGTAATTATACAATACCTCAGGATATTCTAGAATATCAAGAATGTACATATAGTGGTAAAATTTTGCTATCCGTTTGGATTAGAAGTTTAGTCAGTAGTAGGTACAGGTCTTTTTTTTTCTGGAAAGGATCAGGGTATCATTTGTAATGAAACTATTTGCCATGCAGTTGGCTGGCTCCCTAACCATAGATGTCAGTAGCTTTGTTATTAAGAATAAGGTTTTGCCAATTATTCACACCTATAATCCTAGCTACTCAGGAGGCTGAGGTCTGAGGATCAATCACAGTTTAAAGCTAGCCCAGGTAGGATGGTTTGTGAGACTCTTATCTCCAACTAACTACCAGAAAACCAGAAGTAGAGCAGTGGCTCAAAGTAGAAGAGTGCTACCTTGAGCAAAAGAGATTAGGGACAGCGTCCAGACCCTGAGTTCAAGCCCCATGACAGACTGAAAGCAAAAAGAATAAGGTTTTGCCTCTATTCAGGAAGATGCAAGCTTGCAGTGCTATCTGTTATTGAGGTGGATGTGTGGCTTGAAAAACTTGAGCGAGCAATTGAAAGAAAAGGTGAAAGGGCTTCTGGGGAGAAGAAAGCTCCTATTTGATTAGGTTGAACAACTTTGAGTATGGTCATCATCACTGTAGGAGGACAGACTTTTAAAAATGCAAATTTTTTGCCATCTTTCTTTATATGCCACTTGTGACATTTCCTGGGGGTACATGTAAATTAATTACTTAAAAGGGTGAGTCTTCTGCTACCAAAGAAAATTCTTTCCCCTTTGAATAAATTTAATCCTATTGAAAAATGCAGCATAAGAATGTGACTTTTCACACAAAAGGTATTATTTTTTTAATCTAATAGAATGTATTTTTAATCATTTTCAGAACGAGACACTAGGTCTCTTTCAAAACAGATTATCAATTTCTCCTTCTAAGAATACCCAAGTCATCCAGTCAGCTGATGGCTAGCCCTGGCTATGGACTGAGAGGCCTGTTTCCTATGCTATCATCATTTCTGACACACATTCCTGTGTCATGGCCCTCTTTCATTAGAGAATGCATTGTGGAGTACGGATGATATTAAACTTTAATGTTATTGCTATTATTACTGTGGACTGTTTTCTAAGCATAAGTATGCCTGCTTCTTTAATTCTAGTATCTACAGGGCCAGAAAAACAGAAGAGTGCATAAACAGTCAGGAAAATTGCTGTGTACCCTGGAGACCGAGCATCGCAGGCTCTGCCTGTTGTGAATGATGAATCAAAATGGAAAGGTTATCATTTTCATTAGCTAGGAAAGAACAAGACCATACTTTTCTCCATGTGTAATTACAGCAGTTCTCCGGCAGCATTACACTGCAGTAATTAGTCTAAAGGTGTGTGTGAGGGCAAGCTTGTGCACAGACACTAGAAATATTATTTCAGAGTTTAAGGTCACAGCTTCGTGTTTCACATGTTCCAGGCAGTTTGAAGGGGGTTGGGGAAACTGATTTTACTGGAGCTAAAGAAAGACATTTGACATTTTCCAGAGTCGTGTATTCAAAACCAGTCAGGTAGAAAAATTGTATTTTATTATCTACAGTAAAAAATAAATAAATAAAACTTACCTGCAGAAGTAGCATGTCAGAAAATTTTTGTAGGATAAGCAGAGATAAAATTCAAGATTATTAGGATTGTGGTATAAACTTAGGAGAACTTTTGATATGTGTTTTGTAATCTCCTTTCTTTTCCTAAACCCAAAAAATGGACAGAAAAAGTAATTGTTAGAAACTTCTCAGGGAAAGGAACATAACCTTTTACCATCTTATAACTGTTCTCAAGCCATAAATACTTACCTTGCACAAATTCTCAAATATATTTTATATGCATGTGTATATATCTGACCTTCATAGGATTTTTTATTATGAACAGTCAAAGTGAAATATTAAAATGTATCTAACCCAATACCTCAGATTAGACATTGAATTGACATTATTATCCAGATATACCTCTCAGGTTTTCAGAGTATAAAACAGGTAAGAAGACAAAAATCAAAGTTTAAAAAAAAAGGAAACTTGGCATACTTTATATTTAATGCCATATATGAGTTTGAGAGAAACTTTTGCTTTGCTCTAGAAAAAGAATACTTATACAAGTAACATTCCTTACTTAGTTAAAGGTATTAACCCAAATATCCTAATGCATTTGTTTAACTTGGCTAACATCTGCCTTTCTTCAAACAATTCTTTTGAGCATCTCCTTTAAATCCTCATGGAGCCTCATAGGCTAATGGTGTCGTCCAGCATTCATTCAACAACCAAATTCTCCTGGAAACCACTGCTTTCTGTCAAGCAAGTGTGTTTTGTGCACATTCTCTTGGCCATATGGTTAGAACTGCTGTTTCTCACAACTTCAGGCACTTGGGAAATCTGAAGCCTAGATATAATACAAATGACACAGCTCACTGATTATGTAACACTAAAGAAAACCTACACAGAAACTGAATCTTAAAAATATTGCTTTTTGTTTGTCACAGATGTTTCTTTACTGTAGGAAAGGACATCTCTGCAGAATTAGATCTGCCACGCTGTGAGTTTTCAACAGCTAGCAACTAAATAGGAGGCAGAGAGTAGTGGAACAGTTCAAAGGCTCCCTTTCGTCTCTGCTACTTTCACCAAAATTGGTGGGGTAGCTATGCTCACTCCATGTCCTTACTTTTTTTAGGGGAATTCAGCTTTCCTTTTCTGCCTGTGTGCTGTAAACAGACATATACAAACACACTTGTACATGTGCATGTATGGGAGCTTTTCTTATCTATCTCTTGTCACCAGGGCCTGGAGGACTATTGCACATGTACTCCATTACCCCACATCTCCACAGCTGCTGGTCACATAGAGCAGTATGTGAATTTTTCAGCACTTTTCCTTACTTCAGTGGCCCAATCTGTAGAATGGAGCAATGGTTTTACAAGACTCTTTTTATAATTATAATTGTTTTATTTTTATCATTATAAAAACAATTATTTAAGCTAGACACCAGTGTCTTACATCTATCTATAATTATAATTACTCAAGAGGTTGAGAGCTGAAGATCTAGGTTTGAAGCCAGCTGCAGGGAAGTCCATGAGACTCCTATCTTCAACTAACCACCGAAAAGCCAGAAGTAGAGCTGTGGCTCAAGTGGTAGAGCATCAGTATTGACAGAAGAAGATAAGCAAGAGCACAAGGCCCTGAGTTCAAGTCTCAGTACAGGCATAAATTATTTTGAAAAACTAAACAAAAGTTAAATTCTTTTTATTTATAAAATACATGTAATAATACAAATTTGTTTTATTTTCATAAAATGGCTTTGGAAGGTAAGATAAAGTGAAGTTTTGTGCCCTGACATTTGATAAATTACAAAGTATACGTCATTTGTTTTAAGCAGTTCCTCATGACTAAGAGCCTTTATCAGAAGTTTAAAGACTTGAGTTAAGTAGAATTGGGTTGTTTTCTTGACAGAAGAACGGCAAAGATTTGCACAGAAAAAACTGAGTTTTTTGCTGTAATGGAACTTGTTACATACAGAGACACTCTTGGGATATTGAAAATGAGATTGATTACTATGATGCACATACAGTCTTTACCCACACTGTGTTATTATGAAGAGCTGGGGTGATAGCAGCTAGACAATGTAAAGGGAGGTGATTCATCTAAGAAACATACTTGAAGGCCATCCTCTGCCCTGGGGACAGTGGGTAGGATGGTGGGGGGTGGGGAATGAATAGATAGAAAGATAGGTAGGTAGGTAGGTAGGTAGGTAGGTAGATAATTAAGGACTTGACATTTGTATGCATTGGCTTAGCCTATAAGTTCCTTTTTCGTTACCAAAGCACATTTCCCTTTTCCAGAGTTGCATCTGAACTTATTTTCCTTAACTTCTCGTAGGCGTTCAGATTACTTAAAACAGTTGATTCTGTTCAACGTTGCATCTGATAGTCACTTGTAGACAGCTTCATTTCTAAACATATCGAGGAGAGCTTTTATAGTATTTACTGTGGTTTGGGGGTGGGGATGGATGGCAGCAGTGTTTGAGCCAGCTTTAGACTTCTGCTCACCTTCACTCAGTGTACTTGGGAACTTGAGGACCTCCGCAAGGAAATAGGGTGCCAAGAAAGGGGCTTGACGCTATGGCAGTTCTCCTGGGCCCTCCTTGTAAATGACAGTTAAGTACTGACTCTTGATAGTTTTGTGGTGGTTGAGGGAAAGTCCACCCCGCTACTGTGTAAACACAGCAAGTCTTTCTAACTGTGTGTACATTTAACTGTCATCGTTATTATCTCCAGATGAAATAGAACAGCCCAGAAATGTGGCTACAACTGTCCACATAAATTCTCACGTGAGTGGAGAAGCAGCATTTGTTTCCAGTGGCTCAACATTCTCACACTTGTTAATTCCCTGAAAACTTAATGTTAGATGAAGTGTAATTGCAGATTTCCTTAAGAACCATTGACAGATACTTATCCTAAGTTATAGCAACTCACACAGTGAACTGTGGGCAAACATTCCAAGTTTTCCTCTAGACGAAATACTCCCATGAAGCCCAGCATTCTCCAATCCTTTTGGATAAACAGAGCCATGAAGGAACTTGCCTTTGAGGATATTTGGTTTAAAAAAATATATACTGTTGCAAGAATTTTCATTGCAGGCCAGGGACTGAAATTAGTCTTTGAGATGGTAAGAATCACCTCAGAGACCTTACCATCTCTGGCTATACTTTGATTGCTGAGTAAATAGATGGCAAATGATGGTGTATTAGGTATTTGGCATTGTCTGCTGTTGAGTGAGGGTTGCTTTTTTTTTTTTTTTAATTGTTAGGTGGTCTATTTAGTGCAGCTGTGTTTATGTTTCCTAAATGATAACTACTTGAACATGGTGACAAGTCCCTACAAATGAGAACAGGAATCTCTTTAAAAAAAAAAAATCATCCTGTCAATGTGCTTCAAGTCTGGGGGTGGGGATTAGTATGTATCAAGTAGCCATAGCAAAAATAATTCTAGGCACCATCATTCAGTTCAGCTGGTTTTCTAGATGACTCATTTTGACAACCTTTTTTAAAAAAAAGTAATAACTGATTCATAAGTGCCACATTTCATAATGGAACAAATTTTGTTTTTGTTTTTTGGCCAGTCCTGGGGCTTAGACTCAGGGCCTGAGCACTGTCCCTGGCTTCTTTTTGCTCAAGGCTAGCACTCTGCCACTTGAGCCACAGCGCCACTTCTGGCCATTTTCTATATATGTGGTGCTGGGGAATTGAACCCAGGGCCTCATGTATACGAGACAAGCACTCTTGCCACTAGGCCATATCCCCAGCCCCCATAATGGAACAAATTTTGAAATGGTAGTTTTTGTTGTTGTTGGGTTTGGGGTTTGTTGTTGTTGAATAGTCACTTGTCTTTGTCATTTAACTTCTCGGTTATTAAAAATGAGTGTTTAAATTAGAAGTGCAGAACTCACCATTAACTGTAGTAAAGAGACACTGGCCTATGACAGAAAAACGCATAGTCAGAAGATACTTGTGAGAATTAGTCATTTCTGAATTGCATGCAACATGTGAGGCGCTAAGCTGCTCGGGCCTAATGACTAGTTTTTGGAGGCATTTTCCTGAGTGCTACATCCCTCATAACTCAAATGAATGTTTATTATTATTCTTTCATATTGCCAAAATATTTTCATGAATTTTTGGATTAGAAGCAGCTTGTTCTGACTTGTTTTGCCACTTTGTTTCTTGAAACAAAATGATATTTAGATTTTTGGTTGTCTTAGAGGCCTTAATTATCTTACTTATGTTGAAGGAAGAAATAAGTTCTGTTTCAGTTATGTAAGAAAAGATACTATGCTATGCTAATTTCATATTTGCACAGTTAATATTTTTCAAGAAATTTGAGTCTGTGATTTGACCAGTGTCACTCTTAAATAACTAGCCATCTTCAGTCTACTTTAAATTCAAGAGGACAGGACAAGGTCCACACACTAGCTGGGCCAGCATTTAGTTTTGGCTCTTTGGGTAATTGTCCTTATCGTTCCCTCTCTTCTCTCTACAGGTAGGTGAAAGACAGCAAGTGTTAGTAACAGAAGAATCCTTTGATTCCAAGTTTTACGTTGCACACAATCGATTTTATGAACAGGTAAGAAGCACCTCAATACTCTTGAGTTTTTTCTCCAAAATGAGAAACAAGTTCTGAAATGGAAAGCAAGGGAGATTTCTGAGGGCTAGGGCTAGTGCTCCCCTGGGGTTTATCTCTGTGACTTATTCTATAGTCCACTCACAGCAAAGAGATGCATGCCTGTAGTGTATTTCAGTCCATATGAATCCCTGATAAAATCAGCCTTAGACTTTTGGAAGTTTGGAACCAGGTAATTAACTCTGCCAAAACGCCCCCAGCCTGATGATATGGTGGGAAAAAGTCCTGCTCGGACAGAAGGCAGGAAGGATGTGTGCATGGGCAACATGAGCATGAAAGGCCAGGGATTTCCTCTCAGGCCACGTCAGCCCTGCGTTTCCCTTCTTTGGCTTGGTCATTTAGTTTTCCAGGCTTGTTTAGTTTTAGGTTTTTGTTTTTTAATTTTTACCTTGATTAAAAAATAAAAAGCACTGGGAGCGAAGGGGGAAAAATGTCCATTCTTTGGACTCAACTCAGAATTGTGTGAACCACTGCGTAGAGCAATGTGAGTATAAAATCCTCCTCACTTAGTGTTGGAGGCCACCTCTAGGGGCTCCCCTCTCCCCAGCTTTTGGGATCCTACTTCTCAAGACAAGCAAACAGTTCAAAAGTCATTAAGGCAGGGTCTCTCCAGGAAAAGACCCAAAGCCAGAGCCAAGGAGGAGATGAAATCTGCCCTCTAGCAAAGAGACTCCAGTGGGGGGGGGGGGGCACAGGTCAGTCCAGATTGCATTGTTTTTTCTTAATGTCTGGTGAGTTTTTCTATGTTGGTATTGCTTTCTCATCAGATAGGAAGTGATATTTTGCTATGGGTCATGTCTGGAATGTTAGTGTGGGGACTCAGGCCAGTGTGGGCATGTCAGATAAGGGATGAGCAAGGGAAGCTGGCTTCTCAAGTTAGAAAGCAGAGGGGTGTTGACTGAAGAGGCCTCAGCATTGGTGACCCAGATGGAACAGTCACTGAATAGGTCCAAGGAAAACTTGTTCTGCTCTGTCCCCAGAGGAGACGTCAGCTGAGGAAGGATTCCCAACATTCCACATTTGAGCTGAGTCTCTTTCCCATCTCCTGTCTCATTAATATACTCCTGAGAGCCATTTTCTTATTCAGGCCAACCTTCTGCTCAGCCCTGGGGAGGAGAGTGATTGTATTTCCTTGCCTCTTCCCTCTCCTTTCTCTCACCATCTGGGTTTTTGCCTCAGCAGGGAACTTTTTCCCCTTCATTTTAAAGGCAATGGCATGCCTCATTAGCTGTTTCCTCCAATTTAAAGCAGCCAGGCTTTTTCCAATTATTAAAACCGGAGGAAGAAAAAAAAAAAAAAAAACAACAACACTGAGCCCTTCATTCAGATCAAGGCAGGTTATTTTTCCAAGTCTCCCAGGGATAGTTTGCTCTAGAGATTTTCTTATTTCATAAAAACTGATTTAAAAGGGCTTTCATATCCCAATACTAAAGCTCTTTTAGTTCGTTTGCTTGCCATAAGTAATTCACCACCCAGGTGACCTTTTCCCTATACTTTGATGAAGCAGAGTACTCAGTGGTCATAAAAATCAAACTCAGAAAGACCAAGTTCTAATTCTGCCTCACCAAGAAATTGGCTGAGAGACTTGTGGCTCTTAGGCTTAAAAAAACTTTTTTTTTCCTCTACAACTAAGCCTATCAAAGATGTCAAAAGAATTATTTTCAAAATAAGATGAGTTCCAGAGGTAAAGATTGTATCTAGATATCGAAATGTTGTTGGGTTAGAATGGGTCTATTTATTTTGGACATGAACTTGAAGAGATTGGAAAGCACAGCTACAGTACTAAAATAGAAATGTAAGGGAGACTGAACGCACTCACACCACCTATAAGTAAGTCCCAAAGGAGGGAAACATTTGCTCGAGGTAAACATTTACTTTTATCAGCATTCTCTAGTGGAAAGGGACCATCTGATCGTTTCCTGTGAACCAACCAAAGTACTTTTCAGGGTCGCTTGTTCTGTGTGGAGGCAGCCTCTGAGGACTAACAAGCACTTACTTGCCTTTACTAGAAGAGCAAAAGACTCACTTGGTGCTAAACATCAATGGGTTGTGTTATTAAGGATGCTTTTCAGTGTCCTCCCTCTTCTCCTGGAACACTTGTGTGTATACATCACAGATACACACACACACACACACACACACACACACAGAGGCCCTCCATGAAGTATCTGTTACTCTGACAGCTAATCAGGAAGGTATTTAAGAAACACACACACAGGGCTTTCATCGTTATTGTCTTAGTTTTCTTCATTGCATGGAACAGCCAAGAGCAGCATATCAAAGGCCTGTCCAGAAGGGACTGGCTGACTGCTGGGGGGAGGGATCAGGGGCTCTCGTCTGCTCATGCCTCAGGACAGCAGTCATCTGGCAGCCGGAGGAGCTCAGTCCACAGCCCCGCCTCTCCTCCCAGGAAAGCCTTCCCATCCTCCAGGAACCCCAATTCCTTGAGAAGCTAGAAAATACAGCCTACTTTGGATCTCAGAATTTGAAAAAGGGCATAAGGGGGCCAAATCAGGAAATCTGAATCAAGTGTAGTGAATAGTGAATAGTGGCTCACTGTGACCAATTTACCAGACAACTGTTAAGATGTTAATGATAGAGACAACTGGGTGTGAGGTGTACCAGAACTCTTTACTGACTTTGTCATAATTCTATACATTTAAAACTAGTCTCAAATACAGTTTATTTAAAACATCAGGCCTTCTGGGCTTTTAATTTTTTTAATAGGTGTTGGTGCCAAAGAACCCTTCCTTCATGGGGAAAATGGTCGAAGTGGATATTTACGAATCAGGAAAACATTTCATGAAAGGACAGCCAGTATTGGACGCCAAGGTATACACACCATCCATCAGCAAACCACTGGTGAAGGGAGAAGTCTCAGGTTTAACAAAGGTCAGTGAAAGATGCTTTCCTCTCATCCCCTAGTAAAGTAGCAGCTGTGGAAGCAAGTAATTCCAGACCATGTTTCTGTTATCATTTATAGTTCCCTTTTTATGTATGCATGAGGCTTTAATCCTTTCTGACAGATTGAAATCTGAATTAGAAAGATGTGTTTTTGCTGATGCCCACATCTCTGCTTCTGTGCCATAAAGGAAACAGGCTGTTTCTACTGCCAGGCTAGAAAACAAAGAGGAAAACCATTATTTGCAGGTACAAGATGAACAGCAAAGAAGACCTTATCTGGTATGTGTGTATCTTAGGTCTCAAGTAAAAGGGAGTGAAGAACAGAATGCTTTCCCTCTACACTGGTGTTTATCTTGAAAGCCTGCGGTCAAAACGGCATTAAACCATGTCATACACGTGGCTGTGGTTCCACTAGAGTGTTAGCTGGATATCTACTTTAGTCATGTAGAGCGAAAATTAAACATTTTTTTTCTTTCTGTAAAAAAGGAACCCAACCCCTATCTTCTACCTTGGTAAATATGGCTGTTTGCCAAGCTCTCTCTTACATTTCATTGAGCTACAGTTGTAAAAGCTGATGGAGTGTGAAATGAAAATGTGTATCACATTTCTAAGCATCATTTGATGTTCTTCTCCAACACAATTATTAAGCACTCCAAAAAAAAGTATATAGCAATGACGTAGCATATGGGAAAAAGAGAACTGATTTTATTATCTGGTCATGTAATTCCAAAATTCTTTTCATCTGTGTATAGCTCTTCCCTGAGGTGGATTATAAGGGAGTGGTAATGGCACTAACGGAAGTCCAGCTGTACTGTGGGAACAGTGACACAGAGGGCCACCTCTCAGGAGCTTGGCTGGTGTGTGAAGTTTCTTGGGGGCATGGCAGCCTGGCCCACCGTGGACTGGCATGGATTAAGCTTCTGTCAAAACCCCGAGAGTGTTGTCTTAAAAAGCATAAACATTGGTGTTTGCTACTCTGTGTGTGTGTGTGTGTGTGTGTGTGTGTGTGTGTGTGTGTGTGTGTGTGTGTGTGTTTCAACCATCTTATTTGGAGGCTGGGATAGATGGCAACAGTAATCTAGAACTGAAATTATATTGTTAGAAATCTGGCTCTGAATACATCCGTTAAAACTCTTTAATTTTTCAGGAACCTTTTTCTTCTTTTCCTAGATAGTATGTTTTGCAAGCTATATTTATTAACTTTTTTAGTTTATATTATTATAATTTATTCATTTTGCTGTGCTGGGGCCTAGTGCATACTAAACAAGCACTCTGCCACTGAACTCCCTACCCAGCCCTACAGTGCTGCTTGTAATTTGCTATAGTGAAAAGGATTTCACACACACACAAAATAGATAATTATCTCAAAGACCCTGATTTGATTGAATTCTTTCATACACTCCTATTGAACACGATATTATTTAAAACATCACTAATAGTATGTAAATAAGCAAAGGTACAACTTTCAAATAGGTCCTTATCTGTAGTGTTATTTTCTAAACTATGGTGTTACTTCTAAATTTATTGGGGTAGACTTGACTTTTTTCTTCTCCTCCTCCCTTCTTGCAGCCTGAAAAATAGTGTCATCATTCCTGCCAACAGCCTTACTCTGGGTAGGATGGCCAACATGCTAGGTAGGATGAGGACAGAGACCAAGTGGCTGCTGGCCTTCCCTCCGCTTCTAGCAATAGACTCTCAAAGCACACATGAAGCCAAAGGATTTAGGGACATTGGTTTGGGTATTTGCATAAAGGAAAACATCTGCCAACTTTTAAAAAATCACCATTTGTGACTTTCTATAAATTGATAAATCTTGCTTTTATCTCCATGTTTATTTATCTGTTTGTTAGAGGTATCTCCTTTTGCACTGAGGATTGCACTTGCATAGCAGGTGCTTTACCATTTGAACCATGCCCCCAGTCACCCCTCCCCATTTATGTCAGTTTTTAAATATATTCCAGACTTCCTGGGATTAAAAGGCTTTATTACTCAATTTGTCTTAATAGTACATTTTTTTTCTGAAGGAAGTGTCAAAATGAATAACAGAAAGAGAACAATTTCCATTTTTATAAGATTTTGAAGTAGATGATAGACATTGTGATCACTTCTCAAGTGTTTTTGTGCTCAAAGACAACAGATAAAGTTGTGGAATGTGTGTGGGGGCAGGTACTAGTATAAGAATTTAGGGTCTTGTATTGTTCTGTTTTTCCATTTGAACCAGGCTTCTAGACCTGCTTTGTGGCAGTTATTTTGTAGATAAGAATCTAGGAAACTTTTCTGCCCAGAGTAGGCCCTGAATTGAGATCATCCAGATCTCAGCCTCCTGAGTACATAGGATTACAGGTATGGCCTCTGTCATCTGGCCATAGTGCTAGAACTCTTGGAGGAGTCAATTTGACTAGCTGAGCATGGTGCCATATGCTTACAATTGCAGAACTCTGGAAAGCAAAGAAAGAAGATGGAGCACTCCAGGCCAGCCTGAGCTATATAGCTAGGCCACTTCAGAACAAGCGGTTCTTTTTTGATTAATTATTTGGGCAATGATCATGCAGTTCAGTCGCTATTGCATTTGGCAAGGCTGTTGTTTTTCTCCATGAAGATCATCTGCTCAGTGCTAGATAGCCAACCCTGTCAGAACTTTTACCTTTTCTCAATTGTCTGGGTTTTTCTTGACTTTTTTTTTTTTTTTTTTTTAAGAGAAAAATAACGCTCCCTATACCTTTTGCAAGAAAATCTGGAAAGCCAAATACTAGGTTCAAGTCTTTTCCATTAGTAGACGTCTTTAACTGAGAATGTTATGATCATTTTTTAATGTCTTTAAGCCTTTGGTTTGTACTTAAACTGTCACACTTAAGTCCAAGCAGCTGTCCTGTTGAACTTTTTTGGTAAAACATGTGAGAAAAACGGCAGACTCAGAAAAAAAGCACAGATTGGGAGGTAGGAGCAAGGATTATTCCGGCTCTTACATTGACCTTTCCTCCATCAAGTTCCACAATCCTTGGTTGTCTCTATGGAACATGGTAGTCAAGAGTGATCACTAAGCTGGGCACTGATGGCTCACATGTGTAAACCTTGCTACTCAGAAGGCTGAGAGGATCACAGTTCAAAGCCAGCCTGGGCAGCAAAGTCTGTGAGACTCTTATCTCCAATTAACCACCAGAAAACAGGAAGTGATGTTATGGCTCAAAATGGTAGAGCACTAGCACTAGTCTTGAGCAAAAAGAGCTCAGGGACAGCCCCCAGGCCCTGAGGTCAAGCCACACACACACACACACACACACACACACACACACACACACACACACAACCCCTACTCCCCCCTTCCCCCTTAAAAAGTGATCACTAGGGAATCTTCCAGCTCCAGGATTCACTGTCAGAAATGTTTTCTTTGACAAAGCTGGACTGAATGTCTACCCTGTGACAGGACTTTGAATTATATAAATACTAATAAATACTAGGCCTTGTTGTTATTTTCAGGTGCTAATAAGTAAATACCCATAACATGGTAGAATAAGAAAACTATAATGAAGTAAAAGGTTACTCTTCTCTTACTCTTTTCTCATGTTATATTGAGGGTGGCCTCAAATTTGCAATCCTCCCTGCCTCCATTTAGTCTCATGACTCTTTAGAATGACTAACATGTGTCACACCACTTTTGACTAGAAACAAGTTTTTCTTAAGGATCACACTTTTTCTCTTTTCAGTTATTAGAGGAAGGGAACAAGGAGACAATAGAAAAAAAATTAGTCTGATTATATTTAGGGAAAGTAGGAGCTGAATTGTCACCTCCATCATAATAAGAAATATTTTTGAAAAAATATGGTTAATTTCATCAAAAATGTTTTGTCATGGAAGACATCCTAGAGCTTGAGGGGATAACTATGAACCCTGATCTATACTGTGGAATGAATGTTCCAGAATGGAAAAAGGGTTGGATGTAGGTGGTGTGGGCAGAGGACACAGAAGCTTTCATAGATGTTCTAGGACAAGTAATTGAAAGTATGGTTCTCAGGCTCAAAGTGTCAACATTCTGAGTTCAAACCCCAGGACTGGCCAAAAGTGTCAGTATCTGGGATCTTGGGAACAGTGCATATTTTTGTACCCCGAGTTTCTTGAGTCAGAAAGCCTGGGAATTAGAATCAGTGATCCTGGTATTTTGTTTTTGAGACAAGGAAAGTCTCATTTAAGTGTCCAGGCTGGCCTAGAACTCCCCTTTTCCTGCCCTACTCTCATGTACCACAATGCCTAGGATATGATCTGTTTTTTTAACAAGCTGTCCAGTCAAACTGATATACATTGAAGTTTGAAACCCACTCTCTAGAAAAATGATTCTCAAGTGACCAAAAAATGTTTCATATTTACATAGGCAGTTTTAATATCTTAATGTAATAATAGCAAGTGTTCCCGACTTACACCTGGAGAAAACCTACTGGTAGGTTTTCTTAGGCCTATACCAAATCTGTGGCCAATCAGTAGGATAGATACCTGTCATCAAAGAGTAGGGCCAAGTTTTGTTTTGTTTTGGCACCATTTGAAGTTTAATCCTGAATTCTTTGTGAAAATTTTCAAGTAACTGTGCATATGAAAGAATAGAGCAAAGAATAATTATTGCACATACTACTATCCATTGTTGATAGCTATGAACTCATAGCCAATCTTGTGTCATCTGTGTTACCTACTCTTCTCTCCCATTCTCTGATTATTTGTAATGAATTCTCATTTGTTATTTTATCTAGAAATTCATCATTAATTGTCTCTAAAAGAAGATTGTTTTTCTTAAATAATCATAGTATATTATCAAATATGTTATCAACTATATTACTGGCTCTCTTAATTGCCACTGGCTAAATGCCCCATGCTTATTGCTGTGACCCAAAGCCAGAATTTATGAAGTTATTATCTTTCCAAGTATCTTCTGTGTACCAATTCCTATCATCTTCATAATCTGTGAATAACCCTGAGATTTTTATTGTCCTGATTTCACAGATAAGCAAATTGAGCATTTATAGACTTAGTAAATAACTCACTTTGAGTCACAGAATTCAAATTAGGGGAAAAAAAGGAATTCTAGAATTTATAGCTTCATATTTCCAACACTCAAGCCTGTGTTGTCTTTTAGCAGTGAAGCAGTATACATACATAAGTGTATCAACAGCATTAAGTGTGCTCACATTTGTATGCAATTAACGTCTAGAACTCTCTTTATCTTGGGGAACTGACAATCTGTACTCATTAGACAGTAATTCTCCATTTGCTCTTTTTTCAGCTACCAGTAACTTTGGCTCTTTGCCTCTAGACATATCAGTACTCTAAGTACCTATGTAAGTGGAATCATACTGTATTTACCATTTTATTACTTGCTTAAACTATTATGGTGCTCCTAAGTTTCATAAATATTGTAGCATGTATTACAGTTCTTGAAGTGTTAAAATTATATATATTATGTGTATATATATATACATGCAGGCATGTGTGTAAATATGTATGCACACATATACACACTATATATATACATATATTTATACATACATACATACTGTTTTTAAGATAGGGTCTCATCCTTTGATCTTTTGATCAGTTTTGCCTCTTCCTCCTGAGTGCTGGGATTAAAGGTACCAGAACTACTCCAACTCTCTTCTTCTTCTTCTTTTGGTCAGTTATGGGGCTTGAGCTCGGGTCCTGGGCAAAGTGCTTGAGCTCTTTTGCTCAAGACTGGCGCTGTACCACTTTGAGCTAAAGCTCCACTCTGGTTTTTGAGTGGTTAACTGGAAATAAGACTTTCACAGGAACTTTTCTGCCACAGCTGGCTTGTAACTGCAGTCCTCAGATCTCAGCCTCCTGAGTGGCTAGGATTCCATTCTATCCTTAAATGCTGAATCACATTCCATTGAAAGTCCATATACATTTCACATACCTGTTCCACCATCAGCTGGTAGTAGTTGTCACTTTTGCCCATGGTGATTAATGCTTGCTCTGAATACACAAATACCTCTCCAAGTCCTTGCTTTCAGTTCTTCTGGATATTTATCTAAAAGCTGGAAGACTGGATTATATTCACCATTTTCACTTTAGCTGTGCCATTTTGCACTTCTGCTCCCAGTGCACCATTTCCATTTCTCCCCATCCTGTCAACCTTTGCTCTCTATGTTCTTGCTAGTTGGCTTTGTGGTGCAGTAAGTCAAGCCTCTGTGTCTGCACCCACATCCATACTACCTTTCCTTTTCATTTTAAATTCTGTTATTTCCTAACTTCTGGACTGCAGTTCCTCTCCATATAACAGAAACAGCTTACACTACATGCAAGAAGCTCAGGCAAAAATGATGAGAAAATGGAGGGTATTAATCGTCTTCTGTGTGTTCAGTTAGAAAAGATATTAGTGTTGCGTCTGCCCTCAGAAGACACAGGGCTGTGAACAGTGCTTCTGTCTCATTAAAAGCTGACTAGTTTTATTTCTGGTGTTCTTCCTCTCTGTGTATGTACCCATCTTACAGCAAATCGCTGAGTTTTATCATTTCTTAGATCAATACTTAAGAAGTCACAGCTGTTCTGTGTCTGGCAGAAGATAGGAAAGAACACTATTCCCCCCTCCCCCCACTCCATTGTAATTTTAAACTTAGAATTATCTCTCTTGCAAAGGTTTTGTCTTTTTTAATTCATTCCTAGTGGTAGACCAGCTTTTTAGAAAGTGATGTGAGGGCATAGCATTGTGAACGTGCTAGGATTTAAAGTCCATTGGGCTTGAGTTCAATAATGAACTCAATATAATGGCAGGTCCTGGCATGTTATACAGCTCACTTCTTTGAATCTCAGTGTTTTTATTTATAAAATGCAGCTCACAATGGATCCACAGAAGATTAAATTAGGCAAGGTACACAAAATATCTGAAGCCTAATAGGTATTAATATACATGATGAAAGGACTCAGTAGGTATAGCTTTTAAAAACAACCATTTCCTAGTTTTATTTTGACTAATTTTACTTGAATTTTTTTAAGTACTTAGCTCTGCTGGGTGCCAGTGGTTTGAGCCTATAAGCTTGGCTAGCTACTCAGGAGGCTGAGAACTAAAGTTCAAAGCCAGCCTATGCAAACAAATCCAAGAGTATGGATGAAGTGCCAGCTGTGAGTGACAAAGCCCAGCAAGAGTGCCAGGCCTTGAGTTCCAGCTCCATTACCAACACACACACACACACACACACACACACACACACACACACACACACACGTGAACATTTCTCTAGGTAGCTTCTACTATATACCATAGTATACCAATTAGGAACCTAGATTCTAGTTGAGCATTGGTGGCTCACGGTTGTAATCCTAGCTACTCAGGATATTAAGATCTGAGGATTGAGGTTTGAAACCAGTCAGGACTGACAAATTCAAGAGACGCCAGCTAATAAGCCAAAAGCCAGCAGTGGAGTTGTGGCTTAAGAGGTGGAATGCTGGCCTTAAGTGGAAAAGGCTAAGGGACAGTGCCCAAGCCCTGAATTCAAGGACCAGACCAGAAAAACAAAATAGAACAACAACAACAAAAACACTGGGTTTGAAAACTAGTTCCACCACTTAATAAACATAGGATCTTGAAGAGAGTCACTCTCCTCTGCAAATGAGGTTAACAAGGCATACATAGAAATGGCCTAGCAGTTGATAAATGTTGCCTACTATTGTCAGTATCATTATTTGTGATACATGACATGCAAGAGCATCCTTTCAATTTAATTAATGAGGATAAAAATTGCACATTATTTTATTATTTCAAAAGCATTTATTGGCCAGGGAGGCTTGCTTGCTTGCTTGCTTTCTTTCTTTCTTTCTTTCTTTCTTTCTTTTTTTTAACAAAAATGGCAGATCAAACAACATCAACCTCTGAGGCTCCTTCATCAAAAGGGTTTCCTTGAAGTCCTGCAGCACTAGCAATTCTTGCTGACAGGCAGATCTTTCCCCCTTCTTTATGTCCTTGTTTAAAGGAGAATATTCTAGACTCTAGATCTGGCCCTTCCATGTTGTTTCTTACAAGTTCAGGGACGACTGCCCTGGGGGTGCCTGGCTGCCACCTGTTTCTCATCTATTGGGACTTTGATCTTTGTAATGGATTCACTTGGGTAGTTACATAGCTCTGCACCAATACAACCAGTTGCTCTTGGAAAGGAAGCAGAAGTTTTAAGGGGGGGAGGGGGCATGGTTTGCCTCATTACCAGACAAAGGGCCAGCAGGACATTCAGGCGCAGTGAGTTTTATGTACAAACTATCCTGTATTTTCAGTGCTTTGACCCTTAGAAAAACACCGTTAAAATGCCTTCCTCTCCATCTAACATTCATTTCCAAAACCACTGAAGTGAAAGGCTCTATTAGTTTAGGGCCAGATTTGAAAGCACATGAAACTGCATTCACAAGGTTAAGAAATGGCTTAATAATTAAGTTAAAACAGTTGAAAGTGGATCTAATTTCAAACAGATCAGCTAACCGTGTTAGAAGCAAATGAGGGTGTGTTCCTTCCTATTTTCCTTCCACCCCCAAGATATTGGCTCAAATCCCAAGAAGTTTTTCCAATTCCTTTAAAAAAACAAAACTCTATACAAGATTGAATTCTTTATTGCCTCTATGTTAAATTAGTATCACAAGCAATTAAAACTGTAGAACCCTTCATATTTTCTGCATTTCCCTCTTTCATAGTACAGTTCTATTTTTCTCCTTCAGACCAGTAAAGGAATAGCTGAGTTCTACAGTGTGATACAGAGCTGGTGAGCTCTGTCTTGTTGGACATTGCTCCTGCTCAAGTATTATTGTATCAGTTCAAACTGTGTTTAGTATGTCTACAATACCTTCCTTGGACCAGTTCGAATACCAGCCAAAGTGTCATCAGTGTTTAGCCAATGCTAAACAATTAGCTTTCATTTCTCTCACATCACTAATTGTGCAATCACTGATGATAATTCTCTTCCTCCTGAGGGTTGTAGCCAGGGCATGGTGAGGGGAATTGCTTGCATCAAGGAACGAATTGTGCCTTAATAATAGTAACAGTTCCCATTTAGTGAGGCTCTACTGTGTGCTTAGTACTGAAGCTTTTTACGTGTAATGGCTGTATTTGTTTTTGTAGCTTGGGCTAGTGCAGCAGAACACAACAAATGCCATGCTTTCTCCACTTCTATGCGCAGTCCCAAAAGGACATGGGCTGCGATAAGGCAGGCACTTCTCCCCAATCCTTTGTCTCCACTGGGTTAGGGAGAAAAAAAACAGTGAGCTTGAGACACTGGTACCAGCAGACTCCCAGAGCAAAGACTCAGACCTCTGTGCCTTAGTGCTTAAATACATGGCACTCAAGTGACATTTATTCAACTTAATATTATCTGGGCTTCACATTGGAGTTAAAAAGAGTGAAATTAGCCTTGGCCTTCAAGGAGTTTTTGCTCTGCTCTTCTGTTGTGACATTGTAGAGAGGGACTAGAGGGAAGGCTTTAAGGAGGAGGTATGCTCGTACTCACAGGTATGTCCTGGGACACATACTTGCTCTTATGTTTAAACTATAATTCGTGGATGATTTTTCCAGATCATCCAAATTTACATCCCAAATTACTTTAAGAGGAAGATGTTTTCTTCAGCACGAAAGTACTGGGCCAGGCACCTGTGGCTCACACCTGTAATCCTAGCTACTCAAGCAACTGAAATCCAAGGAGTGCACTTGAAAGCCAGCCTAGGCAGGAAAGTCATGAGACCATTATCTCTAATAAATTACAGAATTTCAGAAGTGATGTGTGGCTCAAGTGATAGAGCACTAACCTTGAGTGAAAGAAGCTCAAGGACCAGTGCCCAAGCCCTGAGTTCAAGTCCCAGGACCAGCAGAAAAAAATTAAAAGTACAGGATAGGGCAAGCTTCCTCCTAGGAGCACAGCTGTATTTCAGCGGCACTGCACATAGGTCTTCAGAGCCCTGCCTTCTGCCCCTCCCTCCAGGCTGGGACTGGACAGCCTCCAGAAGAACGCTCACTCCCGGGGTGATTGGAAGCAGCTGTCCAGAACTACTCTCAGCATCCTTATTTTTATTATATTCAATCACTAAACATCTTTGCCTCTACTCAGTCACCAATCATCAATACCAGATAGATATATGGCCCTGTGCCTCAGTTTGGATGAGACTGTCCTAGTTTGTACCTGTTGCTCTGTATCATTAATAATAATGCTCTCTTCATTCCCTGAAATGTAATAGACTGTATGATTACCCTTGGAGTGCCCAAGGTAGATCCAGCTGTGTCTAACACCTCTTAGAATACAAGTCCAAAAGATGTGATCTTGCCATCCAAGACGTTAAAGTCTAGGTGGGATGAGAAGATGTGTGCTGAGTCATTGTGTTTATGTTTCCTAGCCATTCCTATGTGTAAACCTAATCACCAGTGTGACAGAAGGAGGAGTTGGACCTCTGGGAAGTGATTAGATGATGAGGCAGAGCCCCACCACTGGGATTTCTGCCTTCATAATACAGGGCCCAGAAGTTGCCTTGTCCCTTCTGCCACATGAACACAAAGCAAGAAGGCACTGTCAGGCTGAGCATGATGGCATATGCACCTAATCCCAGCTATTGTGAGATCGTAGAGGGGCCACTGGCCACAGCCATGGCCCGGCTGCGGCTCTGTACTACTCAGCCACTGTCACATCCAGTGTAGCTGATTGTAAACCTCAGTTTGTCTAAACCCTGGGGACCAAGGAGATTAGGAAATGTTCTTTTTGGAAATCTATTTTAGGAAGGTAAAATTTACAGCACAAGGGACTGTCAATGTCCAACAATTTCCACCACAGAGGTGTTGGTGGATGGGGCAGGATTAAAAGGGGACTTTGAAGGTGAGAAAGTGAAGAGTACCACTGAACAGGCACTTGGGAGTTGGGACCGTCTGCTCAAAACACTCAGGGAGGGATGCCCTCTGACTGTGGGTCTCTACTGGGAAACCAGGGACAATGCTAGGAACCAGGCCTTTCACAGACATGGCCTGTGACATATCTGTTTCAAGCTTTTGGCCTAAACAGTTCACATGGTCCCACATAAATAGAACTAGTCACATTTTCTGATTGGAAATAATATGCTTCTGTATTTGACCAGAAGGAGGTATAAGTAAATACAAGGGATTTCCTCCACGCACAGGCCCATTTTGGTGTTTTGTCTTGTTTTGGGTGAGTTTTTGTTGGTGGTTGGTTTTTAAATCAGAAATAACATAGGGAGTTGTCGATGTGAGGGAGAGCTCTAAGAACAGGGCCATGCATCTGATCTGTTCACCTGTAGCTCCAGGTCCTAGCACAGCACCGCAGTTAGTGCTCAGCATATATTTGTTGAACGCACTTGGCTTTCAGTGATCTGTGCAAGGTATAATGGACAAGCTCTTCACCAGAAGCAGGGCAGATGAGAGTGCATAATAGGTTGAAATCTTTTACTTAAACTCAGAACATGAGTATATTCTTTGAGCGTTAAATCACCATCAAGTTACTCAGTCTGCTCTTTGAAGTCATTTGACATCTTGATAAGCAGATTGCAAAAGCTCTTTTAAAGTGATAACAATCTTGTAGAGTTAAAATTCTTTCTCTGGGAACTATAAGGATGAGTACTTTATAGCAAAACTTGTTTTTAACCATAAATTTCAGTTTTTACTCCTTCCTAATGATGAAAGCCACAACCCATTTGTCCTCTTGTACTCAGACTTTTCATTATAACTAAAATAATGGAATGCTACTTTAAAATAAATAAACAGAACACATTCAAAGGAAATAGGGTGTGTTCGTTTTCTAATAGTTTGCAATAGTTAAATTTAAAAGGCTTTGGAGGAACACATTTTCTCCTGTTTCTCCATCTCTCAAAAGCAATTCTGAGAAACATAAAATATCCAGCCCATAAGTCAAGTCCATTATCTGCGACAGTTAACTGGTAAGAACCAGCCTTCAAAATTAGAATGCAGTGCCTTTCAGATTCACCACCCTGTGAGTGAGAACACCAAATGATGTCCAACCTGAGCATTTTCTAAGGCACAATAACAGGAACAGTAAGCAAGTGGTGAATCTGTAGTCTTTAAGCTTTTGTACATAGCTTGTTTGATAATGTCCCATTGAGATTCATTTTTGCTCTGATGTTTATAATTTGTTTCCAGATTTGGAATTTGGTTTATTCTTGACATACATTGTTAAATCACTGAACTGAAGTTGTTCTACTTTATGATATATTTTTTGCTATAAACTTTGCTCGCATGCTGTTATTGCTGTATTCCACAAATTGTATTCGGTCATGCTCATTTTCAATTAATGTGTGTTTGGGTAATCCTATTGCCTCCGCCTGTGGAGTGCTTGGATTACAGTGCTGTCCCATAATGCTCAGTTTCAGTAAATGTATTATCTTTCTCATTATTTCACTTACCCATTGGCTACTTAGGAGGATGATATTCAATTTATGATATTCAATTTCCATGTATTTATATTTACTATTCCAAGTGTTCTAACAAGAGACATAATACAACTTCAGTTTTTAAAAATGGAAATATGCATAATCCATGCTGGAGAATGTTCCACATAATGATAAAAGAGCTCGTGTATTCTGCAACTGTTGGATGGAGTGTGCTGAAATTGTCTTGTGGGTTCATTTGCTCCACAGTATAGCTGAACTCACATGTTGTTTTGTCAGCTTTCTTTCTGGATGATCTGTCTATTGAGGAAAGCGTGGTATTGATGTCCCCAACCATTACTGTACTAGAGTCTTTATCTCCCGTTAGTCCTGATCTGCTGCATGTTGGGGTCAGATACATATGTATTTACAATTGCTATCTCTAACTGGTTCTTGTCTAAATGGCCTTGTCTCTTTTGACAGGGCTTGATTTAATATCAGCTTTACCTTTATGAACAGCTATTCCTGTTCAGTTTCCATGATACATTTTTCCAACCCTTTTCTTTCAATTCATGCATATCTTTTACTGAAGAAATTAATTTCTTATAGCCAACGTATATTGAGTCCTTTGTTGTAATACAATCTGCCAGTAATCTTCGTCTTTCAGTAAGTGAATGTAATCCATTATACATGGTTTTTAGCTCAATAGTGATGGGCTTCCTCTTGTCATTTTGTTGGTTTTTATTTTGTAGTTTCTTTATTTCTTTGTACATATCTTATTGGTGATTGTGGTTTGGGAGTTTTGTCATACATACTTGTTCTTCCACTTGAATAAAGGAACTCACATGTTTTTCATGTTGATGTTTCTCATCATTTTGTTTCTATTGTAGGACTTCCTCAAGCATTTTTTTTGGGGGGAGGCCTGTTGTGGGGCTTGAACTCTAGGCCTGGGTGCTATCTTTGAGCTCTTCCACTCAAGCCTAGCACTTTACCACTTTGCGCCATAGTGCCACTTCCAGTTTTCTGGTGGTTCACTGGAAGTAAGAGTCTCATGGACTTCCCTGCCCAGGCTGGCTTTGAACCGAGATCATCAGATCTTAGCCTCCTGAGTAGCTAGGTTTACAGGTATGAGCCACCGGCGCTTGGCTTCAAACATCTCTTATAGGACTGATCAGTGGGAATGAATTTCCTGGATTTGCTTATCTGGTAAAGACTTTATTTTTGCTTCATTCATAGAGGGTGATTTTGCCAAGTATGGTGTTCTTGGTTGGCAGATTTTCCTCTTTCGGGATTTGGAATACATCATCCCTGTCTCCAGAGGCTTGTAGGGTTTCTGCCAAGAATTCTGCCAAACTTCTAACAGGCATCCTCTTATAGGTGACTTTATGCTTTTTTTCTGGCTGTTTCTAGAGTTCTATATTTGTCTTATACTTTGGATATTTTCAGTATATTATGCCTTAATGAAGGCTTTTGTTTGGGATTTTTGTTGCTTTTTTCCCATTGAATTCAGTAGTGGCTGTTGGGTTTTTTGTATCTATATGCCCATATACCTTTGAAGATCTGGAAAGATTTCTATTTTGTGAAACAATTTTTCAATGAGCCCTCCTTTTCTTTTCTTGGAATTCTCATTATATGAAGTGTTTTGTAGGCTTTCCTCCCCTCTCTCTGCCCTCTTACCCTGTGGCCTGACTAGATCAATTCAAATGACCTGTCCTCAAATTCAGAAACCTTTTTCTCCTGCTTGTTCTAGTCTATTGTAAAAAATCTCAATTGTGCTTCTCATTTTGTTGATTGAAGTGTTTAGCTGCAAGGCTTTTTTTGTGTGATTTCTATCTCTGATGAATTTCTCATATTCGTTGCACATTGATTTCTTTTTTTTTTAACTTTTCTTTTTTTTTAAATTCAAATATTTATTATCAAACTGATGTACAGAGAGGTTACAGTTTCATACGTTAGGCATTGGATACATTTCTTGTACTAATTTTTTTTTGGGGGGGGTTGTTTTTCCTTGGGGGGGGGCGGCAGTTTGCCAGTCCTGGGCCTTGGACTCAAAGCCCGAGCACTGTCCCTGGCTTCTTTTTGCCCAAGGGTAGCACTCTACCACTTGAGCCATAGTGCCACTTCTGGCCATTTTCTATATATGTGGTGCTGGGGAATCGAACCCAGGGCTTCATGTATATGAGGCAAGCACTCTTTTGCCACTAGGCCATATTCCCAGCCCCTATTTTAAATTCTTTTTCAGGAATTTTTATAGATTTCCTTCTACTGGAATCTATTTTGTGGGGTTCTATTCCTGTGGATGTGATATATTTCTTTTCATGTTTCTTTTATTTCTACTGTGATGTTTTGCATTTGCTATAACAGTTTCCCTCTTCCAAGTTTCTGGTGTAAATTTTGCTGAAAAAGATACTTTTTTTTAGATAGGTGTTGGTTTCAGGAAGTGCTTGTCTTTGGTTATGGATGAGCTGGAATGGCCTGTGTGTGAGTCCTTCTGCTGACATGGATGCTAACAGCGTCTATGAATGTCTTAGTAATCTGGACTAGAGGGACTCCTGGTGTAATTGTAATGCCTTGTAAAGCAATGAGTGCTCTACAGAGTGCTGATGGCACTGGGGTTTGTGATGGTAGATGCCATCGACTTAGCATGGCGTACAAACCTAGGTTCTACGGGGGCCAACACAGGTGACACCAAGTGTTATGGTCTCTGAGGATGTGGAGATCTTCAGCTCCCTCAGATGAACGCCTGGAATACATATACCAGTGACATGGGGAGCCAAGAGGTTCACAGCCACGGGATGGAAAGTTTTCATGGGACAAGCACCTGTGATGCCAGGGTCTGTGACTCTGGTACTGTATGGTTAAAGGTATGCAATGCAAATGGAACCTTCCCGAGGTCTATGGAGGTAGTTGCTGGCAATACCATGGCATGTGGCACCCTCTGCCACCTTCTGGAATTGAGATGGGAACTTCTCCAGATTTCAGTCAAGCATGGGTCCCATGGTCCCATGGACTTGGGGAAGATTATTTTCCTTGTCTCCTCCCATAGTGTGTACAGGTAGTGCTGGGTTTGGTATGCTGGCAGCTGCTTTTCTAGCATTGCAAGGTACAACTAGAAGCCCAGAATTCATGGGACAGGTACAGGTGACTAGGTGGATTTTTATACCAGTAGCCAAAGTTCCATAGTAGTGGGCTAGAAGAACACTTTCTCTGCTTCCCACGGGCAAGCGCGGGCAGCTCTCCAGCTTGTGTCAGCTGCAGGTCACTGAAGGACCTGTTCTCTACACTGTGAGCCATGCAGCAGCTCAAGGCTTCTGGCTGGGTCAGGGGCTGGCTGCAGCCCTAATAATGCAGCAGGGCACCTAGCAGTGGCTTTTGTTGTAGCGCTTGGCTTCTAAAGGTTGGAGATGAGTTCCTTCTTTGGATTATAATCATTGCTCTTAGATCTGCCAGCTGCTCTAACTGGACTTAAAGCCTGTGAGGATAATGGCATTCTCCTGCTACAATGAAAGGGACTGCTAATACTTGCCCACTTATCTTTCCCCAGCATTGTGGAATCTTTTGTCCCACCCCAACCACCCAGGAGTCATGGTTGAGGTGGAGGTGTGTTCTTTTCTGTAGTTGCCTTTCTGACTCGCAGTGCTATTTACAGTCTCCATCACTTCCTCACTGTAACTTCAGACATCTCCCTCAGTCACTCCACAACACAGTTTTCCTTTTGTTGCCCTGGTTCATCTTTGGCATGGCTGAACACTAAACACCTCTAGTGAGACACTCTGGATCTGTCTCATCCATCTGCTTCTCCAGAGTTTATATACTCTCAAAGTCAACTATCTGTAAAGCAGTTGTCTTTTCCTAGGTTTTGGCTTGTATTAACTTCTTTGGTGAATTTAGAACTTTGTACACTTTTGTTATTTAAAATGTTTATACTTTGTGGGTCAAAAGGGTTTTTGCTTCCCAGTTGCCTAAAACTTTTTCTATTTGCCTTTGTAAGTATTTGATATAGCTGGAATTGACTTGCATGTGTGGTAGAAAATTTCATTGCTGAATATATACATAACCAATTGTTTTAGCAATTTTACTGGAAACCCATTTTTCCCACTGTTATGCAGCACTGTGTTGTAAATCCTGATTCCGAGTATCTTTGTATTGGTTGTCTATTGCAGTGCAACAGAGTAAGTATCGCAACTGAGACGCTTAAAACCACAAGCACTATTACCTCAGTTTCTCACCGTGGTCAGAAATCCAGGTGCAGCTCACTTGGGAGCTTCAGGCAGAGCCACTGCCTCAGGGAGCTGCCAGGGAAGTGGGAAGTGGTCTCATCTGAAAGCTCAACTGGAAGGGACTTGCTTGTAAACTCATTCATGTAGTGACGACAGGATGATTTCTGTGTGTTGGCACATTGAGGACTTAGTCCCTTGCTGCTGCTGATTGGCCTTAGAATCTTCTCATTTGGGCTTCTCCATTTAGCAACTAGCTTCGCCTAGAGCAAGCAAGCAAGCAAGTAAAAGTGAGGAAGATGGAAACAATGGTTTTTGTGAAACCTGTTTTCTGAAGCATTTTCTAAAGCAACATTACATTGTTTTCTGACAAGTATAATTAGGTAAAAGTAGGTCTAAAGTTTATCCCATACCCAAAAGGAAAGTATTGGGCAAAAAAAATGAATACTAGAAAAGCAAAGATCATTAGAGTCCATTTACAAGGCTGTCACCATACTTAGAGGCCATTTACAAGGCTGTCACCATACTTTTTATTTTTTTGGCAGTCATGAGGCTTGAACTCAGGCTTGAACTGGGTGCTTGTTCCTTAGCTCTTTTGCTGCAGGCTAATGCTCTACCACTTTGAGCCACAATGCTCATTTTTTTGAGTGGTTAATTGGAGATAAGAATCTTTTCTGGGCTGGGAATGTGGCTCAGTGACAGAGTGCTTGCCTAGTATGCACGAAGCCCTGGGTTCATTTCCTCGATACCACATAAACAGAAAGGGCTGGAACTGGTACTGTGACTCAAGTGGTGGTACAGTGCTAGCTTTGAGCAAAAGAAGCTCAAGGGCTGTGCCCAAAGGCCCTGAGTTCAAGTCCCAGAACTGGCAAAAAAAAAATGAGTCTTTTCTGGCTTGGCTGACTTCAAACCAGGATCCTCAGATCTCAGCTTCCTGAGTAGGATTACAGACATGAGCCACTGGCGCCTGCTGTCACCATACTTTTATAGTAATGTAAATAAATCTTAACAAGAATCAAATCAGTTAAAGTAACTTATCTAATACCTTTTTCAACTTTGTAAAAGCTAAATTCAAAATAGAAACAGAAAGAGATGATAAGTATGGCTTAAAATGAATATTTGGGAGGATCCATAATAATGTAACTGTGAAACTTCATAAGAAATCAAAGATATGAACTTTCTTCCCATGGTAGAGTTTAGTGTAATTATACTAAGTACATACTGTGTAATTATTCTTATCATAGTAATCTGTAGGAAACATTTTACAGGTTAGCACATCACTTATGAGACTCATAGAGACAGAACAAAGCACCTGCCATCTACTTTATTCATTTTATGCAGTTTATGGAGCTCAACGATGCTAAACCCATATTTCTAGTATTATTGAATATTGTATTATAATAACTGCTAGCATCTGCAGACACATGCTTATGGTTACCTAGTTGGAAGGAAACTTAATTGGAATTATTTGATTGGACTAATGATTAAATTTAAGACTCCCAATTGTTATGTGTATCAATATTGTCATTTACCACTTCCTGGAAAATGAATGCTCTCCTTGTGGTTTAAGAGATAGTTGAAAGGAACCCATGGACAGGAAAGTGTTTGACCCAATTTAGACTTTCCATCTGCAGCTTCGCTTCACCTGAGGAGGAGCTTTCATTTGTACTAATGCTTATCTCCAGCCACTTATTTAGAATAAATGATTTCAGCTTTCTTTCTATCATGAACCCTGTGATTATAGGCTTTATAGATCTAAGTGCCTCTTGGTTCCTAGTGTATGTCAGAGCCTGCTGTGTCTGTCTGTGTGTGTGTGTGTGCTTGTCTATATAACTGTGGCTCATAGTTAGCAAAAGAGATACTCATGTCACAAGTTCTAGAATAATTTTCCAACTTTAACCCAGTAAGTAATTTGGATTTTCTTTAAGGTGTGCTCACTTGGTGTGTCTTCTCTTTGTAAGAAGAACATATTTGTTCTTCTTCCTCACTGTGACATTATAACTACATCTCCAGATAAGGTTCCAGACCCCTGCTCATATGCATTGCCTACAACTTCTCATCTTCTGCAGATCTAGGGAAGTTGTGCATAAGTAAATGACAATGGCACAGCGTTGGCAAAGATTTTTATACTGTGTTATTGATTCTAGATCTGATTCTTCTATACTTCCCCCTTCCTTGCTTAAACATACTGGGCTACAAGTAGGAAAGTGTAAGCTTGCTTCAGTGGATACTATTGCAACATTAAGGAATGATGAAGATGAATACAGAGACAGACGCCCTCCAAGGTGTAGTGCTCAGATGGCATTAGAAAGACTACAGTCCTCTGTCCTTTCTTACTATGGAGGACGGAAGCCCCACTTTATATCAGCAAAGCTTACTAATGAATTAGCAGGTATGTCCTCAGTTTGTATTTGAAGGATTAAAACAATTGCAATAACAGGAAGCTTTCTGACATGAAAATGAATTTATTCAAAGGCGAAAGTGAATCGATTTTGGAGCTTCTCTTTGACAGTATTCTGCATGACTTGTGTGAATTAAGTGCTCACATACTTTCTGCAGAGCCTGGCAAGGTTTAGAAAGGGGTGCTGGCATAAAGTCTCATTTATCCTGAGGTATGGACTATCAAACAGGTTTTTCTTCTTCCTTGCATTTCAGGTCCTTAGCTGTACTTCTGAGTAAGCCAGGGAAAAAAGATTCACACAAATTATTTTGAATCCATTGAAATAAGTTCAGAGCTTCAGAGTACTTTTTATATCTTTTGAATCAGATGATCTTACAGAAAGTAAACTAAGTGATGGGCAGATGCCAAGCTTTGGTTTTTGATATGATTTATCTTTCTTTCATTTGGCACAGTTCAAGTGGAGGGCTAGACGTCCTAAAAGAGAAGGATCACCAAGGCCAGGCAGGGGCTCATCAGATCTATTCCTTTGGTGACTGTCAAGGCCAAATTATTCAGAATATAATCTCAAATTCATTTGATCCTGTGGTAGATAGTTTAATAATTTATGTTCAGCCTTATTAGCAAAGCCTGGTGTTTACTTTGCTATCACCCAAATAAGATAAAAACCCATCCAAGATATTAAGATTAGAGTGATATATGGGAGTTATACTTGAGTTTAAAATTTTGCCCTTGCAATTTTAATGATCCGATAGCAATTACACATTTAGGATGAGAGGAAGAGAGCAAAACTTCATATGAATAGTGTCTGCTGTAGAATCACTCACAAGTGACCCAGAAGAACTGACAGTGTGCTCTCTTGTGTGTTCCTGAGGTTTATAAAATATAAATGCCCTTCTAACACAAATGAAAAAGCCTAATTAATTCTCACTTCAGTTTGTTGATCCTTCTATATTCCAGTGTGCCTATGACACTGATGGGCTATGCTTCTAAGACTTCTTTAGACATAAATTTCAAAAATTAGAAAATGTGACTATCTTTGGTTTGGCGATAATTGAGCATTCTTACATATATGGTATTTTTTTAAGTTTAATTTTATTGTCAAGGTGATGTACAGAGGGGTTACAGTTACATACATAAGGTAGTGACTACATTTCTTGTCAGACTTGTTACGTATATGGTATTAAGATGCTCCTGATGTGAAGGCTGTCTAGGAGAATAATGTGTGCTGGTGTCTGATGATGTCATGAATCCCAGGGCCAGAGAGCCTGTCAGTCTGAGGAAAGGAGCTGGCACTGGAATGTGTGGCAAGCCCTGACAACAGCTGCAGGTATCAGAGACAGGAGAACTCATCTGGAAGCTGCACTTCAAGATGGGAAGACAGGTTGCAAGTGTTACAGGCAGATCTTTTATTTGAGCAGAACCATACCAACTGTTCCTCATTAAAACACATCGTGCAGTGTGTTCTAATGTGAGCGCCTCAAGTGTGTGTGTGTGTGTGTGTGTGTGTGTGTGTGTGTGTGTGTGTGTGTGTTCAGAGAATCCTCAGCAACCTGCCATCTATATTCACAATGTCTCGACCTGACCAGGTGCTGTATGACAGGCAGTAAGAAATGTGTCTGTGTAAGTTGAGGCTGGCTTTCCTGTAAGGGCATTTTGTAGGCAAACACAAACTAACACCACTGCTTCCTTAGGAGGGTAGATGAAGCCTGTTGGATGCAAACTTCAATCTGGGGGCTACTTCAATAACCGTGAAGTGCCTGGGTTTTCGCATGTAATTGTAGTGATTGGAAAATGCATCTCAGGTATGTTTCTGAGTGCTGTGCTTAGCAAAGCACAGCCTGTCAGCAAAAGAGTTAAATCATAGTGACTCTGTGGTTGGGTCTTTGGAGAGCGGAAGGAGAGAATGAAGATAATGTATTTAGAGCCTAGCTGGCATATGCTGAACTAGCTATCCAGTGTTTTTATATAGAGCCTGTCCCCTACTTTTCCTGCTGGGCCCTTTGCTTCTGGTTGTGCAGCTTGCTGCTTATTACAGCTTACTGATATTTGGAGTAAGGAGGGACCATAGGAGAGGGCTCGCTCAGCTTGACTTGAAGACTATCTGATAATGTAAATATAAAATATAAAGGAGAGCAAGTAGAAATGCAACATCCATTCATCTAGCAAGAACTGGCCACCTCGTGGGTACCCTTTCCTACAGAGCTGCAGCCCAAAGTCATGGTAGGACAAATCTGTGTGGCCCAGTAGGCCCAGCTCCTAAGGAGCAGCTGGCTCAGCTGGTCTTTGTGAGCCCAGGGAAAAGAAAGGCTTAGCCGGGGCTTTACCCCGAAGGCCACCTGTTGTCCTACACAAACAAGCAAGCTCCACAGTCCCCTGGAGGTGCTCTGCTCCCTGCAAATGTGTGGAGCACTGTACTTCTACTGGAGAGCAGGCCTGTGTGACTGGTTCACCTGACCCGAGTGCATTTTCCAGGGGAGATGAGAGCCTGGCGACCACATGGCCCAGGCTGGGAGGCTCAGCAATGCACTCCTTCCTCAAGATGTCCACCTATCATCTTCCTGACTTGCAGATTGGTGACCTAGCATAGCAAAATGAAAGAAACCTGTGTTAAACAAAGCTAATGGAGTACAGGATGGGAATTGTCAATGAGTCCCTTAGTCTGTTAAAATGGAATCCTTTTGGTTGAACAAAGGTCAGCTCCTGCACCGTGTTTGAAGTATGTTTGGAGAAGCTATTTCTGAATAGAATTCAGGTTTCAGAGTTGACATTCAGTTTTATAAATAATGCAAAGGAATCTTGAATTTCATTGTTTAAAGGGTTGATGGAAGGCTTGAGCCTGATGTTTACTTCCTGGGACTACTGGCCATGTTTCCTCTCACTCTGCCTGTAATCCTAGATACTCAGGAGGCTGACATCTGAAGATCCCAGTTCAAAGCTAGCCTGGGCAGGAAAGTGCTTGAGACTCTTATTTTCAGTTAATTACAGAAAAAGCCAGAAGTGTCTCTGTAGCTCAGTGGTAGAGTACTACTCTTGGGCAAAAGGAACTCAGGGACAGCACCCCGGCCCAGAGTTCAAGCCCCAGAACCAGCAAAAAGAAAAAAAAAAGTTTCCTCTGAAGTCAGTTGTATGCTACATATAATCACTCACCAATATGCACTTTTTATTATAGAGATGCAACCTTACCAGGAACTGCGTGGTACTCTGCCATGGTTGCTCATTTGCATATTTCAGGATTTCTAAGAAAGAGTTTGTATTTTGAATCACTTTTCCTTGAGGATCACTATGACAGATGAATATTTTTCCAATGCCCGTTATCAAACTCAGGTTCCCTAAGCATGCTAGCAAGAGCTCTACCACAGTCACCATGGTGCTACGCCCCAGCCTCAGTGACAATGGAAATGTACAAAACATATGGGTGCTGATTACTCTGCCATCAAAGAAACCTTTTCAACCTTACATTTAAAAACAGTATTGTCAGATTCCTTCAGTCAATATCTTGATCTGGGGAAAGATGAAAACAGCATAGTTTGATGGACAGGCTATGTTTCCCCACCCCTGCTTTACCTTCAGTACCTACCTTGATCTTCAAGAGAGTGTCTATGTGGTGCATGCTCCCTGTGCATGCGTCTGCTCGTCACATGTCTGGGGACACAGATTTTCTTCTCCCTGGGCCCCATCTATATCTTGCTAGCTATGTCCTTTGCCAAAGATCTTCAGTTTCGTGCTGTCCCATTTATGCAGTGTTTCTTTGATTTGTTGTGGTTCTGGATCTTAGGAAGTTTCAACTTGTGCCTAGAAGGCCTAGTGTCTCCCCTACCCCTTCCTCTGTTATTTTTACAGTATATGCCCTCATACTTTGGTCTTTGATCCATTTAGATTTGGTTCTAGTGCAGTGTCATAGATAAGGATCTTGCTTCATTTTTCTGTACATGACTAGCCTATTTAGCCAGCACCATTTGTTGAAGACACTGTCTTCCTTCCAACCTATGTTTTTGGCTCCCTTACCAAATATTAGATGGCTGTATATTTGGGGGATTAATTCTGGGTTATTTTTTCTGTTCCATTGGTCCTCAGGTCTTTTCTTATGCCAGTAAGCTGTTGCAAAGTATGCAAGCTGTTTTCATTACTATGGCTTTGTAATAAAGTTTGAAGTTTGGTATTGATATTCCTCCGGCACTGTTCTTCATTCTAGTGATTGTTTTTGCTATTCTGGGTCTTCATTATTCCATAAAATTTTAGGATTGCTTTCTCTCTTTCTTTGAAGACAATTGTTGGGATTTTGATGGGTATTACATTGAATTTGTAAATTGCTCTGGGCAGTATATCCATTTTTACTGGGTTAATTCTTCCCATCCAGGAGCATGGGAGGTTTGTCCATTTCCTTAAATCTGCTACAATTTCACAGCAGAGGTCCTTTACATCTTTAGTTAATTCCTAGGTAATTTTTTGAATCTATTACAACTCCTCCCCTAAATAACCTCACCAAACTCAATAAATGGGCTAAAGACTTAAAGAGAGACTTCTCAGAGAAAGAAGGAAGGGTGGCCAATACACACATGAAGAAATGTTCAACATCTCTAGCTATAAAAAATGCAAATCAAAATAAACATTGAGATTCCACTTCACCCCAGTTAGAATAGCCAGTATCAGGAAAACTAATAATAACAAATGATGGCAGCGGTGCGGCCAAAGGGAACTCTACCACACTGTTGGTGGGAATGTAAACCTATGCCATCAAACCTGTGCAATCACTCTGGAAAGCAATATGGAAAAAATTAAACATGGAGCTACCCTGTGACCCAGCAGTCCCACTTCTGGGCATCCAATAGAACACAAACACAATGCCACACTAAAACAACCAGAATAACCAAGTCCATTGCACCATTGTTTACCATAGCCAAGATATGGAATCAACCCAGGATGCCCCTCAGTGGACAAATGGATAAAGAAAATGTGGCATATATACACAATGGATTTTTCTGCTTCCATCAGAAAGAATGATATGGTACCATTCGTAAGGAAATGGAAAGACTTGGAAAAACTTACTTTAAGCAAAGTAAAGCAGAGCCAAAGAAACATAGTTTGTACGGTTTCCCTCATTTATGGTAGCTAGAATGTGCCTATAAATCTACAAGGAAACACACTGAATTATTTAAACAAACACACACAGGGACATGATAAATTATATAGCTCTCTAGACATTCACACATGGAGGCCAAAGGAAGATATGCATAGAAGTATATTCAAAAGGCTTAATAGCATATAAAATAAATACTTTATGAAATTAACTCCAAGAAAAGGAGACAAGAGACATTTTTCAATTGCTGTTGTTCTTATTTTTGTTTTCTTTTATCTTCTTTGCTTGTCTTTGGGAAGGTAAGGGGGCACAGAAAGGGTGGAACAAAGGGCAAACAAATATAACAGTGGTACTCATTAGACAGTATTTGGGAAATGAACTGTACATCTTGTGGGTGATGACAGGAGGAAAAAACTGGGAAAGAGCAAAGGAAGGGAGATAGGGTTCAAAAAGGATTGTACTCATTACCTGATTTATGTAACTATAACCCCTCTGTATATCACCTCTTCAGTGACAATAAAAAATTGTAAACATCAATTATGTTCACATGTTAAATTTTCAAAGGTTGGAGAGAACAAAATAATGCCCAAGTTGACTTCAACTACAAGACTCCTCTGGTTGGTAAATAGGTAACTTTTATACTTGGGGTTCAAAAATTCATGCAAATGAGTTGGGAGAAGGAGATTTTATAACACCCAAAACATCTGTTTTTATTGTTCGGTTGACTAGTTGTTTTGTTTTCAAGCAAGAGCAAAAGCGTATCATTTAGTCTTCAATACATCATACACCCACCCAAGGCTGCATGCTGTGGACGTACCTCACACGCTCCAGGCCAGCCCAGCACCACGCATCACAGTGGCGGCTTCTTCATCTGCAGGTGCAGAACCAAGAACAAGCAAAGGAGGTGAAGATTTCCCCCTGCATCTAATGGGGCTGAAATTTCAGGGCTTCCTCCTTTGGGATGCCCATTCTAAGATGGCCCAACATTTTATGGACATTGTTTGTTTTGCTTAAAGAGAAAAGATGCTGAAGGATGTGTCAAACGTATATCCCCACGCCCGAAGTGAGGTTGTTTGCAAACCTCCCTCAACAGTGTAGTGTGTACAGAGCTGGCTGTGTGCATATGTGGATGGATGCCGCCAACATTTTCTGAGCAAGAGTCTATAGTCTTTATTGACTTCTCAAAGCCATCTGTGACTTAGAAAGGTTAAAGATCTCTGGCCTAGGAGAAACTAACCAGCTCTTATTTCTGGTCTTACAATACCAAACAAACATAGGAAGTGGTGGCTAAATGTCTAGACACAGCAATTTATGACTGATGTAGAACAGAGCCCTGCATGCAGTGCTAGACATGGTGATCACCAGGCACATAGGATGACACACAGCCTCAGATTTATCCATTCACTCATTCCTAAGCACTTACCGAGCACCTCCTCTGTAAGATAGCATGCTGGGTTCCAAGAAGTCATAGATAAATCAGGCAGCCTAATCTTGCTGTCATCTTTCTTTTCTTCTAATTTTGGCCTTGGTTTTTCCATTCTTTCCTAAGTGCTTCAGTGGCATTATTAGGTTTATTTGGAAGCTTCTGAATTTTGATGTAGGCACGCATTGCTATGTCAGCACTCTTAGTACTGTGTTTGCTTTATCCCACAAGTTTCGATATTTGGTCATTTTTAGTGGTTTCAAAACTTTCTGTCTCCTGATTTCTTCAGTAAACCATCATCTATTCAAAAAGTACATGGTTCAGGAAGTAGAGGCAGAAGGATTGCAAGTTTGAAGCTAACCCAAACAAACTACAAGATCCTGTCTCAAGCAAAACAAAAGCAAAGGCCTAGAGATGTAACTCAAGTGGTAGAGTGCTTGCTTGACATAATCAAGGCCCAAGGTTCAATCCCAGTGCACGCGCGCACACACACACACACACCCCTCTCAAAAATGTCTTGTTCAGTCAACATACATTTATAGGTTTTCTACTACTTATTTTGTGAGTGACTTCTCATTTTATTCTGTTGTGATAAAAAAAGACAAGGGCATGATTGAGCTTGTTCTGTGTCTTACATGGTCTATTTGGGAGAATGTTCCCTAAGCCCAAGGAAAAAATGTACAGCTACATAAATAAAATGGACCTAACTCTAACATTTCATTGATGAAAATGGGATGTTAGAATCCCCCGTTGTCCTTGTGTTGGAGCCTGTCTCTATAGATCTAATACTGTTGGTTATATAAAATGGAAGTGCTCTAACTTCATGTGCATATAGAATTACTATTATTACTATTGAATCTTCTTGTTGAATCGACTCCTTGATTATATAGAATTGTCTCTTCATGCAGTTTTGTTTTAACATCTCTTACGTCCAGTGTATGGATAGCTGCTTCTGCTTGCTTTATTTTCAGCTTTCCTTTGCATAGAACACACCTTTCCATTCTTTCACATGCATTGTGTAGGTGCCATTATTTGGGAAGTTTCATGTAAGCAAAATATTGTTGACTTCATCCACTTAGTGTATCTTTTACTTGGAGAAATAAGTCCCATAGTGAAGGTTGTTATTGATAGCAAGGGTTTATTCCAGTCATTCTGATGATTTTCTTCTAGCAATTTCAAATTATTCTTTCTTCTCCTCATCTTTGTGATTTGGCATTTCACAGCATGTTGTAGTCTGTTCTGTTAGTCTTTTGTATATCTGCTCTTCTAGTGGGATTTATACTTCCACATACTTTCATGGTGGAAGCTGTGCATCTCTTGCTACGGGCAGTTCACCTTTAAGTATCATTTGTATGGCTGACCTAACGGTCATATTCCCCTGTTTTTACTTTCTTAGGATTTGTTTCTTCTTTGCTGAAGGACAGCTTGACTGCATTTTAGTCATGTTGGTTGGCAAGTTTTTGTTTTGTTTTGTTTTGTTGCTTTTTCTATCTTTTTTCCAGGGCTTGGACTATGCTATTCCATTCCCTATGGCCTTAAGATTTCTGCTGAGTTATCTGCTATTAGTCCCTTAAATTTTACATGGTGGGGGCTGGGGATATGGCCTAGTGGCAAGAGAGCTTGCCTCCTATACATGAGGCCCTGGGTTCGATTCCCCAGCACCACATATACAGAAAACGGCCAGAAGTGGCGCTGTGGCCCAAGTGGCAGAGTGCTAGCCTTGAGCAAAAAGGAAGCCAGGGACAGTGCTCAGGCCCTGAGTCCAAGGCCCAGGACTGGCCAAAAAAAAAAAAAATTTTTTTTACATGGTGATTTTCCCTTTTAGTTTTAAACTTTGTTTTGTCTTGTACTTTTGATAGTTTGGTTGTTTTTTGCTGTGGTGAAGCTCTTTTCTGATCATGTCGATTTAGGTTCTATGGCTATTTTACATGGATATCTGTATCTTTCCCCAGCTAAGAGCAGTTACCTATTGTTTCACTTGGTACGTTTTCTATGCTCTTAATCTTTCAACTATTGTTTCCACTTAATCATTCTGTTGTGGAAACTTTCAATGGTATTTTTTTAATATCACTTTCAGAATTCTTTATTTTAAGATTTCTGTTTGGTTCTTTTCCAACACTTAATTTCTCATTTATATTCTGTATTGCCTTCCAAATTTCATTTAACTATTTGTGTGCTCTTGGATCTCTTGAGCTTTTTTTTATCATCACTATTGAATTATTCCATTTTATTAGCATATATTCTACAAAGGCATTTACAGTCTATTTTTGTACATGTATGTGAAATACTTCAACTATATTAACCTTTCTCCTTTAGCCTTTCTTCTCACAATACACCCTCCTGCTGAGTCCAGTCCCCAAACAGTATTCTCCCAATATTATATTCATCATTTTTTCTTTAGGTTTACATTCCACATATGAAGGAGAACATGAAATACATGTCTTGCTCAGTCTGCCTTATGTTGTATAACATGGTTTTCAGTTCCATCCAATTTTCCTACAAAATAACTTAATTTCATTCCTCTGTATGAAGAATCAATAATATTCCATTGTGTGTACCATATTTTATTTATCTATTCATCAGTTGGACACAGAGGCTGATTCCATAATTTGTCTGTGAGTAGTGTTGCTATAAACATGGGTGTTCATATATCTCATTTGTATGCTGACTTAACATTCCTTTGGATAAATTCCAAGGAGGGTCATAGCAGGATGATGTGGGAGTTCTATTTTTGGTTACATTAGTTCACATTCCCACCCCAAATGTCTCCTCACTAATATTTTTTATTTGGTTTCTTAGTGATGGGCATTCTGATTGGGATGAAGTACTGTCTTTCATTTGCCCATTTATTGACTGGTTTGTTAGAGATTTTGTTACCTGAGTGTTAACCCTCTTATCCAATGAAAAGCAGGTAACAGTTTTTCTCCCATTGTAGACTCTCTCTCTGGACCGTGGCAATTGCTTCCTTTATTTTTCAGGAGTTTGTTCCTTCCCCCACCCCCAACCCCATCCATAACTGGGGTTTTAACTCAAGGTCTTGTGCTCATGAGGCAAGTGTTTCACTGTTTGAGCACTAACCGCATCTTATTTGTCCTTTGTTACTTTTCTAATAAGATCTCACTTTTTGTCTGGGCCACCCTGAATCCTCCTATACTTTCTCCATAAGTTGGGCTACACATTCACAGGTTGTCCTTGAACTGCAGTCTCCAAGCTGAGTTTCCAAACTGTTTTCCATGTCTGTCATATATGGAAAATGATAGCCGTGGTAAGGTACAGCTGTGCAAATGGAGGGGGTCTGTAGTCCCTCAGACCCTCTAAACTGAAGTTGATATTAGCCCTCTAGATAGGGCCACAGCAGCCCATCTGAGATTTTTTTTTTTTAGAGATTCTTCACAGCTTTTTTTTTTTCTTTTCTTTTTTCTTTTGCCAGTCCTGGGCCTTGGACTCAGGGCCTGAGCACTGTCCCTGGCTTCTTTTTGCTCAAGGCTAGCACTCTGCCACTTGAGCCACAGCGCCACTTCTGGCCGTTTTCTATATATATGGTGCTGGGGAAATGAACCCTGGGCTTCATGTATATGAGGCACTCTTGCCACTAGGCCATATTCCCAGCTCAAATCTCATCATTTTTTTTCCTCCCTAGTCTGTTGCTGAGTAGACATGACTATATTCTACATGAATTCTGCTTGAGTCTCTGTATATGTTTGTCTCCTGTAACTGAGTATAGTCTGGAATGTCCTGAACTTGCTCTTACCCTTTAGAAAAAGGAATTGACATCCATTCCTATCTTGGAGCCACCCTGGCCCTGGTAGGTATTCCTGTATACACACGTGCCAGGGGTGAGGATGTGGTAGCACTTTTAGAAACCCAGTGCTTGCTTGATATCACCAGTAGGGCTTTCTCTGCATATGAACATTGGTTTTCCTCCCTTTCTTTATAGGAATTCAGAAACAGGCTTGGGAATCAGTCAAGTTCATCATCCCACATTCCTGAAACTCAGTCCACCTCATCGGGTTCCAGAATGGTGCTGCACATGCAAAGACTCCAGCAAGACTCTGCACTGAGGACAGCCGTGGGCCTCGCCCTGCTTGCATTTCTTCTTGCTTTTCTTGTCAAGGTCTACAATTAGAACCCAACTAAATATGGCATCTGTGCACCAGAAGTTTCTAATTAAAATCATCAATGGACAGGAAAGTGACTGCACCCATTCTCAAAGGGTGGTCATCTGACCAGATTGTTCTGTCTGCTCTTCAACCCATTTTAGTGATTCTTTGCCATCTCACATAGAGTTAGGCCCAGTGGCTATCTGACCTAAAAGTGAATTACAGCTGGCATAGACTGTCATCTTTCAGATGAAATTCCTTTTAGCTTATTTTTTTAGCAAAAAATACCAGCAATTGCATTTTAAAAAATTCTTTACTCTTCCAGTCTGAATCTACCATACAGCAACTCTGCTCATCTTTTCCTCATGTGGAAAAAATTTCAATTGATAATAAACATTTTTTGAGTGTATCTTCCTTTTCATGCTTTGTTTAAAATCCCAATGCTAAAAATGTCTTAGGTGTTTTTTGTTTTGTTTTGTTTTTGTTAGTCCTGAGGCTTGAACTCAGGGCCTGGGCACTATCTGAGCTTTTTTGTTCCAGACCAGCACTCTTTCACTTTGAGCCACAGCACCACTTCCAGGTTTTCAGTTGTTAATTGGATAAGAGTCTCATGGACTTTCCTGTCTGGGCTAGCTTTGAGCCGAGATCCTCAGATCTCAGCCTCCTGAGTAGCTAGGATTACAGGTGTGAGCCACCAGCACCTGGTATAAACATCTTTTTTCACAAAGAAATTGTCCTGTAATGTGTATATGGGAACCTGTTTTTAGAACCTCAATCCTCTTGGAACGTGTCAGCAGAATCTGCCACTCAAAGACCTCTTGCCAACTGTGAAGAGCTACCCACTTCTGTAGCACCTACCAGGAAAAAGGATTTGTCTACATGCAGCAGGTCGCTTCTCTGACATTGGTGAGCAACTAGACCACATTTTTACCTTGACTCGACACCATCAGTCTTTACTAAGTGAGTGATTCCTTTCACAATAAGAGAAATGGTGGAATAAGCAAACTTTCTATGTATCACAATTTAAGTATGTGATTTGTATTGTATAAGCACAGGAAAACCAAGTGCCTTGGGATTGTTTTAATTTCTAAATTTATGCCCTCTCTCAAATTCTTCCTTTTCTGTGTCTTGTAAGGACCCTGGATAAAAACTTGGTCATCAACTAGCAAATGAAAACTCTCTCTCTCTCTCTCTCTCTCTCTCTCTCGCTCTCTCTATCTTCCTCCCTCCCTCCCACTCTCCCTCTCTCCCTCTCTCCTCCCCCCTTCTCTCTTTGTCTGTCTGTCTGTCTCTCATTGTGGGTGCAGTTCTCCTAAGCCTGAAATATGCTTCTAAAAGGAGCTCATGTTTAAACTGCAAGGCTCTGCTGGTGTCCCTCTGTGTCCTGAGGTCAGATATCCACTTGGGAGTGCTCCTCACTTCTCAGCAGGAACATAGGAGACGCCACCTACTCCCCTTCTTGAGCTGCGTGCATGGTTGGTTGGTTGTTAAACTGGGCTCCACTGTGGTGCTCATGTAACAGGCATCAAAATACGAACCAAAGCCTAGTGCAGGCTGTAAGAAAAACCTCATGCCCGCAATTGGTTCAAAACAGATTAATTTTTTTCTAGAGTAAACCTTTGGTATCATCAGAGCCATGGTTCTGAGGAGATCCTTGAGGAAACACCAGGCATGCTCAGAATGCAGAGTTCAGTGAGCTGCAGAGGCTTGATCCGTTTTCCTATCCCACCCACCTCACTGAACACCTTTCAACATATCTCAGATTTCACTGCATCATTTCAGTTAAGCACACTCACTTTCTCCTTGCCTTTGGGGGACCCACTTACTTTTTGGAGACATTATTTTTACAGGCTGCAGATCATGTGATTTCAACACAGCTGAGGACAGGGGTCCAGAGCTTCTCCACAGAGCTGGCCATCCGCACGTGGGAACGTAAAAGTTGAGGTTTTGATCTTTTCTTTGCATTAAAACAAATGATTCTTATTCAAAACTATGTATAATGAACACACAAAGAAGGTGGACTTACTCCCTTTTCTCACATCTTCCCTCCCTACTCAACTATTTCTTCGCTTCTCGTCCATTTTTTTTTTTTTTTTTTACCTGTAAGAAATGGTTCCAGCCAACCACTCAACAGCCACTGCCCACAGGACCAGCCCAGTGTGCCCCTCGAGGACTCTTTCACCAGTGCCGAATTCCCACTCAGAACCGTGACCTGCCTTGGTGAGGCAAGGCTCCACTCTGCAGTTTGGTCCAGCAAAGAATCAAAGCCTCTGCCCTGCAGCAGGGACTGGATAACACAGTGCCTGTCATTCTGCCCGTGGCCAGAGTGCTGTGAAAGCCAGCCTTCCCTTCCCCATGACTGTGTGCTAGAGGGAGAGAGGGGAGACGGCTGGGAGGGAGGACTCTGAGTGGCTTGAGCCCAGAGCTGCAGAAGCAATGGTGGCTGTGGAGAGTTACCCTTCCAGCTGCCTCCTTCTGCCCTATGCAGCACCCTCTTTACCCCTGCTGTGCTGGGTGTGCCTGAGGAGCCTGGCTTTAGCCAGTGAGCTGTCTGTGTGAGAGTCACATCAGTCTTTGGGACATCCATGTTCAGAGCCAGAGTACAGTTTGTTACCTGCTATCCCCATCACTAGGGTAATTGTGGATCCTCCTGTCTAGATGACACTGCTCAGCATGGTCTTGAGCTGCTGGGATTTCAGGGTTACCATAGCACAACCTGATTCTACCCAAGAGACACCACCTGTGACAAGACATGACCTACAGGTTCCAGACATAAATGGTCCCTGTGCCTGGGTGCTATCCCTGATCTTCTGCTCAAGGCTAGAACTCTATCACTTGAGCCACAGCACACTTCAGGCCTTTTCTGAGTAGTTTATGGGAGATAAGAGTCTCACAGACTTTCCTGCTTGGGCTGGTTTCGAACCACAATCCTCAGATCTCAGCCTCCTCAGTACCTGGGATTATAGGCATGAGCCACTAGTGTCTGGCTCCTTTTTAATTTTTTTAATTTTTTTATGTGTCTCCTTTGCTAAGAAGGAAACCTATCAAGGTTTTTGGTCAGTTGTTTTCCTAAAATTATTCAAGTAAAATATGTTTGAAAATGAGCTAAGTCATAAGGACTTTCAAACTGAACACACATTGTAGTGAGCATCAGAAGGTTCCACGTGCACTGTCCCAGCCATTAACTCCACCCCCCCCCAAAGATAAGCACTATCCTTATAGCTTAACAAACTACATTGATCTGCCTATTTACAAAGTGTATGTACAGGAAATTATGCATGTGATTCACATGACTTTATGTTCCCCTTCTTTTGAGTCAGCTTTCACTGAACTGTGCATCCACATTATTGTTTTAGCAGTAATTCATTCATATTCATTTTTGTATAGTATTCTAAGAGTACCACATGGTGTTTATGCATCCTACCTTTCACTGATTTTTCCAATTATTTGCCTGTTATGAATCACATTGACACATCAAGATATTTAGAACATGTTAAGTGTGTAAGTGGTGAGTATCCATCCATCTAGCATTCCTGGATACTACTGTCCACTGAAGCAGATGTACTGCATCCCCACCAGCAGGTGAACCTTTGCATTGTTTTCTTCTTCATCCCTTTGCTGTTTATTCCTCAGCAGAATAGCAAATGCTCCTGCAGCCTCCCTTCAACAAAGCATCCCTTTTTAAATTAAGATATTGCTAACTACCCCTTAAATGTAGTATACACAGGACGTGCATTTTATTTGTGTTAGGCATTATTCCTATTTGACCTAAAAAAAAAAAAAACTCAGAAGACTAATACTACATACATCTGACAAAAAAAAAATTGGAAACTCACTGGGTATGGTACATGCCTGGTCAAGGCAGGAAGACTATATTGGAGACCAGCAATAGAATGAATTTAATCCCACTCTGGGATATAGAGACTCTGACTCCAAAAAGAAATAAATTAAAATTGAAAACTCACTAAATTAAATAATAGAATGTGGTGGTAAGGCCTCTACAAGAGACTGTGCTGTAAATCTCCCCGCTCCCTCAACTTCTGGATTTTGACCTATGCCTTGGTATGCCACTGGGATTGACCACGTGGGTACCTGGCTTCTGGGCTCTATGCTTACTTGGGCAAGCAACTCTGTATTGTCTTACTCCAGAATATGTATGCTACTTAATAAACACTTGAAAAAAATATACTAATGAAGTTTGGTTTTTTTCTTTAGTCTTCTCTTTCCTTCTAGGCCTTCTTTCATCAAGTATTAAGGAGTCAATTTGAGAACCAATGACATTGTTTAGTAGAAACTTCTCTGTGTTGCTAGGGATTCGATTTCCATATGTACTTCAGTAAAACATGTGCTGGTTCTTTTCACTTCCTCATAAGATAAAAATTTCAGTGTACCAGAAGAGCAGTGATGGAGGGAGAATTGTAGTTACAAATAAAGCTTCGAGAGGCTTTATCATCATAAAACAAGTAGTTTATAAAGAAGGAAAGGCAGAGCGGCTACAGAGGATGCGCAGTTTGCAATGCCAGCTAGATGGTAGGTGGAGATCAAAAGGAACACAGTTCAAGACCAGCCTATCTGATCCTATCTGAAAAATAAGTAAAGCTAAAAGGCTGGGGCTATGGCTCAAATGGTGAAGTATCTTTCCGTGGAGTACAAGGCCCTGGATTCAAACTGAAGTACTGCCAAGAGGAAAAGCAAGACCATGGAGACGAGAGAGAAGTAAAGTCCCAATCTCCACTTCATGAGTAACTAGGATTACAGGCATAAGCCTGTCTGGAAAAAATACTTGGCTTCTAGAATCAACAAAGCTAATGATATGAGGTGATGGATATGTCAGTTTGCTTGACAGCCCAAACCATTTCACTATGTATATCAAAATATTCATGTCATACCTGATGTAAAATGGACATGCATTTCAAAAAGGTTCCCCTGGGCCTTGAGGCACCTCACAGGAATGCCTGGGATCGTTCACATTCTATACAGAAATGGCAACACTGTCAGGTACTGTGCAAATACTAAGTCACAATCATTCAAGTTCTCAACATCAGCTGGCATGACATTTCTTGATGATGTTTTATCTTTGTAAATCTGGGTTTGAGGCAGTATCAATTGAAAACCAGTGGAAACAAGGAATACACTTTATGGTTTGAGACATGACAGTACCCAACAGATAATATAGACCTGTTATTAAGTAACCATGAGAAGTTTAATATGAAATAAAAATCTTTCATGTTTCACTTTATTTTAAAACAGTTCTTCTATTAGGACATAAAAGTGTGTTGAGTTGTTAGGCCCTTTCTACTTAATAAATAGTGTGTAGCTGTTTCTTTAGCCATGGAATGCCATGAATCAAGATACCTTGAAAATTTCTTTATATGACTCAGTCTTAAGTATCCAGGCCAAACCATTTCACTACATATATCCTAAGTGTGGTGTGTGTGTGTGTGTGTGTGTATTTAATTTGAGGTTCTAAACAATTTTCAAAATGTTAAAGCTAAGGATCCAGGCCAAACCATTTATACCTAATTATGTGTGTGCATATATATGTATATATTTAATATGAGGTTCTAAAGAGTTTTCAAAATATTAAAGCTAAGGATCCAGGCCAAACCATTTCATTGTGTATATATTTATTTGGGATTGATTCTAAACAGTTTTCAGAATATTAAAGTTAGCACATCAGTAACAAATCTTTGAAGAATTTATACTTGGCTTACCAGTGAGGAGTTTATTTCACTTTTGTTCTCCCCTTCCCTTACTGGGGCTTGAACCCCATGCCTCATGCATGCTAGGCAAGTGCTCTACCAGGTGAGCCACATCCCAACTAAGTTTGATTTTTTATTAATGGCATTGAAATTAAAAGAGTTGAGGATCTAAATAACTGGACTCAGTTGCATTGGTGAGGCGAATGTGATAACCACTACACTATGGAAACAACTGCTAGTTCCACTGGTTTCTACTATAAATTTCAGGTACATGAGATTTTTAGCATTAGCAAAGCTTTGGCCTCAGTTCCATCCAGGTTGCTCTTTCTTTTTGAGCCTCATCTGTAAAGTAAGGACAAGATTCAGTTACAGAGCCAGTGAGACCATGCATATAAAAAGTGTGTCTTCTACACACCATTTCCCATCCTTTCAGGACTTCTAGACACTTGAAGAGGAAACCCAGTTTTATTCATATAGGTGTTGTAAATATGACATTGGCACATAAACACCCAAAAGAATTATACAGGAAATAAAAAAAGATTCCTGGGGTTGGGGATCTGGCTCAGCGGAAGAGCGCCTGCCTGGCCTCAGCTCTGGAAAAAAAAAAAAAAAAAAAGATTCCTACCCTCAGGGGCTTTGAGGATGATTCTACTGAATGTAGCAAAGGAAGGAAAATTCAAAGAAAATAGGTTGCAGCTGTAATAATAAGTAAATTTGAGCAAAGGTTTGGGTGGCCCCTATAAGACCAAGAAGGAGATTTTTCCATAGCCAAAGACGAAAAGAGCAACAGACTAATAGCCCTAGAAAGTGCCCTCCACCACCCTGCCCAGGATGTAAATGAAAGGGAGACACTATTAGTCTTCATTAGCTGTCTGTCAATTATCTCCTCCCAATATTTTTTCTTAGAATCCTGTAGCCAGAAAATCCCAATTGTGGAGAAGTTGAAGCAAAGGATTTCATTTCGTATCATCCAGGTTTTCTTCATTTCGTAGAGCATAAAACCTATGGTTTTTAAAAGGACCCAAAGATTTCTAAATAGATACAAAACATGTTGTTCACATACGACATAGTGTACTTGGGCCCAATTTTTGTAAGATAGATAAATATGTATGTGTATATATGCGTGTGTGATGGAATGGTGCACACACACACACACACACACATATATATATATATATATATATATAATACCATCACATAGGCTCTACATAACTCATGATTCTGATTATAAAATACAGCTTACTTTGAGTATTATCTGATGGTACTCCTTTCTGTGTTACTTTGTGAATCTAAGTGTTCCAGCCTACATCCACCTCCCTTTGCAGAAGGATACCCTTGCAGAAATAATAGTAACATCTACTGGGCAGGGCAAAATACTAAATTAGGAATATCAATGTGAGGTGATACAAAAATTCTATTGGGGGCTTAGCTTAGCCTCTTAAAAAAATGGCTTACAACAAGACTTTGTTCTAAAATTTAGAGGTCCCTGAAACACACAAAAGAACTCATAATAAAAGGCTCAGACCAGATGGTCATATAGGTAAATTCTACCAAATATTTAAAGAAGAATTAACAGCAATCCTCAAATCTTTCGTTCAAAAAATTGGAAAAAAAAAAAAAAAGCAAGCATCTCCCATCTTCTCCTGTGAAGCCAGCCTTACCCTGATACTACAGTCAGATAAAGACATCACAAGAAAGGAAAATTATAAGCCAAATCCCTTATGAATCCCAAAATTATCAACCAAATATTAACAAATTGGATCCAGCTGCACTTTACAAAGACTATTTATATTCATGACAACCAAATGGAATTCATCCCAGGAAATTAAGAGTGGTTCAACATAAGAAAATCACTCTATAATATCACTGATAGAACAATAGAGCAAAGTGGGGGCAGGGAGCCCAAACATTATTTCAGTTGACCCAAGAAAGTCATTTGTCAAATCCAACACTTTTCCATTATGAAAATATTAGGAAACAAGGAATAATGGGAAATTTCTTAGCATGATGAAGAGTATGACAAGATTGAAACCTAAAGATTGAAAGCTAAAACCTTTGCTTCCTCTGATCCATAACCAGCATAGCCCCTAACACCAAGATCATTCCACACTCTACTAGAAGTTATAGTGTGAACTATTACAAAACCAAAAGAAATAAAAGTCATCAAAAATGCAAAAGAAAAGACATGATTATCTTTATTTGTTGATAATCTGATCCTATGTACTGAGAATGCTGCAGTGTCAACTATAAGACTGAAACAAAATTAGATGTTGCTATATATCAGCAACAAACAATCCAAAGAAGAAATTGAGAGTAATTCCATTTATAATATCTTAGAAAGTAATTGTTTTAAGTACTTGAGAATATATCTAACCATGGAGGTGGAACATATACTGAAAACATATACCAAAAACTTAAAAAAAAAAAAAAACAACCACACAACTGCATAAAATTTAAGACTACCTAAATGGTGTAAAGATATTCCGTGTTCACAAATAGAAAGGAGTTCTCTCTTTAGATACCAAAAGAGCTACATTTAGTGTGATCTCTATCAAAATACCATTAGCCTGTTTTGCAGAAATAGAAAATGCAGTACTCTAGTTCATATGAACTTGCAAGGGATCCAAAATAGTAAAGACAATCTTGAAAAATGAAGCAAGTTGGAAACACACTTCCAAACTTCAACAAAGCTGCCATAGTTAAAACAGTACGGTACCTAGTAGGGACAGACATAAATAGGATAGTTAGCACCAAAACGAATCTTCGCATAGTATGCTGTGGGGTTGGTGCTCTACCACTTGAGCCACAGCTCACTTCTGGGATGTTTTTTTGGTGTTAACGGGAAATAAAAGTCTCAAGAATTGCCCGAGCTGGCTTCAAACTTTGATCCTCAGATCTCAGCCTCCTGAGTAGCTGGGAGTAGGGTGAGCCATTGGCACCAAGCCTCAACTGATGTTTTACAAGTATGCCGGGATCATTCACTAAAGAAAATACAGTCTTAAAAAAAAAAATCCTGGGGGCTGGGGATATAGCCTAGTGGCAAGAGTGCCTGCCTGCCTCGGATACACGAGGCCCTAGGTTCGATTCCCCAGCACCACATATACAGAAAACGGCCAGAAGCGGCGCTGTGGCTCAAGTGGCAGAGTGCTAGCCTTGAGTGGGAAGAAGCCAGGGACAGTGCTCAGGCCCTGAGTCCAAGGCCCAGGACTGGCCAAAAAAAAAAAATCCTGGGCTGGGGCAAGAGTGCCTGCCTCATATACATGAGGCCCTAGGTTCGATTCCCCAGCATCACATATACAGAAAATGGCCAGAAATGGCGCTGTGGCTCAAGTGGCAGAGTGCTAGCCTTGAGCAAAAGGAAGCCAGGGACAGTGCTCAGGCCCTGAGTCCAAGGCCCAGGACTGGCCAAAAAAAAAAAAAAAAAAAAAAATCCTGTTTGAAAATCTGGATGTATACATGTAAAGGAATAAAGTTGACTCATCTACCTATACCATATACGTTGCAAAAAAAATGGATTTGCAATGGTTTCAGAAATGTGACATCAATACTACAGACAGTAAAAGAAAAAATAAACTAGACTTAAAACTAAGAACTTATACATATCAAAGAACATTATTTTTTTAAATTTTTATTGTCAAACTTGTACAGAGAGGTTACAGTTTCATATGTTAGGCATTGGATACATTTCTTGTACTGTTCCCTCCTCCCTCATTCCCCTCCTCCCCCTTTCCCTTCCCCCCATGAGTTGTTCAGTTGATTTACACCAAACAGTTCAAAGAACATTATTAACAATGAAAAACAACATCCATAGAGTGTGAGACATATAGGGAAATAATATTTTGACAAAGAATTTGCCTCCAGTGTTCAGGACATAAAGAACTGTTAGAGTTGGGCAGTAGGGAAAGTAGAAGGAAGAATGAGATGTCTGTCTACCTTTTAATTCTTATCTTATTGTGGCATATATGAATTCTCAAAAACATTATCTGAATAAATTTTCCATCTTTGGAAAGGTTAAAAAAAAGAACTCTTAGAAGCCAACAACAAACTAAACAACTCAAGTATGGGAAGAGGACTAAGAAAAGGCATGAACTGGAGGTCTCGTTCAATCTCAGCAGCTTTGAGATATGCAAATGAAGATTACATTATCCATTTCCTTTAGGATGGGAACTATCAAACAAAAAAATAGCTAATGTTAGTGAAGATGTGGTAAAAATCTGAGCGTCCCCCCCCCACCCAAAAAAAATGTCAGTAGACACCAGGCGCTGTTCACACCTGGTTCAAGCCAGCTCAGGCAGGAACATCTGCCAGACTCGTGCAATTAACCACAAAAAGTTGGGAAGTGGGGCTGTGGCTCAAATGGTAGAGTGCCAGCATTGAGTGTGGGGGGGGGGAGAACCTAACAGACAGAGCCCAGGCCAAGTTCAGTACTAATACATGCACACACATGTGTACACGTGCACATGCATGCATGCACAAACAAACACGATGTTGATGGAGCTCCTCAGGAAAGACCTGACTATTGTAGTTCAGCCCAGATCCAGAAGAGGAGGCATGGCTCAAGTAGTAAAGCACCAGCCTTAATGGAAAAAACTAAGGGATAGGGTGAGGCCTAGAGTTCAAGCCCCGGTATGGGCGAAAGAATCAAACAACAGCAACAAACTGTTGCTAGAAATAGAAAATAATGCAATCCTCTGCAAAACAGTGTGGTGGATTCTCAAAATTTGAACTAAGAACAAATATTTGACAAAAAATTTCTACTCCTGGTATATGTCCAAAAGAATTCAAAGCAGAGGATCAAACAGATAGACGCCTGTATACCGATGTCCACAGTGACATTATTCATAAAAGCCCAAAAGTGAAAACTTCCCAAACTAGTAATGGACAGTTACTTACACACATGCTGTGAACATACACTGGAATGTTATTCAGCCCTAAAAATGGCGTAAAATTCCATAACCTCCCCCTACACTGCCATTCTTAGACATAGACAACATAATGATCACCTTCTCTGGGATCCTAAAGCCTGGCTTTGCAAGAGTTAACTCTCTGCCCTTGGACTCATTGCTTTGTATGTGACAGAGTTCCCAAATGTGTTTCCAGAAGAGCGATTGGTAATCCTCCACTTAGCCACTTGTTGGTGGTCCTCGCTCTTGTCATTGCTATTACAATGCTGCTGTCACATAACAGGATGTGTGGGTCCCATCACTCTTCATTAAGAGTGTGCCTCACACTCAGTAAGAGGCAAGCTTGGGAGTTCAGCATCTTTAAGCCTCACCTAATCTCTTTGGCACTTCCACACGGAATGGCTTCAATGACTTAGTAGCCTTTTATCCTCCTAGCACCTGCTACCTTTTCTGCTTATCTCCTGCAACTGAAGGGACGTGGACTCCAGCTTTCTGGATTTGGTCTCCTCTCTCTCCGATTGTTAGCACACCTGTGCAGTAAAGAGTCTTCTGTTCTTAATACATGGATGAGAAGACTTCACAAAGGAGCCACCTGTGATCGCTGTCTCAGTCTCCGGTCTTAGAGAGCAGATGGCCCGGGTTTCTCCTTTCAGTATGTGTTTTGAGCCTGGGTGATTTCCACATCCTTTCTTGGGATCATTTGTGTGGAGTCTGTCACCATAGACACCACTTCATGGTCTATTACCTTCAGTTCCAAACTTCGCAGGCACACTCGGAATTCCTGCTCACTGGCCCACGGAAGTGGGAAAATACGTCCTGTGTATAGGACAGGAAGTGGGCGGTGGTTCAGCCCCTCGGTGTTTAGAGCCTAAGACAATATGGGGAGGGCCCAGGCCACAGGGCAGCGTGGCAGCACGGTGCCTCTGCTCCACATCTGGGAGCTAATCAGAAGCTGAACAGAAAACAAAAGAGAAGACAGAAAATAGAGGAAGGAAAAGATCTTGTACATTCTGCTGCTCTTATTTTTCTTCCTTTTCTTTTGGGAGTAGGAAACATTGGGGTTTGAACTCAGGTCTTTTTAAAAAATACTATTATTTTATTGTAAACATGATGTACAGAGGGGTTACAGTTACGTAAGTCAGGTGATAAGTATATTTCTTCTTGAACAGTGTCACCCTTCCCTCATTTCCCCCTAGTTTTTTCCCTTCTGACCTCCCTCACCCCCAATTTGTTGTAGTGTCTAATGAGCATCACTGCTCTTTGTCCTGCTGTTGGTGTGCTTTGCCTTAGCTAAGAAGGTGATTTGCAACTCCAGCCCTTTTGACTTTGGTCCATTTTGAGATACATTCTCTCTTTAATGGCATAGATCATGATCCTCCTATCTATACTTCCGAGCATAGTGAGTACAGAGGTGTGTGCCACCATACCCACCTTCCTATTAAGTTGAAATGAGGTCTCATACACTTGCCTGAGCTCCAGAACCAAGAGTCTCCCAATCCCAGCCTCTCAAGTAGCTAGGATTGTAGGCATGAGCTACTGTGTCCAGCTTTTCAATGTTTTACATAGAGAGATATTCAAGATGAGTTCAGCTTTGAGGCCCAGAGGAAGGTCTGAAGTGGCTTTACTCCATCTCTGCCTGGTTTTCTTCATCTCTATTCTCCAACTGTCTTTCTCTGCTGTCCCCATAAATGTAAGATCTGTAGCCCCAGTGTGCAAAGTAAGTCTCCAGCCTTCACTTAGGACCTTTCTCCTCTCCTCTCTCCTCCCTTTCCCTCTCCTCTGCTTTTCTCTTCCTCCAGAATTTTTTGAAGGCAGAACAGTTTGAAAATTCTTTAACTAAGCTACAACATTTGTAGCTACTCATTTTTTTGTAGCTTTTTCTAAGTTTGATGGCCTAAGGCACTCTGGCTTGATAAAATTAAATACTTTTGGATGGATATCAAACCAAGTTTTGCTTTTCTTAAGATTGCATTGGAAAATGCAATTTTGGTTGGAGAATAGTTTTAATGCTATTAGTCATATAAAAGTGTTTTTTTAAAGGCAATTTAACACCAGCTTTCCCTCAGACTATTGGCAAAGTCAAGCTTTCCAGCTGAGGAACTGCAGTAACTCCAATTAATATAAAAAGCAAAACCTGTAGCAACTCAACATGAAAATCACAAATGTAAAGGCCTAGAAAGTTGCCGACTACCTTCTGATAATCAATCTAAACAGTATTTGCTTCTCTCTAATGTGTCAAGGAATTTGAACTTTCTTATAACAACATTTGAAATTTGAGTTGTGATTTAAGTAGCTTAAGAATGACTCCTCTGAAATTGAGGCCAGGTGCCATGTGGGTCACACCTATTAGAATCTCAGCTATGTGGGAGGCAGAAAAGGGAGGACTGTGTTCAGGGCCAGCCAGAGCAAAAGAGAGACACTCCTCTCAGGAAACCATCTTGGCATGGTGGTTCACAAATATAATCCCAGCTACCTGAGAGGTATAGATAGGGAGGCTCATAAGCTGAGGCTAGCCCTAGGTAAAAATGTGAGACCCTACTAAAAAAAAAAAAAAAACAACAACAACAAAAGACTGAAGCAAAAAGACTGGGAGCATAAAGACAAGTAAAAACAAATTGCCTGTCTAACAAGTGTGAGGCTCTGAGTTCAGATGAAAGAAAAGAAAACAAAGGAAAAGAAAGATAAAGAAGGAAGGAGGAAGGAAGGAAGAGAGAAAAAAGAGTGAGAGGGAAGGGGGAGGGGAAAAAGAGGGAAGAGGGAGGGAGGAAAAAAGGAGGGGGAGAGGGAGAGCGAGAGAGGAGTGGGAAAGGAGGTAAAAAGGGATGAAGGGGAGGGAGAGATGGTTGTTTCGGTGTATAACCTGCTTCATCTGGAACCTGGTCCACCTTGAAAAAGTGTAGTGGCAAACCCTAGATAGAGGTCAGCATAGAAGAGCAGGAGCTTGGCGTCCATGTTGGTGCCCACTTTATTTTGTAGATGGAGTCTGAGATTAGGACAAACCAAGGCCAATCTAAGGCCAATCCGCTAGTTTGGGACACTGCTACACAAGATTCCAGTTCCTCCTTCTGTTTTTGAGATGTTTTGGAGCTAAAGTATATACAGAACTGTTCCATTGTGTTAGTATACTCACCATGGTGTCAATATGATTTAACCATGCCAGGATAGACCCAGGCCCATCTAGACAAAAAGTGAGCAATTATTTCAAACATAGCCAGGGGAAAAAGGGCTAAGGACATCGCCCAAGTGGTAGAGGGGCCTACATAGCAAGAGGCCTCAAACCAGAGTACTGCCCCCCAAAATCCACCTTTGAACCCCAGGATTTGGGGTTCAAATATCTACAAAATATCTGCAAACATATTATTTAACAACTGAATCACTGGGTTCTTTACTGTGAAAGGCAACAAACTCAGCAGAGCCCAGACGACTCTCAAACATCATCAGTTTTATGTTCTCCAGATTTCATTGTAATGAGCTTGTGAGACCTCAAATGGACTCAGTGACATGGCCAGAAACAAACTGGAGTTTTATGAGATTATATTTGGTGGTAGAACAAGAGAAAAACACACACAGAGAGAGAGAGAGAGAGAGAGAGAGAGAGAGAGAGAAAAGCTTGGTGGTGAGAAAAGCTAGGAGGAACGCAAGGCCTTACTTAGCACTGGAAGATAATAGTCAGCTTTAAAACTGCATTGTCAAGGAATTCAGTCAGTAGGCTCAGTGGCAGAACACTTGCTTGGCATATGATGCTCTAGGTTCAGTCTCTGCCACTTAGGATCCAAAATGGATGAGCAGATGATGATCCAAAATGGCCTGAGCAGGACGGTGCCTCAGAGACATCAAGGACAACACAGGCACCTGCTGCATTTAGAGGACAGTGATTGAAGGGGAACTCTGGAAATCAACAAGGAAGTGGCAGGGGCCCTAATGTACCTGAAGAATTAGAAAGGCAACCTAGAGAAAAGAATATTACAACTTCAACCCTGGTATGTGGTAAGAGGACAGGGGTAGGCAGGTCATTTGGCAAGAAATGACACACAAGAAAATATCAGCAACCTCTATCATAGCTGCAGTCCATCCTGTTAACCACAGGAGAATTCCACAATCCTCACAGGTTCCAAATCTAGTCTGAGGAGCTGGCTGGATTCAGAGCATTTTTCTCTTCCAAACAAGGAGCTCATTTCAAGCCCCTCCACCCTCTAGAATCTAATATATGACACCAGAAATGTCTACATTCCATCCTGCCTTAGGGGTAGAAGCAAGCCTCCTGACAGCACCAAAGGCCTTAGGCACGTGAGCATCTCTCAGCACAGACTCTTCAACAATCCTACAACTTCAGGTTGGCAATTGCCAGAGCTACAAACCATACCACCACACCATATTTGCTCCATAGGAACTAGGGAAGTTATTCTTCCTAGTCTATGGCCTTAGGCTTGGAACTACTGGTTCTAAGAAGAGCCCTACTAACACTACAAAACCCCACTGTACCAGCACCTTGCAGAATATTGGGGTGTTCTAATTCTATCTTACAGATTCAGGACCACATATACCAGAGCCACACACTGGACATCTACACTCACCTAAAGAACATGGCTGCACTTCATCTTACATTGCCAGGAATATATACTGTAGTTCTACAAGCCACTCATCTCCTAAAGGTCTCTACTACTCATGTCCTGGTGCCACGGATTGTATGCCAAAAGCCCAGCACCACCTTGTGTGTCCTTTCCTATCTGGAGACAATTCTACAAAGGCCTTGAATGTTCAGGAAGGGTTCTACCATCATTATCAGCCCCAATAGCCTCTCTCCTGAGAGAAAAAATCTGCCAGCACAGAATACTATACCTAGCAAAACTATTCTCCAGAAATGAAATAGAAATAAAGTCTTCCCCAGGGAAAAGAAATCAAGGGAACTCACCAGACTAGCCTTACAAGAAATGCTTAAGCGAATCCTAAAGCAAGGAAAACAAGGAAATGAAAACAACCTCCCCTAAAACAAAAACAAGACAGCAACCACATAGTTGTACAAAACTCATTTGAAGAAGAGATATGCAAAAGAGAGAGTCAACCAGCATAACTAAAAACTACCAAATTATGATGATTATAATGTACCAAGGGGTGGGGGGGAAGCACAAGACCTAACTGTATATTGGCTACAAAAAAAAAACCACTCACTCGACCCATGAAGCTACATATAGTTTGAAAGTTGGAAAAAGATATAATACATAAATACTATATTGCTTTTTAAAAGCAAACAAGAACATCTATACTTGCATGTAAAACATGCCTTAGAATCTTCAAAAAATTCATTATAAAAGGATCAATTCAACAAGATATAGGAATTGTAAAATACACACACACACACACACACACACACACATATTCACAGAAAGAGACACTATAAGACCACCCAATAAAAGGTGAACCAATGCAATACTTACAAAACTATATGCCGTAATCCAACTGTACATCTCATTGGGAGTGAGAGGAAATGAGGAGGGAGGAATGAGGGAGAAAAATGAGGGAGGAGGTAAGAGGTTTGGTAAGAAATGTACTCACTGCCTTATTTATGAAACTGTAAGCCCTCTGTACATCACTTTGACAATAAATAAATTAATAAAAAGCCACCCAAATGTGTAAAGCAAATTACTATATCTTAGTGGTTATATAGAGTCGAATACAATAATAATTGAGGATTTCAACACATTTTTGCTCAATGGGATGATCATCCAGACAGAAAAATCAACAAAGAAACATCTGTGATGAACAAATGGGCCTATCCAACATTTACAGAACACTTCATCCAAGAGCTGCAGAATACATGTCCTTTTCATTGTTAGATGAGCATTCTTTATTCTAGAATAGAGTATAAATCAAAGTAAAAATTACAAATATTCAAAAATGCAATTATTCAAACACATGGAAACTGGATAATATGCTGTTAAATGACTATGGAGTAATAGAAGAAATTTGAAAAAAATCTTGGATTGAATACCAATAAAAATGAAATCTTTTGAAATGGTGTGAGGACTGGGCATAGTAATACACACCTTTAATCCCAGCACTTGAGAGGCTGAGGTAGGAAGATTGCCACTTTGAGGGTAGCCAGGGTTACCTAGAAAGACTTCATCTCCAAAATAAAACAACAAAACAAAAGAACAATGACACAATCCCCCAATCAAACTTGTGGGAAAGAGCAATGGCAGTATCGACAAGGAAATTCACAGCAATAAAAACAATACATAAAAAACTAGAAAAGGTTCATATAAATGACTCAACAATATATCTCAAAGAGTAAGACAAGTAAGAATACAATACAGTCACAATACTCAGTGGACATGTGTCAAGAGGGACTAGCAAACTTGAGCAGAAGACTGAGGTTGGAAAGATAGCATGATGGAAGGAGTAACTCTGATCAAAATGCATTGTCTATACAAATTGACATGTTGACATGTCAGTCTGACACCCTCTTTAACGACTACTTGAAAAGAATAAATGGAATCCTTAGCCTATCTGCTTTTCTAGGAAGACTATGGTAAAGGGCTTACGACAGCAATCCCACTAAGTGTGTGTTTATTGGTTGGCTGAGCAACTCACACCTAATTTTTTAAATTAATGTATTTATTGTCAAAATGATGTACAATGGGGTTACAGTTTCATATATAAGGCAGTGAGTACATTTCTTATCAAACTTGTTACCTCCTCCCTTATTTTTTTCCCACTTCCCCCCCTCCCCATTTCCCTCCCTGCCCAGTTGTACAGTTGGTTTACAGCATATTGTTTTGTAAGTATTACTGTTGCATTGGTTCACCTTTCACCCTTTGCCTCTCCATTTTGATGTTCCCCTTCCCTTCCCTAGTTCCAATAAACATATATACAATACCCAGGGTACCAAAGTCAGTTATAGTGACATTGGAGTAAAACCATGGGGAAGAAAGGCAAAAGAAAATGGCATAATTTCACATGGTACATTAAGCCTAACAACAATGATTACCACTTATTTCCATAACTTGGGGTTTGTTTCACTTAGCATCATCTTATGTGTTCATATGTACATGGCTATTGAGCTATCGTCACACCTAATATTTGATCCTATGGCTTAGATTAGATATAAGAGAGATTTTTCCATGGGGGAACTAGTCCTGTAAAATCTGCTTATTAGTTCCCTATTTGTCTTTAGTGGTACATTATTTGGATAATTGTATTTAATGTGAATATATGTTTGTATATGTGTATATACATGTATGTATGTAAATATATTTTAAAGTTTAAAAAGCAGGAATAAAATCAAACTAGAATTAGAATAAGAGCAGAACTGCATCCAGGGTGTTGGATGAAATAGGATCTCACTAATTTTTTCCCCAAACTGACTTCCAACCATGATCCTCCTGATCTCCACCAATCAAGTAACAGAGATTAACAGGCATGAACCATTGTGTCTGGCTTGGGATATTTTGCCCCCTAGTGCAGGATCTGCCTAACTATCTCAGCACTCCTGAATGCTGGTATTATAGGTGTGTACCACCACACCAGGTGCTGAATTATCATGGTACACCTCATTAAAATGTATGACTGTCTCAGTTAAAAAAAAAAAGCTCAATTTGTTTACAGTAATTAATGACCACAAATAGCACTATAACAATAAAAATAAACTCAAGCCCTTGCCACCTTCTTTTGCTGAAAAAAATCAGAGAATGGACACTAATTCCTTTTAAGGTAATGTTTCCTATTAAAAAAAAAAAGCCCCATCCAACACATGAGTTTCCCCTCCAATTCATCAAATGAGGAAAAGTAAAGCCAACATCTGAATTTCCTATGATTCTAAAACAAAAACGCAATGTCACAAAGTTGATATTTTACTTTTATTTTAGGGTTTGTTTGGATTCAAGGTGGGTGATACTAGCATTTGAAAGGGTTTCATGTTTAGTAGGCAGGCACGAATCAGCTACCACTTGAACCACGTCTCCAGCCCCTTTTGGTATTTTTATTTTTGCCAATCTTGTGGCTTAAAAGCAGGTCCTCTGACTTGCTTGGCTTGCTCACTCGTGTTTGGAGCTCCAGCTTTGGGCTGGTTAGAGTTGGAGTTTCACAGATTTTTTTCTGCCTGGACTGGCTTTGGATTGCGATCCTCTGGGTCTCAACTTCTTCTTCTTCTTCTTCTTTTTTTTTTTTTTTTTTTTTCTTTTGCCAGTCCTGGGCCTTGGACTCAGGGCCTGAGCACTGTCCCTGGCTTCTTTTTTGCTCAAGGCTAGCACTGTGCCACTTGAGCCACAGCGCCACTTCTGGCCGTTTTCTATATTTGTGGTGCTGGGGAATCCAACTGAGGGTAGCTAGGATTTCAGAGGTTCCCAGACTCTATTTTCAAGATTCTCCCTGACTCCCCCCAGGCTAACCTGGGCTGCAGTCCTCTATTTTTCCTACCCCAATTTGGGATGACAGGCATACACCATCACACTTAGCCTTTTCTGTTTCCATGGAATCTCATGGACTTTTTGCTCAAGCTGTCCCAGAACCATGATCCTTCCGATCTCAGCAGCCCACATGCCCTATATCCTGCCTGCCACTGGTTGACATGATGTCTTGAGAACTTTTTTTTTTAACCTGAGCTGGCCTCAAATCACAATCCTCCTGATCTCAGCCTCCTGACAAGCTAGGATTACAGCTGGGAACCACTGTGCCCAGCTACAGACTGGATATTTTCTAAGAACTTATATTTAGTCTGGTCTGTTTCCTTTTTGACCTGTAGGGGAAAGAAAAATCATAATTTCAGAACTACTTAGGACTTTCCGTCATCAGATGACAGGTGACAGGATCCCTCTAGCTGCAGGTCATTTCCCAGGTTTCTCATGGTTTGTAGTCAGATGTGGTGACTTCCGATTCTCTTTATCCCAACCACAGCCAGGAAGTCATTTCTCAGGCAGTTTAACTTTTGAGAGCACCATCATTTTATTCCACTGCAAACATCCACTTGATATGGATTTGTTATCTTCATTATTTTAATTACTTTTTTGAGCCATGTTTTTTTTTCTTTCCCAGAAGCATCAACTAGGGATTGGCAGCCCTACTTTTATCATGTCATAGCATGGATTTTTTTTTTTTTGCTTAATAATGACATCATTTAACTGCATACCTCAAGCAATGAAATTCATTTGTGAAACTCTTTATCTTAAACCAAAGAAAGGGAAAAAGCTACCTTTCTTGATGGGCAAGCACCCACCTCTGTCACACATCTCTGCTGTTGGGAGCAGCTGACAGTTTCTGTTAATTTAGCTTCACTCCCCAGTTCAACTTCCCAGATGGAAAGCTGGAGTGATGTTTGAATAACAGCAAGCAATATCTGATGTGGCAGCAACGGACAACTCTGACACAGAGCTCGGCTGTGGCCGCTACCCAGAATTCCTCACTTCTCCTTGAGAAGCAATTACAATTTCACAGGCTGGAATTAAAATTCCCTGTGGTATGCAATAGAGCAACTGACACTGTCAAAGTGATTTCAAGCTGCTAATCTCTTGCTGGGATAGGAGTGAAAATAGAGTTCCTCTTCATGGAAACCCAGGTCTGACAACTTCAAAACTCAGAATCCTTGATGTGTTTTAATTCGCACCAAGGTCAGCCTGTATTACTTCTCCCAACAAAACTTGCTAGACCACTACTTAGGGAAGATGAAGGTGTTTTCATAATGATGGATCTCAAGGAAGGCTGTGGGAAGAAGTGTTCAGACTGAGAGTAAAAATAACAGCACTGGACTCTGGCTGCTTAGGAATGAAGATGGAGAAGGAAGGGAAGAAACAGGGAACAGCGTCTGAGTTCTCATCTGGGAAGGACACAGCATGATGCTCTTTTTTCTTTGCCAGTCCTGGGGCTTGAACTCATGGCCTGAGCACTGTCCCTGGCTTCTTTTTGCTCAAACCTAGCACTCTACCACTTGAGCCACAGTGCCACTTCTGGCTTTTTCTATATATATGGTGCTGAGGAATCGAACCCAGGGCTTCATGTATACTAAGTGAGCACTTTACCACTAGGCCATATTCCCAGCCCAGCATGATGCTCTTTATTGAAGGTTTCCCAATGGTTCCTCCTGGGGACTCTGTGCTCACAAAGCATGTCCAGCCTCTACTCTGCAGGGAGTCCCCCAAAGTGGTATGTGCTAATGCAAAGCTCAGAGCTTTGAGCACAAGGCCTGAGTTCAGATCCAGCTTCTCATCACTCATTGTGGAATTCCCTTTCATGAAATCTAGGCTCCTAGAGACTCAACTTCTTCCTCAAATGGATTCATATAGCCTAGCTTGCACACTTGTGTTGGATCAGATAGGTAAAGTGCTCTCGCTGTTGGGGATTTAGACTATTTGGTCCATAGTGCCTAGAAAAGAATGTGGGGGCCAGGGAAAGGTTTCTTCAGTGATGCATACTCAATAAAGTCCAATTAAATAGGAGCTATTATTAACACATAGAAAAGATTTTTTCTCAATCATGGGATTCCCCAAAATTATTTACTTGTTTCCTCTCAACAACTGTTCTTTTCCCTTCCTCCCTCCCTCCCTCCTTCCTTCCCCCCTTCCCTCCCTCCCTCCCTTCTTTCTTTCTTTCTTCCTTCCTTCCTTCCTTCCTTCCTTCCTTCCTTCCTTCCTTCTTTCTTTCTTTCTTTCTTTCTTTCTTTCTTTCTTTCTTTCTTTCTTTCTTTCTTTCTTTCTTTCTTTCTTTCTGTCTTTCTGTCTTTCTGTCTTTCTGTCTTTCTTCCTTTTTTTGGTGCCAGTCCCATGGCTTGAAATTAGGGCCTGGGCACTGTTCCTGAGCTCATGGCTAGTATCCTACCACTTGAACCACAGCTCCACTGTGTGTGTGTGTGTGTGTGTGTGTGTGTGTGTGTGTGTGTGTGTGTGTGTGTGTTTAATCAGAAGTGCGTTTCATGGGCTTTCTTGCCTAGGCTGGCTTTGCATTGTGATCCTCAGATCTTAGCCTCTCAAGTAGCTAGGATTACAGGCATGAGCTGCAGTGACTGGCTCACTCAATTATTTTTTGAGACTTAAAAAAAATTGTTTTGAAGAAACATTTTTTCCTGAATGAAAAACCTATAGCATGGTTCGTGTGGACTGACCAGAGTCCGCGAATCCTCCGGCCCGAGCCCCGGAATCGCCCCGACCCCAGCTTTCTGTTCTTAGAAAACAGTGAGAATCATGTCACTGCACCAGTTCTTACTAGAGCCCATCACCTGTCATGCTTGGAATAGGGACGGAACTCAGATAGCCCTTAGCCCCAATAATCACGAGGTACACATCTACAAGAAGAATGGGAGCCAGTGGGTGAAGGCTCAGGAGCTAAAGGAGCACAATGGACACATCACAGGCATTGACTGGGCTCCGAAGAGCGACCGCATAGTCACTTGCGGGGCAGACCGAAATGCCTATGTCTGGAGTCAGAAAGACGGCATGTGGAAGCCCACGCTGGTGATCCTGAGGATTAATCGTGCAGCCACATTTGTGAAGTGGTCACCCCTGGAGAACAAATTTGCTGTGGGCAGTGGTGCACGACTCATTTCCGTTTGTTACTTTGAGTCTGAAAATGACTGGTGGGTGAGCAAGCACATCAAGAAGCCGATCCGCTCTACCGTCCTTAGCCTGGACTGGCATCCCAACAACGTCTTGCTGGCTGCAGGGTCATGTGACTTCAAATGCAGAGTATTTTCTGTCTATATTAAAGAAGTGGATGAGAAGCAGGCTAGTACACCCTGGGGCAGCAAGATGCCTTTTGGTCAGCTGATGTCAGAGTTTGGTGGCAGTGGTACTGGTGGCTGGGTCCACGGGGTCAGCTTCTCCGCCAGTGGAAACCGTCTTGCCTGGGTCAGCCACGACGGCACCGTATCTGTGGCTGATGCCTCCAAGAGTGTGCAGGTTTCCACTCTGAAGACTGAGTTCCTGCCACTCCTCAGCGTGTCCTTCGTCTCCGAGAACAGTGTCGGAGCTGCCGGCCACGACTGCTGCCCCATGCTGTTTAACTATGATGACCGTGGCTGCCTGATTTTTGTCTCCAAGCTGGACATCCCCAAACAGAGCATCCAGCGCAACATGTTAGCCAAGGAGCGCTTCCGCAACATGGACAAGAGGGCCACCACCGAGGACCACCACGCAACCCTGGAGACGCTGCACCAGAACAGCATCACCCAAGTGTCTATATGAGGTCGACAAGCAAGACTGTCGCAAATTCTGCACTACTGGCATCGATGGAGCCATGACCATTTGGGATTTCAAGACCTTGGAAGCTTCCATCCAGGACCTCCGGATAATGTGAAGTGAGGGGGCCTCCGCCAGCCTGCGTGAGGACCCGCTCGTGGACCTGGCACGCCGCCCGCCATGCGCATGAGGGTGAGGACGGCCGCCCGGAACACTGACAAGGCTGCGTGTTCTGTGTGTGTGTGTGTGTGTCTGTGTGTGCGTGTGCATGTGCGAGCACAGCAGTGGTGGATGTGGTGGTTTTAAAGGCAGCAGTGGGTTTTTCATCTTGTTTTGTGTTTGCTATTTCATCCCATTCTTGACCAAAGCTTTTAGATTATTATGGAAATGTCACACTAACTTAAAGGAATGGGGAGGAAGTATGTATGTTGTCTGCTAGAAAATGAAATAAACATCCTGAATGTGAAAAAAAAACCTATAGCATTTGCGTTGTACAGATTAACATCAAAAACAAGAAAATATGAAGTTTTCACGAATATACTCACTAATATTTTCACTAATATAATATGTACTTACACAGCATTGCTTGAAAAAGGCTTTTGTCTTAAGAGCCACTGGCTGCCAACAGAGCAGAAATGCCTCTGCTGTGCATTTCCCAGGCCTGGTCAGTTTCTGTTCCCTTGATGGTTCCTTTTCCTACAGTATTGCATCTTCCTACACTGGAAAATGTGGAAAATCGTGTCTAGCACAGAAGTGAGTCAAACGTGCCAGGTTTTCTTCTCACATGCCTCCCCAGCTCCATTTGAGCTCAGAAGAGAAATCATACAAACAGCACCCTTTACTCATCATAAAGGAAATGCAGAAGCTATAAATGAGATTCGCTAGGAATCTCGCCACAGTAGGTCACTCCCAAGTTTCATGATGATCAGGGGTTCTCATGGAGCACAGCTGGTAGATAGCAAGCCAGGTGTGACTCAGTTCCTCCTTCTGAGCAAGCGCAAGACCTGCAGGGCCTCTCCTCCACTCTTGTCATCACATCTGACCTGGGTTCTCTTTGCTCTGACTAGTTTAATCAGAGGGAAATTAAGACGCGGGTCTTTTGCTGTACAGCGATGGAATAATTTCTTTCAATTTGATTTGCTTTCTCAGAGTTTTTCTAAATCTTCCAACTAAACCCATGTCGGAGCAAGTCCATGCATTCTCAATCAGGGTGTCTGTCACTCACTCCAAAGCGAATCCAGGGAGCTTAATTATGCAAAAGGAAGGAAGCATTTTTGAGACTGGATAAAAACTACTGGTAGGAGGGGGAAAAAAGAGATACTAAAATTGTCAGAAGGAATACAAGTTGGGTGCTGGTGGCCCGTGCCTGTAATCTTAACTACTTGTGAGTATGGGAATAAAAGGATCAAAGTTTGAGGTCAGCCTGGATAAAGAAGAGCCTTCTCAACCCATAGCCAGGCTCACTGGTGCACGCCTGTCATCCCAAACTACACAGGAGGCTGAGATTGAGAGGATCATAGTGCCAAACACACCCCAGGCAGAAAAGTCCATGAAATGGAAGTGAAGGCACCTGCCTGCCATCTCAACAAAGATGGGAAGTGTAAAAGTAGTAGATTGTGGCTCAGGTTGTATGTACATTGAGCAGGAAGTGAGAGCCTATGCTAAAAAATAGCTAGTAAAAAAACAGGCTAGAGGCATGGCTCAATGGTATTGGGCCAGCCTAGAAAGCTCAAATCCGTGAGTTCAAATCCCAGTACCGAAAAAGCCTGCTTAAGACCAGAAAGTTACTGAAATTAGGTATTAAGTGGAAAGTAGACCTTAGATTCATCTTTTATGTAGAAGTATTGCTTATATCTGAGGCAATGTGTTACAGCCAATGGTTTGGGTAGGTAGAGGAGAGAGCTGCCTTGTATTTTACAAGTCTTTTTTTTTCCTGGCTGATTTTGTCATTCTGCACATCTGGCTTTGAGGGCTTGTTTGTAATGGGGAAGGCATTGTGCTGACAGTTTTTGCTGCCCCTCTCCAGCATCTGACAGATTTAATTGTTAAGTGGAATCATGGTGCCAATAATAATCTATCATGTATTAAAATTCAGCCTGATTTTGCAGAGTTAATTGAACCTCAATATGAGTTTTTCCTGAGTAAGGATTCTAGCTCTGCCTTAATATAATCACATTATTTAAACACACACACACACACACACACACACACACACACACACACTCCTTTCCCGCAAGGAATCAATAAAAGCAAGCGTAGATAAAATGTGTACGCTTATAAAATTTAGGATTCTATAATGTGAGAAGTCACTTGTTTCATATAGCGTACTCAGGCACCATTTCCACTTGTCAGAAAGATAGACCTAAGGGCAGACTTCCTGTTCACCGTGTCTGCAAGGCATGGAGTGTGGCCCAGAGCTTCTTCCCACCCAGGTCCTTCTTCCTAATAATTAGGGTGAAATTGTCATCACCTAAACAATTTTAGAGTAAACAGTCTGGTGGCATTTAATAAATCCCCAAGACTGCACAAATATGATGTTTTCTTTCCAATCCAAGACAATTCTGTACCCATCAAGCAGTAACTAATTATCCCCTTCACCTCCTTTCTGTCTTCCAATTTTTGGCAACTTCTATTCAAATTTCTGACCCTAAGAATTTCCCCACTCTAGACACCTCATATAAGTGGAGTCATATGATGTAGTTACAGCAAGGTTGCTGGGTCATTGTTAAACACATGCTCAGTTGTGCAAGAAATTAGCAAGCTGTCTTCTGAGACCGCATTCCCGACACATTCTCGTCAGCTGTGGAAGTTTCTGGGATGCCACCTCCTCACCAGCAGTTATTATTATTGGTTTATTTTAACTTTTGCCATTCTAATGGTTGTTGGTGCCACCTCACTGTGCATTTATGACATTTTCTTTTAAACAACACAGATGTGTAATACAGCGCACACAGACCCACGAGGTCTAGAAAGTAGTCATTCCCCCCATACTCCCCCCCCGCCCCCCGGCTCACACTCCTAAACACATAATAAACCATTCCTATTGCTAAGGAACACTTACCATTGACAGGGTCCGAAAGATGACACACATTTAATATAAAAATGTCTGAAGATATATTATTAGCAAAAATCAGAGTAACCCACAGTAGAACATGGTTTTGTTTCACAGACCACACCAGTCTAACAAAGGACCCCCCAGTGGTCCCGTCAACCCATCTAGATGGAAATTTCCATCCAAAGTGACAACTGTGACAACAAATCACAAAGATAGATAATGGAAAGCACAGAACTACTCTGTAGGCAGCTGGGGTTCTCTCATTCCCCCCTAACCCCCCCCCCCCAGTCTTCCCCAGTGTATGTGCGCAACAAAGAAGGAAGTTCACAGAATGAAAAGTCCCATAAATAATAAACTCCATCTGTCAAAATCCACATGTCCAAGCAAGGAGGTAGATACAGTTTTGGAGTAAACCATCCCTTAATTGTCTCCGTGGATGGTCATCCTTCCTGATAAACCATTCACTGACCAAAGCTCTGGAAGTAGTCTGGGAGCTGATCTAGACGTGCCTAGCCTTCTGCTCCTAGTAGCAGGCCCAGTTATTCATTCCTCAAAATGCCAATCTATACTGATTATGGATTGCATGATCTATATAAGTCTTATAGCTAGGCAAGTTATTTAAATTGCATTGCAGAGGGAAATGTGAACTTGAAAAGAAAGTTTTGTGGTCATGATTTCAGTCAAGATGAAGTTGAAAGCACCTCAACTTTATATTGTAAAAAGAAAAAAAAGGGTTGAAAGGAATAAGCTATGCGAGGGTAGAGGAATTTGTACCCACTTTTTAACAAGTGATCAAATTCTTGTTCCTCTTCAGAAAAACAGTAATTGAACACTAAAGTTGCTGTGGATATGATTAGACTAATTGAAAGAGATTATGAAATGAATGGGCATTTCCATGTGTTATAGTCATTTTTTATTCCTCACCTTTGACCCCGTATTTTAATTAGTCAGCCAACATGACCAAGTATTGGAAACAATATTGCTATTAAGCTTCCCTAGATAATCTAGAAATAATCACCCACCCTTCTCTGCTCTAATTTAACCACAGCCAACTTCATTATTTTATAAAATGATGAAACTCAGGTTCCTACCCAAGCTTGCCAACATACTAATATATTTAGCCTTGGAGACCTGAGATGGTTTACCTAGATTCTTATCACAGTGTGGTCCCCTCCCCATTATCTGTAGGAATTGCATTGCAAGACCTCCAGTGAATGCCTGATACCCCAAACTGTATCAAACTCTCTATGTACCATGGTTTTCCTATACCCCCTGCAGAGTTACACCTGGCAGATTTGCCACATAGCATGAGAGTTAATCTCTCTTCCAGGTTTTATGCCTGAGTGCCTCCTTTGCCCCGTATTTGCACTTTGGATCTATTGTTAAATAAAATAAGGGTCATGAACACAAGTACTAGGGTGCCTCCTGGACAGACCATCTGATAACCCATAGTGACTAGTGGGTGGCTATTGTATACAGGGTCATTATGGTAGACAAAAGGGTGATTAATGCCCCAGGCAGGACCGAGTGGATGGTATGAGATCTTATCGGGGCTACTCTGAACAGTGTGCAATTTAAAACTTAAGAATCATTTCTAGAATTTTCCATTTAATATTTTTGGATGATAGTTGATAGTGTGTGATTGAAGCTGAGTAAAATGAAGGCGGTAGATAAAGAAGGACTTCTACATATCCCTGGATGCTAGATGGATACTGTCATTTTTGTCTGTCTTGGACATTTTCACATCTACTGATACAAAAATAGGCCAGAAAGTACTGGAAAAGATGCTTATTCAATATCTAAAATAACTAGATTTATTCTCATCCCATATTAAATAAACATGAAGGCAGAGGATAAAAGGTTATATGGACATTGAATACCTAATTCTGGACATTGATATGTGGTCAAAGTTTTCTGAGTATTTATAAACAATGATTATAAATGATATGTTTTTCTCTGTATTTCCCAATAGTAGAAATTTTAACATTGTAATATGTAGTTGATATTGTTTGGGGTTTCTTAACTAAATCACATTTGTCATTAACAACTAAAGTGTTTATTGGCCACGAACCATTCTTTTATTAATCTGTAAAGTCATTGCCCCATCCAGAATTGCTCAAATAATTTTACTTCATAAACAGTAATCTTATAGTGTGAATGAATATTTGTACTTTAAAATAGCCTTGAGGATAACTTTGAAATTAGCAATGGAAATTTGCTTTGAATTTCGATTCACTTTTCTAAGCAGAACACTTAATTTTTAAAAGTTAACCAGATTTCTTAAGTTTCTCTAAACATCAACATTTGTGGCTTAAGGTTATCAGAGAACAATTCTGATATCAACATTTGTCATCACTGTGCAACAAACTGAAGAGAATGATCTTAAGTTTATTAAGTTAAGACCAATTCTTCCACCTACTACTTTTTTTCCTTTTTAGAGAGGGTCTTCTGATATACTTCAGCAGGATTTTGCCTCAATTCTCCTGCCTCATCCTACCAAGTGCTGGGATTACAAGCATGTACTACGATGTACAGCTTTCTCCACTACTTTTTTTCTTCTTACTTTCAAGAGACTCTGTTATTTCTTGTGTTCATGTCTTTCCAGTTTTTAAAGCAACACTGCCATTTACAGAATGATGATTTCTACATTTTCTATTTATCACTAATTTTCTCCTGAGATGTTCCAGTGTTTCTCTAGAGCAATTTTCTAATGAGCCACAAAACATTAAGAAAAACAGATACCAGAAGTTTACTGCTCATTCACAGGAGCGTGGCACCTGGAGAATGAGATCGGGACTGTTACCTTTCTTGCAGACTTATGAAAGCTGTCAGCCATTTCCTGTCATTCTACATGGTGACTTACTTTGGCCACTCTACTTATTATTCGAAATTAGATAAGAAAAAGTACTGGAAATAAAGAGGAAGGGAGGAAAGACTGAAAAACATTCCAAATTACCATTTAATTTCAACAAATTACTTTTTATAATTTTGCAAACTTTTATTTAGGACAGCACATAAAAGGATCTGAAGAATATTCCAATAAATCTAAATCCCTACCACTATCTGCATCAATACTTAGAAAAATCTCTCAAAGAAGATATGTAATATTGTTTCTCCCCTTTGAATGTTCTTACTCAAATGTGCTCTTTCATTTTTTCCAGGCACTTTGCCAGATTTCTCTCATTGAACACAATCTTTTGTTAGCATTACCAAAATTGCTCCCCAGATCTGATGGCACACATCTGTAACGCCAGACCTATGAGACCCTCTTGTTTTACCTAGCTAGAAATCATGAGTAGGCAAATAGAAGTTCTAGTATTGACAGTCATGATCTAGAGGTAGAATTGGAAGATCTAAAGACTATATCTGCAGTCTCTGAGAACTAGTGGACAATTGAGCAAGCCTTTAGAAGCTAGCAACTTATGACTATAGGAACTCAGATAGAGGCTGAATGCTCTGAGCTTTGACCACATGGGCCAGGTACATGGCAGCAATTGTTATCTTTGGATTCCAGTATCAGCATTAGCAGCTGGTGTTACAGCTCTCAAGGGTGTTGAAACTCTAGGCCCTTGACAGCATCTAGAGTTATAACTCTTGGGCTTAAGGTGTTGGAATCCTTGCACATTGACAGTAGCTAATGTTAAATTTCTCAGTCCTAAGATGTTCAGACACTTGGCCCAGGCAGCTTTCTGGAACTCTGTGATTGGGGCTCATCCTGCTATTGTTTCTACCACTTCTGCTCCCCACCATTAGTTATTCTCTAAAACTCTTCAGACTACTATTGCACATTGTTGCTGTTTCTGCTTCTGCCATTTCTTCCTATTACCAGCTTAGGTACTTCTACCAATGATAAAGATCACAAATTAACAACAGTAAAACACTCAAGAGAAGCCTATATTGGGCCTAATATTGCAACACCAAGGGAAAACACAATAGAGTATTTCTAGGATAACTTGCAGGCAGGGAGGGGCTTTGGCAAATGTGTTTGCACCAATTGTGACACAGTTTCTTATGCAAATGAAGGACCATACACTAAGTATCATTGTCATTCATGCAAATGAAGGGTTGTGTTTGCACCAATGACAAGCTTTCTGCTGGGCTGCCAGGGGAAGTTAACCCTTATGGCATGAAGTTAGAATACCTGGAAGGTAAACAGGGTCACATGGCACTCACCAAGGCTTGAGCTGCTTTCCAAGGCTGGTGTAGGCCTTGAAAAGACTACTCTGAAGTGGTCATGACTGGAGCATGTCTTCAGCTATGGTTGTTATGGTTCTTTGCAGCTAGTGGAGTATCCTCTGAGTGACTGTTAAGTGTCCAAGACAGCTGGATGGCCATAAGGGCAGTGGTGCCAGATGTCAATAAAGGGAATAGTTCGATGACAGCTCCCTGCCCAGGTTTTGAGGCATAAAGGAATGACTTGTCATGAGCTCACTTGACTTTTCATTTTCTTGTGACATTTTCAACCATTCACAGAAAACATTAAAAAATAAATAAATAAAAAGCTCCTGCATTTAGCCAGGCAGCTGCCTGTTACTACCACTTCCCCATCATCCTCACACAGCAGTTCAGAGACCAAGATTCCTCTTGGTGAAAACAGGGTATGAAAATTAGCATTAGGCTTTGCCTCAGACCTGTTAAATCCAGACCTACTATGGAGAGTTGTAGAACCAGGCAGAAATGAAAAGTTTCTTAACCTGGCCAGAGCTCACAGATAAAGCCTCTAGCGTCGCATGGTCGGATGGAGAGCTGTCTCTTCTGGGACAGATTTGAATTTTGCCAGCCTTAGAGTGGGCCTGGTGCACACCTGCTATGTGAGTCTCCTGCTAAAGCATGCTCAGATCCTGTGGCTGGGAGGCTCAGGTATGACCCAGTGATAACTGGTCTTTGTAAAGAAGGAGCTTCTCTACTACCTCTCATTCCTCTATTTTAGGCAACACAGCCTCCCTAGAGCCAGTACCCCAGATGAAGCCTCATAACCCACCCTGGCAACAGACAGAGCACTTCACCCTTGTGGAAAGGACTTGTGTTTTGACCTGTACCACCACTAGCTGTTGCATGAGTGTTGGCACTGTGCTGAGATGGTCTAGGTTCCCAAAGCTATGGAAATCATACATGACCTAGCTCAGCTATGGAAACTATGGAAATCATACATGACCTAGCTTAGCAGCAGCCTTGGTAACCAGGGGATGGCCTTCATCAACACTCTCCAGGCTTTGGCAGCACAGCATGGGGTAGGGCTCCATTCACTGGGAATGGAACAGGATTGTAAACTCAGGACTTTACCTTAGAATTCAGTACCAGGAAAGACCTATGGGAAGACTCTAATGACCCCCACGCCCAGAAGAGTGTCTGCATGCAGAACCTCTCAAACAACCCAGTGTCAGGTAGAAATATGCAGCCCAGTTCATCAGACTTTATTCAGGCTGGCATCACCTGAGGAAGGTTTTAGTAATCATGGCCTACAAGTTCACTTCAGCCCTAACACAGCTCATAGCAGTGAAGATCTTGATCCTAGCCTAGTACTGTGCTGGTTTGGGTTGAGCATGTGTGCAGGATGTAATATCACTTTGTGAAATTGGTGCTTTCAGTGTAATTCTGCCCCGCACCTGGCAGAATCCCACAGTGCCTGACCACAGGCTGGTGACTGGATAAGATGTCTGCGCTTACGCCAGTCTCAGGGACAGGCTTTGGGGTGCAGATTGTTCTTAAATATTCAACTAGTTCATGCTGCCCACCATATCAACTACAGATCTGGTATAATTGGGCTTTGATCACTCTCTAGTGATTAAATAGTAACAACACAACAAGACCCATGGCATACCTGTTCTTGCAGAAATAATAGAGGTTTGACTATGGAACCTGAGGAAAATAAGCAGCCTACATTGAGAAGACAGGCACAAACAAGTCCATGAAGACTGAAATAACCAATCTTTCATTGTTTAAATACCTACCACACATCAAGAGCTTTCAAGAAATCATGAACATGCCCAATGGCCAACATAAGTGCCCAGAAACGAGCCAAGAGTAACTGGTATGAGTGAACTCTTGAATAGAGAATTTTCAATAGCTGTTTCAAGAAAACTTGTGACTTTAAGAAATCACAAAGAAAAGCTTCAGTACTGTAATAGAAATTTTATACAGAGCTAAAAGCAACATTCAAAGAAAAATAAAATGAAAATCCTTGAGCCAAAGAATATGAACAGACTTCAATAATGGAATAGATCCAACAGAAGAGAGAATTAGTGAGCCTGAAGATAGGCTCTTAGAACATACACAAGGAGGCCAAAGAACAAAGAATGAAGAAGAATGAAGAAAGCCTACAGTTATATTAGGACAGCATTAAAGAGTCAAATATTCATGATATTGACACTCAAGAGGAATTTGAGAATACCAGTAGGGTATTTGAAAAGATCATAACAGAAAAATTCCTAAACCTAGAGAAGGATGCAAATACTTAGGCATGGGAATATCAACGGTTGAACTCAACTAGATCTACTCCAAGACATATTATAACAGTACTCTCAGAGTTAAGAGATAAACAGAAAATTCTCAAGGCAGCAAGAGAAAAGAAAAAGACTATAAGGGTATCCTAGTTCTCCTGGTAGCTAACTTCTCAGAAGAACCCTTATAGACAAGTAGAGAATAGTACTTATGGGAGAAAAAAATTGCCAGTGAAGTATATTGTATCCAACAAAGCTATCCTATATCAATAAAGATAATCCCACTCAAACAGAAGTTGAAAGAATGCGAGAAATGCTACAGGGAGTTCTTCAAACTGGAAGAAAGAGCTACTAATGAGTAAGAAGACAACATCAGAGATGTAAAACTTACTCATGTGAGTAGCTGTGCCAATGAATTCAGGATGCTCTGACACTGCTCGCATGGTATACAACTCACAGTAGTATGAAGACTAAGAAGCAAAACACTTAGAAAACAATGATTATATTAATATGATAAAAGACAGGCAATGTAGAAATATGTAAAGGGTCATCAAAAGTTCAAGATGTGGGAGAAGTGGAATGAGTTTAGGGCTTTTTTTAAAATTAGTATATGTTCTCTGTGGGGGGTGGGTTGTGTTTTTTCCCCTTATTTTTATGGTCACATTATGCAATTTCAAAACAGCTTGTAAAAATCAAAAGATGTTTTTGTGTAAGCCTCTTGGTAATCATAAAGCAAAAATCTGTAATAAACAAACCAAAAACAATAAGCAAAGAATCAGAACAGACTACTAAAGTAAATCACTTAGCTACCGAGAAGAATATAAAAGACAGAGGGGAAAATGGAAAAGAAACTACAACGAACTAAAGAACAAGTTACAAAGAGGCTACAAAAAGGAGTTTGCTTATCACCAAATTACCTTAAATGTCAATGTATTAAACTCTCCAATTGAAAGACATAACAAAACAACACACACACACACACACACTATAAGACCAAAACATATGTTGCTTCTAAGCAGCTCACTTCACCTGCAGAGACTGCCCTTGAAGTGCTGGAATAAGATATCCCATGCAAATGCAAACCTGAAGAGAGCAGAAGCACTGATGCATAATTCATAAGAAAGATTTTAAATAAAAAACAGTGAAAACAGAAAAAGGGGAGCATTGAATACTACTGGGGCGGTGCAGGGGGCAAGTCAGCAAGAGTAACAGTGCTAAACACCATGTGCTGAATGCAGGAACACCTATGTCAAGAAAATATTAATAGTCCTCAAGGGATATACATATAGAGACTCCACTACAGTAATGGCTGGAGACTTTTGTGCCCCATTTTCAGCAATGGAAAGATCCAGAAAGATCCAACAACAGTAGTGTTAAACTGTTCCCTAGACAAAATGGACCTAATAATAGACATACACAGAACACCTTACCCAACAGCTGCTGAACACACAAGCTTTTCATTAGCACACAGAACATTCTACAAGACAGATCACATGATAGGCCACAAAACAAGTCCTAACAAATATAATAAACTGAAATTATATCAAAGATCTCTTTCAGTAAAGACTAGAAGTTAAAGAAAAACAAGGAAAACTTTGGATACTGTACAAATACATAAATGTTAAGCAACTTAGTCTTGAACAACCAATAGGTCAAGAAATAAATAAAGGAAATTAATTTATTATTTTCCTTGAGACAAATGAAAATGAATACAATATACTAAACACTAAGGAATACAGCAAAAGTAGTTCTAATTGGAAAGTTTGCAACAGTTAATACCTATATCAAGTAAAAGAAGAAAGATCTGAAATAAACAACCTTTGGGTCTATCACAAGGAACTAGAAATGTAAGAACAAACCAAACCCCAACCTAGTAGAGGAAAAGAAGTAATAAATATCAGGCTGAAACAGAGACTGAAAAAAATATAAAAGATCAAAGAAATCAGCTTGCTCTTCAAAGACATAAACAAAACTGCCAAACCCTTGGCCCAGTCTAAGAAAAAGAGAACACTTAAATAAAATGAAAAGGAAATGGAAATATTGCAAGTGATACTGCAGAAAAGCAAAGATCATTAGGGAATAGTATAAACAATTACACACCAACAAATCTGACAACCTACATGCGGCAGCATCTTAGGCACATATCTGGCCAAGAAAAAAATCTGAAGAAATCAATAGCATATCAATAACAAGTAATGAGACTGAATCAGTAAGAAATCTCAGATCAAAGAAAAGCTAGGGATGAGTTTTCTGCTGAATCTAATACCAATTCTTACATTATTAAAAAAAAAAAACCGAAGGAACATTCTATGAGGCCAGAACATTCTATGATGCCAAAACAAGATAGAAATACAACAACAACAACAAAAATCATACAGAGGCTTAAACTCAGAGCATTGGTGCTGCTGCTAAGCTTTTTCATTCAAGGCTGATGATCTAGCACTTGAGCCACACCTCAACTTCCAGCTTTCAGGTGGTTTATTGGTGATAAGAATCTCACTGTATTGCCTGTCTAGGCTGGGTGTGATCATGACCTTCATATCTCAGCCTCCAAAGCAGTTAGGGTTAAAGGCACAAGCCTGGAACATGACTAGGCTTGTATTTGTCAATGAACATAAATACAAAATTCCTTCCACAAGGAGTTGGGCACAGTGGCTCAAACCTATAAGCTCAGCTACCTGGGAGATAGAGATTGGCAGAATTGTAGTTCAAGGTCATGCCAGACAAAATAATGATGTGCTGACATGTGTCTGTCATACCAACTACAGAAAGCCTAAATAGCAGAAATGAGATCCAGGCTGAACTGAACAACCATCAAGACCCCCACATGAACAATAACTAAAGAGAAAAGGGCTAGGACATGGCAAAGTGGTAGGGCATCTGCCTAGCAAGCATGAGGTCCTGAGTTCAAATCCCAATTGTGCCAAAAAAAATTCTCAACAAAATACTACTGAATTGAATTCAACAATGCATTAATATTACTCACCATGTTCAAGTAGGATGAGACTATGGTCTCATGTATATAAATCAACATGTTAAATTGTGAAGTGAAATTAGACCCCCTACCTCTCTTTAGTTACAAAAACCAACTGGGAATAGATTAGACTTAAAGATAATGTCTGAAGCGAGGAGACTGCTAGAAGAAAACAAAAGGGAAAAATCCTAGGTAGAAATGGAATCAGCAAGGATGTTTCAGACAACATCTCTGAAAAGCAGGAAACAAGAGCAAAAATAGAAGAATAGATTTTATAAAACTAAAAAATGCTACTTCCTAGGAATAAAAAGAATCATCAGATTGAAAGACAGAATGGGAGAAAATATTGACAAACCATAAACTAAACAGGATAAATACCCAGGATATAAAAGAAACTCAAAAACCTCAACCACAGAAATCACAAATCACATGATTAACAAGATAATTGTGAGTCTAAGGCCAGCCTGGGCTATATAACAAGACTGTCCCCAAAACCCCTCAAGATCAATGATCATCTAAATGCAAATCAAAGCAAAATCACAAGATATCACCTCACTAGTAAGACTGGCTCTACTCCTTGTACTTGCTTTACACTTGCTCAGCTTGCTTGCTGCCATTCTACCACTTGAGCCATGGCTCCAGCCAGATTTTTGATGATTAATTGGAAGTGGCATTTCAGGCTTTTCTGCCTGAGCTGGTTTTAAACCACGATCCTCCAATTTCAGTCTCCTGAGTTACTAGGATTACAGGCATGTCTACCAGCACTAGCTACGACTATCTCTTACTAAAAACTGAAAGAAGCCACTTGCTAGTGGCTCATGCCAGTACTCCTAACTATTCAGGAGGCTGAGATCTAAGGATCCCCATTCAAAGCCAGCCCAGGCATGAAAGTTTATGAGGCTCTTACTTCCAATAAACTACTAAACACAGGCCAGAAGTGTGGAGCTGTGGCTCAAGTGGTTGAATGCTAGCCTTGAGCAAAATAAACTCAGGGACAGCTCTAGGGCCCTGAGTTCAAGCTCCAGGGCTGTCACAAAAAGAAAAAAAAATAACTGAAACAATTACATGATCCTCTTGCTAGAATATAGAGAAAAACAAATCCCAGCACACATGTTGGTGGGAATATAATTTGGCACAGCCATTATGGAAATTAGTGTGGGGTTTTCTTAACAATCTAAAAGTAGAACTGCCTTATGATCTAGCATCCTGCTATTGGGGATATGTCCATAGGAAATGAAATCCATATATCAAGAGACACATCTGTTCTTTCTAGTCTATTGCCACATGAACTAAATGCTCATCAGCTGATGAATAGATACAGAAAGCACAGTATGTGTTATAATGACAGACTATACAACCATAACAAAAGAATTCCTGACGTTTGTGACTACATGGATGGTACTGCTAATCACTTCTTGAAGTGAAATAATCCATGCCCCAAAAGACAAGTACCACATGTTCTCAATCATATGTAGAATATTTCAGATTACTCTCTGACAAATTCAGAGTAGAATGATAGTTATCAGAGGATGTAAGGAGGGCTGGGAAAGACTGATCAATGGTTAAGTTGGAATAGAATACTACTGTGCTGTAGCACAGTGTATTGACTATAAAAAGTGATTGTGAACTACCAGAAGAAAAAGTTGTGAATGGTTTTCCATAAAGTCTCTGAGAGAGAAATGTTTAACCTGAGTGTATACATATACAGTGTATGTGGATATGGAGGTATAATCACATGGTATGCTATTTATATGCACATTTTTGTGTCCTTATATATTAAACATAAACTTAGTAAAAACCAAAGTTCTTCAATGTGGGGAATGGATCAGCGGTACGGTGGTTGCCTACCACTGTTGAGGACCTAGGTTCAATTCCCAGCACCATATCCACACAACAGAGGTGAAAAGCAGTCTCATTCATTATTTCTCCATTGCCATCCACCAGCCTTTAACAAGAAAGTGAACCAGTAAATAGTACTAGTTAGTGGCACTGGGGTTTGAACTCAGTGTTTGCTTGCTAGGTAACATTACTACTTGAGCCACATCCAAACACTTTTTGCTTTGAAAAAAATATGGTTTCATGCTTTTTGCTCAGAGTCAGTTTCAGTCTGTGATTCTTCTACTTAACTTTCATGTGTAGCTGGAAATACAGACACATACCGACAAGTCCAGCTTATTTGTTGAGATAGAGATCTTGTTAACTGTTTAGGCCAGGCTGGCCTCTTGACCTTTATTCTCTGAATTCCTACCTCCTAAGAGGCTGCGATTACATATACAAGCCACCATGCTTGGCCTTCAGGTTACAGAAAATAACTTGTGCTAGGAACATGCTAGATAAACAGTAGTTTCTCTTGTTTAGATGATTGTCATTTGCATATACATTTAAAATAAATAGCATAGCCCAGAATTTTTAGAACAATGAGAATGAAAGGTAATCATATTCAAGAAAACTGCAAAAAAGAGAGTCATGGAACTAACAAATAAGAAACTAAGAGGGAGACAAAAGAGTATCATTATTTTCAAAATGGTTTGTCCCTCAGATACACACATCCACTGCCTCATTTCTAGATCATTTCACTTTGCTATTTAATTCCCACTTCTTTGACTTCCCTGTTATTCATTCTGTGGATATCTCCTTCTACCTCTTGTCTCTCTCCTTTGGGTTGCATCAAATCTAGTATAGAACTACAGAGAGCTTAAGCAGATGGAAAGGTCACAATTTAGAGGTCTTCAGAAGCCTATATTCATTCTAGTACTCTAGCCAATGTTCTTAGGATGTGTCCTTGGATGTAAGATGGTTTTCTATCCCTAGTGGCATCTTTGTGTTTCAGACAGGAAAAGGGAGGAAGAAGTCAAAAGCATTTGTAGCTGAGGTAGCAACTTTTAAAACTTTCCCAGAATCCATAGCCTGTCTGCAATTTCCACAGGGTGGAGGCATATCTCATGGCTTCCTGTCATTGCAAGGCAGGCTGGGAAATGTAGTCTTTCTTAAAGGGTGAGCACATTTCTACTAGAATACCCTTGTTGTTCTGTTGGTTAAAAAAAGAAAGAAAGAAAGAAAGAAAGAAAGAAAGAAAGAAAGAAAGAAAGAAAGAAAGAAAGAAAGAAAGAAAGAAAGAAAGAAAGAAAGAAAGAAAGAAAAATCAAGGTGGTATGGCTCAGGCTTAACCCCTGTGTAGCAAGTGTGAGGTCCTGAGTGTGAACCCACTGCCACCAAATAAAAGAACTGAACACAAATATTGTGTAGGCAACCTGCAGTGAATCTAATAGTGTGTTTACCCCAAAAGACTCAGGCTTTCAGTGGAATCCATCCCTTCTAGGGATCATGTGCACCATCTCCTTTCTGTGCCATCATCACTAAGGGCGATCACTGCTGTGCTCTGCTCTGGAGACCTCGTTGGGGGCCAGATCACACCCAGTCCATTCCTGTAGGGATCACTCTAGCTTACTGCTCCCCAAATTTGTCTGCATATTGGAATCACCCAGGAAATTGTGAGTATTACTTTCTCCAGAAAATAATTGATCTGGGGCTCTGCCTGGGAATTTCAAAAAAGGTCTCAGGAGAATCTCTCAGCCAAGTTCCAGGACCCCTGGGCTAGCAGTGGGACTCTGCCAGGGAGAGCTTGACACTTGCCTCAAGCAATGCAGAGGCATAGCCCAGACAGAGAAGAACAACAGGAAACATGCTGCTTCTTAGCAGAAGCTCTCCGGTGCTGGGTTAGGAGTCCTGCTTGTTCTTACCACCTAGAATGTTAGAGTTGACGCCGCTTGGGCCCATTGACAGACCACAGAAAGGAAGCTATTCAAAGCCAAAGATTAAGAAAAGGGAATAATTTAATCTCCACAGGCTTGTAAAACACTAGTAATTGCCATCTGGATTTGGGACGGTCTTTGCATGGGATTTTCTATCTGGTGGCATGTGTACATCTTCCAGACCCTCTCAGTGTGAGGCCTTGCTCAACAGCTGGGTGGATTTTCACCTTTTAATGATGGGAAGCAGTAGATAAGGGTATGGGCAGGGAGGGAAGCAGCCGCTCAGAGTCAGAGTTTAATGGCTTTCCTCTCTGGGAATAGCCTATGGCTTGTTCAGATTCTTACTGGGGCTTTTGTTTTCAGTGTGTGCTTGTGTGCATGAAGAGAGGGGAAGAGAGGAGAGAGAGGAGTCTTGCTATGCATTTTTTGAACTTAGGATCTTCTTGCCTCAGCCCTCTAAGTGCCAGCATCATAGGCAAGCCCCACCCCCACTACCCTTGGCTTTCAGTATAATTCTTGTCTGAGCTGATACTGTCCAGAATATTCTGGGTGGGTGAGTATGTTGTATTAACGCTTCCTGCTTTTCATTAAAAGGATTTAGCACTAATAATAATTTAATAATATTGCTTTGCTCTTAGGTTTCAGCAAGGCAATTCATTTATACCAGAATGTATTCATTTCAAAGGAGTTTTTCATAATCTGTGTTTGTGTGTGTATGTGTGTGTGTGTGTGCGTGTGTGCACACACGCACACTGGAACTGGGGATTTTTGCTGGCTATTTGTAGATAGTCATCTCAATGATTTTTCTTCCCGGGCTAGGATTACAAGTGTGAACTCCAGGCGCCTGGCTCTGGTTCCACCTTTTGTCTGAATTTAAGAAGGATTTGTAAGCTCATTATTACCTCACCGTGGACACCTCCGCATAGCAGAGACATAGGCTGTGAGTGCCAGAAGGTCCTTGAGGACCAACTCTTCTAATCAGAGTATGTGTGAATGTGAGAGGAGGGTCTTTTGAAATGATACAGGTAAGTGACACCCTTCAAGATATACAGCCCCTTCTCTTATTTTTGAAGATGTTGTCAGAGTCTTGCTATGTAGTGAGGCTGTTCTCAAAATTGGGATCCTCAGTCTCTACCTCCCTAGTGCTGGGATGACAGGCACCCACTAACATGCCTAGCTCTCTTCTGAATATGACATCTGGGAAAGTTTAGACATCATGATAGAGAAAATGGCTGTATGTGCACAGTAGCCGCTATACCTTCTGTGATCTACACGGGAGTGGTTAGTCTCTAGTGCTACTTGTCCTGAGCCAGGTTTTATTTTTTAACAGAAAAAAAGTTATTTTCAAAAGCCAACATGGTATGTAAGCATTGAGTTTATGAGATCTACAGAACCTTGTAGGTCCAAATCTGTTTTGGGTTGGTCTGAGGGTTGGTAGTTCAAAAATTTCTCTTACAGAATTCCATTCCACATCGATTAGGATCACCTAATGGGTCAGACAGTTCTAGGGAACAGTGCCTTAAAATACCAGCACTGGCCACGAGAATATAACTGTCTGCAGAAAGAAGATGGAACTCAATGGCATTTCTGATGTGTAAATATCCACACCCTTTAGCAAAGAGGCAGAGGCCCTGGAGGTCCTTTGTGATCAAATGGGCAGAACGACTGTTGGAAGTTGTGGATGTGGGAGGGGGTCCCCTGGAGAAGGAGTAAGGTGAAAGGGGGTGGTAGAAATGCCCATGAGAGGAATTGATTTACGTCTCCAGGACCTCTTAAGGTTATTCCTAATGAACCATTACATGGTATATTTCAGTTTCAAATAGACATGACATCATGCAAAGAATAACGCAAGACTGTTACCCACAAAAGAGGATTTAACTCATCATTTGCACAGTATTATATGCTTTACAGTAGTTAAACTGGGCACCAGTGGCTCATGCCTGAAGTCCTATCTACTTAGGAGGCTGAGATATAATGATCATGGCTCTGAGCCAATCCAAGCAGAAAGTACAGGAAACTCTTATGTCTAATTAACCACTAAAAAGCCAGAAGTAGAGCTTTGTCTTAAGTGGTAGATTGCTAGCTCTGAAAGAAAAAGCTCAAAAATAACACCCAGGCCCTGAGTGCAAATCCCAGGAACACACACACACACACATACACACACACACGCACACACGTTAGTTAAATGTCCAATCAGTAAATAAATTGTGACATCTAAAAATAAAACCTTATTTACTCCTGAAAAGGGGAGGGGGGATAATGAATAAAGGCAAAATGATGCACTTTAGTGTTTGACTTAGGGCTAGCAAGGTTTCTTCTTTCTGGAAATAGCATAGTATTTGATAGGTTTGGAAAAAAAAATTTCTGCCTTTCACATTTAGACTGGAGGTTGAACCTGGTTTACATGGACAACTTTAAAATCCAATGGTGAAAAGCTGGGTGTGGTAGCACATGCCTGTCATCCCAGCTCTGCAGAAGACGATTATTTGGATAGTGGTTTCAGATCAGCCCAGACAAAAAAGCTTGTGAAGCCAGATGCTGGTGGCTCACACCTGTAATCCTAGCTACTCAGGAGGCTGAGATCTGAGGATTGTGATTTGGAGCCAGCCTGGGCAGAAAAGTCCCTGTGAGACTCTTATCTTCAATTAACCACTCAAAAACCAAAAGTGGTACTGTGGCTCAAGTGTAGAGCACTAGCCTTGATCACAAAAAGGCTCAGGGACAGTGTCTAGGCCCTGAGTTAAAGCCTCACAACCACAACAACAAAAAATTGTGAGATCCCATCTCAACAGAAAAAAAGTGGGTATGGTAGCATACACCTGTTATCCCACCTATCTGGGAAACAAAGAATTTTGGTCTAGGTTGAGCCACACAAAAAATGAGACCCTATCTAAAGACAACTACAGTTAGTTGGGCTCTGGTGGCTCTTATCTGTAATCTTAGCAACTCAGGAGGTAAGTATTGTTGGGTTTGTGGTTCAAGGCCAGCATGGACGCCCCCTTTCCCCTCCAAAAAAAGTCCACAAGACCCTTTCTTAATGTGAGCTAGACTCAGGGATATGTGCTATCATCCTAGCTAACAGGACGCCTAACATAGACAGATTGAGCCCAGGCTTGACCAGCCTGTGCCTGTGCCCAGAGCTGAAAGTAAGACCCAGCAAAAAATCAGGGCTCCAGGTGTTGCTCAGTGATGAAGAGTACCTGCTTCGAAAGCCCAAGGCTCTAAGTTCAAACTTTAGTACCACCCAAATAAATAAACAAATAGAGCAAAACAACAACAAACCAAACCTTCAAACATAACTATAGCACAATGGGCTGTAAGCAAGGGTCAAGCTATAGAGTGACTTGTTAACAAGCACTAAACCCTGAGTTTAAACCCCATTACCATCACCACCAAAACAGGAAAAAAGACAGTAGTGAAATACAAGAGGAGGGAGGAAGTATTTTCAAGAGCTGCCAGGCTGTACTGTATTTGTTGGTTAGAATTGCCCTAAGAAGTTACCTCAAACAGCCAGACTGAACATAACACAGCAATGGATTCTCTCACAGCTCAGGAGACTAGATGTCTGAAAGCAAGGTGTTGTCAGATGCATTCTTCCTAAGGAACAACCTCCCATGCCTCCTCCAGTGTCTCATTTCTCTAATGGGGGCTGTGCAAGTCCAGTCCATGCCTCTGTCCTTCCATCACCTTCTTTCCTGTGTCTGAGTCTCACTGACCTCTTCTGATCTCTTTGCAAGACACCTGTCATTGAAGTCATACCCCACCCCTACTCCACGATGACCTCATTGGTCCATCTTTAACTTCATTACATCTGTGGAAACACCTTGTCAATATGATCATGGGTTCAGCTGCTTTAGAACTTGTACACAGTTCTTTGGGAACAGCTCCTCAATGAGTAGTACTTGACTGTACTTCATTTGAATGCTTCAGCAAGGTGCTTGGCAATAAGCTATGACATTTTGGGTGCTATTAGCCAAGTTTTGTTGTGCATGTCTGCCCTGCTGGCCCAGATCCAGTCCAGAGTGGCCCAGGAACCACGTCTTCTCTTTCTTCCCCATGGGCTAGGCTCCTAACAACTCCTCGCCAAGTTGAAAACCCCCTTCTGAACATGGGCATCTAGAGAAGTTAGGCATTTGGTACAGAGTTATAGGAGTTATACAGACCACAAGTTCTTGGTTGCTAAGCCAGTGTCTCTGCTCAGAGAGTGCTTTGAAAGTCACTGTGCTATAATACATAGGAGAATCATTTGAGAGTTAGGTGGCGAAGCTTCCTGCATTTCTGGCAGCCTTTGCAGGCTATTTCCAAAGTAACTTATCAGCCTGTCAACATTCTCACCAACCCCTCTTACCTTCCCAGTGTCGTGGGCCTGACAAAGTGCAGACAAATGTGCTTCTCACAGCCCCTCTGCCAGAAGCTATCTAGGCCATTTTTCATGTCTCATAGCCAAAGAGGAGGATGGCAACAACTACCAGGCAGCTGAGCCCCAGCCCCAACTCTGTCAATTTTTATTTTCATCCTCCTTTATTCACAGTTGGATTTCATTTAGGCTTGGCCTTCTTTCCTGTTCAAATGCCAGGTCCACAGCCCACACCAGCGGGCAGAACTGCCCTGCGCTCTCACAGAGAGCAGCCTGGCTTCCGTGTATACTCCATCTTCCTGAAGAGCTCCCAGCCCTCCAGCAGCTGTTCAAGACACAGCAGCAAGGAACTCAGTCTTGCTTTTGTGTTTTGTGTGCTAGAAATAGTTTACTATACTTCCTCCTATCCAGTTTGCTTTCTCATAGTTATTTCGTGTGTGTGTGTGTGTGTGTGTGTGTGTGTGTCTGTGTGTCTGTGTGTCTGTGTGTCTGTGTGTCTGTGTGTCTGTGTACACTGGAGCTTGAACTCAGGGCCTGGACACTATTCCTTAGTTGTTTTTGCTTGAGGCTAGCACTCTTCCACTACAGCTATCACTCTACTTCAGGCTTTTTAGTTACTAGTTGGAGATTAGAGTCTCACAAACTTTCTTGCCCAGGCTGGCTTTGAACCTCAGTGCTCAGACCTCAGCCTTTTGAGTAGCTAGGAGATTACAAGCATGAGTTACCAGTAGCAGGCTTTTTCATGTTCTTGAAAAGGAGGAATGGACCATATTGTAGATCTCCAGTATGCTAACCCCCTTGGAGAGATTTTTAAAGGGAATTAATAAAATATTTTGAATCTAGTCTGCTCAAGTTGAAAATGCCTTCCTTAGTAAAAGATTTATCTCAGGTCATATGTGAAGTCTTAGCTCACTCCTATAATCCTAGCAGGAGACAGATCTGAGGATCATATTTTAAAGTTAGCTGGGGCAGGAACATCTGTGAGTCTTATCTCTAATTAACTAACAAAAAAAAATAGGAAAGCAGAGGTACGAATCAAGTAGTACCATGCCAAGCTTGAGTGAAAAAGCTAAGAGATAGTGCCCAGGCCTTGAGTTTAATCCCCAGTACAGGCACAAGAAATAGAAAAATATTGATAACTTGAAGTTGATGTTGTCAAGCAAATGCTAAGTGGAAATACAGTATGGAAAACAGAGGGCCAGGGGAGCTCTTTATCCTTCATTTGAAGCTTGGGCATCTTAGGCTACCCTGGGATGAAGGCTGTCTGGCTGCTGACTAAATGGGATGCTTTAGCATTATGCTCACTCCGAATGCCTTCCTCTTCCTAAAGGTATTTTACAGTTGTGCTGCTTTTGCTTGGTTTGCTTTTAAATTTTTCTGCTTTTCTAAATCAGAAAGATTACAACCCTCTTATCCCCAGCAAGCAGATATAAAACCTCAGGACAGATATGAGCCGATGTCTAAACCCTGGAAGCCAGAAGAGAGGTTCTGGCTTATTTCAACCCCAACCTAGGTTGAACTAAAGAAGTGTAGTTGGCAGCAAGGATCGAAAGCAAAAGTGGTGTCCAGGTTATCTCAGCTTTCCTCAGAAGTCACAATAATCTTCAGTAAGGAACACTGAGTGGAGTCCCCTTAACCAAAAATGCCTGGGCCCGACATAGAATGAGTAGATCATAGGAACATGACGCCAAGTCTAAATACAAGATGTCTGTTGCCCATACCTTATTACCCAGGTGTAACTTTATGATCCTGTCTCTAGTGCACCTGTATTTTTTTCAAGATTCTTTCTTTCTTTCTTTCTTTCTTTCTTTCTTTCTTTCTTTCTTTCTTTCTTTCTTTCTTTCTTTCTTTCTTTCTCTTTCCTTCTCTCTTTCCTTCTCTTTCCCTCTCTCTTTCTCTCTCTTTCTCTCTCTCTTTCTCTCTCTCTCTCCCTTCCTTCCTTTCCTTCTTTTCTTTCTTTCTCTCTTTCCTTCTCTTTCTTTCTCTCTTTCTCTTTCCTTCTCTCTTTCCTTCTTTCTTTCTTTCTTTCTCTCTTTCTCTCTCTCTCTCTCTTTCTCTCTTTCTCTCTCTTTCTTTCCTCTCTTTCTTTCTTTCTTTCTCTCTTTCTTTCTTTCTCTCTTTCTTTCTTTCTCTCTCTCTTTCTTTCTTTCTTTCTCTCTTTCTTTCTTTCTTTCTCTCTCTCTTTCTTTCTTTCTCTCTCTCTTTCTTTCTTTCTCTCTCTCTCTTTCTTTCTTTCTTTCTTTCTTTCTTTCTCTCTCTCTCTCCTCTCTCTCTCTCTCTCTTTCTTTCTTTCTTTCTTTCTTTCTTTCTTTCTTTCTTTCTTTCTTTCTTTCTTTCTTTCATTTTTTGCCCTGGACTCAGGGCCTGAGCCACTGTCCCAGGCCTCTGGCCACTTGACCCACAGCGCCACTTCTGGCCGTTTTCTATATATGTGGTGCTGGGGAATTGAACCCAGGGCTTCATGTACACAAGGCAAGCACTCTTGCCACTAGGCCATATTCCCAGACCCACACCTGTATTTTTGACTATCACAGAATGTCAGGTGTGGAAGTGTCTACTTGAGGCCATCCTGTCAGTTCCCAAACAGCTTCAGATTTTATGTATTTCACATTGTGGATTTCAGGTTTGCAATGCTCAGCCTGAGCTGAATTTATCTTCTAGCAGATACTGGTCTCTGCTGAAAAGCACTGGCTCCTAACTTAGACCTGCAACAGTCCAAAGGGGAACTAAAAGGAAGAGAAAAGCTTAGCAGTCTTCTCCCTCTTACACCTGTCTCCTTTACCACAAGTCTCTCTCTGTAATCACCTTGGAATCCAGGAAAACAAATCCTGGCAGAACAGATAAGCATCTAGTGACAGGAGTTGAAACTGCCCCCACCCCCAGACAACAATAACTTCCCTTTCTTGTCCAGAGGGCTCCCCTCAAGCCATGACAGCAGTAACAACTTCCCTGGAACCTCTCAGTGAGGTTCAACTGGCCACACCTGCCAGCTCAAATTGTTTAATAATTACACAAATTGTTTAATAATTACAGCTTTCAACCTGGCTCCACTTTTGTTCTCTGTACCCTGAAAATGGGCCCACAAGTCCACTTTGCCTCTTCCTGTGGTGTGTCTGTGCCACCTAGTAGGTCTCTCTCTGCCTCTCACCACCCTCTTTATGTGGCATTGTGAGACCAGTGACCAGCCCTGATAGGTAATAATACTGGAGTTGGGCCCCTGGCCTAAGACTATTACAACATTTAAGTCAAATAATATTGCACTATAAAAGGGTGATGTTATCCAGAAGCCTGTGGCTCACATCTGTAATCCTAGCTACTCAGGAAGCTGAGATGGAGGATCATGGCTGGAAGTCAGCCCAGGCAGAAAAGTTGTAAGACTATTAGATCCAATAAACTAGACTGAAAAAGCTGGAAGTGGAGCTATATTTTAAGTAGTCGAGCACTATCCTTAAGCACAAAGAGGCTCAGGGACAGTGCCCAGGCCCTGAGTTCAAAGCCCAGGACTGGCCAAAAAAAAAAAGATGGTGATGGTGATATATAGCTTCTTGAGATTTCACACTGCTTTCAGCCAGGTCTTGCCCAGGTCTCTCTGCTTATTGTAAATTACCAGTGGGCCGTAGCAATCTTTGGCCTCTTTTGTGACTCATGTACTTGTACAGGGAAGTATTTATTGGAATTCCCAAACACTTCCAGTCACATACTCTGATGACCCGAACTTAGATCTCCCTCCCTTCACTCTATTGCAAGCATTGCTCCTATTTCATCTTGTTTCCAACATCTGTACTCCATGGTGGCTCTTCTTCCAGACCTACCATGAGCAAGCCAACATTTTCCCAGTGAAAGGGAGGCCAGGGAGTTGTTTGGTATTGGCCAAGCTTTGGCTTGAGCTTGGCAAATGTTTTCTGTAAAGGTTCTGGCAGTAAATATTTTAGACGTTGCAGGTCATATGGTCTCTGTGGGAGCTACTCAAATGTGTTCTCAAGAGTGCCAGAGTAGTTGGAGTCTGTACGTAAATGAATGGGTGGGTCAGCCAATAAAACTGTTTACAAAACCAGGTTGGATTTGGTTCCTGGGTAGTTTGCTAACCTCTGGCTTAGTCAAAATGTGGTCTAAGAGCTGGGTACACTATGGCTCCCGTGAAAGTCCTGGGCCTGTCGGCAAGATGGCAGAAGGGGTTAGCTCGAGTGGGCTCTTCATGCTGGGTAGCATGTGAACAGAGTACACAAGCTCTTTGTGCAAGTATAGAAGCTGTGCTTTTGGGGTATTCATAAGAATGCAGATGAGTAATTTTCCCTCTGACTATTAGTGGCTAAAGATTAGTCACTCTGATGAGTGATTTTAGCCAGAAGTTTTACTGTTTCTATAAATCACCAAATGATACAGCTATTAAACTTATGTTCTGTCTCTTACAACTTGATGGAAGGATGAGTAGAGGAGTCCGAGGGTGCTATGCAGCCAGAGCACCTGCACTGGGGTGTATATGTTAATTTGTTTGGAAATATTTATCTATTCACACATAGACGGGGCTCTTGATGAGCAACTATATTTGTACTGCACTTACACGCTTTCCCCCCCTGCCTTTAATGCAATCAGTGCACATTATAGAGGCATGAATATGCAAATGTTGAATAAAGCTTGAATTTTTTAATTTAAAAAAAGTGAAATCAGGGGAATTACAAGCATGCAATTTAACATTTTAAATACGAAATGAAATGTTCTCCTTATTCCCATTCATCGCGGTGGATTTTGTTGATATTCACCATGGAACTTGATTATTTTATCCTGATCTGTTTGGAAAGGAGTTGGCTTGGGTTGGGATATAAACTACCCAAGATAGAATAAAAGGCAAGAGGATTTCCTTTATAAACTGATTGGCCCAGGATATCTAAGCACTAAGCTCCCTAACATTTAGGAACTCATTGGGAAGTAGGAACTCAGCATCATTTCATCAGCACTCCCCCCTCCCTACTTCTTTCACACTAATGAATAAATAAGGGTTAAATTCAGTGAAATTATCATTAGTCTACCCCTTTTCTCCCTGGCCCCTAAATACTTGACAGAACTCCTACCCATGGCTCCAAGAGGAACTCAGACATAGCTTTACCTCTTCTGCCTGAGGTCCAGAGGTAGGTTTTAAATTAAACAAGAGCACTGGCACAGAAGTACTTTGAATGAAGTGCCACATCATTAGAAGGTATAATTACGATGGATATCATGAGCAGCCACTGAGCCAAGATCATCCAGCTGCTTATACCATGGAAGATTCTAAACTCCAAAGAGCTTGGCCTGGGTCTTTGTAATTTAATTATGGACAGCACTGAATCCCACAAGAGGAAGTGTTTAATAAATAATCAGCCGATTGCCATGTGGACTTTAATCCCAAACCAGTGCTGAGGCTCCCTTTCCTCCTTGCCCAGTGGAGACTGAGGAGCCAGAAGTGTTTACCCTTTTCCCAAGGGGAGTCCAGGGAAGCGCACGTTTATTCCTGGGGGAGAATAGGGCAACTGTTATAAACTGCTATGTTATATCAATTTAAACGTAATTTTTCTGAATTAAGAGAAAATTGAGTGGGGAACATGCTTCCTTTGAGAAATTCAATTCCCAACTGGGTATTTCTATGCTTATACCATTCACAAGCAAGAAGCTGCTTTGTGTACCAAAGACATCCACTAGGCAGAAAAAGACTCATACTTTCATCCTTTAGTCTCTTTCTTTCCTTTTTCTCTCTCTCCTTCCTTCCTTCCTTCCTTCCCCTTCCTTCCCCTTCCTTCCTTCCTTCCTCCCTCCCTCCCTCCCTCCCTCCTTCCTTCCTTCCTTCCTTCCTTCCTTTATCTCTCTTTTTTTGTCTTTCTCCTGTTTTTCTTTCTTTCTTTCCCTCTCTCGTTCTCTGTCTTTCTTTCTGTTTCCTTTCCTTCCTTTCTTTTTCCTTTTGTGCCACCACTGGGGCTTAAACTCAGGGTCTGGCATTGCACCTTATTTGCTCAAGGCTAATGCCCTACCACTTTAAGCCACAGCTCCACTTCTGGCTTTTGGGTAGATAATTGGAGATAAGAGTCTCACAGATTTTCCAGCTCAGGCTGGCTTTGAACTACAATCCTCAGATCTCAGCCTCCTGAGTAGCTAGGATTACAGGTATGAACCACCAGCACTTGGCTCTAAAATCATTCTTTAGATATTCCTTTCCTTCTTTCCTTCTTTCTTCATCTCCTTCTCTTTATCCCCTTTGGGGATAGAACCTAGGGCCTTGCTGGGCAAATGCTCTACCACTGGCTACATGCATGTACAAACACTCATGTTGAATTGAAACAACAAGTTCTTTGTGTTAAATGTACAGAAAGATCTCAACCCTCATGTTCATGTTTATTATTATTATTATTTTATTATTATTTTGGTAGTACCTGTGTTTGAATTCCAGACTCATGCTTGCTCTGGCTACCTAGGAAATGGAGTCTCTAGGATTTTTCTTCATAGGCTGGCTTGGAACTGCAGGCTTTCTAATCTCAGCCTGCTGAATAACTAGGATTATAGGCATGAATCATTGCTCCTCGGCTTACACGGTCCTTTTAATCTGGAGAATGAGATAAGTCATTGTAGATGCATGATCTCTCTCCCCCTCTCGGTAACCCCAGAGTGGCTGAGGTCTATTTCCAGCTATACACTTAGCCATCCTCAAGCTCTTAGGGCTTCCTGGGAGCAGGTATTTTACTTGGGTCCCCAATCTGGACATGAGTTGATCACAGGTATGTGTAAGATGGTGTGATTCTGCATGTCAATACAGCAAGGAACACAAGGAAGATGCTCTGTCAGTGCGCATCACCATTAGTCTATCTACAGCTGATGCCTTTGAGTCATCTGATGGGGAATCAGGGCAATCCGAATACATTTCTCCCTTGCAGTACAGATGGAGACCAGGAAACCAAGCAGATGCACTGAAGCTAATCAGGCAGAGGCACAGCAGGGTAACTAAAAGCCAGGATTCACATGCCTTTGTGAACTTTAATTAAAGAGCTCTATGCCTCCTTTTGTTTTATTGGCTGCCAGTGTTTGGTCTCCTATTGTGACAGTTTTTTTTCCCCTTAAGTAACTATCATTTTGCTGTAATAATCTAATGAAGAGAGCGAACAGGCCCATGTCTATGACAGAGCCATAATGGTGTAGCTGCCCAAGGATTAACTTGCTGCTGGCTGTATAGTTGTAAACCTACAGGGAGAAGAGTAAGCACAGGGGAGGCAGGAGAGAGGATGGGAGGGATGCAGGATACTCCAGAATGCATCCCGCCCTGGTTTATACAAAAGCCAACAAACCCCAAATGTCTTTAAGTGAGAGAGAGCTAAATTATTGAGCAGGCTCTTAACAGCAGGCAAGTGGAAAAGACATCTGCAGATTTGTGTTTCACACCCCAGTAATAAATACAGTGTGGAGAGAAGAAATCTGGCCCAGTAAACTCAGGGGATGGGGACAGGCATTCCTTTCAGTCTTTGGGCGCTGCAGAGACTGGAGGCAAAGGCTGCTGGCTGGGTCGCTCAGTTTTCTGCATGAGCTGGAGAGGTGGTCAGGTGAGGAGATAACGATGCTCGTAAATAACCAGGCTTCCTGGAATTGAGAGCTTAACCTCCACCCCCTAGCTGCTCCTCAAGAGCCAAGAAAAAAAAAATTGGTCCCTGTGGAGAAGAGGTGATAAATGTATCTCCATGCCAAATTTATTTTTTGCAAGATGAAAAGACTTCTAAGATGGATAGTTGTGATGGTTACAACCACAAAGTGAATGCGTGAATGCATTTAATGTTACTGAATTATGTATTGAAAACCAGCAGAAATGGTCAATTGTGATGTGTTTTTCGTTACAATTTAAAAATTGGTCTCTAGGGCTAGTCCTGGTGGGATATGCCACTGGTCATAACTATTTGGGTGGGGACGTTGGAAGATCACTGTTCAAGGCCAGCCTGTGCAAAAGGTAGCAAGACTATCTAAAATAATGGATGTTGGGTATGACAGCAAATGTCTGTAATCCCAGATAGGCAGGAGGGGGAAGCAGGATGATCTAGGGAGTTTGAGGGCTAGCCCTGGGCAAAAGTGAGACTGAAAAACAAACTGAAGCTAAAAGTGCTGAAGGTGTGGCTCAAATGCTAGTACACTTTCTCAACAGTCACAAGGCCCTGAATTCCAATTTCAGGATAACACACACACACACACACACACACACACACACACACACACACACACGCATACATACACCATCCAGGGCCAAATGAAGAGTGTCAGCATGCTGTCCTCTAGGGCAAATATCTTGGAGGCAAGAACAGTCTCCTGTTTCTTTCCTTTTCTCTGTATCATTCTTTGAAGGGTCTTGTACACACAGCACTTACTGTATGTATTCAATAGATGTTTCTAGTGCTTTGCTTTATAGATACCCAATGTCATATGTATAGCTGAAAGGTAATGAAAGGAGGTGTCGCAACCTGTGTTGGCCACTTTTCATCTCTGTGACAAATACCTCAGAGAAATGATCCTAAAGGTAGAAGGACTTCTATGTTGGTTTACCAGTTCACAGGTTTCCATCCATGGTGGGCTGGATCCATTGCTATAGGCCTGAAGCAAGGCTGAGTCTCATGACAGGGAGCGTGTGGCAGAGCAAAGCAGCTCACCTCACAGCAAACAGGAACCAGAGAGAATTATGCCTATGCTGATGTGCTTTCTCCTCTGCTCACGTTGAGTTTTAGTTTGGGTAGGGGTGTGAACTAAGGGTCTGTCACTTGCTAGGAAGATATTCTACCATTTGAGCCACATTCCTAGCTTCTTTAGTTACTTTTTTAAAGATAAGCTTCCCAGCTTTGTGTCCAGGGTTGGTCTTAGACAATGATCCTCCTATCTATGTGTCTCATGTAGCTAGTATGACAAGTATTTACTACCATGCCTGGTTTATTTGTTGAAATATGGTAGGGTCTCACTAACTTTTTCCCTGGAGTTAGCAAACTTGACAGCCCTCTCAATCTCTGCATATTGATTAGTAGTGATTACAATAATGAACTAGTGTGCCCAGCCTAATTTCCCCACTTTTGATCCATCCAGAACCCCATCTTATCAAGTGGGTGAATGCCAGTCTCCCTCCTCCTCTTTTCTTAGTTAATCCTTTCTGGAAATGGGCTCAGTAGTGTAATTTACTAATGAGATAGGCCCTCCTCAATCTAATCAAGTTGACAATTGAGATTAACCATCACATAGCCCCAGAGTTTGCAGGGAAAGGTGGTTGGGTATCCTTGGAAAAAGCACCAGTGTCAGAATGGGATGACCCAGTTTTATCTGTAAGTCCACATTTTAAATTCAGAAGGTTGTTGGCCAGGACATTTAACCCTCTTTACCCCCATTTCCAGGATAATCCACCCTACTGCTTTAGTGAAGGGCTGCTCATGAGTCTAAGTATGAATGCCTTGTCCCATTACATCTTCATCCCTCCTAAGTCTAGATAGATTCATCTTTCTGCAAGGCCGTCTCATATCCCTCTTTTTTTTTTTTTATCACCCTCTCCATTTGTGAGAATTTGAGAGACCCAGGGATGTTCAAAAGGGAAGATATTTAGATAATTTTGGGAGAGTGCAGTCAGCCCTGTGTGTGTTTTTTTTTTTAAAGAAAAATCTCAATAAACAACATCACCTCCTCTTATTTCAGTGCCCCCAGTGTGGCTCTGAAGAACTGTGCTCACTCGCGTGTCACTAAGAGCCTGCAATCACAGTAGCCCAGGCTCAGTGACCTTAGTCGGGTATCCTGCAGTGCCTGCTTGACTTGCAGATCCCTGCTCCTGTCCCCCAGCTCTTGGACCATCTGGCTTTCAATCCTGGATTGTGATACCGACTTGTGGTCTGCCATGTTTCCGTGACCTGTTGGACTCTTCCCTGCATGCTTCTCTGTGGAACACAATGGACCCAGAATATGACAGAAATGAGTCCTGACATGTGCGAGTTGAGGCCTGGTGTTCAGTCAATTACAATTAGTTTGTTTATAAGTCTGACCAGAAACAGAGTCATGTATTGCTTTTAGTGCAAGCTCACATCTCACAAGAGACCAGCAGACAAACCATGAGTATTTATGCAGCCCCCATTTGGAGACGCCTCCATGTATTTTCTTCTAGGACAGAAAGATTAGAGGAAGAAACCATTCCATGGCTTCTTTCTCCTCATTTGCTAATAGGCTTTTCTATGAAGTACACGCAACCCTCCATGTCTGTAGCTTCTGATCTGTGCATTCAACTAACTATGGAGCCATAGTATCTGGAAGGCCAGTTTTGGTGGTACACACCTGTATTCCCAGCACTCAGGAGGTGGAGGTAGGAAGATCACAAGTTTAAGACCAGATTGGACCATAACAAGAAGCTGTCTTTTATCTCCTAAAAATAACTAATTATTAGTTACACAGCACAAATACTGTATATTGCATTTGGCATTATATATGATCTAGTAATTACTTAAACTGTACAGGAGGATATGCACAGGTATGCACATATTATATCATTTTGTACAAGGAACTGGACATCCTTGGAATTTGGTACCCTTGAAGGTTCTAGTACATAGTCCCCCATGGCTACCAATAGATGCATATATTCATTTTCTAAAAACCTGTAAGATACTGTATCATCATTAGCTTAATTACTTGTGGGCTAGAGTGTGAGACTCAAGAAAGAAATATTGACATTGAATATGTGAAGATCGATTCCATTTTAAATTGAACTAGTTGAAGACACCTGGATTTTCTCTGAAATTAAATCTTGAAACATACATAATTTGCTGTTCATGAATTCTGAAACTATTTTGCAGGCCTGGAATGTGAAGTATGTAGGTATAAATTGGTTTTTTGGACTAAAGATAGGAATTGGCTGGTTGTGATAATCCTCAGGTTCTGAAAACATTTGGTCTGTTTTCATGTCTTAATTCAGCTTTAATGTGCACCTTTTCTGAACTTCCAAACTTCATCAGATTTGCTAAGATGCACTGTGGGTATCCTAGACCAGGTTCAACTTTCATGTTTATGATATCAATGTGTAAGATCTCATCGATGTATCTCTCAAAGGCTAGTTGCTTGCTTACTGGTTGTCAGCAGAACACCTTAGACAAATACACCTGTTTGGTCTACCTCCTGTTACTATCACAGAGACTGGGTTATTTATCAAAGTAGGAAGCTTATTTGAACCCACAGTTCTAGAGGCTGGATTGTCCAAGGTGAGGCAGCCATATCAGGTAGGAGGGCATCAATTCATAGCATGAAACTGAAAGGCAAGCAGTCATGTAGAGTGAGAGCTGACCCAGCATAGCTCTTCCATTCCCAGAAGAAAAGCACTAACGACTCTGGCTCGTGACCCAAACACTTTCCATCAGGCACCACCTTTCAATCCTGAGGAATTTAGGTTTCCAACACTCAAATTCCAGGTGCCATATGGAACCCAGAGCTGCACCCTGCTGTATTCTCCTCCATTCTCTTCTGGTATGTCTTATCTAGGTTAGGATTCGTGGTCATCATCTACTATTGACTCAGCATGTGAGCCAAAGGAGTATTGAGAGGAAGTGCTAAAGTCAGCCGACATAGCTCTGGCAGTTTTTGTTTCTCATTCTCATGATTCAAGCAAAGATAGACATCGACTGGCACTCCAGAAGCCCGTGAGAGCTGTACAGAATGCAAAGCGCACAGTTCATTCCTGACCCTGTAAAACGTGAGTAGCAAAGGAAGAACTCAACGAGAAAGTTCGTGTACCCAGAACCAGCCTTCTTCATCCACAACTTAGAAATCACTTCGCAGGAGATGGAAGTAGGGGCATTAATCCTGCTTCTGTAGTTTGCTTTCAGCAGTCTTCCATTTGAAACCCATGCCTATTGTATCTGAACCAATCACCTTTCAAAGTCATAAGATGACTGAATTTGCTTAGATTATTAGCTGTAGACTCTAAACTAGTGACTAGTGAGTGAACAACATCATTGTTACTCATTTAGGTCTTTGGAAGGTTTATTTATTTTTTTTTGAGCTAGTACCTTACTATATAACCTGAGCTGGCCTTGAACTCATGATCTTTCTGTCCCTGCCCTCTTGCTGTGATTATAGGCTTGTACCACCAAGCCTAGCTTTGGTTTAGGCCCTTGGGCCCATGCTTTGTTTCAGATGTGCTTGGGGTGACAAGGAATAATAAAGTGACCACTGAAATGAAATGAATGGAGTCCAGCTGAGGCTCAGTCCTCTCCTCCCTCTTCTTGTTCCACATTAATGCTTACCTGACCCCTCCTGCCACACAGCCCAGCCTCTTGGGAAATAAGAATTCTGAGCTGATGAAGTGACAGTGTTGGCAAGGTTGTGGTCCTTGATTTCCCCTTTAATGGCCGCAGCTGTCTGACCCTTTCCTTTCCTTTGGCAGACAGCTCTGGGACACTTTAGGACTGAGGTAACTGTCCTTGACAGATGCCTTGAATAATGGAGAGGGCATACAGCCCAGGGCTTATGCATTCCTTGGGGGCTTTGAGAACCTTACACAAAGCTACATGCATCTTGGAAGTGCTTTGGACCCCAGGATGGGTCAGCGTAGGAGGGTGGGTCTGAGTTGTAGGCCTTCGGCTTGCAGAGCTGGCTTGTAGTATTGATCCTGCTGCAGATCGCCCTACAGGGCTGTGTGTGGATGTCCTCTTGTCTCATGAGCAATATTCCCATTTTTAATCATCTTCTTTATAAACATCTTGGGCTCAAGGCTCTCTTACGAGTTTCTGCATCCGGGTGCTAGTGGTTCATACCTGTAAATCCTAGCTACTCACAAGGCTGAGATCTGAGGATCAGAGTTCAAAGCCAGCCTGGGCAGGAACGTCTATAAGATTCTGATCTCCAATTAACAACCCCAAAAATCCAGAACTGGAGTTGTGGCTCAAAGTGGTTGAGCCCCAAATCACTGGGACAGCACCCAGGTCCTGAGTTAAAGTCCTAAGACTGGCACCAAGAAGAAGAAGGAGGAGGAGGGAAAAAAAGAAAGAGTTTCTAGGTATTCTGGGTATTCAATAAAAGGATCTCAGGTCTAGAGATCCAAAGCAACAGCGAGGTAATAGACATGGGGTAAGTATTACAACAGCTTTAGCCATTAGGCTTCTAAAATAATAGAATGAGCCAGATGTTTGAGGAAGAGACACTCTTCCCACAGCAAAAGTTAAATCTGAAGCCCATGAGAATCCTGGGGAGATAATAGGAAAGTCTCCTGGGCATGAAATTGGAGTTTTAGATCCAGGGCCCAAACTCCAGGCGTTCCATATGTCAGGCCTGACATTTCACCCCATGTGCCAAATAAAGAGACCTGGCAAAGGGCAGAGAAAGGAGATGTCTTCCATGGCCCAGGGATGCCATGGGAAGACAGCACCTCAGCCCATCTCCAACCTTGTTGAGTGTATGGACATTTGCCTGTAGGCTACATTGGGAGAATGGGGGACAGAAGTGAGAATCTACGCAAAGCTAAAACAGCCCCAGTCACAGGTGAGCAAGCTGAGCAAATACAAGGCCCTGGGTTCAAACACTGGTACTACCAACACAAGGGACAAAAAGAGTGTCATTTCACCCCATTAAATTGTAGGGTTCACTTGTTATACAGCAAGACATAAATAAACCAACATATCAGATATTGCCTTTGGTTTAGTATTTGATGAATTTCCAAGGATTAAAAAGAAAACTTGAAGGTACTGGCCATATCTATAGCTAAACTATTCTTTCTTTTTCTTCCTAGGTCCAACAAATAGCTGTGCTTATCTATTGGAAGGGTTGGCTTTTTTGCTTGATTTTGTTTTTCTCTTCCATATCAGGCCTCTCAGTTAGCTGAAAGCTTATTGGTTTGGCTGGAGAAAATAAAGCCAAGTCAGGCAAGTGTCTTAGGAAATCCTAGGAAGTCCAGCAAAGAAAAATAAGATTCCATCTGGTGGCTAATGCAGTGTGCTTTGCATGTGAAATAAGAGTGATCACAGCTCAAATAAGCAATTCCAGAATGTTATTGAGAGCTCTGGGTCTGAGCAGTTCTCTCTAATGTAGCCTGTTATTGTCGCCTTTCACTCTGAGGCCCATGGCAGCTATATACGATGGGTCCCATCAGTGATCAGCTTGAGGAGCTGACACAACTGCTTTCTGCATAGATGTGTCTGTGACTTAAATGCTGTCAGTTCAATAAAAGAATTACAGTACTTTATTGTGACTGGAGGAAGCCTGGGCAGGTTTTGTCTCTGAAGTTCTGAGATCTATTACACTGTTCAGTCAGCCCACAGAGTTAATGTTTCCTATGAAGATTTCTTGAGCTCATTCCTAAAAACAAGACGGGCAAAGGGCACGCTGATGCTTAATGTTGTTGAGAGAAATAAACGATGTGGCTTGAAATGTAAATGATCTAAACAGAAGTCTCTGCACAGTGACCCAAATTACCCTTCTTGCTCTACCAGGCTGCCAGATAGACTTCATAAGGCTTGAACCACAGTGTATTTTCAGCCACTGGAATGGTCTAGAAGACAGACTCCCCAAGCAAGCAGTTTAACCACCATATTAAAAACATGTTTAGTGCTCCCAGCATAACAAATACCCAGAGTGCATTGGGAGCAAGCACACAACTCCCTGTATCTGTTTCTGACCCTACTGTAAGCGATGTGTAGGAATTTATCTTATGAAGAGCTGCTTTGGGGTAGAGGGAGAACATGACCATTGAAGAGACTGTGATACATGGGGAGGGAGTGTATACCTGCCTCCTTTAGTATCTTTTCCTGGTTCTTGGCACCCTGAGCAGCTGGAGACAGTTAGGGACACAGAGGTTCTTCTATTCCACTTACACACATATTCCCATCTGCAAAGATTTCTGCAAAGCACTTTTTAAAAATAGATTTCCTGTAACCTATCAAAGAGGATAGATCCAAGAATCTGGGTTTAAACACTTTAAAAAAATGTGGTAGAAACCAGATACCTGTGGCACCTGCCTGCAATACTAGATACTCGGGAAGCTGAGATCTGAGGATTGCGGTTCAAAGATAGCCCAACTAGGAAAGTCTGTGAGACTCCTATCTTCAATTAACTACCACAAAACCAGGTTCAGGTGGTAGAGCATCAGCCTTGAGTGAAAAAGCTCAGGGTCAGTGCCTTGGCCCTATGTTCAAGCCCCAGTACACACACACACACACACACACACACACACACACACACACACACACTCATGCCAGTGAGGCTCCATCTCCAATTAACCAGTAAAATGCCAAAATGCAAGACAAGAGGTGTGGTTCAGGTGGTAGCTGTTAGGAAGAGAGCCAGCTGTTAGCAAGAGAGCCAGTGAGAGTTTGAAGGCCTGAGTTCAAGTAGTTCAGTAGAGAGCAAGAGAAAGGATTATTTTGATTTGAATATAATATATGCAGATATTAATTACCATGGTGAAATCCCTTACTACAATTAACATTCACTAAAAAATGACAGAAGAGAAAAACAGGCTCCCTTGGGGAGCTGGGTATCAGCAGGTGAATGGAAAGGTAAATGAAGGTGGATGTGGTAAACTACTTCATATGCTGCACCTTGTCTATCCTGTGATGGATATAATGGATTCCAATGGATCTTATCCCTCATCTCTTTCTTTTTCCCCTTTACTTTCTTCCTAAAACAATTTCATCAGATTTCGTTGTTCTGCTCTGATACATACAAACCATCTACTTTGATCCTAGTCATCTTCCACCTTCCTTGTCTACCCAACCCCATCCTGCTAGTACCCACCCCCTACACAGTCTGAGTCAAGTCCACAATCCATCAGCAGTGCTCACTGAAGTTCTCCATGCTGTTTTTGTATATACTTGCAATGTATTTCAAAATTATTCACCCTCTACCCACTCTTTCCCTTTCTTCTTCTCTTTCTCTTCCAAAGCAGTCTCTTGGATTCATGGTCTATGTCTATCCACAATATACTTAGGAATACAGATTCATATACTGTATACAGTATATATGTATACATGTAGTATATATAAAATATACATATACTGCCTGCAGATTCACTCACATGTATTTATGTACATGACCACAAAGAAATAGGTCTTTTAGGCTGAGCTTCCACGTATGAGTGAAAGCATATGACATATGTGATACAGGCTTACTTGATTGCAATGTCCTCTCATTCCATCCATTTTCCTGTAAATAATTGCCCTTCCCTTCCTTCCTTCCTTCCTTCCTTCCTTCCTTCCTTCCTTCCTTCCTTCCTTCCTTCCTTCCTTCCTTCCTTCCTTCCTTCCTTCTTCCCTCCCTTCTTCCCTCCCTTCTTCCCTCCCTCCCTCCCTCCCTCCCTCCCTCCCTCCCTCCCTCCCTCCCTCCCTCCCTTCCTTCCTTCCTTCCTTCCTTCCTTCCTTCCTTCCTTCCTTCCTTCCTTCTTGCTGGTCCTGGGGCTTAAACTCAGAGCCTTGGCACTGTCCCTGAACTTTTGTTGCTCAAGGCTAGCACTGTACCACTTGAGCCACAGCTCCACTTCTTATGTGTCAGTGGTTCATTAGAGATAAGAATGTCACAGACTTTTTCTGCCTATAGTTGGTTTCAAAATGCAATCATCACATCTCAGTCTCCTGAGAAGCTGGAATTCTAGGTGTGAGCCACAAATGCTTGGCATGACATCCCTTTTCTTTATGGCTGCATAATGAGAGCGAGAGAGAGAGAGAGAGAAAGAGAGAGAATGTGTATGTATAAAGCATCTTTATTTTTTTCTTTGTTGAGTGTATGTTGTGGCATAGTTTACACAGGTCTTGATCAGCTTTGATCAACTCCTTATATTTGGAGTCTTAGAGTCTTTTTTTTTTTCGACATGCTTCTCAGAATTTGGCAGTTACATTGGAGGTTGGGGTGGGGGGAATTCCAGCTTCATCTTATACTAGGGAACATAGGTATCAGCTCTTGCATGATTTTGTTATACCCCTTGTAATCTGATTTTATAATAAGTTTCTCAAATGTCTTGCCAAGGCGACCCTTTTAACTGGAACAATGGATGGTGATTGCTTTGTGCCCTCCATTGGTTGCCGTGCAGGTCATGCATGTCAGAAAGGCTGAATGAGCCACACTGATGAATGTTCCCTGCACTGCCTCGCTGCAGGTCCCACATGTGGTCGGCCCACTGTGGCTTTCTGGTATTGGATCTTCTCTGTTGCCTTCCTGCGCAGTGATTAAGATAAAATCCCCAATCAACCTGCGTCTGCAGTGAACATTCTATGAGTCTACGATTCAGAAATGGGGACATGATTTACACCCACTTCTGCAGGGCGGTTTTCATAGGGAAGCTGCATTGTCTTTCTCAATGACTATTATCTGAACACTTGCATCTGAGAACCTGGAGGAAGGTCACGTGATTAAGTACAACTTAAATGCAGAAGAAAAGTAACATAATTTAGAACATACTAGGTGATCAATAGATCAGCTTTCATTTTTGAAAGCATCCACTGAAGAGCACTCCAGGGGCTCTGGGATGTTTTCCAAGAGGAAAGGATAGTAATGACAAAGGCATATGCCAGGCTGGTTGGCAAACTTGCCAAATAATCACATTTTTTCAAGCCAGGATCAGAAGATTCAGTTTGAGCTCCCACAAATCCGGCACACCTCTCATGGGGAATCTTCTAGCCCAAAGTTTAGACTTGGGTGAATATTTCCAGATGTTTCCATAGCTCAACACTTCACATAGAAAGCTTAAGTCCTTTGGGCCTCTGTGTGAGTGGTCACTCCATATGTTTGAACATCAGTTCTATAGGGAATCTCACTACTTTTACTTGGTTGTTGTTGTTTTTTTAAGTTTTTATTATCAAACTGAATTACAGAGAGGTTAAAGTTTCATACGTTAGGCATTGGATACATTTCTTGTACTGTTTGTTACCTCGTCCCTCATTCTCACTACTCTTACTTTGTTTTGTTTTCTTTCTTTCTTTCTGTTTTTTTTTTTTTTTTGCCAGTCCTGGGCCTTGGACTCAGGGCCTGAGCACTGTCCCTGGCTTCTTTTTGCTCAAGGCTAGCACTCTGCCACTTGAGCCACAGTGCCACTTCTGGCCGTTTTTTATATACGTGGTGCTGGAGAATCGAACCCAAGTCTTCATGTATACAAGTCAAGCACTCTTGCCACTAGGCCATATTCCCAGCCCACTACTCTTATTTTGAAAGACAACATTTACCCCATTGCATTGATGCATAGCAAAGCCACTGGGTAACATTACTCTAATGCATTCTCAATCAGACTGAGAGCATAAGAGATGAGTGTCCGCTAACTATTATAGCCAACTTAACCATGAATTCTTACTCCTCAAGCGGGACACTGGTGGCTCACACCAGCTATTTCAGAGATGGAAATTAGGAGAGATCATAGTTCAAGGCCAGACCAGGCAAAAAATTCTCAATATCCCATCTTAACCAACAGCTAAACACTATAGTAGTGTGCTTGTCATCTCAACTATGGGAGAAGTGATGACAAAGATGATGGTTTCAGGCATATAACCAGAACAAAAAGGGCTGGGGGGCATAGTTCAAGTGATAAAGCAGGTGTGTCTAGAAAGTGTGAAGCCTTGAGTTCAATCCCAGTACCATGAAACAAACAAACAAATGAATAAATGGAATCCTACTCATTATATTTGTATCCATAAACTGGATTGCTTAAAACAAGAGATGCATTCTTTCACCATTTCAGAGGCTGAACCCTGACATGGATAATGTTGGCAGGGTCAGACCCTCTGTCTCTGTCTTTTCCACCCCCTGTCACTCTAGGCTCTAGGAAAGTTCATTGGTGTCCACTCCTGTTCCTTGGCTTGCACATGTATCGGCTCAATATCTTCTTCTGTTCACATTCATTTGTCTGTGTGTGCTTTCTTCCTCTTCAGTCATAGGGGGAGTGAGGATCTACAAAGGATCTACTATGACAACACCATACCCTTGACTTAAGAATAGAATCCTATGACCTTAACCCATTAAATCTGCAATGTCCCCATTTCCAAACAGTTTCACACTCAAAGATACAGAGAGTAGAATGTCATCACATTCTTCTAGAAAAGGAGGTAGAATTCATCAGAAGCAAACCCAAAACACTTGAGATCTGCTTTCCATGTTCAGAAACAAAACTGAATCCTCCAAGAGGAGATGTTTCAAGGGTTAAGAACTAGGGAACTGTGAGGCTGTCAGTGCTGTACCCAGTGATATTACAGAGGCTTTTGCAAGAGGATACAGCATTATTAGATAAATAGATTGCTCTCTGAGTGTTGTGGGGGGGAGTGGAGTAGGACTGTGGTTCAATATAATGGCGTATACCCTATCAGTTCTCATGAGCTTTTCCTTTGTTCAGTTGGAGTTGCAATGTTGTTACACCTATCAACCTTTTCAAATACTTCCAGCACCTTCTAATTTTAGCCTCTGTGTATCTCCACCAGCCAAATGGTTTTATCGAACAATTTTTTGTCATTTCTGTTAGTAAATATGAGATCAGTTCAGTATGTGTTCAGAGGCCATGTACTGAGAGGGGATGTGCCATTCTCACCTGTAATCCAATCTATAATCCTATCTACCCAGAAGATCAAGGTTCAAAGCCAGCCTGGGTAGAAAAATCAATGAGATTCCATTTCCAAAATGACCAGCAAAAATCCATCCTGGAGAAATGGCTCAGTGGTAAAGTGCTAACCAAATAACATGTGTCTCTTAGTTCAAACTCTGGCATGTGCAAAAAAGAATCAAAAGAATCACTAGTGTATCTCTTTTGCTGCACCTGACAGCACATTGCACTCCACATCTGAAGACAGCTGCTTCTCTACCAGTTTAAGGGAGTTCTGACTTGGATGGGAGGGGGAGAGAGAGTTGGGAGCAAGTGGAGTGGGGAGAGAGGAAGGTTAGCTTAGTCATCAGGATGAGCCCAGTGACTCCAGAGGGACTGCTTCCGCATCTGGACTGTCTAAATTATTTGTCAAAAAGTTCCACAGAAGGGTTGCTTTTGTGGAAACAGTTAATCCCTGATGGGGGTGGCGAGTAGGAACTGTCAAGTGAGAAGGTCCAGAAAGAGACATCATTCACTTGAGAGTTTACACAGAAGCTTTAGGGAAGTGTTGAGTTAACATTTCTACTTTGTTGTTGTTTTTAATGCTCATAGTGGGACTTGAACGAAAGGGCTCAGGCCATCTTTTAGCTTTTACACTCAAGGCTGGTGTTCTACAACTTAAGCCATAATTTTACATCCAGCTTTCTGCTGGTTTATTGGAAATGAGAGTTTCATAATTTTGTCTACTTGGGCTGGCTTTGAATCTCAATCCTCAGCTCCCAGTCTCATGAGTATCGAAGATTAGAGGTGTGAGCCACCAGTGCCCACATATCTATATTTGTGTGTGTATGTATGCTTGCACATGCTGACCAAAAGGCTTGATCTTAGGGCTTGGGCATTGTCCTTGAGCTTTTTTGTTCGGTGTTAGTGCTCTACCACTTGAACCACAGCTCCACTTCTGGCTTTTTGCTGGTTAACTGGAGATAAAGAGTCTCATGGACTTTTCTTGCCAGGGCTGGCTTTGAACCATAATCTCATTCTCTTGAGTAGCTAGTATGATAATCCACTAGTTCACAACTATTTTTTATGAGATTAAAAACTACCACTTCCAGGAGCTGTGACTCAAGTGGTAGAGTGCTAGCCTTAAGTAAAAAGGAAGCCAGGGACAGTGCTCGGTCCCTGAGTCCAAGCCCCAGGACTGGCAAAAAAAAAAAAAAAAAAAAAAGAACTACAATAAAAACTACCACTTCCTTCCAGCTGCCTGAAGGCTTACCAATTGCTATCTACAATTGTAACACAATATCTACAATTTCAGGGGTCGGGGGCCATTTGTAGATAAGAATGAACTTCTGGATTTAGCTCATACACTTTGGATTGCATTGCACATATTATTTTGCAACCTTTTCCTCTTAACATTATGATCAATGTTTCCTTAAGTTGTTAAGTATTCCATTTAACGAGCAGTATACTATTTCAATGTGTGGTTGCGATATCATTTAATTAACCTTCTTATTGGGCATTTGGCTGGTCTCTAGCTCTTCTGCTGGTAAGCAATGCTACTCTCAGCAACCTTAGATGGAACTTATCACACCCTTATCAGATGGCTTTGCCATGTGCTTTCCCCTGTTTTTGTTGTTTCCTTGCCACATCTGTTTTCACTTAACAATAGCCATCTCATGGTACTTCTGTACTATTTTAAGGAAGCTCTTGTTTACTTTGTACCCATGCACGAAGCAAGTGTATTTTATTTCCAAAAAGAATGCTTTAAACGGAAGTTATTAGCATGAATTTGAAAATGAACTACAAAACCCACCAGAACCATAGACAGGTATTCATCAGCTGTGGGTTCCATAACCAAATATTATATCCACGGCTGGCTGAAACAAGGAAAATGCATTTCATCACAGTTCTAGAGGCTGGCTGACCAAAATCAAGCTTTCAGATGATTCCATTTCTTGGATTTCTTGTGAAGGCTGCCTTCCAAGGTTGTTGACAGCCACCATCTTCGTGTGTTCTCAATATGGCCTTGCCTTGGTGAGCATGTCCGAGCGAGTTCTCTGGGCCTCCCTAATCAGGGTCCCCCCCCTTATGGCCTCATTTAGCATAAATGTATCCTTGGAAGTTTCCCCAAAACAGCCATGCTGAAGGGTGTTATATATGTATGAAAATAGTATAGTGAAACCCACTATAAACTGTTAAAAAAAAAAAAGGAAGGAGGAGAGCAGGTGTTCAGAAAGTAATATAAATGAAGTGAATTTTCAGATTATGTTATATGCTTCTATGTAAATATTGCAGTGAACCCCACTGTATAATTAATTTATGCTAATAAAATTTTTTCACATCCCTCTTACAATATAGTCACATTGTAAGTTAAGGCCTCCTCAACAAATTTGAGGGAGTCACAAGCATTCAGTCTGTAACAAAATAAGATTTTGAAATTCAATTATAAGAATCTTTTTACTTTTCCAACACATTTACTTACATTAAATTAATTCACCTGAAGTAAGTCCTGTGATATTTAAATCATTCTCTGGTTATTATTTTCCCCCCAAATAATACATGGATATAATTTTCAAGCTCAACTAATAATAATGGCCTTATATCAGCTAAAACAGCCCCAAGGTCTATGTTTGCTTCTGACTGGCTGATGGCCACACACTTCTTTCAGTTGCTCAACTTCATTGTCAGTGGAAAGTCTCTCATTCAAGGCTTTACATGATGAAGTCAGACTCCTCAGGGTTTTTGTTTACCTGGAAGTCAACAACTTTGGGATCTTAACTGTACCTGCCAAATCCTTCCATCTTTGTCTGTTCCATCAGGTAGAAGAAGCAAGTGGCAGCCTTTCCTTACACTTAGGGGAGGGGACTACATCAGGGCAGGGTGCCTTAGAGTCACCTGACAGTAGACCTGCCATAACCTAGAATGCTGTACCTTGACCAGCCAGGTGTACTAGAGACTTACAGTTCAATACATATCTTTCAAAACAATTATCTCTCCTTTCACTCCTCGGCTTAGTGGCACCACTACTGATAAAACATATCCATGTAGTATGTTAGTATTTGTTTATTTGTTGTGGATATTTTGTCAGTTTTGTGGATGCACACTCTCCTTTCAGCATGGTTATGATGATAGAATTAGCCACCTAATGATTCCCATGTGTACTTCTCCAGAGTTTCCCCCTCTCCTCACCCCAGCTTCTAATCGTTCTGCTCTGATATCCCCAGCTGCCCCAGTTCCAGATCCTTTGCATGCGGCCTCACGGGGGATGGTTTCTTTCTGGAAACATTTAGAGTCTGTTCATTTCGAGAGTTCTGAAAGAGAATAGCAAGTCTTGTGTACTTTAAAAAAATATTTACTCTATGGGCATTTTTTCAATTAGGAGCTTCAACTTCATTTGCTTCAGTTTTAGAAAATTATTATTATTAATTCTCCACAATCTTTTCTATTTTATTTTGCTGGGCATCTTTTCCTTTTTTAAAAATTATATATTTATCTTTAGGTAGTTGTACAAAATGGCTGACCTTCAACAAGTCAGTTTATAGTATAATGCATCTTGATTAATGTCATCCCTTTCATCATTTTCCCTCATTCCTCCCAATTTACTTTCTCTCTTCATTTTCTTAGTTTAATTGGATATGCATAGAATAGATGATTGCATTCTTCCCTTTTCCTCTCTGCATTCATCTACCCCTCTCTCCTGAATGCCTCTCACCCCCTCATCTTTCCAAGTGCCAGATTTCTGGTATTTATTTTGTTTGGTTGTGAGTTTCATTAAGGAGTTACACCATTTAAATTCTCTACTGCATATACCATACTTTGGTAAATACATTTCTCTACATTTGCATACAATCCTATATGTGTTTACTTGTATATTTATAAATTAGACTTAGCTTCTGCATAAGAGTGAATGTATGCATGCTTTGTCTGAGCTTGAGTTACTTCACTTAATATAATTTTTCCACATCCATCCATTTCCTTGCAAATGATGTAATGTAGAATTCTATTGTGTATATAGCCCACATTTTCTTGAGCTATTCATTTACTGAAGGACATGTGAGCTTTTTCCTTACCTTTGCTATGATAAATATTGCAGAGATAAACATGATTACAAGTCCTGACATAATCTTTTGGATAAATGCTCAAGAGTAGCATGACTGGATCATAGGGTTAATTCTCTAAACTGCTTTCCAGAGTGACTGAACAAGTTTACATTCCCACCAACAGTACTTTAGGATGAAACTTAATTTTCTTGAGTCTCTGCCTTTTATTGTTCTTTTTAGCATTGTTCTAATTTTGTTTTGTCTTCCAGTTGCTTTATTGAAATTCTGAATTGGGCTCTCCTATTTTTAATTTCCAGGAGCTCTTCACTGCTGAACATTATTATTACTTCTTTAAATACAATCTTGAAGTTTTTCTTTTTTTCTTCCTTCTTCCTTCCTGCTTTTCTTTTCCTCCCCATTCTAGGATTTGAACTCAGAGCTTCATGCTCTCACTTGGTTTTCTCTGCCCAAGGCCGGTGTGCTACCATTTGAGCTACAGTTCCATTTCCAGCTTTTTGTTGGTTAATTGGAGATCAGAGTCTCATGGACTTCTCTGGTCATGCTGGCTTTGAATTGTGATCCTCAGATCTCAGTCTCCTGAGTAGCTAGGATTACAGGCATGACCCACTAGTGTCCCGCTTCAAACTTAAGTTTTCTTCTGCTCTCCACACTGGTTTTATTTTCTCCAAGTTTTAAGAAGTAGGAAGGGCAGGAAGGAGATACTTTTTTATGGTTTCTCTAGTTTGGAGGTTTTCTTCAGTACTGATAGAGGAGTATACCAGAGTCAACTTGCTCCCATACAGAATTGCATGCAATTTCCTTGTGTTAATCACCTCCTCACATATAGTGGTTTGTTACAAAATGACTGGCTCTGACTGCTGTTCAAGGAGATATATTAGCTTGTTTCTCTGCATCGTTTTTGCCAAGACTCAAGGTCGAACCTCGTCTGCTCTGATATTTCCCATTTCTCCATTTGTTGGCTTGCTTTATACATTGTTGTTGCTGTACAGGTTGCCTCTGGCTTTATTAAACTCTTTAGCAAACTCTGTCTTTCTATATCTTTTCTGTCTGGAAGTGACTTGAGGGGCTATTTTCAAAAGAGAGAGCACACAAACGTGCTTACTATGCCATCTTAAACCCCCAAAGCACCCAAGGTCACTTTCTAATGATTTTCTACTTCCTTGGCAGCAGGGGCAGATGTAACAATTCCCTTGTGAAGATAATGCAATCTAAAGTGAGGAGACAGACTAAATATGTCATACAACCAATCAATGGATAAAGACAAAAACTGAGAAAACTCAAATCCCATCAAGGATTTTTCTGAAATATAGAAAATGGGTAAATGGTCTGTTTGAATTATGAAATTTCCTCTTTGACAATGCCCATTGCTTGTAACTAGTTGGGCAAAATTAGATTTCACAGAAACATTATGTCTTGATTACAATATTAGAATTCTACAGCAAGCCATACAATGTGATTTGAAGTTTTCAAACTCTGTCAGGCTGAATCTGCACAAGCTATTCCATGTAGCCTTTAGAAAAACCAAAACCCTGAAAAGCTCTTCTGGCCAGGAGAAAAGTGGGTGGGAATAATCTTATCAGGTTTAAACTGAGGCTGGCAGAATGGGACCTTTTTTGTTTTTTGGTGAAAATGTTAAGGGAAAGGTAAGCTTTCATGGTTAGGATGTCCTCCAGGGCTCAAAATATAATTCTGTTCAGGTGCCAGTGGGTCATGCCTATAATCCTAGGTACACAGAGACTGAGATCTGAGGATCAAGGTTTGAAACCAACCCACTCAGGAAGGTCCATGAGACTCTTTTCTACAGATAACAAGCAAAAAGATAGAAGCAGACATACTGCTTAAGTGGTGGAGTACCAGCCTTGAGTGAAAAAGCTAAGGCACAGAGATGAGGCTCTGAGGTCAAGTCCCAGGAGCAGTATATGTACATATGCACACAAGTGCCTGCACACACACACACACACACACACACACACACACGATTCTGGTAGCTGTTTTCAAGGTTAATGAAGGAATACTATTTTTTTAAAAGCCTTAGTCATTTTTGTTTGCTGTTTACTGGTCTTGAAATAGTATGGTTTGCATTAGCAGCAGTTCTGCAAATTGGGTAGAAGGGATTTAAAACAATTCTCTGGCTTATATGAAAAATGAACCCATGATTCCTGGTTTGTCAGAGCTCCTTGTGGGAGTCCTGGTGTAAAAGGATCTTTTACGTGCCTGGCTAGAACATTGAGCCAAGCAACATCTGCATTTTTTTTTTTTTTACAATAAACATTTTGTAGATACACACTGAAGTTTTCCTTAACTTTTTTCCTAGGTGGAATAGACTGATTCAGTATATATACACATTAGTACTTAAAGAAACATTGTCAACAGATTAAAAATATCTATTTGGGGAGAGCTGTTTGGTGCTTACTGTGTAAGCATTTCAGTTTGAGTCAGGGCGGTTCATTTTCTCTCAAACATTGTCTTGTAATACAGGAAAGTTCCTGGTAAGTCACTTTATAGGTACATCTAGACAGAGCAGTGTCTCCACTGCCACCTTCCCAAATCATTCATTGATGGTATTTTAAACTGATAAAGCCTTTTGTTATACAATTAGACAGTTAAAGCATCTTTGGGAGACATAGCCCATTGATTTAGCACTTCAAATGCACAGATGGATGATGAGATGTCCATCCAGCGTTGGAAGTGAGGAAGAGGAGGCCGTGGGACAGAAGAAAAGGATTGAGTTCAAAGAAGGGCTTTGTAGCCAGTCAGGCAACAGCATTTGGAAACCACAAACTCCTTGGCTGTCAGATTCAATTTTTAAAAACTCAAAGCCACAATGCTTGCAGAGATTCATGAAGGCCAACTTCCCCTACTTAACAATATTGCTGAGGGCTAGCCCTGAAGATGAGTGCTAAGCAGGGAAGTTCTCTGTTGCAATGGGGAAGAGTGAAAGTCTAGGTGGCAAGTCAGAGCCAAGAGTGCAAATTCCCAGGATGTGAGATGAGATGAGCTTTCACTCATGGAGGATAAGGCTGTATTGTACTGCACCTGCTCTGCCTCCACTGAGCCCCTGCAAATATGGGAGATTCCTTGCCTTGACCTGGTAGTTCCAAAGGGAAGGACAGAAGTAATATTCCTACAAGTATCTGATCACGGTTTTATAATCCTTACTAAGGTGGCATGCATTTCTTTAAGGTAGAAGAAAGGACAGGGAAAAGATAAACTCATCTTCTTTAAAGTAAGTATGGTTTAAAAATATGATTTAGAAGAAAAATTCTAACTTCTTTGTAATCCAGGAGACAAGATTCTATGGTCCTAATTTTCTCCAGTTTGCAATGTTCTTTCATTTCCTTTTATTTGCAACCATGGTTATTTATGTCCTGGGATTTTTCCCCCCTGGTAGTATGAGTTTAAACTCAGGGCCTCTCATTTGCTAGGCTGGCACCTGACCACTTAGGCCACACTCACAGCCCTGCTTTTTTCATCTGGTTACTTTGGCGATGAGGTCTAGTAAATGTTTACACCCAGGCTGGTCTCAACCTCTAGAGCTCAGTCTCCTGAGTAGCTAGGATTATAAATGTGAGCCACCAGTACCCACATCCATATTTTTTTCAAAGCTCTTCTGCTTGAATATCAACAAAAGCCAAGGTTCCATTCTTACCTTTTAGGTTAAAATTGTGGTTGAAAATTAAATATATAGAATAGTATTTTTTCCCAAAAGATCCCCATCAACGTTTTAGTCATAAAGTCACCCAGCTGCTTCTTACAGTACTGTCAACACTCAGGAGAAACGAGGGTTCAAGACTCTGGATTCCTTAGAAACCATGATTTGGGTTATTATTTTGTATTTCTGAACATAAATTTTCAAAAGAAAGCTCTCCCAAGGAAAATGCATGCATGTATGTGTCCACACATATGTATACACTTGCCCTTCCTTTACCGCTTTGAACATTTTCATAGAAAAAACATGGATTATAGAAATACTCTCCATTCCATAAGTTTGCGTTCCAGACCTTCTGTAGTTTTTCTCCCATGTGGTTGTTTGTAAAGGAATCCACTTCCTTGAGACAAGGGAGGAGTCGGTGAGTGTGTCTGTGATCTGAGCCAAAGCAATGTGTGAAAGAGAGCACCAGCCCCAGGCGTCGTGGGCAGGAAGATATCAAAGGATGGTGCGCCAAGTGTTGGGATGAAGGTTTGCAACTAAGGCTTGTGAACCTTAATGGTGTGACTTTCTGGAGGAAGTTGGCATTTCACCACAATTTCAGGTTATCAGCACATGCTGCCAGTCCCATTTCCAAGAATCATTCCTGAGGTTCCATTGATTGAGTGGATGGAACATTCTAGAAGATCCCGAGCAGGAGAGGACAGAACCCACGCCACCTCCAAGGGAAGCAGATCCCAGATGCACCTACAGTCCATTTCTCAATATGGAACACTTTCTGCCCCGAGTCAGGGGCACCCTTTCCTGGAGCCTCTTTCTCTGAATTTTTGAATTCTTGGCAGAGCACTCCTGACATCGCTCCGTAGACAGGTGTTTGCTTAGCGTTGGCAGCATTTGGCTCCTCTGACAAATGGGTTTCCCGCCTTCCACTTCTTTCTCTACTTGACCCTTCCAGTCACACTCAGTGTCTTGGCTGACATGCCCTGCGGAGGGACTCACGGGCCCTTCTCTCTTGGGCTGGCGGTTGCTCCTACATCTACACATCCACAGAAACACAGGCCTGCAGCCCTAGGGCCCCATCCCTCTGTGAAAATATCCCTTTTCCTTTATGCTGAAAAGGGGATAAAAAGAAAAAGATCCAGAGGTTGGGGTTGAGGGAGAATATATGGAGAAATCAAGGAGCCTGTAGGTGTTTGAATTTGCATGTACCTTTGATCTCCCTTGTTGCTAAGTTTAGTTTCAGAGCACCTTTCAAGAGTCATCCTTACACCCTGGTGAACACCTGACTTGCACACAGTAACATCTTCGGGGTTAAAACCTCTTCATTTTTGAACCACCATGAAGTAGGAGATGGTAGCAGCAATTGAACTAGAAATTCTTCAATTATCTTCCTCTGGGTTCTTGAGATGTTCTTCTTTTTTTTTCCTAAAAGGATCACATACAGATTTCATGCATCCTCTGGCAATATTCTGGCTGGAGACAAGTGTCTGTCAGAGAGGACAAGAATGTACTTGTTAAATAATTCCTTCCTGCCCTCCACAGAGCAGCGTTTCCATGGGGTCACCTTGCCATACAAGGTCAAGATGAGCAGACACCACCAAGCACTTTGTGGGAAGGAGATTAGATTTCACTGGGGCCAGGAGCTCAGAAGTGAGTTATTAGAGTTTTGTTTACTATGCCCTCTGGGCTATATCCTTAATTAGGTGGAACTGATAAGCTTGATAAATTTTGAACTATTGCTTTTTGTTTGCCAATAACAAAATATTACTGTGTAGGATGTTAGTTATTTTCCACATCAAACCCTTTCCATTTTCCTGAAGTTATCATTAGCTTCCATCTCAATAGGCCTTTTGTTTAGGAGAGAAGAATGTCCTTTTTACCTTTTTTTTTTAAAATGTAACTAAAGCACTTGGGTGACTAGTATACAATTACACTACACTTTCTTCTGAACTCCATTCTTTATACTTCCTTCACTTCAGGGCTCCATGCTTTTCTACCTTGGGTAGCAAATAGATCAAGCAAAGGATCATTTCTTTTTCTCCAGCTCTCATGAACACTTCTTAGCTCGTATTTTATGCCTACCCTCTTTCCTTCTTTCTTTTCTTCCTTCCTTTCATATTTCTTCATTTATTGTTACTTCCTTCTCTCTCTCCATTTCTCTCCCTCCCTCCTTCCCTCCCTGCCCTCCTCCTCCTCCTCCTCCTCCCTCCCCCCCCTCCTCCTCCTCCTCCCCCCTCCTCTGCACAGACCCCCACCTTCAACAATAACACTAGATTCCTATTTTTAAATAATTGGAGGTGGGGCAATATTTTTAGAAACTGCAAACCACCAAGGGCAATAACAGCCACAGTAAAACAAAGAAAGCAAATATGTTGACAAAGCAATTTACATAAGTTTGTACATATTCTTAAACAGATATGACACATTGGAATATTTTCTTAGCAATGTCCTGAAACCATAATTACATGTTAATGAAATAATTAGTCATGTTTTATCAGGCCCACAATACCAATTTTTACAATTCTTTGTGCAATGTGAATTTAGATGTCTAAGAGCTTGATTAATTATCCAAGAGCTGAAACACTTTGAATACAGAAAGATCTTCTGCCCTACATCTCCAGCATGGTGTTTATAATGAAGTCTGGTTCATCTGTTGCACTTTAGAAAAGTGTCTTCTTGTTAACTCTCTTTACTGAAAACTATCTAGGAAGAGAATTCTAATTAATCACATCTAAGAAATAAACCATATTTTTAGAGGTAAAGAGAAACACTAGTATATTAAAAATTATATATTGAAAGAAGTAAATCAGCAGCTATTTCAGGATGAAGTTCATAAATTGCAATAAATTGCCTTCAAAATGGAGGGATGTCCAGCTAGATCATTCTCAATGAGATGGTGCTTAAAACATGTTTGAAAATGTTCTTGCTTCCAGAATTCATATCAGAAATCTCACTTCTGGACAATTCTTCATTTTACAATGCTTTCTGCAGCCGTTTCCACATTTTTAGGGGGCTGGAACAATTTGAGGGAAGAAGGGAAAGTTGAGGTAAAAACATGTGGGAAGAAAATAAAGCTAAGATTTGGCTGGCATGTGTGTAGGTAAATTTAAAAAATCATATGACAAGATTTTTGCATTCTTTAAAAAATATTTCACCTCGTACAAAGCAATAATCATAATGCCATTTGGTTAGATATATGATATATCATAAGCTTGCAGTAAGTGCGACAATAATGCACAATGTCAGAGGGAAAATGGAGCGCTCTTGAAGCAAGGTTGGGTGGGGGTAGATGGAGAAAGGGTCAGGTGATACAGTTTCAGTTAGGTGTGAAGAATAAGATTTAGAAATTTAATTCACAGAGTAGTGACTGAAATAAAAATACTGCATCATATATTTCAAAATTGCTAAAAAGAATAATTTTTAAACTGCAGAATAAAGTTAGTACATGAAGTGTACTAGTTTGATTTAATCATTCCATAGAGTAAACATTTGTTAAAGCATGACAATGTGCCCTATACATATGCACTGTTATTTTATAATTAAAAACGAAATAAAATTATTATTAGAGACAAGAGAGGACATTTCATGATGAAAAAAATAATCATGAGCTATATTTATAACTGTGTACCTCTAATAACAATGCTTCAAAAATCCATGATTCAAAACTGTGTTAGAAAGAAGAAATGTTGGTTGGAAATTTTAATACCATACTCTCTCTCTCAAAAAAAAACCAAACAGGTCATATGAACAAACAGAAAATCAGAAAAGATATGAGCAATGCTATCAAGCAGATCACTCAACCTAACAACAGCATAATATATATTCAAGTGCAAAAGAAATATTTCCAAAGAAGACCAGCCCTGATAAATTAAAAAGACTGAGTGTATCAAATCCTCAGGAATTAAAGTGGAAATCAATAAAAGAAAGAAATCCGGGGATGTTGAAATGCAATTTTCAGTAACACATGGATAAGAGAAATCAAAAGAAGGATTAGAAAATACTTTGAATGGGATGAACATAAGAACACCATATGCCAAAAATATGAACATTATTTGAGGAATACTAAGAGGGAAGTTGACAACATTATACATCTATATTAATAAAAAGAGGTCTGGAATCAAATATCTAACCATCTATTATAAACTAGGAAAAGAAGGACAAATTAAACCCAAAGCAAACAGAAGAAATAAAAAAGGTAAAATGCATATGATATTAACAATTATAAAAATTTTATTTCAAAATATCTTAAGTTTAGAAGCTCATGGAGATGTTAGCTTGGTAGAGATATCAAGAAATTTTCTAATGTCCTTTGTCTCTCTGCTGCTTCTTAAATGCTGGACATAGGTAAGTTTGTTAGGGCATCATCTCTAGACTGTGGTGAGTGGTGTAGGGAGGCATCCAGAGTTTCAAAATGTATTGTATAATTGGTAGAGATGATGGTGAAATATATTTAATTCCCAGCATTATTTTCCTACAGAATATTCATACTTAATCCTAGTATTTGATGAATTTCACTGTAGATTTTTATAAATGACCACTTGCAGTTTCTGTAGGAGAATATAGTTAGTGAATGATAGAAGAATCAGCCCTAGAGATTTTATCTATTAGCTTGTCCTTCACTGATGTGGTTCAAGCCATTATGGTCTAGCTAGAAGTTATGTATTCAGAGCTTTATGACTTTTTAATGGGATCCTGCATTAATATGTGTTAGTGTAGCCAAATTGGTGTCAGTTTTTAAGCAGTGGAAGTTCAGAAACTGAACTGAAGGATTATTATAACTTCCCTTATGTATTTATAAAAATTTGATTTGATTGGTTTGTATATATTAATTAATGGCACTCACTGTTCCTCAAAACCTCAAGAATCATGGGATACTTGAAGCAAAAGGTCCATTTGAATCTTGACATTGTTTCTGGTACAGGAAGTACACATGTTCTCTGTTATGCTTCCTTATTATCCCAAGGCACACAAAGACACCATAGAACACAAAATCTTAAGTTTGACTTTTGAAAACCACAGATCAGAAATTCTGTTGTAGTGACTTCTAACCCTTTCTCACTTTGAGACAATATTATTAAAGCAATGCTGATCAAATGTTTCTGTCGCTCATAGCAGTTCTTATTTTTAAACAACAACAACAAAAAAAACCACATGCTCTCAGAATTTGTTTCTGATTTTCAAATTTAGTAAGAGTGACAAATCTTTTCCCTTCAAGGGTTGATCTGATATTTGGAAACAACTGAGACTTGAACTTTCAGGGCCAAACTTGCCAAAGATAGTTTATCAGGCTGTAGGATATCAATTTTAACTGAAAACCAAACAACTCTAAGAAGTATCGAGATATTTACTTCTGTGGTTTAAGAACTGTTTTAAGGAGTAGTGATATCTGTAGATAGGAAAACATTGCTTTTTAGTTTAAAAACAAATTTATGGAGATAAGTTTTTCATGTGATGTTGGATGGAGGAAATATTTTAGTCTACCAATTACTTACCATTTGCATCTTGGCAAGTATAAAATTCATATCATCAATTTAATATAACTGATGACTTTTCTGTTTTTGTGTCTTGTTATTTTGCTGGCACTGGGGTTTGAATTCAGGCTCTCATGCTCTTATCTGGCTTTTGCTGGTAAATTGAAGCTAAGAGTCTTTCAGATTTGTCTGCCAGGATTGGCTTCAAGCTTTGATCCTCGCAGATCTCAGCCTCCTGAGTAACTAGGATTACAGACAAGAGCTACCAGCACCCAGAAAGCTTTTCAGAATTCTCAGGGAGTTAGTGAGCATCAAAGATTTACACTTAGGTGAAACTTTAGCTTCTCCCACTGATCCACCTTCTATTTGACTCAAGTTTAAAGGAAGCTGATGTCTTCTCACTTTGGTTCCCTAGGTCTAAAATCTTGTGAGCCAGGTAGGAGCATTTCTACAAGTGTCCCCACTTTTCCTTTCCTTACCTCTCTCACACACCTCTAGGAGGGAGGGAGGGGGATGCTTTACAAGGGAGCAGCAGCTCGCACCCATCTGCTCTGCTTGTCACCGACTGTGGCCCTCTCCTTTCATGATCCTGTCTCTGCTGATATCTGGGGGGTTCTTTGGACTGCTCAGAGGGAGCAGCTTCGGTGATTCTTGCCAATTCGCCATGATCCCCTTCCTGTTCTTGGCACATGGATTCTCTGGAATGGGTGGGGGTGGAGTGCAGACTTGAGGCTCACGGTTTATTCAACCTTCTCTACTAGTTCAGCATGTAGCCTCTGTCACCCAGTGTGGCCCATCCCACCAGCCATTCTTCACTTGGTGATTTTCCATCAGGCACTGTTTGCCTCTCCTCTGCCAGTTCCAGCCCTGACCACCCCAACCCCCACAGCCCAACCATCATAGGAGTGGGTTTGCATGCTTTCTCATGGGGCTCCTTAGAAAGCAGGGCGTGTGACCGGATAGCTGTTCAATTGCCCCTAACAATTAAAGAGGCAAGGCCCAGATGAGGCTCAGACACAGTGGGCCCTGGGGTCTGCTTAGCCATGACAGCGTTCGCATCCCTCATAATGGCATATGAAACTTTTTTCCCCCTAGTCCTGGGGCTTGAACTCAAAGGCCTGGGTGCTTTCCCTGAGCTTTTTACTCAAGGCTAGCGCTCTGCCAGTTGAGTCACAATGCCACTTCTGGTGTTTTGTTCATTAATTGGAGATAAGGGTCTCAACGGAATTTCCTCCTAAGATGGCTCTGAACTGCAATTCTCAGATCTCAGCCTTCTGAGTAGCTAGGATTAAAGGCATGACATTTGCAATACTGTGTATTTCAGGCTCCTCTTTCCTATCATCTGGCCAAACTGAACTAGATGTAGTTTTCTAAAAGAGAATGCTTTCTACTCGTGTGTGTGTGTGTGTGTGTGTGTGTGTATGTGTGTGTGTGTGTGTATTTGAGCATTTTCTGCTGCTATGAGTGCCTGAGACCAGGTGCTTTACAAAGTAAGCTGTTTGTTTGACTCACAGTTCTGATGGCTCAGGAGCCTGGCACCCCTGTTACTTGGCTCTGGTGAAGGACTCTGCAGTGGAGGGCATCACAGTGGCAGGAATGTCTGCAGAAGAGCTCACAAGGCAAGACAGGAAGCTAGGGAGTGATTCAAGAGTGTTGCTTTGAGAACAATTCTGTCCTGCAAACAACTAACCCTCTCTAGGAGACCAATATGAATCCCTTTTGTGGGCAGTGTTTCCAATGATCTAATTTCTATGCACTAAACCTTCCCTTTTAAATGTCCCCCATCTCCCCAGGCTTGGGGGGTGGGTGGAATGTTCCAACACATAGACCCTTCAGGACACATTCCAACCATGTCAACAGCAGGGCAAGCATCTACCATATTCTGGCTCAAGAGATTGGTGGTGACAGATGAAGGCTCTTGTAGACAGAAAGAACTTATGTTTGGGTTGAGGAGGAATAGAAGCAAATAATAAAATCTAAGAAGGTGATGGGTACCGGAATGAAACAAACGTGGGTGAACTTGGCACGGCCTGGCAGATCTTCACACTGAGAGGCGGGGGAGGCCTCCCTGAGAAAGGCAGGTTCTGGCGTGAAGTTTGGAGGACTTCCGCTCTCATTGCATATTTAGGATCAGGACAAGCAATTTTTGTTTTATCCAAAGTCTCAGGGGAGCTATTGGATAGGGGCATGGGATGGTGTCAGTGTTATGAAAAGCCCACATGGCTCTCTCTTCTCTGTGTTTTCTCCTTCCCCCAGAGTCTTCCGTGCGAGGCCTTTCTCCTCCACCAACCCTTTATTTCCTCTCTTGCCCTGCTTCTCTCCTCCCTAATTATCTTTCCTCTGCCCCTTATGGGGGAAATAACTCTAAGATGTCATTGTTGTACATACATGGTATTGCCTATCACATGATCATTGTTTCTACCTATATCAAAGTTACACACACATAAATACATCCACAAATTGTTTGATTATGTGATCACAAGGTTTTCTATTTCCAGTGATTCTTTTCTCCTTCCTTCCTCCCTTGCTCCTTCTCTCTTTCTTTCTCTCACTCCTTTCCCTCTCTCCTTCTCTCCCTCCCTTCTTCTCCTTCCTCTTCCTTCTCTCCTCCTCCTCCTCCTCCTCCTCCTCCTCCTCCTCCTCCTCCTCCTCCTTCTCCTCCTCCTCCTTTCCCTTCTCATCTTCCTCCTCTGCCTCCTTTTCCTCTATCAATTTCTCTCTCTCTCTCTCCACTGTGGGATTTTAGGACTTATACATATATTATTTTCTCTCTCAAAAGTCATTTTACTTTTAGTTTTTAATCTGTTTGGAAGTTGTGGTCGTCTTTTGTTTCTCTCTCTCGAAGAATCCATGAACCCATTTGGACCCCTTCTCCAGGCTCCAGGCTCAGCAAGCTGGGATGGGGGTGGGGTGGGGTGGAAGAGCAATGTGATGGATTTGCCATAGAACAGGGGCCCTGAGTGACAAAGAGCAGCTTCTACTTCTCCTTTGCCTTAGTCCAGCTAGCATTTGGGGCCCAAAGCTTTATTCATGAAAAGAGTCTTGTCCCTCTCCCCTCCCCTCCCCCATATTGAAGGCATCTTTCCCCTATGGGGTGCTTTGCTGGCAGCTGCAATCTCATTTTTCAGGGGCAGCTGAGTTGCCAGCTCAGGGCAGAGGGATGTGGGAGGGCTCTCCAGAGCTCTGCTCCATCTCTCTTGTCACTGCAAATGGACCAGAAAATTCTCTGAAGCGATGGGTCCTGGCAAAGAGACGCTCCATTTCTTTTGTGTGCGCATGTGTGTCATGCATAAGAAATCATTATCTTGCCTTAGATGGGGGTCATTTTCTTTCTTCATTTACAATGGAGCTATAAATTTAATTATTTGGTCACTGCTGCTTTAATGTGTTTTTCTTTAAAAAGGTACTTATCTTTTGAGGTTTCCCTTTAAATTTCTAAAGATTAGGATTATTGACAGCATGTCGGCTCCTTTTTGTGTCCCTCTACTGTATGGTTTCTATAAGAACATAAAAATGAATTATGGAGATATGAGAAACTAATCGTATTCTGCATTTCCCTCCTAATAATCCCAGATTACATGAATTATAAATGTCAGCAGTGTCTCTAGATGACTTCTTGACTTTTGACAAAGAGCCTTCATTTTGGTCCTTTCAATTCCAAGGTCAAGGAGAAGGTCACATTCAGAATAATTATTAGCATTATTTCACCTTGGCATTTCCTTTCTGCTTCTGGCTTCACATTCTAGTCAGGCAATGAAGAACAAAGTCATCTCTCAATTCACTGGAGGGAATTGCCCCAATTAAACCTGACTTAAAGGCTATTGGAAATGCTGTATTAATTTGCTGTTCTTCTTTTAAAATAGAAAATATTTCATGAAGGAGAAGAATTTTCATTAAAAGCATTAAGGATTTACCATGACATGAACAAGCAGTTTTCAAATGGACTGCCCCCTACCTCCACCTCTAGGCTAGAATAATTCACTGTGTGCCAGGCCAGGCAGAGCCTCTCTGACAGGAGGAATCCCATCCAGATGAGTCTCCTTCTTGTCCTTGGGGCCCAGAGGTCATCACTGCAGTTTTGTCATATCAAAAATGATTCGAAGTGTCTTTCAGAAATCACAGCCTACCCAGGAACACCATCTCTTGATTATACCTTGTTCTCTTGCAACTCCAAACCACCTAGACTTTAAAAGCTTATGGGCCAGTTACCAATGGCCCATGCTTGTATCCCAGCTACTCCAAAAGTTCACATGTGAGGATCAAAGGAAATGTGGGCTTCAAAGGAAAGTCTGTGAGACTCTTATCTCCAATTAACCACCCAAAAGCCAAGAGTAGAGTTATAACTTAAGTGGTAAAGCCTTGAATATGATAAAGCTAAGGGACAGTATACAGGCTCTGAGTTCAAGTCTACAATGAAACCCACCAGCACAAACAGGTCAGGCTATTGAGGTATGTTCTGAGACAGTGTCTAGTTCTACATTTGCTATGTAAGTGGGAGTCATGAGCTGCTTTCTAGAACATATGCACTGTAAAGACAACATATCAAACTCATGCAATGCTCTAGCTATGATATCTGAAATATCTATAGTACGTGCACTTGAGGCTGGCACTCTATATGTCCTTGGGATGTGAATGAAGGAAATCCTAACACAGGATTTTCCCCTGCCTTCTGGCTGGTGCTCTGGGCTGGAAAGAAAGCAGTCACATCTAGATCCTTCAGCTAAATGAAGTTGTAAGAACACAGACTCCTTCCTGGAATGCCTAATCTAGGCCAAATTCCTAATCTATGGGCCGCTTGAAAAAACATTAAGTTCTTTATCTAGCAACTAAGTAATCGTGGCTTACTCTCTGAAACAGGCTTATCTATTGAATGCCTATTTGGACTGTTTTTCTGGACCTGGCTGGCCTGCATCTCACCCATATTTATGCTGCTGCCTCACTTTCCTGCTTGGCTTGATCTTTTCAATCTGTGATCTGGTTGAGTCTTTGTCTTCATATTAACCAGGCCGATCTTCTGTTGCCCGTGGCTGCTGGCCCCAACCTGGGACATGGCCGTTCTCATTGCAATCCCTGCTCTTGCTTCAGCCTTTTACAGTTGTGCTGCCTTGCGGTCACCTGCATCTTAAGGAGCCTTGATGCCTTTACCTGAACAAAATGAATATTGCTTGGAATCTGGTCCCATCTTAATATCTAGTCTTTATTTGAGCAAGGAACACTTCTGTCCGAATGATACTTTCTTACATCAACAAACAACATACTTGGAAATATTTCAGACACACAGAAAAGCTCCAGAGAATAAAATGAAACGCCTCCCCTCGCCCCATGGGGGCATTAATGGGGCTTCCTAAGAAAAGAGACTGAGCTAGCACACTTGGTAGCTCTCAGTCATTTTTTCCTATTTTTTAGTTCATATTAATTGTACAAAGGGATTTCAATATGGTATTTCATATGTGCATACATTATAATTTAATCAAGTTATCTTTTTTTCCTTCTCTACTTTCTTGTTGTCCCACTCATATTGTTCAACAGCTTTCTATGAGATTCCTTATGCTGTCTTCATATATAGACACGGTGTATGTCAGTACTATTCATCCTCCCTTATTCCTTCCCTCTCTCTTCTTCTCTCTTCCCCAGTCTCATGGCCATAATCACTATATGCCTATCTTTTAAGTCTCAATTCCACAGATCAGGAAAAAACACGTGTTTTGATTTTTTCTTTTAAGCTTGGCTATTCTCTCTCAACACAATGATCTTCAGCTCCTTTACTTGCCAGCCAATGACACGATTTCATTTTTTTTTTTTTATGGCTGAGTCATATTCCATAGGATATTCATTCATCGCTTGGGGGGTACCTCAGCGGACTCCACGGTTTGGCTATTGGGGACACAGTGGCAATAAGTACCAGCTTTTTCTCCATGGCTGTGAGAAATTTTACTTTGTGGCTAGGAACTCTGGAGACCCAGCGAAAAGCTCTCAGCTTAGGCTCCTGCTTCTGGTTTCTGGCACGTGGAGGTTTTTTCTTATTTTGTTAGCTCTCCTGGTTTTAGATATTCTATTTTACCCAGCATATGGGTGTTCTTATAACTAGAAGAGTCTAGATCACCCCAGATTCCCCACCAACTTTCTGTATGTCCCATAGACATTTTTTAATCAATGTACCACTTTCTTGTATTTCAATAAGTCCCTATTCCTCCTGGTGAGTTTTATAAGCCAGAGTTGCCACTTTTACATTTCAGATAGAAAAAAATCAGAATGCAATTTGCCTGATCTTGCACAACTAATAAACAATGGAATGTGTCCTGGAAACAAGCCCCAGTGCCTCACTCCACCAGGGCCTATGCTAGCTCAAGTGCAGTGTGGCACTTCTCACTCTGCAGCATACAGCACGACAAAAACGCCATAGATGATGCTTGAAAATGCTCCAAAGTTCAGGCAACATTGTGAAAAGGCTTCCAAGTCAGGCGGTGCAATGCTGTCAGTACACCCACATCTCAATGTCGTTTTCCGTGGCTCTAAAAGCGTCTTTTGAGAACTCCTGCAAACTTTCTCTTCTACACATCTATGCGTGAAGTCGAAGACATACATTTTCATCTCTGTTTATGCCTGAGATTTAGCACACATTCTTTTTTTTTTCTAGTAGATTTACATGCCAGCAGCCAAAGAATTTTGCACATTAGAATGTGATTTTGGAACCTAGTAAAGTACCACGCATGTTATAGAAGTGAAGATGGTGGAAACAGCACTTACTTATCTATTAGGGTAGAGATTTCAGGTGCTGATCTTGGAAATAGCCTGGAGTCAAGTTTTTTGGTGTGAGGGGTGGTACTAAGGCTTCAACTCAGGGCCTTGTACTCTTCCTTGGTCTTCGTGCTTTTCGGGTGGTACTCCATCACATGAGCTATGCCCTCAATCTGGCATTTTGCTGATGAATTGGAAATGGAGCCTCATAGATATTTTTTTTCCTGCCTGAGTTGACTTCAGTCCTTCAGGTCTCAGCTTCCTCAGTAGTTTGGATTGCAGGTGTCAGCCAACTGTGCCCAGCTGAGGTTGAGTTTTCTTTGTACCTCTAGTACCTCAGTAGAAGAAGTTCCTCTCCTTCATGGAAACAAAACTTTCCTTCATTCATGCAGCAACTGCCCACAACCTCACTCTGAACTAACTCCCCCACATGCTCTTCTGGAATGTGCCATTAGCATCTTTTGTTGTTGTTTTTGATGGAAGTGTAAAAGTTGTACACATTTTCTGGATACAGTGTGATAATTCAATACATGTGTACAATTGCAAATGATCAAATTAGGGCAATTAGCATTTCTAGCTCCTCACAGTTATCATCTCCTACTGCTTGAAGACTGAACTCACCACCCCCCTCCCCCATGCCTGGGTCAGGCAAATGGAATATAACGCATCTAGCAAGGAACTCTGAAAGGATACTCCAATTTCCCTTAGACTCTTTCTCTAGGGTCCTCCCTATTTCTATCCTCCGGCTCTTTTTTGTCTTAATTATATATAAAACAATATTATTCTGCCTATCACATTCAGTCACTGCCTTTTCTGAGCCTCAATTTCTAACTAATCTCAAGACAGTGGAAGCAGATTCGCTTCTGATCTCCCATAACTGCTCATCTTTCTTCATACTGACCACTGAAGGGTTTCTTCTGACATTTGTCATCCTGCTCTTACAGCAGACTGGACCGTAGTGCATGCATTGTACATACAAAGTTACCCCCTTTGTTTACTGCTGTGCTCACTCCTGTCCTGTTCAGCCTTCCCTCCCTGGCTCTTTCATTCTATCCAAATGGACTGCCAGGTTGGTAGGCAAAATGTTCCCAAGTCAGTGTTGTTTTTTTAAACAGTAGCCAAGGCCATCACATTATGCTTAATTTTAAATAGAATATTGCATTGTCAGAGATTCAAACTTGTTATGAAAGACAACTTGCTAATGTTGTTTTATGGACACAGGGTTTTTTCCAATAAGACAAAATGGACCCATTTTAGGGCCTGGTCACCTGTGCTCCAAGCTAGCAGCTCATTCATGTTCCTGGCTCCTGGGTTACTATGGACCTGCGTTCGGAGGAACATGGTATACTGTGGAAACTCCTGAACAAGAAACTTTATGTCTTTGGACCAATGTCCTCTAGTAATGGTTTGTTTTGTTTTTTCACTAATTGATTCAGTGTAAGAAAACAAAGTGGGGGTCAAAAATCCATTTGATATCATCAGCACAAAAGGTCTTTTTCAACCACACCTTGCCCGAAGCATCCCATTGAGGAGAAGTCATAGAGACATTATCAAAGCAACCTTGAGATGTGGCCTCTGCTAAGAGAAAAAAACAAAGCCACTCCCTACACCCACTGAGTGCTCTCCAATGACTAGATCTGGCTTTACCGTGTTGCTGACTGCTAAGCCAGTCAGGCAGATGGCCCCAGAAATGCCAGGATCTGTTTAATTGTCTAACATGAGTTAAAGCTTCTCAGGAGAGTCTGGTGATTATTCCAGACAGCAGGAATTTCTTTTAAAATGGTTGGGTGGGGGTGATCAAACAAAAATATATCAGACACATAACAACACAAGAGCCGTTTTGATATGCATCTATTTTTGTTTTCTGTTTGAGACCAAAATGCTCCTGGCAAAGTCAGTCCCTGAAATGATAAAAAACTTGAAGTCAAGCAGTCCACAAGGAGGCGGGGGTCCCAGTGCACAAAGAATAAAGCAGGAACCCAATCTGAATTTGAATTTCTGCCTGGGTCTACCTTGGTACATAAAGGCTTGATTTTCAGGGCAGGGGCTATCTCTGGGTATTTATTGAGGTGTGCACTCTACCTCCCCATCATAATGTTTGGTGCCTCCAGCAGCTTTGCAGGCACACATGAAGTTACCAATGTTTTGCATCTGCTAATTAAATGCCCTTCAAGTTCTTTCTGAAAGCAGCAAAAAAACTCATCTGAATGGATGCTGTGGCAGAATTGAGCTGCTCAGATGAGCTGTGGGAGACAGTAGGCTGGTGGCAGGAGGCTGCTTCTTTGTCTTTCCTTCCTTGGGCATTGGAAATGAAGAGAGCAAGCAGGGAAGCCTCATGAATCACGGTGCGTTATCATCCCCACCACCCCGTTGTGTTGTGGGACTTGAACTCAGGGCTTGGGCAGTCCCCCTGAGCTCTTATTCTCAATATTCTCAAGGCTGGCACTCTACCACGTTAAGCCACAGCTCTACTTTGATTTTTTTCCTTCCTTCCTTCCTTCCTTCCTTCCTTCCTTCCTTCCTTCATTCCTTCCTTCCTTCCTTCCTTGTCCTGGGCCTTGGACTCAGGGCCTGAGCACTGTCCCTGGCTTCTTTTTGCTCAAGGTTAGCACTCTGGCACTTGAACCACAGCGCCACTTCTGGCCATTTTCTATACATGTGGTGCTGAGGAATCGAACCCAGGGCTTCATGTATATGCACTCTTGCCACTAGGCCATATTCCCAGCCCTTCTACTTTGATTTTCTGATGGTTAATTGGAGATAAGAGTCTTGCAGACTTTCCTGCTCCGGCTGGATTGAACCTCAATCCTCAGGTCTCAGTCTCCTGAGTAGCTAGAATTTCAGGCGTGAGCCACTGGCACACGTCTCTTTACTTACATTGAGAAGTCTAGTACCTGGATGTCTTTGATTGTCTACATCTGAACCCTGAAACTAATTTGTTAAGCAGGCTTCATTTGGGGACTTATTTTGTTGTTTGTATTTTCTTCTTCTTCTTACTTTCCTCCCTTTTTTTTTTTTTTTTTTTTTTGTAAATTGGTGTTTCTTGGTCCATTTTCCACTTTGCACTAAAGGCATTAGAAACAGATAATCATAAAAATGTCGTATGCCAGGCACATTTCCTGACACTTACAGTAGCACATTTTTTTTTTTTTGCCAGTCCTGGGGCTTGAACTCAGGGCTTGAGCACTGTCCCTGGCTTCTTGTGTTTGCTCAAGGCTAGTACTCTACTACTTGAGCCACAGCGCCACTTCCACAGTAGCACATTTAATCCTGTATAGGTATCTGTACCATATGCCTGCACGAAGAAAAGGCTGAGAGAAGTCAGACCTGACCGTTTCCCAGGGTTTTATTTCTTGTGGATGAACGACTGTGAGGGGAGCCCAGGCCTGGCCCTACCCAACTACTATTGGACTCTGTTGGGGCCTATTTAGCATCAAGCTCTCAAATAAACCTGGGCCAGGCATGACCACAGCAGCCCATTGCCAAGCAAGGGTGGAAATGAAACCTCAGATGAGTTAGGCGCCAGGGCCCCTGGACAGGATCCTGGCCTAGAAAGCCCAAACCAAGCCAAAGAGACAACATTGATTCAAAAGAAATTCCCACAGGAAACAAAACATCTTGCCTCTGCCCATCCCTAGCTCCTTCTCCTTCCTGAAGATTCTATAACCTTCCCAGAATCTTGGGAAGGCGATCTGCAGAAGGAACCTGAATAAGAATTAACAACTACTCAGACTGTCACTGAGACCTGACCAAGAAAAAGTCACCTTTCAAAACAATGATAACAGAAGCAACCAATCAGAGCACAGATGAAGGCATTTAAAAACAAAAAACCCTTTACCAACGCCTGTGGCTCACACCTGGAATCCTGCCTTCTCAGGAGGCTGAGATACGAAGATTGTGATTTGAAGCCAGCCCAAGCAGGAAAGTCCATGAGACTCTTATCTCCAATAAACTACTCAGAAAAAGCCAGAGTGGCATTGTGGCTTAAGTGGTACAGCACTAGCCCTGAGCATGAAGAGGCTCAGGGACAGTGCCCAGGGCCTGAATTCAAATCCCAGAACTGGCTTGGGTTCAGATGTAGCTCTCTGGAGGCGGCAGCAGCAGCAGCAGCAGACATTGCTGGAGTTACTTCTATTCTGAATGAAGTTCTTGCACTCAACCTTAGTTGAAGGACTGACCACTCTGGGCCCTGCCACTTGTGCTGCAGCCCCTCTATGAAAGGAGCTAGGTCTCAATACAGCTCCCCAGCATCCCTGGACCGGCCCCTGGCTGCTGCCTGATGTCCACCAGGGCCTTACAAAGAACTTCCATGCATGTTGGTGCCCTTAGCCCAGCTTTCTTTGGGCTCTGAGCAGCTTCTCTGTTGGGGGCTATGGAGTTGCTGTTTCACAGGAAGGGAATTGGGGGTGAAACATGAGAGAATCATGATAGCAACTATAATTATTTTGCTTCTTTTTTAAATCTCATTTTTTTTGTTTTATTTATTTGTTGGGTTTTGGAGAAGGAGAAGCATAACTACTGAGGAAGAAATCCTTCTCTGTGTTCAACCCTCCATGGCTTTCCGGTGCCCCATGGCGCCACTTCCGGTCCCATGCTGCAGTTTCTCCTCTGGATTGTAGACCTTTTTCCAGTCTTGATTTCCACAGAGACAAAAAGCTCATTTGCTTTCTGATTTCAGAGGTAAGAACTGCTCTGGGGGTGGGGGTGGGGGTGGAGGTGGGGGTGGGTGCATGGGTAGAGGCCTTACCTGCACAGTGCAGGCCAGGCCAGTCCAGCCCAGTAGGGCTGGATGGAAATAACCCTCTCCATCACCTCGATTGTGCCGGGCTCTGAGCAGGTGGACGGGTGCTTCCATCATTGCTGCCCAGGCCCACTGCTTGCTTGGCTGCACCTCCTGTTTCCAGAGGGTTCACTTTGGGCTCCAGACAGAATGATAAATGGCCCTTTAGGACAACCTTAAATGACGGAGGAGACAAATATACCTCATTCATGAAGAAACCAGCCCCAGGATATATGTTATCTAGGAAAAATGAGATGGCCAATGGGCTATTTTGTTGTATATTTGCAAGTTTTACTGGAGGGCTCTGTGTGTGTGTGTGTGTGTGTGTGTGTGTGTGTGTGTGTGTGTGTGTGTGTAAAGAGAGTTCTCCAAAATGCATATACATATTCTTAAATATATATGTAATGTGGTACATACATATTTATTAAAAGCAACAAATAGCCATTAGGTTGTAGACTACTTTCAGGATGAGGATAGTTTTTCAAAAATATTATTAGAGTAAGGACAATTTTTCTCACATTTTTTATTATAAAACATGGAGACCGCTTACATGAAAGTATAAACAGAAAAGAAAATCAAGATGGTCTGTAAGTTTTTTCACACCAGTAAACTATTATTGACAGTCTGGGCTGCATCTTTCCAATTATGTATGCTTGCAGAAACACTGCCTCAATTAGGACATTGTTGTGCGTGGTGTTATAATCACTTACAACACTTATATTTTAAGTTTAATATGTATATTGTGAGAATTAAACAAGAAAAGTGTATATTAGATTTTTGACACACTACCTGAAGGTATCCACTATAAGCTATTATAACTATTAATGCTGTTTCTAGACCAAATATCATTCTCTGTTTTGTTTTATAATTCAATTTTTTGTAATACAGGGGTTTGAACTCAGGGCCTCATGCTTTCAGGTACTCTACACTAAGCCACACCTCCAGGCTATTGACTACACTTTTTAGTTTGTGTCCACCTGAATGACTCTGTCAACATTATTCTTGTGAATTAATCTTTGTGCGTGGTCACTATTTGTTCTTTAATGTAATTTCTTGAAGGAGAAGTGATGAGGTTGAAGTATATTCACTGATTCATTAAATAATTTTTATTACATGTTTACTATTTGCTAGTAACTATTTTAGGCAGAAATAATCAGAATAGCAAGACACAGTTGGCACCTGCCTTGGTGGAGCTTGTATTCTAGGGAGAGAGAAAAATAACTAAGCAATTATAGGAATAATAATGGATGAGAAAAAAGAGATTACTTTTATTCTATACTAAGTAATCTGATAGTATATTATGATACAAAAAAAGAAGAAAATTATATGGTAGTGAAAAAAGCTGTGATTCTCTTGTCGGGGGGAAGGCAACAAATGCATATACATGCATATAAGCTTACTTACTAATATTGGCTATTACATGGTGGTGGGATGTCAAACACGACTAGCTTCTATTTTTTTTCTTTATGTAACATTACTTCTATAAAGTATCATGAGAATTTTAAGCCCCAGTGGTTTTAGTAGAGCATGAGAAATACTTCACAAAAGGTGCTGGGCATTCTAGATGCTAGAACCTAGCACCTTCCTTCCAATTTCCTTAACTACTGTCCACCTGAGGACTGCCAGCCCCTTGACCAGCAATAAGGGGGACATGCCAGGGCCGAGGTAATAAGTTGGGGCATCAATGCCTGGTCATTGCTCCCCCAGTGACAATTCATACTATTTGCATATGTTATAGGTAGTCCAGAAAAAGGGCCACCTTTCAACTCTGAAACGTTTCATTCTCTGGCCTTCAAGTTTCTCATCTGTGTTTTCATCTGTGGAGCAGTACTTTCCTTTTGATCAGCTCTTGATCACAGGAAATATAATGTAGGAAAATGCCTTGCACAAAACCTTGCACAAGAAACAACTCTAAACGTGACACGTGGTCTCAATCTGTTCACCCATCTTATAGAGCTGTCATCAAGGACATGGAGGGGACAGAGGTGAGGGTACTGTGGCCAGCAAGAGGGAAAGGGAAGCTGTAAAAAAGATAAGATTGTGGTTCCCATCTCTTCTTGCATCTGCTTTTTTTTATATAGTATTAGAAAAGTTTCATGAAGTTCAAGAAACGGGTTACTCATCGTGTAGCCAGGAGCATTAGGCGCCAGATGAAGTGAGTCTCCCCAAAGGAATGTCTGGCACAAATTCCCTGTTTCCAGAACTTTCCAGCACTGGCAGGTGTGAGATCATGCAGTCACTGAGGGTCTTGCCAAAGAAAATCAGTGCTAACTACTGAACAAGCAGGGGAAAGTCCCCGTGTGTGTGTGTGTGTGTGTGTGTGTGTGTGTGTGTGTGTGTGCTCTATGAAAAGTGAGCCACAAAAGAGTACAATAAATATCCATTCTCAAACCATGCTTCAGGCTTTGCAGTGAGACCTGCCAGTGATACAATGTGATGTTTTGAGGGCAGAGGGAGGGGACAACACTTATTGACGAGCATACCTTTTATAATGCTCATGCCTACCATGTGTCTTGAAGCACATGGTGAAAATATTTGACAAGAAAAAGTATGGGTTTATATTCAAGAAGCTGAAACCTTTGAATCGTGTGCACCTGCCTCTCGATACCACAGTGAGGCCCCAGCTTCAAGGATGTCACACAAGTTTTTGTGGTTTGCTTTTAACCTTGAGTTAGAAATGTACCTCCATGGTATTAGTGACTTATGCAAGTCACTAACTAATTACTAGTGCAAGTCTTGGCCAACTCAGCCAGCTAGAAAGTAATGACTGACCCAAAGCACTCAGCTAGTAAGTATTGACTTACCCAAGTTACACAGCTAGTAAGTAATGACTTAGGCAAATCACTGAATAGTAAATAATAACATACCCAGTCTTCTAGTAGGTAGTCACTACTCTAGCCACCCAGCTAGTCAATGGCAGAAGCTAGGTTGGAGTCCCATCCTTTGACCATAGCGAACCTGCTCTTTCTCCATATTTCCACTGTTTTCAAATGATCCTAAAGCAGTTGTGTGTTTAGAGGGTTCCTCTGCATTTAGAAGGTGGTTCCAGTGCCTGTGATGCAGAAAGACAACATTCGCATTTCTACCCACTCCCCTAGGTCTGTCCATCAAGCCCCAGCACAGAGGCCTTTAGAGCTGGATGGAAACAAACAAGCAGTCTGATTCTCATGATTGCAGTAGACTTGGATTGATTGTTGAAACAACCGCGTGGACATGGGTCAAACTACAGCTTGCTTGCTTTCTCATTAGTGATTAGGCTGTATGTAGTCCAGGCAACTTGGGAACTATCCTGAGAAAAACTTGAATTCAGAACAGCTTCCAAAGGGCTGCAAGGAAAATAGCCACCACCCTATTCTGATGTGGCTGTGCAGATGTACCTGTGTATAAACACTGACTAGTATAGGCTCAGGGGCCATTCCACACTCACTTCTGTGGCTTCTAGTTCATTAATGTAGGCTTGTTGTGGAGGGTTATTTGACCTGGACCCAGAAAATTGACTTTAGGGCTGGGTGCTGGTGGTTCGTGCCCGAAATCCTAGTTCTCAGGAGGTTGAGATATGAAGATCGCAGTTTAAAGCCAGCCCAGGCAGAAAAGTCCATGAGACTCTTATCTCCAATTAACCACTAAGAAACCAGAAATGGCGCTGTGACCCAAAGTGGTAGAGAGCTAGCTTTGAGCAAAAGAGCTCAAGGAACAGTGTTGAGGCCTTGAGTTCAAGCCCCAGGACTGACGAGAAGAAAGAAAGAAAGAAAGAAAGAAGAAAGAAAGAAAGAAAGAAAGAAAGAAAGAAAGAAAGAAAGAAAAGAAAGAAAGAAAGAAAGAAAGAAAGAGAGAGAGAAAGAAAGAGAGAGAAAGAAGGGAGGGAGGGAGGGAGGGAGGGAGGAAAGAAAGAAAAGAAAAGAAAGGAAAGAAAGAAAGAAAGAAAGGCAGGGAGGGAGGGAGGGAGGGAAAGGAAGGAAGGAAGGAAGGAAGGAAGGAAGGAAGGAAGGAAGGAAGGAAGGAAGGAAGGAAGGAAGGAAGGAAGGAAGGAAAAGAAAAGTAACTTACAATTCTTGCTTTATGTATTTGATATATGGATACTGTTTGATCAGTGTTAAGGGTTTTGAGTGCTAGCATTGCTTTCTTTTGCATGGACCGTTAGCCCCAAATGGATTTTTTGTTGCATTTGAATGTATGTGAGACTCTATGTATTATGTCCAATATTTGTATTTATTCATCTATATTGGAAAAATTATTTTAAGAAAACATATACCAGGAAGGGTTATGGTAATTTTTACTGTTTTTTCTTTCACTCTCCTATATACAAAATCCATTGTAATGTGTTATTTAAAAAAAAATTACTACTATGTGTTCTTTGAAAAAAAATTTTATTGCCAAAATCTACATCTAAAACCCAATGTATGAGATTGCCTCATGGCTCCTAGATGTTGACAAACAACACCCATTAGCATAATCGAGATAATTAAGGACAGCACCAGGTACTATTCTCCAGGCTTCTCTTGTTCAGGGCCTGCCAATTTCCGCTCCTTCTAACAGCCTGAAGGCGTGGAGATTAACACCTAGGAAGTGTGCAGGCTTGAATATAGATGAGCAAAGAGACAGGCTGCTTCCTTTGATTAAAACATAAGAAGAATAATTATTACAATAACAAAATGGCTTAAGCCTTCTGTTGAGGTCTTTTTCTTCCTCCTCCTCCTCCTTTTTATCATGTATTTCTGAGACTTTTTTTTTTAATCTCTCCATATGGCAAATTATTGTCATTGAAAATCTTATTCTTCAGGTGGAAAACATTCTGCCTGGGTTGAATTCAGTGGCAGGGTAGTTTTCATTGTTGCCAAGGACAGGAGAATATTACCTCTAGAGACCCAGAAAGCACTTTATTAAGCAGCTGTACCAGCTAGAAACATATTATTGCCTTTATTCAAATTATCATTTAGGATAGGATGCATTCATTTCCTTGGGCAGACTGGGTTTTTTTTCTAGATTCCCTAGCAGGCCAACCTAAACCCAAATTGCAACTAGCCTCAAGGTGCTTGGCTGCTATTTTCATATCAAGGCTGTGATTGCTTTTAACTTAGAGATTGTACCAGGTACTGGTGGCTCATGGCTGTCTTGCCAGAGCAGGAAGATTGTAGTTCTAGGTCAGTTTGGGTAGAAAAGTCCAGAAGACTCCATCTCAGTGAAAGGAGCTGTGCGTGATGATGCATGCCTGTCACCCCAGCTACAAGAGGAAGTGTAAAATAGGTGGATTGTGGTCCGGGTGGATGCCAGGCAGGATGTGAGAACCTAGCTCAGAAATAACCAGTGCATGGTTCAGCAGTAGAGCATCTGCCTAGCAAGGTCAGGTTCCTGAGTACAAACGCTAGTACTGCCTCTGCCCAACAAAGAGAGACAGAGACATAGAGAGACACACAGAGAGAAAGAGAAACTGATTTCATTGTCACTTTCTCCAAGGTTCTGGAATATTTGTGAAGGTACAGAGGGAAGAAGATGTATTCATTGGGAAAAATTCAAATGTAACTTTAATGCACCCTTTCTTTAGCTGTGATTTCTATAAAATGATTACATGTGGACTCTTACTAGAGCCATAGCTCTTCTCTCTCTCTCTTTCCTCTTTATTTTACTCTCCTTCCCTCTTCCTTCCCTCCCTCCCTCCCTCCCTCCCTCCCTCCCTCCCTTCCTCCCTTCCTTTCTTTCCTTCCTTCCTTCCTTCCTTCCTTCCTTCCTTCCTTCCTTCCTTCCTTCCTTCCTTCCTTCCTTCCTCTCTTTGTCTGTCTGTCTGTGTCTATCATCTATTTCTTTTTTGGCAGAGGGCAAAGAAACACTGGCAGCTAATTCCAAAAGGCCTTGTGATCCAGAACTTGGTTCTGATCCTGTGGTGGTGGTGGGGGGGAGATGCTACAACCTAAAGCAGCAAGGGCCATGTTATCAACTAATATCTCCATTCTGTATGCGTAGTGGGAAAATAAAATATAGCAGAGTAGTGCAATTTCAAAGGGTGGAGAGAAGCACATAATTTTCAGAGCAGGGGAAAGAGTCTTTTTGGTGGAACTGATCTGTCCTGGCAGTAATTTCCAGCTTCCTTTTTTTTTTTTTTCCTATGCATAGTCTTTTTGTTGTTGTTGTCATAATGGAAAAATATAGTCCAAGACTGAAAGTTGAGCAGTGACAACTGAGAAAACTGCCTGTTGCTTTCTTATTAGAATTTGCTTCTCACTAGCTTCTTGGTGGATACTTGTTTGTGGGGAAATTTAAATGCCTTCCCGTTGGAAACTTAATTGTAATGAGCTTGTTCAATCCTGGAGAGAAAGTACCTTTTGGTCATTTTCATTTTATTCCTTTAAATTCTGCTATGCCTTTTGACCTAGTTTTTAAAAAATGAAATAAAAACAAAAGAATGTCCTCCATGTAATTCTGTGAGTCAGGAACCAGATAGCTTCCTTAAGCCAACTGTCCTCCTCAATTCTCCCTCTGGGCTCTGTGACCCTCTGGCATTGTGACCCTTGTGGTTTCTTTAGTGAGAGAGAGAAATCAACTCTGGGTATCATTTTCCTAGGATGATTAAACAGACAAAATTGAAATGTTATCTGAGGGCTGGGGATGTAGCTCAGTGGTAGAGCACTTGCTTAGCACACACAAGGCCCTGGGTGGAAACAATTACCCTAGATTAAATGGAAAGGGAGAAGAAAGATTTCTTTTAGATCAAGACTCCCACTTCTGTAGTGCAGAAGCTAGCTATCACCACAAATGTTCCCATTGAGTTTGGTGGCATTGCCTTCCTTGATTGCTTCTCTTGTCAAGTCCCTGGAGACTCTGACTGCTTGATTGAATTCTCTTGCTCTCCATCTGCCACCTGCAGTCTCTTCTTCCCACCATAAACAAGTCCACCTTGAAACCAAAGGAGAGATCGCTTGCTTGTTCCCAAATCAGGAGATGGTGACAGTAGGTCTTTGTAATGGGTCTGGGTTGGATCTTGGCATGAAGGACAGAGTTGTGGGAGATCAACTAAAAATGAGTATCTGTGTGTGTGTGATGGGTTTTGAAATGGAACAAAAGGCCTGTTTTGTTTTTTTAAATTATGATTGTCACTAACCATATTAGCAAGGTCCCCTAAAGAAGTGAAAGCAGATGTAGGAATGGCAGGCTGGTGCTGACACACTGCCCTTTCTGTTGCTTCTGGCTGTTTGGTTTGGTTGAACTTGGACATGGTGTGATGGTACCTTCCTCAATCGCTGAACACTCTGTTGGGTCCAAACCAAAGGTCAGCCTTAGGTGGGCTATCACAGAGACCTTAACCTGTCCAAGGTCTCAGTCCACTGTCCCTTCCTTGAAATGCTGTTCCCTCCTTGAAATGCTGTTTCCCTCTGTAGCTTAGCAGACCCTTGCCCAGAGCCCTACTCTAGAGTCCAAATAGCTTCTTTGTCAGGAATAAAGGGAAAAGAGCTAATGTCCAATGTGTTTGGAAAAGACAGTGTACTACAAAGCCCCTCTTGAAGATTCATAATAAGCATGAGAAGCTTCTATATCCTTGGCTCACATGGAGTTTCCCAAACATGTTTGACCTAAGAACTATTCTTTCACATAACACCTAGTATATGGAGAGAGGGGGGGAGAGCAGGGAGGGAGGGAGGGGAGGGAGAGAGAGAGAGAGAGAGAGAGAGAGAGAGAGAGAGAGAGAGAGAGAGAGAGAGAGAGAGAGAGAGAGAATATACGACCTTCTAGAAACTACTGGCATGGTGATCAACACATTGGACCTAGAAGAAAAGGCCTGGCTGAGTCTCCACTTTGAATTTCTGGTTATTTATATTAGGAAAGTTATTAGCCTTAGTTTACTTATACCTAAAATGAGTGTATACAGCATTGGCCTTGCCTGTACCACAGTGATAAGAGGCAGAAAGTGCTTACAAAAGCATCTCTGCAACAATAATAGGTTATTTGGAAATATTAGTACATGTATGAAGGTATCCTATACCACAGGAGTCAGCGAACTGTGGTCTTCATACTAAATATGGCCTATTGCCTGATTTTGTAAATAAATGTTTATTGGGAAACAATCGTGCACCCATCATCTGTGTCTGATGACTTGTATAGTGGCAGAAGTGAGTAATTGAGACCAATGAGCAATTCTTTCCTGGAAGGGGAAAAGCAGATGCAGTTATGGTGTTCCAAGAGCACATACATCCCCACTCGTGTGGCTCCCAAAACTCAAAATGCTTATTTGGCCTATTACAAGAAATAAAAATGATGTCTAATCTATAATAAAAAAAATAGTGTATAGGCAACGGTATGGAGACTTATGCCTATAATCCCAGATACATCGGAGGTAGAGATCAAGAGGGTTGAGATTTGAAGCCAGCCTAGATTAAAAAAAAATCAGTGAGCTATCCTCCATATCAATAAAACAAGCAGGATGTTGTGGTCCATACTGGTAATCCAGGAGGAAGAGATAGGATGATCAAACTCCAAGGCTAGCCCAGAGAAAAACTTGAGACCCTATCTGAAAACTAGATAAAGCAAAAATGCCTGTGAGCAAGACCTGGCATTGCCAAAAGAAAAAATATACTCAAAGACATGTTGTATCTATGGAGGGAGAGATGCCACATGTGACACAACACTGGGCAAAATCCTGCCCTACATCTTTGCCTCAGGACCCCTTGAGGGCTCAGCCTCTTATTAGTAGAGCAGGTAGGGAGGACTCCAGGCCCAGCAGTGAATTGACAAAGTTCCCGCACACTGACCACTTAGGTGATGAGCTTGTCTACACGCTTGTCCCACATCATTCTATAATGCATCACTATAAGTAAAAGCGCTGGGTCCCTATGAGGTTATAACTACCTCAGGGACCCAAGTGAGAGAGAGATTCACTTCCTGTTAGGACATGGGAACGTCACAGTGACACTTCCAAACATCTCTTCCTTAGTGCCACTGAATCCCACTCTTATAATGGGCACAATACAGAGAAATCAGTGTCCAGAAAATTCTTCCTAACTTTTCCTAGATGTTGGCACCCTGCTCAGCTGACTGGTGATCACAGACTATGAAGGCCAATGGTGAAGCACAGAAAGGAGGAGGAAATTCCTGGAAAGGAGAAGGCTCCCACTTAGTGGATAGGGAGCAATGTGATAAGAGCCCAGATGCTGGGAGCTAGCTCAATTGTGGTGCATAGCTAAGGGCCCTGCTTCTACTCAGCCAGCCGGTCAGAAGTGGCTCACAGCGTGTGCTGCAGAAGTCTTGGCAGAGGAATGCCCAGAGGCTATTTGTGGAGCAGATCTCTTAGTGTGTGCTTCACAGACTTCATATGTTCTCATCTTCCTCTCCGCCCAGCGTGGGTGTGAGGCTGAGTTTGCGTGTGTGACAGGGAAGGACAAAGTGCGTCAGAGTCACTGTGACATTGCAGGACTGTTCATCTTTGGAGAATTCTTCTTGTAAGGGAATACTTAGCTCTGCGCAGTCGGGATATTTACAAACTCCTAGACACAGAGCTAAAATTCATGACTGGAGGGTTAGACAAGCTAATTACCATTCTGCAGTTAACTCCCTCAGCAATGTAGAAACAACCTTTTCCCTGGTTTGGATTTCAAGTCCCTTTCCAGTCTAGGACCAAATGGGTGGGCTACAGGGGTCCAGCCTCAAGCCTTGCCATTGTCCTACCCAGGGTTCCCTTTTCTCCTACAAGCCCACTGTCTCAAACCTTCCCCAATTTCTCAACATTTTTTTCTCAACTACCTCAGAACCTTACCTTATTTATTTGTTTGTTTGTTCATTTATCTACCCACCCATTCCATTCATTAATGCATTCATCCATTAATTAATTCATTCATTCTGGTACCGGGGCTTGCACTCAGTGCCTGGATACCATCCCTTAGCTTTTTCACATACAGCTGGCACTCTGTCATTTGAATCACTCCCAGCTTTTTGGTGGATAAGTCTCATGGACTTTACTGCCTGGGCTGGCTTTGAACCATGATCCTCAAATCTCAGTCTCCTAAGTAGAAAGGATTACAGTCATGAGCTATTGGTACTAGAACTTCAACCTCTTTGGATCTTATTAGACTTAATTTATGAATCTAGACTTCATTCTTTTCTTTCCACCAAGAACATCAATGCTTTGAAGGCAAATACCTTCCAGTGACCTCCTTTGGACCTCATTGGTAAATGGTATTGGAAAATGAAAACTTCAAAGGACTTTAAACTGAATTATTAATTTTGTGCTTCTGAACAAGAGAGTAGAAGTTTCAGCTGAAGAGGGCTCAGCATGTTCCCTGTAGAGCTTGGATCATGGCTACAGCTAACTCAGACCCATCTTGCAGTGGAGAGCTAAGTGTCTTGGGTGCAGCTGGCCAGGTGTTCCTTGACCAGGGTGTACAGCCTCAAGGGAGAGTAAAAGGCTGTGACATTGGGACAGGGCCTTTAGACTAGGGAGGGATTGAAGGGTATGGATTTTCTGGGGCTGCCTGTAATGAATTGCCACAGACTATCTGCCTTAGAGCAACAGAATTGTTCTCTTATAGTTGTGGGCCCCAAGAGTCTGAAATCCAGACCTCTGGAAACAGAGAATGAATGAGCATATCCAATTTCCCTTGGGCATCTTGACTTAGGGCTGTGTCATGCTGGCCAGCAGCAGGCTGGTGCTAGCAGGGTAGCAGGAGGCTTTGGTCAGAAGTCTGCCCCCCCCTCCCCAAACCTACTTGATTTTCTTAGAGAGCATATCATCAGGACATTAGAGAGGGCTTGACAGAGTGAAAGAATTGTCAACTACCCCAATTCAGGCTGATTTTCAGGAGTTGAGAAATCTTTGTACATACAAGGGTGTCGTGGAAGTGCAAATTAGTACAACCACTTTGGAGAACAGTATGGAGGTTCCTCAAAAAGCTCACCATAGACATACCCTATGACCTAGCCATACCACTCCTAGGTATCTATCCTGAACAACAGGTCTCAGGATATCATAAAGACATCTGCACATCCATTTTTATCACTATACAATTCACAATAGCCAAAACATGGAAACAACCCAGATGCCCCACTACAGATGAATGGATTCAAAAAATGTGGTACCTATACACAATGGAATACTACATAGCGATTAGAAATGATAAAATATTGGAATTCGCAGGGAAATGGTCAGAGCTTGAACAAATAATGTTGAGCGAGACAAGCCTAGAACACAGAGAACAAAGGGGCATGATCTCCTTGATATGTGACTGTTAGATTGGGGCGGGGGGCAGGGGAGGCAGTAGAGACCAGGTCTGCAAAACAACAAACTTCTGTTCAAATGGTGTATCCACATGTTTGGGTCAGCGACCTTACATTATGTATCTAAAACCAAACAACTACTAAACATAAAAAGGTCTAGAATAGTCCTATCAATGGATCACAATAGCTCAACAGCTATGTACACATGATGATATAAGATGAGGATAAGCAAAAACAACTCCAAGAGAAGGACACAGGAGAATTCTTTTGTTGATGTTACATTTAAAGTTCTATGATTTTGGTACACTGGATATTGTATATATCCCTACCTGATCTAGGGAAAGAAAAGAAAAACGAGGATGTAAGATATCACAAGAAATGTACTCACTGCCTTATGTAACTGTACCCCTTTTGCACAACACCTTGTCAACAAAATTTAATTAATAAAATAAATTTTTAAAAAAAACAAGGGTGTCTACAGATGGTATGTCCTTGCATGTGTGTGCGCTTGTGTATTTACGTACAGAGGCTTCATCCTTCAGTCATGGCAACCCTAATCATGTTCTCAGCAGCAACACGTCCCTTGGTGTGAAATACATCATGGCAATGAACACTCCTCATGACAGTCAGGGTGCTGGTGAAGTGTGGAAAATACGTTTCAGAAACTGGGTTAAAATGGTGGGAAGCATGAGAGGCTAAAAGAAATAAAAATGACAGATGGAGATTGTCAAATCGACATCCTTTCTTCTCTGGATAATCGATGAGCTCTTGTTTTTTTATTTGTTTTAGCATGTAAATATGACAACAATGCCTTTATTTTCAGTTCTTGCCCAGAAATTCCACATATCCCTGAAGACTAGGATCAAAGTAAAGTGTTTTTTTTTTTTTTTAATAAAAGCGGGGCGGGGAGGGGGGGAGAAAGAGAGGTCATTAGTACATGAGCAGATATCTTGATTCAACAAATTGCCTTAAAAATAAATAAGAATAAATAATAGAGCATGGTGCTGGTGGCTCATACCTGCAATCTTAGCTACTCAGGAGGCTGAGATCTGAGGATTTTTGTTTGAAGCCAGGCTAGTTAAGTCCATGAGACGATTATCTCCAATTAACTAGCAAAAAGCTGGAAGTGGAGTAGTGGCTCATGTGGTAGAGCACCAGCCTTCAGTGAAAAAGCTAAGGGATAAGGCCCAGACTCGTTCAAGCCTTAGTACTGTCAGAAAAAATTAATTAATTAACTAATTAGTGGGGGAGCTGAAAAAAGGAAAATTAAGAGAAATTAAACACACATTTCAGATCTTAAAGAATTTCTTGCCATCTGAAATTGGCCAGAATTTTTAGTCTAATTATCTGCCTGTCAAGACTGATAATAACATTGACTATTGGAATTGTCTGTTAGGTCTGGAGGGTTCTGGAAGCACTTCATCATTAAGTACTCAATTAGTCACATCATCTCCCCAGGAAGGAGTTAACCCTCTCTGTTTTATAGTTGAGTAATGGAGGCTGAAAAGATGAGATGATGTGCTCAAAATCATGTGACAAGCAGTAGACAGTGGTGATTGACCAAGGTTCCATGATACGAATTGGGGTGAAAGGTCAGCTATCTCAAATTCAGGTGTCAGCTGTTTTGTATTCTGTAAGAAACCTGCCCCCCAGAGCTTTCCAAGCTTCCAAATTCCTAACTACTTATTCACACCCATTGGAATTGCCTCCGCAAACATGGATTGTCTTGCAGCAAATCTGTAGGCCAGGAGACTTGGGAAGTGTGCTAGTTGGGCCCATTTGTAGACTTAGTTCCTCTGGCTCCCCTTCCTAGGCACAGAGGAGACTGGGAAGATGCAGTAGTGCTGCTGCCCCAGCTGGCAGGTTTGGGGAGCATGAGGACCCAGGCTGGCACCCAGCTTTGCTAGGCTCTAGGGTCCTATAGATGCTAGTTTTCATTTCTGCTCTGGAAGGGTTTGTCCATATCAGGACACCCACTCCCCACGTGGGGTTACAGTCCATTCCACACCCCAGAAGGAGCTCCTTGTTGGAGACTTTGCCTCTTGACCATCTCCATGAGTAGCAGAAGCTTTGTGATTTAACATAAAAGGTATAATCTTAGGATACATTTATCAGTGTTGACCAAAGCAGGGCTCAAGTTACAAGGACTGGCTAGAAAATAGCATGAGAATCCCTCTGCAGTCAGCTTGGTAGGTTACACCTCTTGGAATAGCATCTCTTTTGTCCCTGCAGCTAGCATGCAGCTGTAGGTGAATCAAATGAGTCTTTTTCATAAATGTCTTGTTGAGATGTCTGAACAGGCAGAGACCTGGGACATCACCCTCCTTCCAACATGTGTGTGATTCTGGGTGAACTCATTAGTGTTTGCAGAATTAATCTGACATTTGCTCCATTGTAACATATCAGTAGGGCTGAATGGGTAATGCATGTAAACTATGTGTGTATGTGCATTTGCACAAATGATGTGCATGCATATGTATATGCAAGTCTGTGTAAGAGGTTCTTGTGTCCATTTCTTCTCAACTCTATTCAGGACAATTGTGAGTTAGTGTGAAATCCACCAAAATAAGTAAGTGCTACAGATCAGAATTTCCTGTCCCCTACCCTCATAGTTAGTTTGTTGAGTGGGTACCTGAATGCCTTTGCTTCTAGCCCTGGAAGTTAATTGTGAATGGTCATATTGGTTTATATTGGTGTATGCATTCATTCTATTTTTAGTCTATAGTGTGATGCTCAAGAGGGGGGTTCATTTGTTAAGCAGCAGTGTTTTGGGGGCCACAGAGGAGATATTAGGGTTTGAACTCAGGGTTTCAAGCTTGCTACACTAATGTTCTCCCACTTGAACCATGCCCCAGACAGGATATTTTCTCGTTTCTTTGTAGGTTTTATTGTTATTATAAAGGGGATGTGCAGAGGGGTTAGAGTTACGTAAGTCAGGTAAAGATTACATTTCTTTTTAGGCAATGCCACCCCCTTCCCTCACTCTCTCCCAGTTTTTCCCTCCCACACCCATCCACAAGTTACAGAGTTCATTTTCAACATAGTGATTAGTGAGTACCACTTTTAAAAAATGTATTTTAATGTATTTGTAAGCTAGACTTAAAAATAACAGCAACAACACAGATTATTACAGCCTGTTTACACAATCTGGGGGGGGGGGAAAGCTAGAAAATATCATTAGCTCTACCAGTAACAATAATTTTTGAAAGGGAAGTTTATGAAAATGTTTGACTCAACTGTCTTTTTAAGAAGGAAGCAGGGGGTTGGTAATGTGGCTTAGTGGTAGAATGCTTGCCTAGCATGCATGAAGCCCTGGGTTCAATTCCTCAGCACCACATACACAGAAAAAGTGCCAGAAGTGGTGCTGTGGCTCAAGAGGTAGAGTACTAGCCTTGAGCAAAAAGAAGCCAGGGACAGTGCTCAGGCCCCGAGTCCCAAGCCCCAGACTGGCAAAAAAAAAAAAAGCATGCAAGCAAATGTTGAAAGGGGCTTTATTCATTTTGGAAGGCCATTTGGAAAGAATAATTTTCAGTCTTCCATGATCACTTAAGTTAGCTGTAATTCCAAAAAGAAAAACTTTCCCACAAACTGAACAGCAAGTGCCAGTTGACCTTCTCTTGTCTTTGATTCCGGTGTCCCGAAAGTCTTATTTTCTGAGTTCAGCGCGTTTGCAGGACTTGCAGGAGTTATGCAATAATATGCTCAACTGCCCTCAAAATTCTCCCAGCTTGCTACATATGAGCTCCCTGAGAAACTCTCCTCCAAATGAGCTCAGACCTTGGAATCCTTTACAGATGAAGGCCTTTTCCAGTTGCACAATGAGAAAGTCAGCAATTGCTGGTGTCCACGGGGCGCAGCTGTCCCTGCCTGGCTGGTCATGAAGCACACATCAGGGCGCGTTAACTGAGATGTGTTTGCTTTGGAATGAAGGCTGAGAAATAAGAGGAGGATCCAAATGTAATAAAAAGAAGCAGGGGCAAGGCTCTCTGTTTAAACGGCACTGGTAACTGGTGAGTCGACAGCTTGATGGTTCCACAATACAGTGTGGGCTGAGCACCCAGCACCTGGCACTGCTTAACTTATCATCTCAGTCGACCTCACAGGCTGACCCTCCAGGGCAGGACGATCCCTCTCCTGAGAGCTCACCCACACGATGTTATGCAAGCCGCCCCAATGGCTTCCTTTAAGTTATGTCTGTGAGAGGAGCTCCTCTATTCCAGAACTTTAACACAGAGCCATTGCAGGCACGGTGGGCACTGGAGAGTGGGAAGGATCATGACAAATTGTGGTCCTGGTCTGTTAGCTGGCGGAGAAAATGGGTAAGTGGTAATCCATCGTCTATCAGGGACCAGAAGACCATGGCTAAAAATGCGCCCATTCACTGAGCTTGAGCCCTAATGGGAACCCGGAAGCCAATGCTGATGGACCAGAGTGGGTCCCCTGGTGGTAACAGCTCAACGACTGCTGTTGGGGTGAAGGATGCTGATGAGGGAAAACATGGACGCAGAGCATCTCCCTACCTTGCGATTTTGCTCTGAATACAAAAATTGCTTTAAATACACACATGGTGCACACATACACACACACATGCACGCACCCACCATACTTCTGCATGTATTTGCATAAATGCACTGTACATATACATATATTACAGCGGAATGTGTCTGTCCGCTTGAGAAACTATTCCCAGGATGGGAGAAGTCAAGGGTCCCAGCTCTTTGGGAAGCACCATGCAAGGGGCTTTCACAAGTCTTTGCAGCTGCTGTGGACCTTGAGTCATTAGAGACTTGATTTTGGGAGAGGAGGGAAGAAAAGAAGGAAGGCAGGCATTTGGAAGCCTTTGTTCCCAATAAAATATGATCACCACTGATTTGTAAAAGTTCTTGGTGAAAAGAGATGCTGTGCTTCTATGGTGGAACTTTGGAGAAATTGTTTTCTGAAGATGTAATTCCTTCTTTCCAGTGTGGTAACACCAAAGGGTAAATAAAGATGGAAGGGAGACATCGTTGAAGGTCATAGGGTCTACAAGGTGACTCCTTCCTGTGGATTCATATACCTCTAGTAGAATCTGGAAAGAAAAAAGAATTCTCAAATGCCTCCTCAGAGTGGATTTTGAGGACCTTGGAGAAGGGGCTCCGCTGTGTGTTCTTCTCTATTTGGGAGTAACCGTGATAACTCCAGAGGGCTTGATGGAGTGAATGCAAAAGAAGCACTAAAGAGAACCTGAGTGCAATGGGGAGGGGAAACCCCAAACTATTAGTGCTGGTTTTCTTAACTGCTTTGGTCAATTTGGGGAAGATTGTTTTAGCCAGAAGGATCCCTCTGGTGGATATATTATACCCCTAACCTAGAAATTGCTGACATCAACACTCAAAACAGATGGTGGTTTTTCTTTCTTAAATTGGTTTAATAATAGAATCCAGAGTTGCCACAGAAGAACTTTCATTACCAGCCCAGTTTAATCCAGGATGATGCAGAAAGTGAGAGAGTGACAAAATAGCTTCAGTCCTGTGGGGAAAATATGCATATCATCGATCTAATCCTAGAAGATGATGATAGAAATGGGAATTACCTGAGTATTGACAAGGCTTATTGTTAGAAGATAATGTAAGCCAGGCTGGGAGCCTTCTAACAATAATTCTATCACATATTATCTGAGGACTTTGAAGTTGACTAGAAAGGTGTATCTCTCTTCTTGATTGCCTGACCACTCCAAGGTAGCTCTGGTGTGACTGTCTGCTTCTCAGTACATTTCTAATCAGACAAGAAGGAAAGCAGTGAGATTTCAGGTGCTTAGAGCAGCTATTGAGAGCAACAGCTCATGTGCTAACCTTCTGCTGCTGCTGGGCATGAAACCCACTGCAGAACATGGAGATGATGGAAGGATAGGGACGATGAGGCACCTCGGGGGCTGGAGAATTGACATTCAACACTCCTAGTGGGCAGGGTCTCAGGGAGTGTGTAGTAAAGGACCACAGGATCCCTCTGACTTAGTGATCACGTAGCTTTGGGATGGTAGCAATTTCACTGCAGACAGAGGATCTAGTTTTTATTGTGTGGTTTTCTTTATTGGAGACACTGGGAATTCAACTTAGGGCTTCATGATTGCTGGGCAGATGCTCTTCTGCTTGAGCCACACCTCTAGCCTACCAAAGCCAGGTTTTATAGTCAGGCTAGTTACAGCTGTCCAAGTGTTTACCTTCCTCCTTGCCCGCATTTACCTTTTACTTGCATCTGATTCCTTCTGTCTTCTTTAGCCAGAGATTGACCCATTCCATCTGCTTAGTTATGGTCACATTCTTGTGTGCAGTTGGGTGGTAGTAGAAGGAGAAAGGAGGGAGGGAAGAAGGGGAAGGAGAGAAAGGATGAGAGGGAGAGGAGTCTACTGTTTTCTCCAGCTGGAAATACTTAGGAAAATCTTTAGCATTGTACTTCTCAACAGACTTCAAATGAGAGTCACCTGGAGAAGATTTTCAACATAATGATTTCCATGTCCTGTCCACTTCAAGTGATTCTAATGTGTAGTCAGGGCTGAGGACCACTTTTTCACTTGTCTTGCAGTCTGTTTCTGACTAACATTTACTGTACTCTTCGATTGTGCCAACTTCTCTTTGAGTTGACCCTGTATTGGTTCTTACCTGCCTTAGCTCTGACCTTTGAAAATGCTCTTGTCTACAGGGGCTTCCAATTCCAACCTGTGTTGGCCTCTGAAGCCTTTGTTCTCCCAGCCCCACCCCCACACATGTTTTAGCACTTTAGTGGAACTAGGATTTGAACTCAGAGCCTCCTGCTCACTTGGCTTGCTTGCTTGACTGGCACTCTACCATCTGAGCCACACCTCTAAACCATCTGTTTGCTGATTATTTTGTAGATAAAGTCTACCTGGGCTGGTTTCAAACCTCTGTCCTGTGGATCTCAGCCTCCTGAGTTGTTAGGATTACAGAGGGAAGCCATTGATTGCCTTACCCCCCACACCCATCCCTGCTGCCTTTTTTTGTTTGTTTGTTTTGTTTTCGTTGCCAGTCCTGGGGCGTGGACTCAGGGCCTGAGCACTGTCCCTGGCTTCTTTTTGCTCAAGGCTAGCACTCTGCCACTTGAGCCACAGCGCCACTTCCTGCTTTTTCTATATATATGTGGTGCTGAGGAATCGAACCCAGGGCTTCGTGTATAGGAGGCGAGCACTTTACCACTAGGCCATATTCCCAGTCCCCCTGCTGCCTTTTTGAACACAGCTTTTCCTAGGGAAAACTCCAGTCTGGTAAAGGCATATTAGCAGAAATGTTGCCTCTAGTGAGCAAGACAGGATTTTTCTGGTTCCTTCTTCAGTCTCTAGCTGTGAGACATGGGGCTGTGTGGACAGAAGCTCCTCTGAGGCACATCCTCAAGGCTGTAGCACCATGTCCTCCTGGGTCTTGACATCACCCTGGCTTTCTACGTTCAAGACTCCAGAGGGAGAGAGAAGGTGCATCTGACACGGCCCCCTCGGGAGCTCAGACCTGAGGCACCTATCAGAGAAAGAAGATTGCACATCTCAGACAAGTGGACAGTCAAAGTGGTAAAAGTGCAGGCTGTGCCTTCATGAAAGGCACTGCCTGGAGCAGAACATCTGCTTTGGACTGCGTGCGGCTCTGCCATGGGTCTCTGTGTGCTGTTTCCACCTCTCCACCATTGTACAGTGGCAGAAACAGAAACAAAACAGTGCATGGCCTCCAGACTCTAAAAACAAGGTCAATTTTTTCCAAATCCTTCTGTTTCCTTACAAATGGGGCAGTATCATTCTTTCTGATAGAGTAATAGAATTCCATTGTGTATTTGTACCACATTTTCCTGATTCACTCATCTACTGAGGGGCATTTGGGTTGGTTCCATATTTTAGAGATGAAAAACTGTGCTGCAATGAGCATAGTTGTGCTGGTGACTTTAGTGTGGTCTTGCTTGTAATCTTTTGGGCAGATGCCCAAAAGTGGGGCTGCTGGGTTGTAGGGGAGCTCTATGTTTAGCCTTCTGAGGAATCTCCACACTGCTTTCCAGAGTAGTTGAACAAGTTTGCATTTCCACCAACAATGTAGTAGGGTTCTCTTTGGGCCACATCCCCTCCAGCATTTGTTATTATTAGTTTTCCTGATAATGGACATTCTTACTGGGGTGAGGTGGAATCTCAGTGTTGTTTTGATTTGCATTTCTTTTATGGCTAGTGATTAGAGCATGTCTTCATGAGTCTCTTGGCCATTCTCATTTCCTCTACTAAGTGAAGTGACCCAGGGCCAAAGAAGCATAAACTCTATGGTTTCCCTCATAAGGAATAATTAGTACATCTCTAGGATAGACATAGCAGAAGAGCACAACAGCTCAATAGCTATGCCTGTATGAACACATAAGATAATGCTAAGTGAAATGAACTCCATGTTACGGAAATAAGCGGTATGTCATTGCTGTAGTTAATTACAACATACCATGTGAAACCATACCTTTTGTTCTCTCGTATTCCCTTCCTGTGGTTTTATTCCTGCTATTACTGTAACTGATCGTAGTACCCTGGATACCTTATAGATGTGTATTGAAGCTAGGGAAGGGAAAGGAATGCCAAAAATGAGAGACAAAGGATAAAAAGACAAACCATTGCAATAGCGATACTTACAAACCCAATTGGTATAAACCAATCATACCACTCATGGCGGGGGGGGGGGGGGGGCTGCCAGGAGGCGGGAAATAGGGGAAAATGAGGGAGGAGGTAACAAGTTGGATAAGTAATGTACTTGCCTTACATATGAAACTGTAACCCCTCTGTACTTCACTTTGACAATAAAAAATTTAAAAATAAAAATAAATAAAAACAAGATAGAATCCCCATCTACTTTTTTTTTTTTTTTTTTTTGGCCAGTCCTGGGCCTTGGACTTAGGGCCTGAGCACTGTCCCTGGCTTCCTTTTGCTCAAGGCTAGCACTCTGCCACTTGAGCCACAGCGCCACTTCTGGCCATTTTCTGTATATGTGGTGTGGGGAATCAAACCCAGGGCCTCATGTATACGAGGCAAGCTCTCTTGCCACTAGGCCATATCCCCAGCCCCCCACCTACAATTTTGTTTGTTGCTTTGTGGTATTGGTGACTGAACTCAGAGCTCTGCTCTACTCCTTAAGCCATGCCCTAGGCTTGTTTTGCTTTTTTGTATTCCAGAGAAGTTATCTTGCTAACTTTCCCCTGGTCAGTCTCAACTTCAATCTTCCTACCCCTGCCTCCCTCAGTAGCTGAGATTACAGGTGGATGGCTCCATTGCTGGCTCCCTCATCAAGTTTTATTTGGTCTCACAAACACATTCCTAGCTTTGTGTCTATTTATCCCAAGGCATGGGAACTTCAGTGTTGGAGGGGAAAAATGTGTTAAAAGGTTTTATTTTATTTTATTTTTTAATGCTTAAAGAGTGGAAAAGACTTAAAAAATTTGAAGTCTTTGCACATCTCAGCTTTGGGAAAAACCCCTGAACCTTGGCCTGTCACAGGTGAGAATTAAAGAGAAATTTAGATGCCGTGAACTCCTTTGAAATTGGCATTTGCTTTGGGATTTACTGTTCTGTTTCCAAGAAGAAAGCTGCCTATTCTTCCCAAAGCCAAAGCTGAGAAGGAGAGGCTTTCAATCCAGCAACGCTACTAGAATCAGCCTTTTCAGAGGAAGGCCTTTTCTTTCTGCAATGCAATGTAGAGAAATGGCTCCCCAGAGCTCAGGATCTACAATCAGAAGTAGCAAAGCTGGATTAGCAACCTGAACTAGACCCCTAAAGCCCTATGGGTGGGTGGTGGTATTTATAAAACAATAACAACAAACTGAACAAAGTAACCTGACTTCCTAATAGTGAAGTTGCCCTCAAAAGCTACTGAATAAGTATTTTCTATTATATGTAAATATTAATTTAAAGCTTCTTTTTCTTCCTCTTCTCTTCTTCTTCCTCCTTCTTTTCCTCCTGTTCCTCTTCTTTCTCTTTTTTCTTCTTTTTTCTCCTAGTTCTTTTTTTTTCTTGTGATGCTAGGGACTGAACCCAGATTTGAGTGCTCTACTCTTTGTTGTCAAGAAGCTAGCACTAGTGGCTCACATCTGTAATCCTAGCTACTCAGGAGGCTGAGATCTGAGGATTGTGGTTTGAAGTTAACCCTGGCAGGGAAGTCTGTGAGATTCTTATCTATAATTAACCACCAGAAAACTAGAAGTGGTACTGTGGCTCAAAGTGGCAGAGTGCTAGCCCTGAGTAGAAAAAGCTTAGCGACAGTGGCCAGGCAATGAGTTCAAGCCCTACCATCACCACCACCACCAACAACAAAAACAACAAAATAAATTCTATTTATTAAGTAACCCTTTCTTCCTCCTGTAGAGGACCTATAAGATGCAGCCTTGCTTCCTTTTGCATTTACTGCTAGTGGCACTAATTTTTCAAGGAACTGGAATAGGGATTTAAAATGAAATATGGGTTTAAGCTGTCTGGAGAGGTTCAATGAAATCAATAGAAGCTTCTGTATTCTGCATTCTTACTGTTGAGACGAAGAAGGTGTCAAGGCACATACATTTCCCAGTAATGAAACTTCAGGATGTGCTTCTTAATGGAAGATAATCAACCGCAATGCAAATTTAATGAACCCTCATGTCGAAATGCAAACCAAATCCAATATCCCATGGAAAATTAACCTAATCAATAATCTAATTTGAAGCTCCATTCTGTGTGAACAGTCTGCCTCTTTGACCAAGTCTGCCTTTTCAGATGTCACCCCATGGTGGTGGCCAGTCCCTCTTGTCCAGGCTATCTAGCCCTGCCGATCAGGTATTGGCCAAATGCTTCTGCTGTTGTTCTTTTTGTTGTCGTTGTTAGTCATGGGGCTTGAACACAGGGCCTGCACACTGTCCCTCAGGTTTTCTGCTTAAGGCTAGCACTCTGCCACTTTGAGCCACAGTACCACTTCCGGTTTCCTGGTGGTTAATTGGAGATAAGAGTCTCATAGACTTTCCTGCTCAGGCTGGCTTTGAACCATGTTCCACAGATCTCAGCCTCCTGAGTAGCTAGGATTGCAGGTATGAGCCACCAGTGCCCACCTACCATTCTTGTGAATGAGGGTGCCATCAAGGTTATTGTACCTACTGTATAATATGAACCCCTGTACAATTTTGTGGGGAGGGATGGGGAACACTCACAAAATACACAACAAAAGTCACATGAGGGACTGGGAATATGGCCTATTGGTAAAGTGCTCGCCTTGTATACATGAAGCCCTGAGTTTGATTCCTCAGCACCACGTATATAGAAATGGCCAGAAGTGGCGCTGTGGTTCAAGTGGCAGAGTGCTAGCCTTGAACAAAAAGAAACCAGGGACAGTGCTCAGGCCCTGAGTCCAAGGCCCAGGACTGACCAAAAAACAAAACAAAACAAAAAAACAACGGTCATATGAGTTCCCATGAAAGAAGGGGAAAGCCCTTCTTAGCCACAAAGCTCTACTCTCAAGCAGGCATTGGGCTCCTTTTTTGCCTCTTGACTCTCCACATCAAACTTTGGTCAGCTTGTTTTACTTTCTTTAAATCATAAAGACTCAGCCTGGGGATTAAAAAAAAAAAATAGAAGGAAGAAAAAAACAAGACTCTCCGTTGGCACCTCTGCTTCAGAAAATGAGTGATGTGCTCTGTGGATACCCTTTCAAGTGGGACTTCCTTCTACAACCAATGGCCCCTTTTTCTTCCCTTCTCAGGTCCCCAGAGAAGGGAACCACCTCCTAACAGTATGAACCTACAGCATGAGATCATGGGCCTCCCCCCTCCTACTATGCCGTCTATGATCAGTGGCTCCAACACATTTTGCTGGCTTTTTTTCCATGAAGCTTCCTGGTGTCCAGGATGAATGGCGGCTGAATGTGTAGGTCTGGAGAGCAGGAGATGGAGTGCAGCTGGAGTCGTGGGTTTTGATGGTCTCCATGCAGCTGTTAGTTGACGTCATAGCAGAGGGTGTGATTGTCAGTTACAGAGATGGAAGATGGAAACAAATTTCTATAATGCCCTAGCTACTTGGGAAGGAAGGGGTATGTGTGTGCATGTGTGTGCATGTGTGTGCATGTGCATGTGTAGTATATGTGTGCATGCACCTGGGCACCTGAAGCATGCACAGAATTTAGGGGGAAAAGAATCACAGGAAAAGATGCCACATGGTTTTGTGCAACTCTTCCTGAGCTCGGAAATGTGGGTCAGTAACCTCTTAAGCTCTTTGAAGCTTATTTTAGAGCAAAGCCTTCCATAGCACTTAATTTATACAGATTCAGAGACTTTGGAGGGAACAACTGTATTTGGAATCAATGCATCAGGAAGCAAAGACTTAGCAACAATGGCCTGCAAAAATCAAGGTTGTAGGAACACAGCCAATGTGGTATGTGATTCACAAACCATACATGGTATGGATGGTGGTCCAGACCACACACACACACACACACACACACACACACACACACACACCCCTTTCCCAGGACATTCCCCACTCCCCACTGTTCCAATCCCTTAGGAAAAAATTGGAAGCATATGTCAAATCCACTATTTAGTCATTCTATCTCATCTTGTATAAGTAATGAGTGTGCATAGTTAAGTGAATCTAGGTTGTCAGACTTGGCAAATCAAATTATGGGATGCCCAATGAAATTTGAATTTTAGATAAACACTGAATAATTTTTTGTTAGTGGAAGTAAGCTTCATGCAATCTCCATCCTGACTACCCACACTACATCTAATTCTCACAAGAGTGGTGACATTCTGAGTAGAATCTAGTATTCCCCTCAGAAAGGCCAACACTAGAGGTCCTCTAGGTATTTGTTTCCTCTGGCCTGACTATGTTGGTTCCAGCTTTCAGAACTCCAATTTCTCCATAAATATCCACAATCCCTTGTATACTAGTGGCTTAAAGAAATACTGAGCCTCCCCAAAACCGGTTCAATGCTTCATGTGGTCTATTGTTAACCTTTTCTTTCCTCTCTTTTCTTCACCTTGTCATCCCCCCACACCCACACACACACCATGTAACTTTTTAGGCAGGCCCTTGTTTCCAAAGATGACTCCTCTTACTCCACTCAGTCAGTGGATTTCCTCTGTCTCACCCCCACTTTGAGGTGTCAACCCTGCCCACTTCCAATATATAGCTATATTAGAAGATGATAAACTAGTGTCTGAATCTCACCTAACCAGAGAAGTCTGATAGCTCCTCCTGACTCTTCCTGTAGTTCATGCTTCTTAGACAGAGTTAGGAATGAAGAGTAGGGTCAGTCTTCCACAATGTTGTCCCATTAAGGCTGAGTTCCATAGGTTTTCTCCCAGAAGCTCAGGCATCATCCTGAGGGGACTCAGGACCCAATCCTCTGCCATCAAATCCTTGGGTAAGGAAGAGCATATCCATCTTGCAGGCACTAATTTTAATGTTATTTTATTTTACAAATACTAGTGCAGTTGGGCATTGCACAATTTCCTTGGGAGCTCTAAACGCAAGCTCAAAGCCTAATAAAAATAAACCTCTTTCATATTTATTCACCTTGAATAAAAGAGACTCTAAGTTAACATGACAATTCACCATGTCATTGGAATTTTAAAAATTATGTAAACTCAAGCCATGTTATTGGGATTGTCTATTACAGAGAAGAAATAAGAACCCAATAGTGGCCAATTTAACCAATGGTTATGTAGCAAAGACACCTTTTTATTTTTACTTTTTGCTCCAGCTGAAACTTTTCTCTCTATTATCTCAATAGTCTTCGAACTTGAAGTCCCAAGAGTTCTGATCTGGAGGTTTAGATGTGTTTTTACCTTTGTCCAGGACAAAGATATTTATTACTTATCTTTTTCTCCCAGAGGTTAACTCAACTAGTGTCTGCTAAACAATTTCTATCAATTTTGTACCTAAGTATAATTTCTACAGTGCCCTAGGGTGGGTTGGATCCAGGCAACATCAAGGCAAACCCCAGGAACCACCCAAGCTAGTTAAAACATAATTTTCATGTGAGCTAATGCCATTCCTAGATTTTTCATGGAAACAGCTCCACATTATGTAGCAACATCTGGAATCCTGGAATCTCCTGATCTCTCCCTCTCTCTCTCTCTCTCTCTCTCTCTCTCTCTCTCTCTCTCTCTCTCTGTGTGAGTGTGTGTGTGAGTGTGTGTGTGTTTGTGTGTGTATGTGTATCTTTCTCTCTCTGACACTGGGAGAGTTTTACTTCATGTAATTCTGTCCTGTGCAGTCATTGTGACTGCATATATGCGTGTGGATGAAAGAGTTTGTACATGTAAAAAAAAAAAAATCTTTGAGGCTGAAGCCAAACAAGGCCCCTTTGAGAAGCCCAGACTTTTCCCAGCCTTCACTCCTTTGGAGCTCATGGCTATTTTTACAGCAGCACTAGAGACTGCAATTTTGGGAACAAGCCAAATGTTTTGGGTGTGTCTGTTCAGACTCAGAGATCTTTGGAAAATAGCAGGAGTCGGAGGGCGGGGGGACTTTTTTCCCTGCTGGCTTGTAAGCATTTTCTGTTCACGTGTGTTGTCTCTGGGAGAATCAAGCTAAGTTGCTTTACATCTAGGGAGAGGGTGACTATATTTTAAATGTTCTGTATAGTCTCGTTTTTCCATCCCTTTTGAGCTCTTTATTCTGCTGCCAAATCATTGACCTGTCTAACCTTTGCTACAGGGGTAAACTCTGACCTTCATGGAAATTCTACCATTTCAGGAAAGGAAAACTTTAGCTCCAGCCAGGCCTAGAATCCTGCAATGAACAGAAGGTGAAATCAAAGTTTTGTTGGAATAAAGCACCATCAAATGGTTTAGTAAAATTTTAAAATAATGTCTCTTGTTTTGAAAGACTCACCTTAGCATTATTATTGTAAAAGATGCTACTTTAGATGACACCTGAAATTGGGGTACAAAAAAAAAGGAAAATAGGAAAACTCAAAATGTTTTTTCCATAGGGCATGGATCCTAATTTCAAATTCTACAATTTCATTATGATAAATATCCTTTTCTCTCTTTTTTGGGCAGTACTAGAGTTTGAACTCAGGACCTTGTACATGCTAGCCAGGTTCTCTACCATTTGAACCATTTGAATCACTCTGCCAGCCCCTTTCTTCCTCCTCCTCCCCCCTTCCTCTCTCCTTCCCCTTCCTCTCTCCCCACCCCCCTCCTTCACCTCCTTCTTTGGTTGTAAGGATTGAATTCAGCCTCATACTTGCTAAGCAGATATTCTACCACTTGAACTATGTCCCTAGCCCATTTTTACTTTAGTTATTTTTCAAGTAGGATCTCACATATTTGCTCAGATCCACACTGAGACCATTATCTTCCTCCTATGCTCCCTGTGTAGCTGGGATGATAAAAAAAAAAAAATGCACCACCATGCCAGGTTATTGATTGAGATACGCAGGAGCCTCACTAAGAATTTGAATGGGCTGATCTTTTTTTTTTTTTTTTTTTTTTTTTTTGCCAGTCCTGGGCCTTGGACTCAGGGCCTGAGCACTGTCCCTGGCTTCTTCTCGCTCAAGGCTAGCACTCTGCCGCTTGAGCCACAGCACCGCTTCTGGCGGTTTTCTGTATATGTGGTGCTGGGGAATCGAACCTAGGGCCTCGTGTTTCCGAGGCAGGCACTCTTGCCACTAGGCCATATCCCCAGCCCCTGAATGGGCTGATCTTGATCCAAGATCCTTTCAATCTCTGCCTCCACCAGGCCTGGCCTGCATATATTTTTTAGGTATCACTTAGGTGAAAAGCTATTTTATGAATTTTTTCATCTTTATCTTCCCTACCTCTTCATGTAGTACCCAGTTCTGAAGGGCATTTACAGCCACTAAATATATATGATATTACTCTGCCAAATTATTTTATATTATCTTCAAATCATTGTATTGGAGTTTTTATTCAGCATGCACATGTCTGTGTATATCCCTTCTATCATTCTCTTGACCCTTCTTCTTTTCCTAGCTTTCAATTCTATGGACTAGGGATGTTTATGAAGATGGGCATAATTCTGTGTTCCATAGAAAAACATATTCTTTTTATTGGGAGGGGCAATATCAAGTCATATATTTATTTGCCAGTGTGTTTATTTTATTTCCAGAGGAGAATTTCCCTATCAATTTGAGGTCAAGGGGTTTTTAGCCAATAAGAATGATGGGGCAGAAGTCTGTAGGAGCTAAATGCAGATTGTTATTTTCTACTGACATATAGAGAAATTAGAGCCATCTGATGGGCTCCAGTCTAAGGGACTCCAAAAGACGGAGTTGAAATCACTATTAAAATAGCTAAAAAATGAAGGTACACAGACAAAAACGCTATTAGCATTCACTCGTTCAACTCTATATACAACACCTCTCTCTCAAAAGTAGGAGATAGTACCATTTTACTATCTATATTGAACACCTAGGAGATGCTTGGGAGGTGCTGGGAGAAGAGGAGGAGGATGGGGTCTTTGCCTTGTTTCCCAGTCTTACTAGAAGGCTAAGTCACTTTCCTGGACCCCAGAGACTAGCCCAAATGAATCTACCTGCTCACTGAGTCACTCAGCTTATATATGTTCTACCATAACCCACAGCTCTAAGAGAGAGTCTCACAATGGGCACAGCCTCTTGAGGAACTAGTCCAAGATGCAGACTAATTAACTAGTGTAATGATGGGACCAGGAATCTGCCTTTCCAATGAGGAGGCAGTGGCCAGGCCAGGGCCAGTGAGGCAGGGGATATGGGTAGCAGTAGCAGGACATGCAGGATTGAGAGCTAACTCAGAGCTTAGGCCTTTAAGTGAAGGAGAAACTTAAGCTAATTCCAAGGGAGGAGTATATTAGAAGGAAGAGTGTGAGAAATGGGCATACACACATCCTTTTCCTCAAAGACACAGATCCGCTCTTCAGGGCCTAGGTGCCAGTGAGGTGCCTAACTACTCAGGAGGCTGAGATCTGAGGATCACAGTGTAAAAGCCAGCCCAGACAAAAAAAAAAATCTCTGAGACTCTTATTTCCAGTTAACCAGCAAAAACAAAAGCTAGAAGTAAAGGTCTGGCTCAAGGGGTAGAGCACCAGCTTTGAGTGAAAAAGCAACTGGACACAGCACCCAAGCCCTGACTGAGTTTAAGCTCCAGTACTGGAAATTCTTCATGTCTTAGGTCTCATTTGACTATGAAATGCTTCAGTCTTGATCGGAGGAGAATTTTCTGGACTCAGAATGTGTTTATGAACACACCTGGCACCTTGAATAGACTGAGATAAGCATCTTCAAACAAAGTAGGCATAAGGTACCCATGCTTCTCTCTTGTTTGTGTTCTCTTAGCAATCAGGGTTATCAGGGTAAAGAGCTTATTGCATTTATACACCAGGCCAGTTCTGACCAGTATCATCTGGAACATAAACACTAGTACAAGTAGCTCCAAATTCACACTTGCCCTATGCACATGAGCTCATGAACCCTTACAATAATCTCTTCTGGTAAGAAACTTTGTAAACCTCAGACAGTAAGCAAGGTGACAGTCATCTAAAGCTCAGCCTTCTGGTCCAGGAGCAGTCGGTTCACATCTATAACCCTAGCTACTTTGGAGACTTAAGATTTGGAAGGATCACCATTCAAGGCCAGCCTGGGTAGGAAAGTTCTTGAGAACCCTTCTCTATAGAGAGCTGGGTATGGTGGTGGATACCTTTCATCCTAACTACAATAGGAAGCCTTAAATAGATGGGCTCTAGTCCAGGCAGGCATGTGGGCAGGAAACAAGACTCATCAAAAATATGACTAGCACTGAAATAGACAAAAAAATGTCTGGAAGTGTGGCTCAGTGGTGGAATGTCCACCTAGCAAGCATGTGACCCTGAGCTCAAACCCTGGTACCACCACAATAAAGACAAAGCCCTCAGCCTCTCTTGTCTGCACACACTGGGCTGTTCCCATTCTTCTAGATGGTTAGCCAGGGTGTGAGACTCCTTGCTTATGGTTATTGCTTTAAGGTGGTAACAACCCTAGAACAATCACAGAGACCATTTACAATGAAGGCAAACTTCAGGCTTACAAAAGGCAAGAGTTCTACAGGCTTATGTCAGACAAATAGTTCTTCAATCACATGATAGTGATGGCCAAATTGCTTGAATTCTGACCTAAAAATCTTTCCCTTTGTAAACGATTGTTTAAAAAGACTTTATCCAAGAGCACATCCTTGATTGGCTCATTGGAGAACTACTGGAGGTGTGCCTCATATTGAGTCCCATTTACAGCCATCCTTTTCCATCTCTCTCAGCACCAAATGCTCTCTATTATGACATTTGGCAATTGGACATAAGGTGTTGACCTTAGAGCCATTAAGAGCTATGATTTCCTTTAATGCTTAATACTACAGCCCATTTTCATTTTCTGTTTATCAAAAGTATTAGGACCAGTAGAGAACAGCTTTGGGTGTTTTGTTGAAAGTTCAGCTTGGGAGCTTGGAAGGGAAAAGTCAGATCAAAATGGAGTAACAGGAGAAAAATGGAGACCTTAGGGCAGTTGGTGAAGAGGCTGGGGAACTAGCTGGAAGGAAATTGAACAATAGACTTCCTGCCACAGCTTTTCAAGAGAAGTATATTTTCATGGCTGAGTTGCCTGCAAATAGTCAATCAAATGGATTCTTTTTGCAAAAATCAGTTCATAGAAAATATACTTAGTAATACTTCTTCCATTTGTTCTCCTTCCTGTGGCTGTTTATATTTTCTAGCATAAACTAGTATTCATAAAATGCACAGTGTTTTTTTTTCCTCAAATTTTTATTATCAAACTGACGTACAGAGAGGTTACAGTATCATACGTTGGGCATTGGATACATTTCTTGTACTGTTTGTTGCCTTGTCCCTCATGCCCCCCTCCCTCCCCCCCTCTCCCTCCCCCCCCCCCCCGTTGTTCAGTTCACTTACACCAAAGAGTTTTGCAAGTATTGCTTTTGTAGTTATTTCTCTTTTTTTACCCTGTGTCTCTCGAATTTGGTATTCCCTTTGAATTTCCTACTTCCAATACCAGTAAACACGGTTTCCAATATACTCAGATAAGATTACAGAGATAGTGTAGGTACAACCATTGGAAGGTGATACAAAACATTATCAATAATAGAAACTACACATACACACAGGACGTTGAAAGTAGTTACAACTGTGATATATCACTTGTTTCCATAACATGGAGTTCATTTCAATTAGCATCATCTTATGTGTTTCTAAGGGTATAGCTATTGGGTCTTGTGATGCTCTGCTATGGCTTGCCTAAACCTGTACTAATTATTCCCAATAAGGGAGGCCATAGAGTCCATGTTTCTTTGGGTCTGGCTCACTTCACTTAGTATAACTTTTTCCAAGTCCTTCCATTTCCTTACAAATGGAACAATGTCATTCTTTCTGATATAGGCATAAAATTCCATTGTGTAAATGTACCACATTTTCCTGATCCATTCATCTATGGAGGGGCATCTGGGTTGGTTCCAGCTTCTCGCTATGACAAATTGTGCTGCAATGAACATTGTTGTGCTGGTGGCATTACTGTGATTTTGTTTGTGGGCTTTTGGATAGATACCCAACAGTGGGGCTGCTGGGTCATAGGGGAGTTCTATATTGAGCCTTCTGAGGAATCTCCATACTGCTTGCCAGAGTGGCTGAACCAGTTTACATTCCCACCAACAATGAAGTAGGGTTCCCTTTTGGCCACATCCCCTCCAACAATTGTTATTATTAGTTTTCTTGATATATGACATTCTTGCTGGGGTGAGATGGAATCTCAATGTTGTTTTGATTTGCATTTCCTTTATGGCCAGTGATGTAGAGCATTTTTTCATATGACTATTGGCCATTCTCATTTCCTCATCAGAGAAGTTTCTTTGTAAGTCTTTAGCCCACTTGATGAGGGGGCTATTGGTTCTTTGCAGTTTTGTTTTGGAAGAAGGTAATTTTTTTAGTTCTGCATATATCCCATTAATATCCCAACACCATTCTTTAATGAAATAGAGGAAGCAATCCAGAAATTCATATGGAACAATAAAAGACCTAGAATAGCAAAAACACTCCTAAGCAGAAAGAACAGTGCTGGAGGAATTACAATACCCAACTTCAAGCTGTATTATAAAGCTATAGTAATAAAAACAGCTTGGTATTGGCACCAGAACAGGCCTGAAGACCAATGGAACAGAATTGAAGACCCAGAATTAAACCCACAGAACTATGCCTACTTAATCTTTGATAAAGGAGCTAAAACAATAGTATGGAAGAAAGATAGCCTCTTTAACAAGTGGTGCTGGCAAAACTGGCTCAACACATGCAACAAACTAAAACTAGATCCTTATATATCACCCTGCACCAAAATCAATTCCAAATGGATTAAAGACCTTGAAATCAAAACAGGCACCCTGAAGACACTAAAGGAAGGAGTAGGAGAAACACTTGGGCTCCTTGGCACAGGACAGAACTTCCTTAACAAAGACCCTGAAAGGCTACAAATCAAAGAAAGGTTGGACAAATGGGACTGCATCAAACTCCAGAGCTTCTGCACGGCAAAGGACATAGCTCTCAAGATAAACAGAAAGCCCACAGACTGGGAGAAGATCTTTACCGGACATTCAACAGACAAAGGCCTCATCTCTAAAATGTATGCACAGTGTTTTGATGACTCAAACCGGTAATCCTAGCTACTCAGAAGGCTGAGATCTGAGGATTGAACTTCAAAGCCAGCTGGGGCAAGAAAGTCTGTAAAACTCTTATCTCTTATTAACTACCAAAAGGCCAGAAGTGGAGCTGTGGCTTAAATGGTAAAGCATCAGCTTTGAGGGAAAAAGTCAAGGGAGAGGCCATGAGTTCAACTCCTAGTACCAGTATGAAAACAAATAAAACCCCTCAAACCAAGGTGTGATTCTGGGTAGGAAACACTCCAGAACTACTCTCCTTTAGGCTATGGAGAAAGGGTTCCATTTGGGATCTGTTAGAATGTTTCTTAATCCTGGCTGTAACAAATCAGTTAGTACTTCAAGAGCTTTTTGCCTCTTTCCTGACCCTAGCTGACTGTAGTCATAAGCAATAACAATATCATTATGCTTAAGGAGATAGAAACAACTTGATGATATGTAGCCAGCAGAGAAAATGTGAATGGTATGGCTCTGTGTAGTGTTTTTCCTTCTTTTCATTTATATCTTTGCTATTACTGGGGTATAGGTACATATGCTTAACAGGAATCTTATACATATAGTAAGATGGTTCTCCCCCTCCCCCCTGCCCCAGAGGAGTTTAAAAGGCCCATACCCCCTTCAACAGACCCAAAAATATACCCACTGCTAATGACACTAATTGGAAGTGACTGAAAAACAACTCTTTGTTTGTTATCATAAGCAATGACAATTTCTTCTCATTATCATAGGACTGCCTCATCACCGAGTAGGAATCAAAATAGTCACTGAGGAAAGCTAACATCTCAGTTGATACCTCACTCTTCCATTTGTGATTAGTGCACTCTTCAAATCATAGGGTGTATATGTGCACACACCTGTTCTAAGGCTAGAACTCAAGCCCTGGGCATTGTCCCTTAGCTTTATGGTTTAAGCACTCTGCCATATAAGCTGTAACTCCACTTCACTCTTTGGTGGTTAACTGGAGAGAAGAGTCTCACAGACTTTCCTGCCCCTATTGGCTTTGAACTGTCATCCTCAGATCTTAGCCTCCTGAGTAGCTAGGATTACAGGCGTGAGCCACAGCTGCCTGACTGTAGGACTGTTTTTTAAATGCCATGGTGGATTAGAGGGCTAGGGCAGATGGAACAAAGTGCCACAAATGGTGGCTTAAGTGACATGAACTTATTGCCATTCAATTCTAGTCATGGAGACTTTGACATCAGTGTATCAGGGGACTGGTGCCATGTAGGCCTGGGGTAGAGGTGAGTCTATTCTCTGCCTTCTCCTTATATCTGATAACGATTTGCTACTGGTCTTGCTATTCCTTAGATTCTGGAAGTATGGTTTAGTCTCTGCCTTCATCCTTATGTGGCCTTCTTCTTGTATACACATGTCTGACTACATTTCACTTTTTCATGCAGACACTAGTCAGATTGTATTAGGGCCATCCTAATAGTCACTTGATTACCTTTGTAAAGACTTTATCTCCAAATAAGCTAACATTTTTGAGATAGGTAGAGGTGCTGTACATTTGGGATGAGGCTAGTCAGGAGTTAATTAGCTAGTTGATACATTAGACAGGCTCTTGATTTATTGTTTCCATATCCACTGCCCAACAGTTAGGTAGAGAAAGAGGAAAACATGAAATTCAAGTTAATGTAACCTATATAAATTTATTGCATTAAAATTTAGTGTCATATTGGGGGATCAAGGTTGGAAGCTAGCCTGGACAAAAAAGTTGATAAGATTCCATCTCAGCCAATGGCTGGGTGGCTTTTGGTGGCAGGCAACCCAGCTCAGTTATCCCAGCTATGAGGGAAGTACAACGTCTGAGTGCAGGGGTAGGCACCTGTTATACCAGTGGGAAAGGGAACACAAATATGAGGATCACGCTCCAGACCTGCCTAGACCTAAAGTGAAAATAACTAGCAGAGAAAAAAGACTTAGGTGTGACTCAATTGGTAGAGCATCTACCTCACAAACATAAGGCCCTGAATTCAATCCCTAGTACTCTCTCACCAAAAAAGAAAATAAACCAAAACCTAGTACTTCTCACCCTCTTGTTTTCCTTCTAGCTCATTCCCAGCTCCTTTCCCGTCTCATGACCTTCGTTTGAGGGAAATCGTTTCAACAGCTTTCTCTCAGGGAAACTGTTCTGAAATTTCAACCACCAGAGAGGATTTTTCTTGTTGTTGTTTTTTGTTGTTGTTTCTCTTTCCAGGATATTCTATAACTCAGCAATAACATCTTATGGTATCCAGGGGCAGGCGTTTAGAAAATGAAATTTTGTTTTACTAATTGCCATGCTGCCTGTGTTTTTTGAGGACTGTGGTTTCGATTACGGGAGAGAGTCACCAGTGTGGATTACAACACAGGGCTGACCTTTTACCACCCAGCTGCAGCTCGAAAAACAAAACCAAATCCCATCTTACTAACCATACCTGCGTCTTTTCTGGGAAATACCCCCAGAATACAAGTTTGTTTGCTTTTTAAGATGATTTTCTTGCCTGGGAGAATAATCCTGAAACGTAAGCCAATAAAGTTCTCATAGGACATAGGCATTTTTTTTTTTTTTTTGCCACTTCAGGTCAGGCTTGAGGCTTTCCTTCCTTTTTGAACAGTCATCAAGTGTCTGATCATGATTTGTCCCAGGCAGATGGTGCAATCTTAAATTTTATAAATATGAAAAGCACAATTATGGCTAAAACAGGACACTTTATTTTTAAACCAGAGGAAACAAAACATCAGTGTAAAGAAAAGAAACTGATTAAGTATCATCTCTAGGGACAAATATGTCTCTGCCTACTTCTTTCTCAGTTCCCACTCTTCTCCATCTCCATCCCCTGGCCCTTAGCATCTTCATCTTTCTCCTTGGTAGCTCTAATGATGGTATGCTTCCATTAAATAACCAAGCTTTACAGGCAAGTATAAAGTAGTGGTCCCTATAACCACTTTCTTCCCTTCCAAGAATACAGGGGGTCTTGGAGATGAGGGGTTCCTAACTCTGTTAGTGATGTGGATGGAATTTGCTAAGTTGGCCCAGGGTGGCAGAGGTGTCTTTTTCCATTGAGTTAGACTCCATTGAAAGCACTAGCTGACAGTTATTGCCCATTTATTATGTGTATCTACCAGCTCATTTCTGTTTTATAACAATTCATAACAAAATGAAGAATTTGAGGGCAAAAGGGGCAATGTGACTTGGCGTTGTTAGTTGGCAATCCTGGCAGTGTTGGAATCTAAACATTAATCATGGGGGAAGTGCCAGGATAACAGGGAATCTGATAATTAGTGAGTTTGAAAGCATACTTATCCAAGACTCCAAAGACAGTGGTGCCAAAGAAAGGTATTATATGGCAGTGTTTGCCATTATCCTGAACCCTTGAAGAGGGTAGGGTAAGAATCTGTCTGTAGAGGAGGCTTGGGGAAGAAAGATAGTAAGGTTTAAACTTCAAATGTTTGAATGCCTTCAAAAGGAAGAAATACAGCCTCATACAATGACAAAGATGAGTCTTAAAGACATTATGTACAAAAAGCCACTTTTCAAAGGACAGATGCTCACCAAAGGAATCTAAACTAGTCCAACTCATAGAAGCAGAGAGTAGAATGGCAGTTGCCAGGGACTAAGGAAAAGGAGCAGTGGGAAGTTGTGAATCCATGGGAATAAAGTTTCCCTAATGCAAGAGGAATAAATTTGAGAGAACTTCCCATTCAACATTGTGCCTATAAGTTCACAAATACTTTGTTGCCCAATTAAAACTCTGTGAGGAGGGCCAATCACAAAGCAGAAGAGCCCTCCAATGTGTGATGGAATGGAGCCACTCAATGTAACCTATTGGCAAGCAATAGGCTAGCTCGCAGCAGTGGAAAAGCCAGGGATCAGATAGAACTGGAGCCAGGGCTTGGTGGGCAGAGACCCAGAGGACACAGGGAAGAAGACTGCTGGGGAGATGGGAAAGCTGCAGGGGATCCAAGACTCCACACGGACAGGAAGAAGCAGGGGCCAATACCAGGATTATCTAGTTCCTCATGATTCTCTGGGCCTTTCCTCCTTCCTGGAAGCCCGTGAATGACATGGTGATTTTTACCTCTAGTCTACTTCTTCCATGCAGAAAACACTTTCAAGGACAATCCCCGATGGCCTTGTGCCTCTGTCTCATTGGCCAGAATTATGAGTCATGGTCACCTAAGGCTGGGAAAACAAGGCAGTCAACTGTGATTATAGGTACAAGGAAGAACAGAATGAGTGAGTGAGCAAAGATAGCTCCTGCTGCTAGTGTAACTCTCACCTTAGCATAAACAAGTCCTCAGATTGCTTCTTACCTAACACAGGTGATGCTACACAAAAGGAATTTTTTGACGAGTGGTAGAATCTTGACCGATCTTTTGGAGATTGGCCAAAAGGAGGAATAAGAGAGTTTCGATGCATGGTGTACTTAAAGAAAACAGATACACAAGGAGTTCAAAGAGCAAATGGTTGTATAAACTGAAACCAGCCAGGCAGTTGGAACACCCAGGGGTAGCGGAGAAGGGCAGAGGGCAGGGATGATGGAAGCAGAAGGCGGGATGGGGATGGTTTTGATGAGCTTGATTTCTTTGGTCATTTTCCAGGATTGACTTCTCAGTTGTACCACTTACTAAGTTTTTTTTCCTCCACACAAACTGACTTTCAGAGATGTTTGTTACTAAACACACACACACACACACACACACACACACCCCACATGGCAAACAACTTCAGTTGAGGCTGGGGGGCGGGTATGCCCTCAGGAACAAACCCTCTGGCTGAGGTCACTATTGTCCTTAAGACTCAGAGACACACACCAAGACAGACTGTAGAAACTTCCCTCCCTGGGCTTTAGGGCCAATCTATAAATCAAGAACAATCATGAATTAGTGTAGCAGGAAGGCCTTGAATGGAGAGATTATGCAACATTTGTTTAATTTCTGTCCCCCACCCAGTTAATTTTCTTTTTATTTCATTTTGAAGTTTTGTGTGTGTGTGTGTGTGGTGGTGGGTGATCCCAACAGTAAGGGGGCCAGGAAAGCTAGGGGTTCCCCCCTCGCTGTGAGACTTGGGCTTTGGGCAGGTTGATCACATTCTTGCTTCCCTTGCTGGCTCGCATTGCTGACAGCTCCCAAAGGCACAAAGGACTCTTTGGGACACTACCTGGTGTCATCCTTTGGTGACATCCTTTTCTGTGACTTGTCAAAGGTCAGGGGATGAAGCTAGGGAGGAGTTTTGGGGGCTCAGGATCTGCACTGACCTTGTAGCTACAGGAGGCACAGGGAAGGCCTTTTGTCCTTGTGTTACTTCCACCTCCAGCATCAAAAAATGTCCTGGAAAATAATTGTGTGTGTGTGTGTGTTTAAAATTTTTAATTTATTTATTAATTGAACACAAATTTTTGACAAGGTGTTGTGCAAAAAGGGTACAGTTACGTAGTAGGGCAGTGTGTACATTTCTTGTGTGTGTTTTAATTTGTTGTATTTAAAGAGGTTCCACCAATTTATCATGCTGTGATATGTAACAACTAATCTAAGTCACAACCTCAGATTCCCAATAAATAAATCAGTGATTTATGAAAGTGTTACTGTCTTCTAAAACTGTCACTCCTGACTTACAGGAGTGTGTTTTTCCTTTGTGTCCTCGAATCTCCACCAGTGAGCTGGGCTGGCAGGAAACACCCATTCCCCCATGTTAAGTCAGACTTCTTGCTGGCTGGATTTTTGTACCTGGTGGTTTAATACTATACTCCCATCCCTACTTAGGACAAGTACAAAAGCATTTTTTTTTTTTGCCAGTCCTGGGGCTTGGACTCAGGGCCTAACTCCTAGGTGCTCAAGGCTAGCACTCTATCACTTGAGCCACAACACCACTTCTGGCTTTTTCTGTATATGTGGTGCTGAGGAATCAAATGAGGGCTTCACTCTACCACTAGGCCACATTCCCAGCCCCACAAAAGCATCTTTAATTCAATAGAACATTTTTCTTTGGAGAGAATCAGATAAGGGAGTCTTCTAGTGTTTGAGAACTTGAGAACAAATGAGATCAATGGGGTAAAGTAGTTTAAATCATTTTGTGACTGAAACGAGTGTTGATACTGAAGTGCTGTGTTAGACACTGTACAAAGGGAAAAAACGTCATCTTAGAAGAGATTTTTTTTCAACCTGAGGAATAAATGAATATTTTTTATTCAAGCTCATAAAATTGAATTTTAAAATGATCTAAAAATTAGGCATACTGTTGAAAAAATTTTTATCTCATTGACTTTTGTAGCTCCTTCCAAAGAGGTCTAATTCCATAGTGAATGTCACCTAGCTGGTTATTTATTCCCTTGCATCTTCTGCCAATCAATAAGCTATGAAGTGATTTTTGGACAAGTAAATTCCTTGGAATGGGAAAGAAACCCAAGTTGAATAAACAGGAATGCCTTGAAGCAGTCCTAAGGGAAGGGACAATCATTTAAGGAGAAATGCACAGTATTTTTTTAGGCATAGAACTAAGGAGCATAAATACAGATGTATTTACCTGCTACTTCCCCACACATAGGCTCCTGGGGGAAGAGGGCGAGAGCAAATGAGCACATTTATGTTTCAGATCATCTGTGTTTGCTTCTCCAGTCAGTCCAGAGGCTCCACACTGCCAGTGGCTCCACGGTGACAGGTCCTAGCTGGATATCATTGGCCACTGGGATCTGAATACTTAGGCCCTCCCAGAATTCATAAGTGGAAACTAGAAATCCCAAAGTGATGGTGTTAGAGGGTAGGGCTTTTTCAGAGGTGATTAGGTTAGCAGGGTGGGGTCCTCTTGAATAGTATTAGTGCCCTGTTGAAAGGGACTCTTGAGGACTCTCTTGCCTCATTCAGTCTTCAAGGACACAGCAAGAAGATGCCATCTTTTAGCAGCCCACAGCAGGTAATAGACATGCTTCCCATATTGAACTCAGCCTTCACCACTTTGAAAAGCAAATGTCTACTGTTTATAAGCTATCCTTAGTTTATATATTCTGTTACAGTAGCTCAACAAATGGAATTCTTAGTCTCATTAAGTTAACGTTCCAAATTACAGGTCTGATTATGTCATTCCTCCATCATAAACTGCCTACTTGACTCATCAGCATCTTAAAGAAAAGAAAAAATAAAGCCAAACATCTTATCATGACCTGTCTGCTGGGTTCTCCCCAACCCCCAACATAACCTCAGGTCATTATCATGAACCTGAACCCTTGAGCTGGCTGGATTGCTTCCCACCTCTCCTTTACCCTCATGCCGACCCCATGCTCAGCCTTCCAAAGTCAGCTCTTTAAGACATGTCAGAACCCTCTTCCTCCTCATTCTTCCCATGTGATTGACATGGTTTGTTTTCATAGTAACCACCCTTTCTCTAGAGCCCATACTCTATTCACAACATTGTGCTCCACTGTGTCTAGTTTACCTGTGTGTTCTGGATCCTGGAAGCATCTAGCACATTGTAGGTGCCTAATTCAGGTTTATGAGAATGAGTAGGTGAAGGAGACAGGATTGCCCCTCCTGAGTAGCTGGGATTGTAGGTATGAGTCACTGGTGCTTAAAGTGTTGATTATGTTTTGAGCAAGATTTTTCATTTATTTCCAGGCCATTGTGGACTGTGATTTTCCTGTGTAAGCTTCCTGCGTAGCTGGGACAAAAGGTACAAGCCATGATACCTCGATTTTCATGTGAATTGAGGGGATTTTCTCGAACTCTCTCTGCCTGACCTGGCCTTTGTGTTCTCTGCCTCCTGAGCAGATAGGATTACAGACAGGAGCTGCTGTGTTCAGCCTAGAAGGGCCATGAAGTCTAAAATGTATGCGGATGTGAATGGCCAATACTTGCAGTATCAGTTTTAGTGAAGCCTCCTTTTTAGTCCCAGGGCAGAATTTCTGGAATGTAAAAATCCTCTAAGTAGAATCCCCAGGCTAGCCACATCAGCCTCATCTGGGAACTTCCAGGCCTTGTAAACTCTTCAGCTCCACCCCAAACCCACTGAGGCAGAAGCTGTACGGGTGGGGGGGGGGGGGGAGGGAGGTGACCAGAAACCTGCCTTTGAACAAGCTCTCCAGGTGAATCAGAGGCAGCTCCAATTTGAGAATGTGGGCCCTTAGGATAAGGAAGTTAGGATTTGATAATAAGCTGCTGTCCTAGCTTGACTTCAGTGTGGATTAACAAGTTTACACAAGCTCGCCTGCTTGAGGACTGCTAGAGACTATCTTCAATTTAGTTTAGTCACACACACACACACACACACACACACACACACACACACACACACACACACACCATTCAGTTCTATTCTCCTTCCGCAGACTGAATTTCCCATTTTTTCTGCTTATAATGGGAAACCAGAAAGTTCTAGATGATACAATTAGAGCTTTTGAAGAAGTGAACATGTAATTTCTGGAATGGCAAAGGGCTGTTTGTGTTGGAATGACTCCACTAGATTTGTCCTGCTGTCTTTGGGAGAGGGAGGGAGAAAGCAGCTTGAATTTGGGGATACCTGATGGTTGCAGGAAACACCCTTAGACTGAAACATTACTTGTTGTTTGGCTAAAATTCAACCTTGACTGGGTCTCCTATTTGCTAAATCTGGCAACTAAGGGGCAGAACCAAGTTCTACCTTATGGCTTTTATCCACTCTCTCATCTAATGTTTTAATAAAAGCCATTTCTGAGTGGCACCTGCTGCAGGACTCACCTGATAGAGAAACCTTGGAGCAGAAGGAAGGATTGTGGGTAAAGTGGAGCTGGAAGGGGAAATCCCATCTAATTGTCTTGGCAACTGGGGTGAGTGAAGAGAGCAACAATGAGAATTGCTGTTGATGATTAAAGAGTCTCAGATTCTCAGGGCCTTGCTCTCTACCCAGTTATCTCTAGACAGGAACTTTCTGTCATGATCCTTCCTGGACACATAACAGCAGAAATTTAAGGCAGACCAGACATCAAAGCAAGGACCACGCTTTTTAGGATTTTTAAATATCTCACTTTTCTTTTCCAAAGTAGTACTTCTATGGTAAGGGGGTTTTCTTACATCTAGCAAGCAATCTGGATCTTTTATAAAGTATTTGCTTATTTTCAGCCCCTTTGAAAATGCTTAGCAGTTGAATTATTTAAACTAGAAAGAGAAGAGGGAGTTAGAAGGGAGAGCTGCCTGCCCCAGGCAAAGCCAGGGGAGGGTGCTAAATGTGGTTATCAAGAGATCAAAGAGCCCAGGAGAGACTCCTTTGATCTGAGGCTTGTCAGAGTTGCAATTAGATCTTTCAGCACTTCCCTCCCTTCTTCAGTATTTCTTCTTTTTTTGTGGACACTTGGAAGTGCTAGACCAAGGTGTGCCCTGGAAAAAGCCGGCCCTTGTGGCTATAGGAAATCCAAGTAAGCCCAAGACATAAAAGACATAATCTCTCCCAAAGGAAAACCCCTTTTTTATAAATATAGTTGCTCTCACTTGTTACTGGGATGGGGGAGGAAGAATAGAAAGGGGAATGTACCCCCTACACCTGAAAATGCATGCCACAGTATATAAATCAATAGATATCAAAATGTGATTTTAATGCTTTTCCTTTGACATAAATAGGAAAGGTAACAATTTAATCACTTTATTTGCCAGGATTTTCCCAAATGTTTATGGGGAGACCCAAAAGAAGAGTGGTAACTCTTAGCAAAGTCTGCTTCACCCCAAGACAAAGTATAACCCTTCTGATTTCTGTGACATTTTATCTACTAAATAACATAGAATAATACCAGCACACTCAGAATTGGGCCCTCCCTTCCAAGTAGCCCAGAAAAGCTGCTTGTTTCAGGGCCTTGAAGATGCTATTTGTGATCTTCTAAAGAGCCTTAAACTACTCTTGAGGATATTTTATACAAATTGCTCAGAGTTCAAAAGCATTAGAATAATGGATATGTTTCTACAGCTGAGCCAATTTGCACTGGTCTATCAGTCTCTGTGAGATAGAAAAATGTCTCTTGCTTACTACTTTGGTTTTTCTAATGCAGACAAGGTTTGATATGTTTGCTAATCCTAAACCTTTGGAATACTGGTTCTCATCCCGATCTGGCCTCTTGGGAACAGCCAGCATATCTGAATCTTGGGGCTCTGAATTTAGACTGTCTGCCTGCTGACCTAGCGTGTGAACACCAGGGTGAGACTAGATTTGTTTGAGGGGGTGGAGAATGTAAATCCCTGTGGAAGAGCTATCTGGCCTCATTTCTGCTTGACAGAATGGGGCAGCCATTCTCCACATTTTTAGCCAGTGTTCTCATGCATTTCCCCTAATAACCTTTTTTTAAAATCTTTCTTTCCTATTTGATTTTAATTTATATAGGCTGTCCAGTGAAAATCAGAAAATAAATCCTAGCTGATGAGTCATTTGAACTTCTGTGTAGGATGGACTGAAAAATGTATTTTATAAAGAAGTCAAGAAAGATGAATAATTTATAGCACATCAAAGATATGTGCTGACGTGGAAGAATATTAGAGGCCTTTCCATGATTTCTGTGATTGTAGATCACAGATGAAAGATAGTTTGGAGCCAAGTTGTCACAATCTGGTGCTGGGCAGAGGAGCTGATGGGCTGTAATTCCATTCTATTTAGGTGGGGAATGTGTATGCCAAGTGACTATTTGTCACAACTCAGCCCAACCATTCAGGCCATGACCATCCTTAGGAAATAGAACAAAAGGTGACCCCTGAGACTAATAGGTCTTCTATAATACGCTTAATATCTTTTCAACATTGCCTGATTCCCTTCCATCATCTCCATCTCTCCCATTGTGTTCCTAGTTGGACAACACTCAACATTGACCTGGATTGGAGTGACAACCTCCTGATGGCCTCCCTTCTCACAGTCTTGCCTTCTAATATCCATCTTCAATCTATGACCAGACTGAAAATACCTGCTTGCATACAACCTTCAAAGACTCCCAAGTATAGAATCTGTGCTCCTAAACTAATACATCTGATCATCTTAAACTATACCTTGTAAGAATACTGAAATACTATTTCCATTTTTGCCTTTGCAGCTAATGCAGCTCATTTTTCTTTCTCCTGAGTTTCCATTCCTTTCTCTTGCTCCTGACTTTGCACCTTTGCCAGTTGTTTACTATCAAGACACCATTACAATACTCCTTCTTTTTCTTCATTGGAGGTTCTTACATTTGCTTCCTTTGCCACCCTTATCCTATAGACTGACATCTGTAGTTCCCTAACTGAGAGGAGGAGCATGTTTTGCTCAGCTCTGTGCCACAATAACTTAGTACATGCAGCAGAGAAGATGAGCATATATCTCTGGGTTAAATTTAAAAAAATACTGAGAATAGAAAGGAAAAATAAGCCAAAGGGATATAGGCATGGATGACTTTCTGGTTTTGTTAACAAACCGTAGATGTTCGGAAAATGGAGAATGGAAAAGGACGGACTCAGCCAGACTTGATCAACACAGATGAGGACTGTTTATTGAGGAATAGCTAGGGGCACAGACCTTCCCTTGGGATTGGAGGTGAATTTGGGACCAGGCTTATATGGGGTCTGAGCAAGGAGGCAGAGGTTATTGAAAGGTCCACTAGGTCTAAGAAGTTGGTGGCTTTTTCTAGGGCCCACAATGGATTGTTTACAGCTGGGCATAGGTGAATTTCCCTGCCTGCATATCAAAGCAAGTTCACATATAACTGAGGTTTGGCATGGTTTCTGTATGTGCCTAGGGCAATAGGGTGGAGGTCAACCTCAAACAGCAAATGGAGAAATCATAACTCCATTGTGATAACCTTGAACATCTCTGAGAGAGGGTCAAAAAAGATCAATAAATAATGCTTGAATTGGTCACCTGAGTTTCTCGATTACTCTTCAGTGTGTTTGTCATCAAGTCACATGTAGAAAGAGATTTTTCTAAAGGCCATTTAATTTGTTCTCTTTTTGTATAGGGTTTGATATTAGTATGCATTTGACATAATAAGTGTAGGAAGCCATCTCCTAGATTTACACCTTTTATTCATGGATCCATTCAGTATTTGTTGAGTATTTAGAATATTCCAGATACCATGTGCAAAGGGCTTTTCTTTGAAATAAGACAACTTGCCAAAATGGAGGTTTTAATTTTGTTCTCTTTTAAAAAAATCTGCCTAGAAAAAATATTCCCTAATGACGTAGACTGTGCTAATCATTAACTTGACAGCAGATATGATATATTATCAACTAGACTCACATAAACCATACTGATTGGTATGAATAAAGAGCTAGAGCCAGAAACATTTATGAACTGCCAAAGACTTGTTAGATCTTTTGGGCTTGTTAATTGCAACTACAGTTGCACATGAAAGGACATTATTGGAACCCTTGAACTTGCAGAACTGGGAGGTAAACAAACCTTTCATAAGTACCCAACCTCAAGTATTCTGTTATAGTGATAGAAAATAGACAAACATGGCCAGTCTGCACCAATCCACCACAGCATAACTGTTTATAGACTTACTTTACACTAACATTATTTTTCCCAAAGTAAGGGAAACTTCAAAGAATGGTGGCTGGCAAATGGCTACTTTCTTCTGTTTAAAATTGAATAAGTTAAAATTTGAATTAAGTAAGTTAAAAGATTCAACTAATACCCACATGAGAAAAAAGAAAACCCACAGACGGGCAGAAGAGAATATTACTTGGAGTGTTAGCACTTCTGTCTTAGGTCAGCATTCTAGGAAGTTGATACAGTCATCTACCAGGATCCAGCCTTTCAACTGAGTCTGTGGGAAATTCTTGTGGTCTGTGGATGGGGGAGGTGTCTATCTTTATGACTGGAAGGGTAGGTGGTGGTCAGTTACCATGCACCCAATGATCCCTAGGCTGTAAACCCTCTTCCTGCTTTCTCTGTCCTTGGAGATGAAAGTGAAGGTCAACCACAGGCTGTCCACAGTGAGCAAGGGTGAGAATAAAGCACCCACGGCATTACCAAAAGGTGGGTGGAACTGAGTGTTCTGCAAAGAAGAGAAAGGCAGTTCTGCCAGTCAGCTTTGGGAGAGCCAGCGAGGTTGGTGCAATCAATAGCAAAATACTTTAGAAAAGCATTTCCCTTGCTTGCCTGACCCTCTGCATATGTCCAACATGACATCACCCTTAACCCGGCAATAATGCAGCTGACATATGTCATTGAAGTGGTTTCTTGCTATTCCTGAGCTCCAAAGAGCTTTGACCACTATCCATACCTTAATAGAAATTCTGACAAAATAGCTTGCAATGCATGACAGTTTTATTTTCTTCATAACCACATGAAAACCTTTGTGGAAGACACAGCCAGAGAAGAAGGTTGTATTGGAGGATGTTTGTTGCCTTAAATCTGAACAGCTGCATTTCTTTTAACAATTACTATGCTATCCTAGTCAATTTTATGACATGAAAAATTTGGGTTTCATTAGGAAACCTACATCTCATCTTAAAGCTGGAACATAATATCTTCCACCTGGTTATTTGCTAAAGATGAATCTTTTGAGAATCTGGGTTCATGCTTTTGCTTTAATTCATCTTCTTTGTTGGGCAATCCATAAAGATAGCTTGTCAGATGAGTTCAGCCCCCCACAGACTAATTTAAGGAGCATGGACAGCATAGTTGGTGCTTGCAGGACTGTCCCTCCTGTCTAATGCCAACTCAAGAAGGTGACTTGCTGCTCCATCCTTGGTTTGGTAATTAGGAGCTTTCTAGAACAAACCAAGTAAAGAGAAAGGGTGCTTTATATATATATAACTAGTGGTTACTGAACTTAAAGTTATTAGTTAAGGAAGGGCTGCTAATCAGGGCAAAACAATCAGAAAGTTTTAGCAATTAAGTCAAATTCACTGTGGTGGTGAGTGTCTCCCACTCCCCCCCCCCACCCCACTTTCTTTCTGGAAAACAAAACAACCCCAGGCAAGTGTTCTGTACTTCTCAGAGAGCGCCTTGACTCTGCAAGGCTGGAGAGCAAACAGCTAAAGGTTCATTGTGCTGTTGACTCTATCAGTAGGTTAATTAAGAAAGCTGTTAGCAATGTGAAAAACGCCGGCACATTTTCAGTGTATATTGACAAAATCCATGACAGTGGCAGAACTGATGTTTGTTCAATAGGTAGAAGACGTGCAGTTAGAGGGGAAAGGCTGACAAAGGAATCTTGAAGCCTGGGACAGAATGTCCCATATGAATGTCAGCACAGATGATCATTTGGAGGCCCACAGGACTTTTCTTCCCCTATCAGTGACATCAGCATTGGCGTCTCAGTGCCTCACGTCTGGCTCTGGAAAGCTCAGTTCACTGGGGATGGAGTAATCACAAAGAAACAGGGGTTTGGGATTTAGGAGATAGGATTGAGCTCCCAGATCTGTATCTGCAGTGCTGTGTGCTAGGGGCTGTGGCTTCTATTGCTAGGCTATGTGGGGATATATACATAGATATATATGTATATTTGTATATAATATTTACATGTTATAATATTTATATATTATATATTTGTCCCCATTGTGGATGGTAAGGTGGGTGCATTGACTACCAAAGCATTATCTCTTCACGTGGGGGCTGAGTGGTCCTCCTCCTCCTGCTGCTACTGAGGAAGAAGGGTTGGATGGAGGTCAATGAAGGGAGAAGAGGAGATAGGGTTGGGGCTTGTCCTGCCTGGAAAGTTCCTAAAGTAGAATTTGGCCAGGAAGACACTCCCAGAGCCCCTAGCTACACTTTATTTATTTCACTGACCTTGGCATTTGGCTGTTCTGCTTCTCTTTCTCTAGCCACCACTCATTCCCACAGCCCCCAGAGCTCATCCCCTTGGAAATACCACCCGCCTTTTTCTCAGGCCAGGCATGGGCTTGTGAAATTGCCTGGGGGAAATGGAAAAGGAGCAAGGAGGGTTCACTAGACCTGAAGTTGGCCTACTTTCCCTCTTCCCTTTCTCCCCTAGGGAGGACATTGTGAATAGAATTGGCTCAAGGCAAGAGCCACAAGAGACAAGGGGGAAGCTGGGAAGAAAGGACTTGTCTCAGGTGGCCCAGGAGCTGTACCAGATGCACTGCTGTGTCCTGATGTGTTAACTCAGTATACCTCAGATGGGAGTTTATGGCCTTTCCTTCCCATCAGTGTGTCAGCTTCTCTAGTGACCTACGCCCCACATTGAATCTTACGATATTTTCGATTCTTTAAAAGCCTGGTGGTAAAAGAGTAAAACATGGGTTCCCAAAGATGAGTTCAGAGATTAAAAAAAAATAAAGTATGTCCTTTAAATAATCTTACTTCCTCTAGTAGGAACAATAAGTCTGTGTACCTAGACAAAGTACATATTGAAAAACCCAAATGATAATGAAAGAGAGCAGAGAAGCACTGTGAGGGACCTGGAGGGTCTCAGGACACCATAGAAAAGTCCAGAATAAGATTCCATGCCCAGGGAACTTAAAGGGACTTCATTACTTTTAAACAGTAACATGAGATGTTATCCCTTCCATTTCATCCAGCCTGTTCCCCCAAAGATGATCCATAAAACAGCCCAGTTTAGTTGAATTGGCCAAAGTGGAAGGCAGAAGGATAGAAGAAGGGGGTACTATATTTGGCATTATATATATATATATATATATATATATATATATATATATATATATATATATTTTTTTTTTTTTTTGGCCAGTCCTGGGCCTTGGACTCAGGGCCTGAGCACTGTCCCTGGCTTCCTTTTGCTCAAGGCTAGCACTCTGCCACTTGAGCCACAGCGCCACTTCTGGCCGTTTTCTGTATATGTGGTGCTGGGGAATCAAACCCAGGGCCTCATGTATACGAGGCAGGCTCTCTTGCCACTAGGCCATATCCCCAGCCCCCTGGCATTATATTTTTGAGTGAAAAAGGTCAGGGACAGCACACAGGACTTGAGTGAGTTCAAGCCCCATGACTGACAAAACAAAAAGAAGAAATATTTTCTAATAACTTATTTTCAACTCAAATTTGTCAGACATTTGTCCCTTCTTTGAATTCCCTAAGCCTTTTATTTGTCACAGTCATATCCAAATGAATTGGATTCATGACCCCCCAAAGACACCAAATTCAAGTCCTTTATCTAAAAGTTTATGTACATAGAACCTGTGTACATCCTCTCATGTATTAAAAAAATGGTACCTATATTTGAGCTTGAACTCAGGACATCGAGCTCTCCCTTGGCTTTTTCATTCAAGGCTAGTGCTCTACCACTTGAGCCATAGCTCCATTTCTAGCTCCATTTACTTGTTATTGGAGATAGGAATCTCATGGACTTTTTTTTTACCCAGGTTGACCATGAACTGCAGTCCTCAGATCTCATCTTACTGAGAAGCTAGGATTACAGGCCAGCAGCACCTGGCCATATTTTAAATCATCTCTAGAGGTCTTAAAACACCCAACACAATGAAACTGTAATGTAAAAAAAGTCATTAAGCTGTATTATTTAGGGAAGGATGACAAGAGAAGTCTGTGTTCAGTACAGATGAGTTACAAATTATTTCCAGTGCTCAGATACCAAACCCATGGAGACAGAGGGCCAACGCTTTTAGCCACTTTTAATATTTCAATTTCCCTCCCAGTTATTGATAGGAATGCCATGCCTCTGTTACTCTATGGAAAGTTGTTGAAATTGGGGGCAGCTTCATATACGTCTTTGTATTTATTCACACCTAGAATAGAGTCCCATGTGTTATGTAAAGCACTCAAAGTTTATAAAGGGAGTCCAGTATTACTAGATTGATTTACAACTCAGCAAAACTAATGGGTTCTGTATGAAAAAAATAATCTAAGAATACTAATTATGCAACCAATTTTCAAAGCATCATCTCCACATGAGAAAGTATACAGAAGTGAAAATTTAACACTATTATCTCTCTGGTAGGTCTGACTGAATGTAATTTAATGGCAATAACTGAATTAGTTATGAACAACAGTATCGATTGCTTGGGAAAGCTCTTTGCATTGAGGATCCAAGTGCCAGTGGTCTTGAGTGTGGTTGTGTTTTCCAATGGAGGGAGACACTCAGATGCCCAAATTGCAAAAGCAAATCGACAGCAAAATGGGAAGAAAAGACAGAGCAGGATTTGTGCATGCAGCTTACTTGGTGAAACATTGGCTGATAAGATTTATAACACTGGTGAACCTAATGAATGCTATAATTACCATCTTTGTTTGAGATGAGAATTCCATGTTTTGCAGTGATATGATGATAGAATTATGATTCTCAAAAATTATAGGCTGTGAGCCTTATATTTCTGCTTTATGGGTTTTTTAAAATAAAAAATAATAACATGTCATTCTATATTCTAACTTGGAAAATATCAATTAATATTTCATATAGAAGATTTGAGGCCAGCCACCTTCCAAAAGCAAGAAACAACCCCTGCCCAATGTTTGGACTTACGAAATTGTGAATATGGCTTTTTAAAAAATTACTTCATGAGTTTTAGAAAGTATCATGGTATGGCTTAGAAAATATAATACCCTAGTGATTTCAAAATATAAATTTCTATGGAGAAGAATTTTGATGTGGGTTGGGGGATTAAACATTTCAAAGAGAATGCCAGCCAGCTGATCTGAAGAGCCTTTTCTGTTCTATTTTTTTTTTTAACCTGTTTTCCCCTTTCTCTGAGGAAAAATTACGTTGGGAAGCTTACTTGTGTAACTTCTCAAAATTGGTAATGATGACTTTCAGCATGAATGTTCCTGGAACTTATTAAAACTTGTTTTATTCTAGTTTCTATATGGTGTCATCATCTGAGGTTAAGTGGTAGCTACTTTTGTAACATGTATATATCCTGCTTGCTCATCTGCAGTCTTTTTAATCTAAATAAAAAGAATTTCCACAGTGAAAAGCAATGTTATTATTGACTGATATCCCCTCTGGATCTACATGTAATGATGCAACCAGATTAGGCATTTTAATTTCATCATGTTTGATTTTGATTTACAATATTTTACACATGCAGAAAAATCACAGAAGCTAATAATAAATATTTTTTATGTACTTAGCATCTTAATTCCATATGATAATGTTTGGCCACAGTTACTTTTAATCTTTTTTTGAAACAAGATTAAATATTCCAGGAAAAATGGGGAGGGGGGGCAGGCATTCAATTGTTACAGCATCATTTGTTGACTGTCTGTGGTTCTTTAGTCTTCATTGTATTTTTAAAATTGGTGCTCTAATTGACTGGTTGTGGTGGCTCAAGTCTGTAATCCCTGCTACTATGGAGTTGAAAACCAAGGGGATTGTGGTTTGGAGCCAACCAGGGCAAAACTAAACAAGACACCTTCTCATCAATATTGATGTGTTCTTGTGGTCCCAGCTACATAGGAGGCTGTAAATAAGAGGATTATCATCTGAAGCTGGTCCTTGCAAAAATGTAAGACCCTCCTTGAAAAAATAACTAAACCAAGAAGAGCTAGGGGTATGGCTGAGTTGGTAGTATGCCAGATGTACACTACCATTATCAAGCACTGAAGAAAAAGTATTGTTTTAGGAATTATTGTTTGTATATTTCTCTGCTTCAATTAATGTTGCACCACTGCACATAAAATAGAATCTTCTAATATAATTCTATGCACCTCTATGCTATCCTTTATGGATTGTCATCTATCTTACTTGTATATGCATTATAAAACCCAAAGCACAATGTTTCTACAGTTGATTGAATGGCCAGTTTGCTCTTAAGGAACTTGTTTATTTGTTTATTGCAATTATAGGAGTTGTACAAAGGGATTGTAATCCCAGGTAATTCAGGGATTGTAATTCAGGTCATGGGTACAATACTTCTTGGATAATGTCACACCTTCTGTCATTTTCTCTCACTGTCCCTCTTCTGTCCCTGTCTACAAGTTGCATGGCTCATTTTAAAATAGTGTATATTGAATATATGCTATGCTCACCCTTCCTAACTCCATTCCTAAGCCCCCCTCTTTTAAAGAACTTTTCAAAATATAAAGGATAAGCTTTTATATTTACCCACACACTTACCATGATAGGACAATAATTTCTTTAGATCTAAATTTCTGTCTGTTATCATTTTCCCTCTAATTTAAATAACTTCTCTTAGCATTTCTTGTGCTGTAGGCCTACTGATTATGAATTCAATTAGCTTTCTTTGATCTGGAAATTTAACTTCACCCTTTGTCCCACCATTTCTGTATTTCCCCTTCCCTTCTCCAAATCAGATAAACTTATCTACAAGACAATGAGTACAGAAATAAAAAACAGTGTCAACAGGGAATAAACCAAAGGGGAGGAGGGAGTGTGTGACATTCTTAAAGGCAGATGTCTTTCATCCTGTTTAGATAATTCTCAACTACAACACCTTAAAAATTCTCCCTATTTTCTATCCTGTCTTGTGCCTTCATTTACACTACACTAAGTGACATTATATTGTGCTATAGCTCCCTGAGATTTTTCTCATTTTTCTTTCAATCTCCTTGCTCTGTAGACATTAATTTGGAAGATATGTTTAAGGTCACTGTCACTGACTGCTATTCCTGTCCAATATGCTATTTAGTCCACTGTAAAATATTTATTGGTGCTTCTAACATATATATGATGTACAATGTATACATATATCCTAGGAGCGTATATATGATATACAATATAACATATATATGATATGCAATGTATATATATATGCTTTGTAATATGCTAAAAGCATATTATATATTATATAGTATATACATTATATAGTATACACATTTATAGTTTTATATGTATTTTTAATAATTTGACTGACATTTCTTATTTCTTCATATCTGTTAATCTTTCATCTCACATTCTTAATACTATTTATAATGGGTATTTCAAAATCATTTCCTGCTAATCCCCACATCTGGGCTATTTCAGATGTTTCCTTTATGTCCCCCAAGATAATATATGTAACATGCTGCTTCTGTGTAGGTATAATAATTTGTTGTTGTTGTTGAAACAAGATCTTACTATGTAGCCCACTTGAAATGGACTGGCTTCAAACACACAATCTTCTGTTTCAGATACCTAATTTCCTAGATAACAGGTGAGCACCATAATGCCTGGTGAATCTAGTAATTTTGTATTGCCTGTTAAACATTATAAATGATATATGGTAGAGAGGAGTGATTTTTGTTGTCTTGGAAAGTGTGCTGAATTTTGTTTGTATAGGCTGTTACATAGTTGATACGTTTTGATCCCATCAGACTTCATTAGGGTGGTCTGTTTCCATTTTTTTTCTTGAGTCCTCTCTTTTTACTTGCATGGTAGGGATTTTCTAGCATTGAAATCTAATTTATGTCTTCAGTTTTCAACAAAGTGTCACTGTGGCTGGTCCATATCTCAATGTCTTTGAACTCCACATGATATCTAAATCTCTGCTCAGCTCCCAATAGCTTCAGAGTCAAAACCTGTGCATACTTCACAATTCTCAGTCTACAAGCAAAATGGAATCCTCATGCAAATTTCTGAGTGGCTCTGTATAGTTTTGTGTGGATCCCTCATTTCTGCAGTATGTTTCCATTACTTCTAAATTGTTACTCCCAAGGAATTCCTTTTTTATTTTTTTGTAATAGTCATAAATCATATGGGTGTAGTGGGCAGCTTGATCTTGTTTGCAGTTCAATGAAATTTTTCTTTTAGTATTTCATAAGCCTGATTAGTTGGTTCCTATCTTGTTTAGGACATGTCACTCTCCCGTATACACACATACTGGATTGTATTAATTGCTCTTTTGACATACAGTAGTATAATCCTGTATCCTTGTAAAATTATTAGTATAATGCACAGTGTTGACAAAACTCTCAATGCTGTTATTAGATTCCTGTGATAAGTCCTTAATTTTAAATACTATTTGTTAGGTCTTCAGTATGTAATTACTAAAGCAGAAGGATAATAAACTTTAAACCAGAGGGTGCTTAATTGTTCTTCAATGAATACTCACCAATACTCACAGTTAAGTAGAAGATAACTGAGAGCTGCTGTGTACCCAGACAAGAAAAAATAATGGAAAGCTCTAAACAACTTTAGTATAAAGTGACTGAAAGACAATCCAGATGGCATGGTGGTTCACACCTACTCTCCCAGCTATTCAGGAGTTGGAGATTGAGACAATAATGTTTTGAGGCCAACTTGGGGGTGAGGGTGGGGGATAAGCAAGATTCCATCTCAATCAATGGTGGAGAGTTGGAGGCTGTCTCTGTGGTCCCAGCTATATGTGATGCTGTAGGTAAAAAACATTACCATCTGACATTGGCCCTATATGAAAAATAACTAAAGCTAATATGGGCAAGGGAAAAAATTCAAGTGGTAGAGCACCTGCCTAGCAAACAGAAGGCAGGACGGATGGATGGAAGGAAGGAAGGAAGGAAGGAAGGAAAAAAAGAAGGAAGGATAAAAAAAAATTCATGGGCTAGGAATATGGCCTAGTGGTAGAGTGCTTGCCTCATATGCATGAAGCCCTAGGTTTGATTCCTCAGCACCACATGTATAGAAAAAGCTGGAAATGGTGCTGTGGCTCAAGTGGTAGAGTGCTAGCCTTAGCAAAAAGAAGCCAGGGACAGTGCTCAGGTCCTGAGTTCAAGCTCCAGGACTGGCAAAAAAAAAAAACCCAAAACCCCAAAACAAAACAATCCATGAATCCAAGGAAGAAAGAAAGGAGAGCAAAGGAGGAGAGGGAAGGAGAGAGAAGAAGAGAAAGGGAGAGAGATTGGAGGAAGGGAGGGGGGAAGAGAGAAAGAGGAGAGGGGAGAGAGAGAGGGAGAGAGAGAATGTGTATTCCAAGAATCCAAGTGTGATTATTCTTGGGCCTGGCTAGATGGTTCAAATTTTAGAAGTACCCAGACAGTAACTTAGCTCACATGCACGTGTGCCTAAGGCTCTAGGCAATAAAACTATCAGGGCAGTGCTAAGTGATGCACATCCCTCTTGGGCTGACTTAACTGGTGCTTTTGGTAACTGTCTCTGAAGTAGCTGGAATTCAGCTGCTCTTTCTCCTTTTCTTCCTCTGAAGTCTGTCTTCACTTTGAAGATTTTGTGTTCTTGGAAATACGGTTTACATAAATTAGAAGCAAAAGTTCTCTATCTACAAGTATGTTCAAAGGTGAGGTAAATAATGTTCAGCTCAGAAACACTGTCAATGGAAAGAGGCTGGATTCATTTGTAAGGTTGTAAGTTCCACCAGTAGCTTGGCTTATTGTTCTTCAGAATAGCTACAGAGCTAAAAATAAGCTTCAATACTGTTACTCATTTGCTTTCTGCAATCCATGAAATAGGCCTGCTTGCTTTTCCATTTGTCTCTCTTAGGAGATTCAATATTGATTTATTAGGTTGCATTATCCTGGGTTGATGCAAAGAGGCCAGATACAATTCAAAAATTGTGATGCAAAGGGGATTTTGAAAAACCCAAGATAGCAGAAGCAAACAATGAAGGGAGAAGAGAAAAATGATGATTGATGAGTAATAATGTTGTTTTTAAGTGAGACTCTTAAAGGCTGCAAACATTGAGAAATCAAATTAATGACCTGGAAAATAAACTCAGATTAAGAAATGTCAGGCTGGAGAATAATTGTGATGGGGCAGATATAAGAGAAATCCTGACCTTTCCCCTCTCCTCCCACATGCAACATTGCAAAACTGCTTTGGATGGATAATTTTTAATTCCTTCCACAAGCAAACCAGGTCATAATTTCCCCCCAAAGCTTGTAATGGCAGCAATCTTGCTTTATATGTCGAATGAAAAATTCTTGTAGGGAAAGGCAAATAATTTTAATTTCCTCTGGCCTCTGATGATAATCTGCTGTTGTTTTTTGGAGAAGCGAATCCAGCCATTCAGTATAATTGTTTTCTGGAATATAGGCTTCCATCGGTCTTAAGAGTTCTAAACATAAGTCACATGTTGACTCCTGTTAGCCTATCTAAAACCTATAAGCCATTGGGCTCTTCTCTTTATCCCTATCTGTTCAAGATTATGTGGATGGACAGCTTTTGAATAGCAAAGAAAAAAAAGTGGTTTTTAGAAAGGACATGATATGTAGAAGCATTTGCTTTCTTCTTATCCTAGCAGAAGATTCTGGGGTTCTGTTGGCATTTTATCAATGGGATTCACCATCGATGATACAGAATTATTACCCTATAAAAGAGAATGGCAGCCGGGCCTTTTCTCTTGCCACACACTGCTGTCAGTGTGATATGTGTATAAGCTGTGTTAGGCATCACTACCATAGAAAAGAGGAGTGTTATCACCCCCATTTTAAAGAGGGGATGGTGAGTTGCCCTAGGTCACAGCTATTACTGGAGAGTCAGGATTCATATCCAGCTACTTGGGCTCCAGAGTCCACACTCCCAACCACAATGCTGTGGTTCCAAATTATAAATAGGAACTGATATTTCTAAAATAATCCAGTTCTAGTCACTTTTGGAAAAACATATTCGCTGAGCCGAGCAAGATTTATTTTAGCAATAGTAAGTCTCCCCCCACCCTTCACCCATTCATTGCCTAAAACAAGTTTAAATACAAAACAAGCCAGAGTCCTGGTACTACCTGGAGCACACAGAAAGGCGTGGGCTGAAAAACAGAAGCTCATCCCCAGAGAACTTTGGGTTTCCTCTTTGACTTGAATGGGAATGGATTTCAGATGTTTCTTTTTAAAAGTGTAGAGGCAAAATGTGCCAACTGACTGTAAAATTTCATTTTAATCTATTTCTGTTGACATAATGCCCTGGGGAAGGAAGTTGGTGGCAGCAATGTTTTCACTGAGTACAGTGCTCACTGTTCATACACAGAGCAGGGTGCTCCTGGATCATGTCTTTAAACCTAGTTAATTGAGAGGCTCAGAATGGGAGGATTACAGTTTGAAGCCAGCCCAGGGTAGGAAAAAAAAAACACAAAACAACCAAATGCTCACAAGACCTGTTCTCTATCTATAGCTAGGTAAAGTAGCATGCACCTGTCATGCAAACTAACAGGGAAAGTGGAGATTGGAATGATCGTGGTGCCAGGATGGCCTAGATGGAAACAGTCTGTGACATTCCATCTCCATAAAATGAAAGGTGAACATGGTGGCTCCTGCCTGTAATCCTAGTAATGACAGAAGCCCAACACAGGTGGAAACCTAAAGCAAGCAGATGAAGATTCAGGGCAGCATCTGGTTTGGGAAATATGACCCTATCCTAAAAATAACCAGTGAAAAACAGAGGCATGGCTCTTCTGTATAGCACCAGCCTAGTAAATACAAGGCCCTGCCTGAGTTCAAACTCCAGTTATTTCCCCTGAGCCCCCCCCTTCACACACACATACAGCACCGAAGAAACAATGTAAAATATGTATATCAGAATGATTAAGAAAGTCCTGAGTAACTGTAGACAGAACTACTTTTGGAATAAAGGAACGGGTTGGATTATGTACCCACGACTAAACAGGGAGGACTAAACAGGGAGTTTCTATGGATGCAATGGGAATCTTATTATCACATGATTAGACCAGCATCACCCCTTCCCTGTAAAGAACAAGCGAAACAGCCTCCCATGTAAAGAACAATTGAAATGGCATCCCAGAATGCGGGAAGTGGCTATGGGTTGGCCCACCCACGTTGAAGAGTGGGAAGTGTAGAGTGGAGAAAAGTAGTTGGATCCAGGGAGACACCTACTCCAAATAAAGAGGAGGGTTACACAGAAGGAGGGACTCAGAGAGATGGCCACTTTCAATCAGCTGCTATCCTACTGTCAGTTGTTCTTGCCTAACAAGAAAGAATGCTGGCCACTAAAAACAGAAGAAAGTGCCTCGTGAGTCTGAAAGCTATGTTGGTGAGAGAAAAGTCACTTGAAGTGACAATAACAATTTAAACCTTCCATACAAGCAACAGCTTTGGTTGTGGCGATTGGACACCATCACTCAGAGCGAAGCTTTAGGTTCCGTGTTTCAGTGTTCACATTGACAACAGAGAACAATATGCTTTCTTCCTTTCTATGAAGTGTTCTGGCTACATGGGGGGGGGGGGGGAATCTCCCAATTTAGGAATGAGAAGAGATGGCTTCTGTAGCTTTAGGAGTTACTGTTCTTAAAAGGAGATAGTGCCCTGGCAAGTTGTTAATTCATTTGTTTGTTGTAGCATGAATGAAGCCCATGTGTGGTGAACCTCTCACCGTAAAATGGTTATTATGGTGGACAGAGACGTGAAGACACAGCTGACACAGCTAGAGCAGGCACACACACAAGTCTCCTGGGCAGGCATCTCTCTGTGAAAGGTGTGCTGTGCTTGTAAAAAGCTGGACAGTGGGGAATTAATGTGGGTGGGAGGTGGGAATATTTATTCACAGTTACACAGGACAGCCTGGGAGGGGGGCAATGTATGGTGCATGACTATATTATATGCAATTTTTCTTTTTTTGCTGGTCCTGGGGTTTGAACTCAGGGCCTGGGCAATGTCCCTGAGCTTCTCTGTGCTCAAGGCTAGCGCTCTACCACTTGAGCCACAGTGCTACTTCCAGCTTTTTCTGAGTAGTTTTTTGGAGCTAAGAGTCTCATGGACATTCCTACCTGGGCTGGCTTTGAACTGTGATCCTCAGATCTCAGCCTCCTGAGTAGAGAGGATTACAGGCGCAAGTCACCAGCTCCCAGAATGACCTATGTTTGTAATGTGGCCAATTGACAACTATATTAAAGCGTTACAATTCTGCTAGTATTTTCTTTTTCTTTGGGGTTTTGAGCTCAGACACTCACAATCTTGCTCTTCTTGCAGTTGGTGCAGTACCACTTGAGCCATACTTTCAGCCCAGCTTTTTGCTGGTTATTTTAGAGATGAAATGTCAAAAACTTTTCTACCTGCGTTGGCTTTGAACTAGGATCCTTTGAATCTCATGTGAGTAGCTAGGATTACATGCCTGAGTCTCTGGCACCTGGATGTGTTAGTAATTTATATTATTTTCTTGCTGTGTATATCCTGTATGTATGTATTCCAGATTTATGCACTTATGATTTTTGTTACACAATCAATACCTGTCTATACCTGTCCAAAGAAACAGAGCTGATGGGAACAGAGTGTGTGCATGTGTTCATTTGTTTAAGAGAGGTGGGGAGAAAGGAGAAAAGTTTACTGGGAGGAACTGGCTCTTGTGGCTTTGTACAGTGAGAAGTCTCCTGTGGACCGGAAAGCGATGCAAGGTGGTGGTTTAGGCAGCTGTAGTCCAGGCATCCTGTGGTTCCAAGACTAGGAGTGGACATCCTAGCTCCAGCAAGCCTAGGCCAGAAGGCAGCACATCCAACCTTATTCCGTCTTTCTTTCTTTTCGTTCTATCCAAACCCTCCAAAGCTCATGTAGCATTAAGCTTTCTCAGGGAGAAGTGAGATAGCCCATGAAGTATGCCAAACAACACTGTATTTTGAGCATTAAAAAATACCTAGTTGGGGGCTGGGGATATGGCCTAGTGGCAAGAGTGCCTGCCTCAGATACCCGAGGCCCTAGGTTCGATTCCCCAGCACCACATATACAGAAAACGGCCAGAAGCGACGCTGTGGCTCAAGTGGCAGAGTGCTAGCCTTGAGCGGGAAGAAGCCAGGGACGGTGCTCAGGCCCTGAGTCCAAGGCCCAGGACAGGCAAAAAAAAAAAAAAAAAAAAAATACCTAGTTGGTGCTGTGGATCTATACTCTGCCAGAACACGGGCCTTGCCTTCCCAGCCCTGTGAGCTTGCCCCCCGAGGAAGGGGCCAGGGGCAGTCTCTGACTCCACTTCTAGGAAATCAGACACAAGGTCTTTAGTTTAGGTGAGAGGGGCATAGAGTTCCAAGGAGGAATATTTAAGTAGTAAGAGAAGAAAGATACACAGAAATTAATTTCCTGGAGATATGTGATGAAAGAAAGGAGAAGAGCAAATCCTTCTAGCATGAATAAAGAATTTACTGGCACCCACATGGGTGCACAGCGTTGCCTGTTGTTAGCTGCCCCTAGATGTTAGCACTGTTGAGAGGATGGGAGAAAGTAAAAGAGGAGGAGGAGGAAGTGAGGGAGGGGAGAGGAAGGGAAGGAAAGAGGGAGGGATGAAGAAGGAATGATAGAGAAAGGAAGGAGAGAGGGAAGGAAGTGATGCAACATAATGCTTTCAGATCCATCAAGATGGTAGCCAGCAGTGCAGTGCTCAGGCTATTCTTGGAGTCTCCTTTGACCCTAGGTGTCTAAGCCACCCACCACCTTCTGGGAGGGCTTCCTGGGAGTGGGGGAGGGGAGACTCTGCGCTCTCCTAGGAAGTATGCTGGCTGTTCTTTGCAATTGTCCCCAATTTCTTCCCAGGAACCCACTGTACTTCTTCCAACAGAGATAGGAATATTCCTTGTCAGGCATACATCTCATATGCAAATTTACTCTCCTGGTTACTGATGTATCAGACTCATTTAACACTTTGCAAATTAATTTCTAATTCAGTGTCATCCTCTTCACCCAGCTTCTGGAGCCAAGAGCAGCGGCTCAGGCTCATGGCCCCCACCTCCTACCCAGCAGCCAGCTCCATTTTCTCGGCAGAAGTGCTGGCATTGCCCCATGCTGACAGTCACTTGTTTTAGCCTGGGCTAATCACCAATATGTTCTGTGAAGTGAGATTCATAGATGCTGATTGCATTTACTGCATAAATTACTTCATTATTAAAATCAGGTCATTGGAGCCCCCAAAACCATTAACATGAAGACTATTAACATAATTTCGTAAGCTAATAAATCAAGCACAGGAAAAGAATTAAAGGGTTCTTAGTGATAAGTGTTTCTTCAAAGATTAAGGAACACAATTTTCCTATGCATATTTGAACAGTTCATGAGTAGATTCATGCAAGCACAGGTTTTCATCTCTGCACACCCGACTCAACTCGTCTCTGTACTTGGCTTCTGACTCTATAAGTTTCAAATCGAAGGGATTTCCATCCTCCCTTTTCAAGTATAATGGCAAAGCAATTTTCAACAGAACCCATTAGCCTTCTGTGATATATACTACCTTTAAAATTCTTATCTTTTTTACATTTTTTTAAATGCCAAAGCTTTGGGATAAGGTGAGAAGGTAAGGTAAAATTGGAAGAGAAAAAAAAACCCACAAAAAACCAATTAACCAACCAAACAACAACAAAATCCTACCATGGATTGGTCTTAGATAATGCCATTTTCATTCTAGGTAAACTTCCAGTGTATCCAATAGCCTTGAGAGTTTCCAGTGCCATTTGAATTATCTCTCTAATTACAACACATACTGAGGTTAAGTGTTCTTATCAAATGGTGCATTAAAATGGGTTTTATTCCCAGGCTGGATGCAATAGGCTGTGCTTCTGGCCTGAACACATAGAAATTGGTTCCTGTGTTCATTTTGCTCACCAGATTGTGAAAGATTCCGGGGTCGGAGCCATCATTATCCAGTGCAATGACGTTGCCTAGAGACCAAGATAAGTCCCAATGTAAATTAGACTACTTTTTCCTTTGTGCAATTTGTGTCATGTTTTTAGGAAACAGCAATGGATGGATCAATATTGAAGTATGTGGAATGCCCTTAGCAAGAGTTGTGTGTGGGGTTTTACAGGTAAATTTGACAGACCTAGATTCACAGCTTTTGTGGCTGTTGCTTTTGGTTTTGTTTTTCTGGCACTGGGGATTCAACTCAGGGCTTTACACATGCTAGGCAAGTGTTTTACTACTTATATTACACCCCCAGCCTTTTGATTTGCATTTTGTTCCCAAGCTAGAATTTGGCTGTCTCAGCTGGCCTTGAATTCATGATACTCTGCCTCAAGTAGCTGGGATTACAAGGGTACACCACTATACCTGGCTGAACTGGCAGTATTTTTTTTTTAATGTGGACAAATGTAATGGTCACATCAAATGTTATTTATTTTTCCCCACAATCTTTGATGCATTCTCTTTCTTCCTACTTTCTGCTGGTTTGCCCCCCAAAGTGTGTGTGTGTGTGTGTGTGTGTGTGTGTGTGTGTGTGTGTGTGTGTGTTATAACATATAACATTGCTTCCAGGCTAGCCTTGTTCAGAGTTCTGTGTCATCTCTCTTTCTAGGTGAGCTTCTTTCCTTCTTATTGGGCTCTAGCGCCCTCTGTGGTGAGTTCTCAGACTACACTTTCAGTGGTGTCTGGCTCCATCATCACGATCTGCTTCTGTGCACCTCTCAGCCCTGTCCCTTCTACCTCCTGCCCCTTCTTCTCTTCAGGCCCAGTTCTACCCGTAACCACTCTCCAAATCTCACCAGCCTTCTCCCAGGCTCAGATTAGCCTCTCTTCCCCAAAATTACCCTGACAGTGTGAGTGAAAGGTAGTTTTTGTATCTTTCATGGGAAGTGCACGCAGGATGCTCTGCCTATAAGAGGAGAATGTCTTAAGGCAGAAATTACATCCCATTCTTTGTCATCCTCTTGCATTTCTGGGCTAGAAATGAGGTGACACACAACTCTTTGGAAATTCAATTCTAATTTAATTTGTATAAGACTCATGGGATGTCCCCATCCTGAGTTGTTTTAAATAGATGAGTTAATTAGTAGAGCAAATTGTTAAGTTCATTTATGGTTCATGAAAACATTAGTCTGCCCCTCTGTGCAGGTGTGTGTGCGTGTATGTAAACTTAGTGTGTGTGGGGGGGGAACTAGAAAAATAAATTTTTTGAAGTGAGGTTTTTTTTTTTCTGTGTAGCCCAAGCTGTTCTCAAACTTTGTGTCCTCCTGTCTCAGCCTTCCAAGTGTTGAGATAATATCTCTGAATCACCATGCTTGGCAAAAACCAAACAACCAACAGCCCCCAAAATAACCCCCAACTTTTTTTTTCTACTTTGTGTTTGCAAAAGAGCAACTCTGTTTATACTTAAAACAACCTGCCTCACGATTCTGCCAAATTATTATCTTGTCTTTTTTATGTGGCAATAAAACCATAAAAACCCATATCCACCCCCAGCTTTGTCTCCTCCCCTTACAGGTTAGCACAATCCTGTAGGGATGTTATGGCATTACTGAAGTAGTCTTACAAACCTTGACATTGTCTGTTGTCTGTATTAGCTTCATTTTGGATACTTCCTGATATAGGACTTAATCCTGAAGTCTTTTCAGAAAAACAGCTCATCCATATTTGATAGCCATATTTGAACTAGGGCAGATTCCAGTGATAGTCCCCCACCCAGCACTCTTGGTAAACTAAAATGAAGACTGTACTTTACCAGTATCCCTTGCAGTCATATGACTTAGTTCTAGCCAGTGAGAGATAAACAGAAGTGCAACTTGTACAAAGGCTCATCAAAATAAGAGGGTCCCACTTTTCACACCCTTTCTTCTTCCTGTTGAGAGGGACACTGATGAATGGATGAAGCTTGAGTAGCTATCCTGGATGTCAGATCAACACTCACATGGCACTACTGTAACATAGAAGGAGGGGAGTTGGTAAGGCCCTGCTGCCAGCCTCCCTTTACATACAGAGTAACAGTATAAAATTTTGCTCAAGATCATTGTCAATACAGTATTTGTCAGCTGAGGATCACATGCCTCTAGACACCAGTCATACCTTTCCCAGGGGAATTGAACTCTCTGGGTACCAAGAGTGGATGTGACAGTCACAAGGGTTTGATTTTTACCAGGTAATGAACTGAGAAAATCGAACTAATATTTTCTTTGGTAGCAGATGATAATTTCCCAAAGTACACAACTCTTCAAACAATAATATCACTATTTTTAGAGAAACCTCCAATATGTTATTTCTTTTTCTTCTAGATCCTTCAGGATACTCTTTCCTCATTACAAATTTTGAACACCTGTATTTGCATAAAGGCACTACACTCAAGTTGAATAGGAATATAAATGCTTATAGAATTATAAATGCTTACATCATAGAGACATGAGTCTTCCTCGCCCCTCCCACTGCACCAGCTTTGCAAACATCACCTCTCTGGAAAGCTCACATTTTAAACATGGAATAACATCTCTTAGTTCAATATAGAAAGAACTCAGTCCCCTCATTTACAAATGAGAAAACACACAGAGGGCTGAAGAGACGAAAGATTGTGCCTCAAGGTCACAAAGCTAGATGAGGGTTTCAAAAGTATCTTTTCAATTCCTTTTATATCTTTGCAGAAGAGATTAAAAAGAAAATGTTTTTCTTCCTCTCTTGTTTTCCATTCCTGCGAGACCCCAGATGAGGGGCCATATTTAGAATCATAAGCCTGGTACCACAGTTTATCAGACAACTTACTTTCTTTTCTTTCTTTTTGTTACTATGAAGAAACAAAATGTACCATAACTCCTTATTCTTTCTTACTTTTCTTGTCAACTCTTTATGCATGAATTGAACTGTCTGGAGTGTGTGTGTGTGTGTGTGTGTGTGTGTGTGTGTGTGTGTGTGTGTGTGTGTGTGTGTGATAATGTCCTGCATTAATAGCTGTTGAGGAGCATTTCTGAGAAGAAACCAAGCTTCTGTATCAGTGGCCTTGGAAGGAGCTGCTGTTTCTGGGTATCAACCAAGCCCAACACAATTGGGAGCACTGATTTGGGACTGGGAGAAGGTTCTGAGAGCAGATAGCATCCTGCTAAATGGCTGTGACTCTGAGAAAACTATGTTTGCCTGCAGACCACTGGGGAACTTAGTGCCAGTTCCTATATGGCTTTTGGATACCGGATGAGACAAACTGGGAACGCTCAAAAGGAGCAGCAACTCTGCAAAAATAGTCCAGTGTTGCTAAGAAAAGAGAGACTGAGGTGGGAACTACCATGCCACCCTATCCACCTGGATTGTCAAAATGCAATACTTGCCCAAACTCCCCATTCCTTGAATGCAGTAACCAGAAGAGTTAAAACAACTAAAGAATTCGTGTGCTTTGGGGGAAGGGAGAAACGAGAATCACAATGAACATAACTAGGATGTAGTGAAATTCACATCTTCTGCACCTAATTTATCTGTTCTGCTACTGATTGAATAATGCATACATAAAATAGCAGAGTTTTATTAGCTACTTTGCAGGAAATTCAGTATTTCACCTTCTTGGAACTGATTAGGATATGGTGATTTTCAGTTATCGGAATTGGACATGTAAGGTTGGAAGTGAGCTTGGTTTTCTAGCTTTGGTTTGAGCAAAGAAAACAGTAACTAGGATCAAGTCACCAAGCATGTATTTAGCAATAGCTCAGTATGCACTGGCCCGCGCTTAGAGAGACTGGATTCAATGTGGGCTCCTGTGACTCAGGGTACATTTCAGGCATGGAACAATTCCTACAAACACCGCATTGAACACCTTCTCTCGACCTGGCAAACTAGACTATTTTTACACCACTATTTTGAGACTGCTACTTGGTAATTACCACCTTTTCTTTTTGTTTCCATTTTTCTTTGCCTTCACAAAGAAATACAAAAATGTCTAAGCTCTTGTCACTGATGTTTAATGAAAATGAGAGGAAACTGATCGTCATGTGGAACACAAAAAACATAATTGTTTCCACAATTACTCAATGCTTTTAAAAAAAACCCATGAGGACCTCTAGCTAAACTTTGCAGATGTGTGTGTGTGTGTGTGTGTGTGTGTGTGTGTGTGTGTGTGTCTGTCTGTCTGTCTGTCTGTCTGTCTGTCCTAGGGCTTGAAGTCGAGGCCTGGGACACTGTCCCTGAGCTTTGAACTGTGATACTCAGATCTCAGCCTGCTGAGTACTTAGGATTCTAGGTGTGAGCCCCTAGTGCCCAACTCCTAAACCTCGCAGATTTAAAAAAGATCATACCTCCAATTCCTCTCAATGCTCCACTAAGATGTCAGCAAGAAAATAGCAAAATTAGGCTGGGAATGTGGCTTAGTGAGAGAGTGCTTGCCTAGCATGCATGACGCCCTGGGTTCCATTCCTCAGTTCTGCATAAACAGAAAAGCTGTGGCTCATGTGGTAAAGTGCTAGCCTTGAGCTAGCACAGGGACAGACCCCGAGTTCAAACCCCAAGACTGGGGAAAAAAAGAAAAGGAAAGAAAATGGCAAAATACATATCAATAAGAACTAAAAAGAACCAAGTCCAGCAGGATTCCAGAAGCTCAATAACAGGTAGATGGGCATAAATGGTTTCCTAGACAGGAGCAGGCGGCATGGAAAGGTGCTATATGAAGATGAAGCACCAATCCAGAATGGTTGAACCCCTAGGACCTTGGAGAGCCTACAAGACAGAGGCAGCATCTGTGTGTGAAGGATTTTGGGCAGGACCACACATAGGAAGGGGAAAAGTTCTTTTTCCTTAGGATTAGTTGAACTCTTAGGCCCTCTGTTCCCTACCAGCCACTATGCTTCCTAATTTGGCACAAGACTGGAGATTTATTCACAAGAGAATTTGATTGACAAGGTTCTGCGCTGAAAAAAAAAAATGCCAGTCACAACCAATGGCACTGGTATCACCTGGAAGTTAGGGAAGTTACAAAGGCAACTATAACCCCAACAGTGGCAGCACCGCACTAGTTTCCTTAGCTCCCAGCAGCCAGGCTTGGATAGGTGCTACAGAATAAGGGACTTCCTCATAAACAGAGCAGACCAAGAGAAAAGACCTACAGATAAGACGCTGGTGTTAGCAAAATACTGTCCTCATCACCATCCCCGAAATGTATGAATACCCCGGGTTACCTGCAATGGGAATAAAGTCATAGGTGGAATTAAGGTTGTTATCTGACTTTTTATAGAGTATGCTAGGTTATCCATGTAGCAATGGAATCACTGGGCTTCTAGAAAAAGAAAAACATGAAAAGAGAAGGCAGAGAATAAAAAAGCTGTTTATACCTCTGCTGGCTGTCTTGCAATCTTGCCATCCTGTGTGTAAACCTGGCCTGCGATAGGATGATTGGGGACAGAAGTGTGGAAGAGCCATTCCAGCTGGGGCCAGTCAGTCCCCAGCCAATCCAATAACTCCCACAGCTGTGTGAATGAGCTAAGCCAAGACCAGAGAAATTGCCCTGCCCTGCCAAGTTCAGATTGCTGATCCACAGGATGATGAGTAAATAAATGGTTCCTTTAAGCCAATCATTTGGGTGGTGGATTGTTACCCAGAGAAAACATAATTGGTACGTGCATGTGTATATAAGAAGATGTTAATAAAACAAAGCTTTTATGTTCTACAATGGGAATTGTTTCTAAGGCTGAAAAAAAACCACAGAGCTGGGTAGAAGCATTTTGTTTCTAACATGGAAACTGTAAATAGTGACCAGGTTGGGTTTTTTTTTTTTTGGATGGTTCTAGGATTTGAACTCAGGGCCCTAGGCTTCCTAGCAGGTGTTCTATGACTGAGCCATGCCTCCAGACTTGGGACTGGATTTTAAAGTGGAGAATCCAAAGACTATAGACCCCACATCAGGAGAGACAGAGCAAGGGGTCATTCTTGTTCGTTGTAGGCTTTGTCGCATAATCTTTTAAAAACAGCGATGCATGCATTGCATTTTGATAAAATAACAAATGAAATGGGAAACAAAAGGAAAATGTAAGCAGTTCACAAGCAACCACAGCTCACCATTGCTACAAGTAAGAGTCACGTGTGTCGCACATGCCCCAGTGGCCAGAGGAGTTTCCTGCCATGTAGGACATTGCCACAGCTAACCCAAATTCCCTGCTTGATCAGGACCATGGGGCCAGTGTACAGTGGCTGAATTAAAAGAACAGTGCCTGGAAACACTGGTGCAGAGGCTCAGGCACAGTAAGTGATCCTCAGCATGAGGGTGTCCATTCCACCGCATCCAACAAGGACCACAAGAATCAAAACTAGTGCATCACTGGCTGTCCCCCAAGTCAGGGCATGGAAACATCAGTCATCAGAAATCATGTGGGCAACACTGTGGAATTGGCATAGAAAAGGAGTGCAACAAATCACTAGCCTCCATCATGGTGAAGGGCCACTGTGAAGACTAAGCAGACACCAAACCACATAGGCAAACAAATGGCACCAGACAGTTACTTCTGCCCTTGACTTGATTCAATTGCTTAGTGAATTGTCTCTGCCTCCCTGCTAGGGTAGGAGAATGTAGGGAGTGTGGGAAAAAGTAAGTAAAGACAGGGAGTAAAGACAAGGTGCTGAAGGTTCATTGGCGAGATTTATCACTCAGGACAGGCTAGGGTAAGCCACCGTCAGGAATAATCCCCTGTCTCTAGGTCTTCACACTTCATCTTGCATAGACAGAGTGGCAGAGGGACTCTTGCTGTTTAAGTCCCTGAGGACCCAGGCTGGTCCATGCTGCCTTTACCAATTGCAAAACTAAGCCAAAATGTCACTTGTCACTTCTGCTTGTATCTCATTAGCCAGACCACTCTGTGGCCTGTCTACTTTCAAAAGGGGAGGAAAGTGCAGTGTGTATATTGTGATGTGCGATGTCAGCACAAAACTATGTGCTTGGAAGACGAACTGAAGTATTTGGGAAGCAGTACAGCTTATCAGGGTGTCTCTCTGTTCTTCAACCTCAGAGAGAATCGGAATTAGATTTATTTTCATCTAAAGTACCCTTTTCCTAGATAATGTTTTATTCCAGAAAAAAATCTCTGAGCTTTCAAGGCAGATGGTGAATCTAGCCAGAGTGAGGAGATCCTGGAAGGTCACATGAGGCCCTCAGGTTTTGTAAAGCAATGTGGTTTCTTTCTTCCCTCCTGTGGTTGGCTGATGCAGCAGAGGATTGGCAGACTAACCCTGATCTACCGTAAGTGGTTTCTGGACCAAGATCATTTTCATCCACTGATCACCACCAATTTTTATTTTTTCACGTACAAGTGCAGTCTTAATTGTGCCTGACGTTTGAAGATTGTGAATTTGAGGGAATATTACTTTCGGCAATGACCCAAGATGGATGGGAAATGACCCTCCTGGATGGGAGGCATGCAAAAGCTCCCATAGGAAAGCAAGCTTTATTTATCTAAATCTCAAAGTGAGAGCTGCCTTTGCAGCAGGAGATGGGAGGGGAGCTGGGACCCGTTATCTGGAAGTTGTTTACAGAATGAGACCTTGTAGTGGAGGAGGTATCCACTCTCTGGGGCTAAATAAGGCAACCTATTTGTAGTAATTATTTGTAAAGAACTCCAATGATAAATTCTGTGGCCCTCTCCCTCCCAAGCATGGCACAGATAAGTAGGTGGGGTTTCCCATATGTAGTCAAAGTCGCCAAACCCTTTGATTCAACAACTTCAATGGCCTTGGGGCCATCAAAGCAAAAAATAGTTATTAGCTCCTCAGTAAAATCCAAACAGTTGGAACAAAATGAAAACAATCAGAACTCTCTATCTTTTTTTTTTTTTTTTTGCCTGTCCTGGGGCTTTAACTCAGGGCCTGAGCATTGTCTCTGGCTTCTTTTTGCTCAAGGCTAGCACTCTACCATTGAGCCACAGTGCCACTTCTGGCCTTTTCTATATATATATGGTGCTAAGGAATCGAACCCAGGGCTTTATGTATATGAGGCGAGCACTTTACCATTAGGACATAGTCCCAGCCCCAGAACTCTCTGTCCCTTTGGAGCCAGAAAACAACAACAACAACAACAATAACAACAACGAAACACATGAGAAGTAAAACAGCTAAAATCAGGTGCATTTTCAAAACAAGGCAGATTCCTGAGCTGATTTTAGCCCATTTCCTTTTTTCTTTTTAAAATGATTTCGATAATCTTTTAATTCATTGTGCAAAGGAGTTGCCATTCTGCAATGCAGTTTACGGACACAGTGCATCTTGATCAATGTCTCCCCCTTCAATACTCTCACCCACCTCTCACAAATCACCCTTTTCCTCATTTTTCTTTGTAGGATGCATATTGAAATGTTGACAGCAGCATATCTAAAATACAGGAGGCACTCAAGAATGGAACTTGATTGAGATGAACCAGTACTTACCTTTGCTTCTTTCATCTGGATATGATGTGTGTCAGTTTTCTCTTACTGTAACAAATGCGTGGTGATGTAGTCAAATTATAAACAGAAAAGGTCTGTCTGAGCTCCTGGGTTTAGGGGTTTCCAGTCTATGATGGGCTGACCCCTTTGCTCTGTGGGGACATACCATGACAGGAGGAGACAGAGGAGCAGAATCAGTCAATCTTGAGGCTGGGGTATAAAAAACAGAGACCAAGCTCCCAAAAGGCCATGCCCCTCCAATAACTTAAAACCTCCCTTTATGCCCCACCCTAAATAGCCTGAAGTTAGGGACCTAGCTTAAGAGCTTCAGGGAGGACACTAGACCCAATAGCACCCCGGTTCTAGATCTCCCTGTTTAGACTACTTGGATCCAAGTTTCCAGACAGGGGCCACTCCTATTATGTTCCCAGCTGTAAATTCATTTCCTATCACAATGCCTGTCACAAGGTCTTCCCATTGGCGAATGAATACGAGTGTGTGTGTGTGTGTGTGTGTGCGCACATGCAAGCATAATGCTGTCTGCTACCACAGACCTCTAGATTGCTGTGGTCACTGGAAAAACAGACATAACACAGCCATTTCTGATTAGTCACTTTGTTAGTAGTGCAGGCATTTATTTGCATCTCAAGAATCACCCAATGACAACTGAAGACACAACTGACCCTTTACTATGCTTTCATCAATACAATAATATATGTGTTTGCTGATTAAAAACATTATATGAAATGGTAAACCATCTGCTTAGAAATTTACCACACTGGTGTATCAATGAAAGCTCTCTAACAAGCATTTTGGACAAATAATATTGTTGTTTTGTTTTATAATATAGCATCTTTGAACAAATCCTATTATGATACTAATTAAGAGGCCCATGTAAGAAAGATAGACACAATACTTCCTTGCAAAGAGCCCTTTTTCCCACTCAATGCTGACACCCAGACAATTAAAATGAGTCACAGAATAACACTGGAATATAAGCTAGTGTTCTTTGTATGTATTTTCTGTTAGTTATGAATCTTTTTGCTGAGACATACAACCATTATAATAATTTTGACACAATGGTGAGTAAGGCACCCACAACATTGCTCTTTATTTTTTTCTCTGTAAAAAGAGTGTTTTAAAGCATATCTGCTTCCCCCAATGCTTGATAATCAGCATTCCTTGGGAACAGGAATTTTAATAAGTCTAAAGTAAGAGAAGGTACAAAATGAAAAACAACAAAAATAGATGAAGGGATGAGCCTGAAATCCTGGCTACCCCATAAGAAGAAGCACGGTTAGAAGGCCAGCCTGGGAAAAAGCTAGCAATACCTCATTTCAACAAGTAAGCCAGGTATGGTGATGCAGGGTTGTAATCCCAGCTCTATGGATTATAGAATCATTGTGTCAGGGTGGTTCTGGCCAAAAATATGAGACCTTATCCATTCATAAGGACTGGAAGCATGGCTCGAGTGGTAGAGCATTTGTCTAGCAAGGGTGAGGCCTGGAGTTCATACCTCAGTACCACTAAACCAAAAAATAAATAGACAGACAGATAGGCAGGCAGGCAAGCAAGCAGGCAGATGAGGATTGTGGAAAGCAGAATGCTTTCAAACAGAAACTGAAAGCAAGATGGAAGGATGTCAGGGCCATTGATTGGTAAACATTATTGAAAGAAAACCTAAAAAGGAAATGGAGAAGTTTAAGAGGACATTCCTCCAGATGTCATGTTTTCATTTCCTGCTGTGCAGGGTATGCTTGTTGCTTGCTTTTAGAGTCTTGTGAGTCATTTTGATGGTGACAACATTTGGGAACCAATGCCTGGATTTCCAGCATGGAATAAAGAGGGTCATGAGACAGGGACATGGTTATAAGATTCTTCGTTATTCTCTTGTGATCCCTTCTTCGGATGAGGTCAGATCTTGCTCAGTACTAGTGACAACTGGTACATAAGGGAGATTTAGTGCAAAGAGCTCTGCGCTGAAAGTCAGCCCAGCCAGATTTGATTTGATCTGTTATTGGCAATCTGTCTCTTGCCTAGTCATTTATTCTTACAATCAGTTTTTCTACCTGCAAAATGGATTTTGTAGGCAATGACTCTTAGTTTGTGTCTGTTGAAAATGTGATTTTAAATGCATTTTGGCTGCAGAGGTCACATTTATTAAAACTGTTATGATTATTTGCTGGTTATATAAAACAGGAGACCCAACTCTCATCTCAGTGTTTCTCCCTAACATTTTTTGGCAGGCTCGGAGATTGGTAGATTATCTCTTATTGGTCTCCTAAGAACTCATTCTCAGACTCACTTTGATGAAAACACAGAGTATGATCACAGAATATAAGAAGAAGAAAAGGAGGAAGGGAGGCAGGGAGGCAGGGAGGGAGGGAGGAAGACGGAAAGGAGAAAGGGAGAAAGGAGAAAGGGGGAGGGAGGGTAGAAGGCAGGATGGGAAGGAGGGAGAGAGAAGGGAAGAAAAAAGGAAAGGAAAGAAGAAAGGGAGGGAGGGAGGGAGAGAAGAAGGAAGGGAAGGAAGAGAGAGAAGAGAGGGAAGAAAGGAAGGGAAGGGAGGGAGAGAAGGATGAGAGACTGAAATACACATGGTTTCTTTGTCTCAAGCAAACTCGAATTAACATAAAATTAGTACCATAAATTACTTCTCATTGTTTCATAGTATATTTTCAAATACATGTCTTTTTATTTGAATGATATTTCACATTTAATGTACAAGCATTTAAAGCATTCTCTTGTTAGGATCGTTTAAATGATAAGACCAATTGCAATGCAATTGCAGTTAATAACTAAGTATGAAAACATGGCTAGTTAGAATTAATCTGCATATGTAAATGTAATGAATGTTTATTTTATTCAAATTGACTAATTTGCATAAAACTTAAAAGGTATTTATTGTATGTCTTGTTTTATTTTTTTTTTAGCAAAGCTAAACTATCACAATGGCCCTAAGCAGTTATTATTTGGAGCTAATTGGAGTAGTCTAATGATAGCTCAAATGTGGTAGTAAATGCATTTCATGGCTAGTCCTTACTATATAATCCATCAAGTGTACTTAAAGTTTGTCTTCAGGGATAAAGAGAAAAACCACACTTCACTATGTACTGAAAGTCTTGATGATCTGATGGAAGGTTATCACCCGACATTAGGCCTAGAGGACATTTTGCTTTCTTATGGAGCTCGAGGAGAGGCACCCACAAGAAAACCATCTCAGATCAAAGCTACCACCATATGTGTCATAAAATACCACCCTCCCAAGCTGTGGGACAAGCTTGCTGTTCTTCCATCCCCACCCTTCTTCCTACAACGTATGTGACATCATAGAAATTGGGAAAGAATGGCGCTTCTTGGCTTGGATTTCTCACCATCTGGGAAGCTGAATGTGATCCCAGGCTGCCACATTCTCAGGATGTCACCAGCTATGGGGGTGATTCCAGACAGTGCCAGTCACCTTATCCATTAGAAAGATGAAGAGGAGTAAGGGGTGAGTCCTGTCCCAAACCCTCCTGGGCTGCTTCTATTTACTATAGCATCTATGGGATTGCCTTAAGCTGACTTCCAAGGCTGTCTAGAATTTGGCCCCGCCCTACCCAAGTTTCTCTCCAACCTGAACAGACTCCAGTCTGCTGTGTTTTTGGAGATCATTGTGCTCTTCTGATATCCTCCAGGACTGCCCAAGTCTCATAAACATTGCCCTGTTCCTCCAGCTCTCAATAAAAGACCTGTCATCCAAACTCACACTTTGATCTGTAACAAGAAATTTTGAACCTAATTATGTGGTAGGCAGAGTTGTGCTCAGCCTACTGTGTTGGCTTTAGTCCTCCAATTAAATTGGAAACTCCTTAAGGATAGCTTTTCAACAATCTTAAAATTTTAATTGACATATAATAAGTGTACATATTTTTTCATGATGTTTCAATGCATGTACAACACTGTAATAATGAGATCGAGGTAATTGGTTTATCCATTGCCTCAAACATTTGTCATTTCTTTGTGTTAGAAATACTCGAAAGCCTTTTTATGAGCTATTTTAAAATACACAGGCAATTAATTGTTGTCACCCCACAATTCTTGTTGCCCGGCTGTGCTCTAGAACATTAGAATGTTATATACAAGACTGATAGCCAGTTCCACAGCCTTTCTTCCCTCCTTCCTACTTTTCTTCCTCCCTCCTCTCTACAAGAATACAGAATTGATATCTTTCCACATACAACTCTTGGTCATGCATTCAGCAAAAGTTCCTGAACACCTACTAGGTGGTAACTTCTGCTAGGCTTTGGGCACATAAAGGTCACTTGGTCTTAGCTCAGCCTCTTGAGAACGACAAACCAAAAAACACAATGCAGTGTGAAGGAACTATGCCTCAGTAAGCTTTCCGATTGTGGGGAGACTGCCTCAGAACGTCTCAGCTTTGTAGTCTGCAAAATTCAAAGCAGATTATTATTACTAAGGCTTAACTGGTCTTGGGTTCAGTCAGTAAGATCTACTGCAAAATTCTTCAAAAGGGCAAGTGACTAAGGTTGACTTAAAATCACATAGGAAGTTTGAGAATTGGTACCATTTGTGTCTAAACAGTTTATTGCTAAGAACAGTCTTAGGAACTTTGGGGCTTTTTTTTTTCTAATTCAAAGTTTTGCATAGTGATTATGTCCTTGATCTAGTAGCACTTAAAAACCTAGTATATCTACTATGTACCTAATGCTTGGCAAGATATAATACTGATACTGTAGGTTCTAACTCTATGCAAATTGGTTTAGTAAATGAGACAATGTGGAGATACCCTTTGGTGACCAACATCTGGAACTGCTGAGCCACTTCATCCCTTCTTTGGTGTTGAAAGGATGGGAGCAAAGGTACCTAAAGGCTTTATCCTGTGGGTATGTCAGTTCTGAACAGTGGGTTTCACATTTAGTGGGATTTTGTTATTACTGCTAGATACTTGATTGGATACTTACTATCAGCTATGCCAGTAGTGGCTAGGATCATAACCTATCTAGTATGTTATCTCATTTAATGGTCACAACTAGCCAATGTACTCACCTGGCTATTTTACAGAAGAGAAATGGACTCTGCAGATTAACAAAAATCACCTGACAAGTCACTCCCTAACAAGAGAGATTTAAATCCAAACGGTCTGAAGAGAGAGACTAACATTCTACCATTTTCTATGTTATTTGTAGAGCCAGAAAACAGAGCATTTAAAAATAGTATAACTCCCTTCTTCTGTCCCATTGGCCAAATACCAAACTTCCAGAGTCTGGATACTTATACAAACCAGAGGTTCTTACTCTCAGTTGTCTCTTTTGACTTTCTTCCCTCCCCCAGCAAACATATCCCAGGCTATGGAGGAGTAATCATCTCCTCCCTCCCTTCATCTTCAATCGCGACCTGGGAAAGGAGATGCGTTCAGGCAATTGGTTATAAAGCTCACAGTATATTACTTCCAAATACCATCTTCTAATGTCTGAGTCAAACTCTGAGACTACTCTTGCCAATCATGGAGTGACACTGAAGGCTGGTTTCCAGAAAGTTCCAGAGGAAAAGCAGCATCTGGAAGCTTCTTGAAGCTGAGGGAGGAGGGTGATGTCTGGTTTCTCTCACTCCCTCTCTCTCTGCCCTGCTCCTGCATCTGTTCTGTTGTCAGAGCAGCAGCCAAGGCGAAAAACAGATAGAAACTGGCCTCAGTGAATCATGTTTGTTCCAACTTTTTTTCTATAAAATTCAAATATCTCATGTAACTTGAGACGGGATGGGGGGGGGAAGAGAGAGAGAGAAAGAGAGAGAGAGATCATGTAGAAGCACTGTAGAAAAATCAGGATGCCTGTTAATCTAGATAATACTTTTTCGAATCTATTCTTATCCCATCTAAATAATAGAATCCATGGCCTTCTCAGCTGTCCACTCACCATGTGTGGTTTTATGTTAACTTCAGCTTAAAGGCTAATCTTAGATTTAGATTGTCCTTGGTTCACAAATATAAAGGACTTCTGTAACTCTTATTCCATTTCTAGCCCAGGCCTGGAACAGAAAGTAAAATAAAATGAGGACAAGCAACAGTAACAAGGTTGACAGAATTTAAAGACCAACATTTTCCTTTTGCCCTTTGCATATTTTCACAGTGCAGTGACTCTTCCTCTGTCTTCCTTCTCTCCTCTCTTCCCTCTTCCTCCTACCCCTCTTAGGGGAGTTGGCAATGACTTTTGCCAACTGTGGAGAAATGATTTGTCTTAGAACCATTTAATATTATCACCTGTAACAGTGAAAAATGAAGAGGGAATTTTACGCTACTGAAAGATAACCTGTTGGAGGGCTGGGACAGACAAATCCTGATGTGATAATAGGAATTGTGCTCAGATGACTGCAGAATCCCCAAGAGCAGCTTGCCAAGAAAAAGTGACATCGGTGACAGCATTTGTAGAGAGAAAAATGAAAGGGATATAAAGTAATTGAACACTCATTCTGTGGCTGGCTTCTAGATCTGGTTTTAGGGAGCAGGATGTCTCGGAACTAAATGGGGGGGGCTTGTACACTTCATATGTATGAAGAGTGGGATAAAAGTTTGAAACTTTTCCATCTCTCACCAGAGAAGGTGTATGAGCTGTCAGAACTACTTTAGTTCCTCTGTTTCCACTTAGGAAAGTTTGGATGGTCTAAAGTTGTCTGCTATAGTTAGCATGTGGTAGCTCCCCTAAGTTTTTGTGTGCTGGAGGTTTGGTTTCCAGTGTGGTATCGAATCTTATAGAAGGAGGTGAACCTGGCGCCATTGGCTCATGCCTGTAATCCTAGCTCCTCAGGAGGCTGAGATCTGAGTATTGTGGCTCAAAGCCAGCCCATGCAGAAAAGTTCCTGTGAAACTCTTATCTCCAGTTAACTACTCAAATACCAAACGTATAGCTGAGGCTCTACTCCTGAGTAAAAGAGCTCAGGGACAGCACTTAGACCTTGAGTTCAAGCCCTACAATTGACCAAAGGATTAAGGTAGTTCTCATGAAACACCCTTGGTAGTTGTTTTTTTACTTTTTTTCTTATTTATTGTCAAAGTGATGTACAGAGAGGTTACAGTTTCATATGTTAGGCCTTGGGTACATTTCTTGTACTGTTTGTTACCCCCTCCCTCATCCCCCCTCCCCCCTCCCCCTTTCCCTCTTCCCCCATGAGTTGTTCAGTTGGTTTACTCCAAATGGTTTTGCAAGTATTGCTTTTGGAGTCGTTTGTCTTTTTATCCTTTGTCTCTCGATTTTGATATTCCCTTTCACTTTCCTAGTTCTAATACCAGTATATACAGTTTCCAATGTACTCAGATAAGATATAGTGATAGTGCAGGTACAACCACAGGAAGGGGATACAAGAGGATCATCAACAATAGAGGGTACGGTTTCACATAACATGTTGAAAGTAATTACAGCAGTGATATAACAGTCGTTTCCATAACATGGAGTTCATTTCACTTAGCATTATCTTATGCATTCATAAAGGCATAGCTGTTAGGCTCTTGTGATCCTCTGCTGTGACTAGCCTAAACCTGCGCTAATTATTCCCTATGAGGGAGACCATAGAGTCCATGTTTCTTTGGGTCTGGCTCACTTCACTTAGTATATTTTTTTTCCAAGTTCTTCCATTTCCTTACGAACAGGGCAAAGTCATTCTTTCTGATAGAGGCATAAAATTCCATTGTGTATATGTACCACATTTTCCTGATCCATTCGTCTACTGAGGGACATCTGGGTTGGTTCCATATTTTAGCTAGAACACACAAAAGCCACCAGCACAACAATGTTCATCGCAGTACAATTTGTCATAGCTAAAATATGGAACCAACCCAGATGCCCCTTGGTAGTTCTTGATAGAGTATTATCAAAGCCCGAGCCTGATCCTGTGTAGGACATTATCCACCATCCTTACCAGAACCTGAACCAAAGAGGCCACCAGGGCTGGGGATATAGCCTAGTGGCAAGAGTGCCTGCCTCGGATACACGAGGCCCTAGGTTCGATTCCCCAGCACCACATATACAGAAAACGGCCAGAAGCGGCGCTGTGGCTCAAGTGGCGGAGTGCTAGCCTTGAGCGGGAAGAAGCCAGGGACAGTGCTCAGGCCCGGAGTCCAAGGCCCAGGACTGGCCAAAAAAAAAAAAAAAAAAAAAGCCAGTAAAAAAAAAAAAAAAAAAGAGGCCACCAAATCTTGAACTATATTTCCCCCAGTTCTGCAGTTTGAACTCAGTGCTATGTACTTGCCAGGAAAATACTCTACTACTTGAGTTAGGTACTCAAACTTTTATTTTTCAGGTGGAGTCTCATGCTTTTGCCTGGAGCCACCTTGCTTCATAATCCTCCTACTCTTGCCTTCCATGTACTAGGGTTTCAGGTGTGCACATCCATACTAGGCTACTTCATCTTCACCTTTGAACCCCTCAAAGAACTAAAAAAACACTTTCTTTCTTACATAGTCTGACTCTTATTTATTATAGCAATGAAATGCCATATTACTATGTCATATCATGAGGCATCTCAAAAGCAGTGCTAAAGTCAAACAGTGAGACTGCTTTAATCTCGTAGACCACCACATGTATTTTGTTCAGCAAATACTTACTATTACATGCATGATATTATTGCTGGGTGCTGTGGCAAACAAAAACTTCGAGATGGTCCTAGTCTTGCGAAGTGTCTTCTGGCTTCTTAGGTTGCAGAGTAAATATGTGGGGCTGTGCCCAGTAAATGCAAAGATGGTACTTGAGGAAAATGAGCAAGTGCATCCATTCAAAGCTTTAAGCCGGAAGGAAATGATCTCCCAATAGGTCTGCACCATCATCTTCCTTGGGACCAATCAATCAGAAATCTATACGTTGCTGCTGAACTAATAGCAAGTAGTCTCAAGAAGAAGAAAAAAAGACAATTCAAGGAGGCTAAATAATACAATATTAACCACGGATCACAGGAACAAGTTTAAGGCAAGCTTCCTCCCTGGGTTCCATGATTTGTGTATTTTACAGCTGGTTTTCCATTGCCCAAAAGGTAATTAAGAAGCGATAATGATATGTGTCCTCCCTTATCAGAGTCATTAACACATTATTATTGTTGAGAGGCCCCTAGCTAGTGTGTGGTCATGGTGATGTCACTTGGGGCAGGGTCTTTATTAGTCTACCAGGGATTTTTGCTGTGATAAAGAAATCACAGTTTGGGGATGAATTAGCAGGTTTTCTATGACTCTTTAGCCTCTTATTTCTCCAAACTTTGCAGGCTTCTAGGAACCCCCAGGAGCTTTCTGACTCTGCATGTGACCTACAATATTCCTCCTTTGAGAACTGTTGTTCGTACATCCGAAATGAACCATCGCCTCTTATTCTCCCAACTGTATATCTATTACACTTAACGATAAGGCCTAAATCCTATCTTTCCTTGGTGTTGTCGCTGTTTGAATTTAGCTTTTGTTAATAAGTGCTACCATATACAAACATTTATTCATATCATGTTTGCAATGGTTTTATAACTCACTTCTTAAACATTTTGGAAAACCATAGGAGTATCTGTTTATATAACTTCTTTACACTTGAAATCTGTCTACAAATTGAAAAGGCCTGATTCTGAAATCTTTTAAAATAGTCTGTATGCGTTTCTCAGAATTGTATTTAAATTTCATGGCCCTTGATCGAAGTTAATCATGAATCTTCTTAGCAATTAGAGTTATGGTAGCTGAATGTTTTTTAAAGTCAGTGTGAATTCATACAAATGAATTTGCAGATTTTTAAGACTCAAATATTAGTAAAAGATTTAAGAAATTATAGGATAAAAATAGTAATTCTCATGTTTCTCCCTCTTGGCTAGTACTTTGAATTAATTTTAGCAATTTCTTCAGATACTTACCCTCACTTTCTAAATACTATTAAGTCTTACTAGTTTATTACTTAGATCCTATTAGAGCTGGAAACAATTAAATCTCCCATCCCACAACTCTTTCCTCTTATTCCTCTTTTTGGTTAAATCAATAGTCAGGGCTTATATTATTATAACTATGTAAATAATGTTCTCTACAGAGCTAAAAGTATACTATAATTACTTTTCCTTTCTTGTTTTAACATTCTTGTTTTTCTTGGAGACAATAATGGCCTTACTTTTTTCACCAGCTTGCTTTTGTGTAAGTCTTGTCACATCTTCCAACTTTCTCCCCCAAACTTTCTGTATAGTAATATGCAATAGATAAGTCCATCAATATCTCAAGACCTCCTTCTTAAAGCCCTATTCCTTCTTTTTTTCCAACTTGAGGAAGAGATCGTGCTGTCATACCACTGTTGTCTTAGGATAGTTTTCTGTCATCATCATGACAGTTCTCTTCACTTCCTTTTTGTATTAGGCCTCTTCTCCCTGGGTTCTCATGTTTTCCTCTTTCTTGTTTTATAATTTCATTTTAGTAACACACCCTTTCCTGAGAAAGAGTGCATGTAAGGTAAGTTGTACTGGGAATTTTCCTGCCTCAAAATATCTTTATTCTACCCTTGATGTGTTTGGTGGCTTGGGTAAAAATGGAATTCTGGTTTAAAAATAAATCTCATTCTGAATTTCAAGACAGACCCACTGTCTTCTAGCTTTTACCATTTCTATTTACAACTTCAGTGCGATTCTGATAACTTATCACTTTTTTGTGTGAATATTGTCTTTGGAATTCTGAAATTTCAAAATGGTATATCTGATGGGTCTTTTTTTTTTTGCAGTGGTTGTCTCAACTGAAATGTCTATAAAGCTTTCTTTTACTATTTTTTTTTTTTTTTTTTTTTTTTTTTTGGCCAGTCCTGGGCCTTGGACTCAGGGCCTGAGCACTGTCCCTGGCTTCTTCCCGCTCAAGGCTAGCACTCTGCCACTTGAGCCACAGCGCCGCTTCTGGCCGTTTTCTGTATATGTGGTGCTGGGGAATCTAACCTAGGGCCTCGTGTATCCGAGGCAGGCACTCTTGCCACTAGGCTATATCCCCAGCCCCTTTTACTATTTTTTTGATAAATTGCTTCCCTACTTACCCTTGTGCTTTACTTTATGGAACTCTAATTGATTATTCATTAATAAATTCTTCTGGATTAATCTCCATTTCCTTGTTTTGTATTCTATTAACACCCATTTTGTCTTCTTGTTCTAGTTTCTGGAAGATTTCATCTAATTTATTTCATAAACTTAGTTTATGATTCATTTTGTTAGGTGTGTTGATTTCTTTTGAGTTATGTTATATTTAAGTGATATTGAACCTTAACATATTGATAAAGTGAGTAAGAACTTCTAGGCCAGATTTTCATAGCATTTGTTTCAGTGTTAATAGCTTCAGAAGCTAGACTTTCCTAGGGAAAGCAAACCATTAATAGGTAAAAGCTATACTAACCAGGGCCAGGGTTTATCATTCAGTTTTGTGTTTACTATTCTCACCAGACTTAGCACAGACTATAATTTATATGCTAACTTAAAAGCAAAACATTGGTAGGCTTATAGTTTCCTTTTGTTTTCCTTCAGTAAACAGCATATAAGTATGCACCTAAAACAATGAAAGTGCCAATCCTTGAAAGTGATAAATATACCTAGATCATTTCCCCTTGATGCTCTTTATATAGAAAGCAGCACTGGGAAGGTTGGAAATGAGTTGATATAGCTATACTTTTGTTCAACGATCCCTGTACCTTAACAGGATGTTACCAAAGATGGTGGGGAGCTTTAACCATGTATCTTCTTTCCTCTCCAGTCTTTTCCCATCAGAATTGATCCTATGACTTGTGTGGATCATAGAATGCTACTTGGTGCTGAGATCAGCCCTGAGAAATCCTTGGAAGAGATGCTTTTATCATGTGGCTTTCTGTTGCTATTTGTTAATATGCCAGTGAAATCTTTGAAGGCAGGCCAAAGGTCTTATTTCTTTGGGCGTGCAGAGTAAAACAGTGGTCTTGAACTCTCTGGGAATAAAGACTTGCTACCCTTACATATAAATCTCTTCAGACATTTCCACAGGTGTTCCTCTACCCTGAGCCTGCAAAGAGTCCAAGAACATCAGCCAGCCCAACTTTATAGAACCCACAAACACTTCTCTAGAAAATTCTAAGCTTCCTTCCTTCCTTCTTTCCCTCCCCGCTCCCTCCCTTTACATCCTTCCTTTCTTCCTCCTTCCTTCTCTCTTTACTTCTATCCTCCTCTCCTCCCCTCCCTCCCTCCCTCCTCTCCCTCCCTCCTCTCCATCCCTCCCTCCTTCCCTTCTTTCCTTCCTCCTTCCTCCATGCCCGCCTTCCTCCCTTTCTTTATTCTAGCCCTCCTTTTTAATTTTGTTCTGATCCTACAACTTGAACTCAGGGCTTTGGCAGTGTTCATGAACTGCTTTTTTTCAAGGCTAGTGCTCTATCTACCACTTGAGCCATAACACTAACTACAGAATCCTAGAAACTCCCACAGAACTTTTTGCCCACTTTGTCTTTGGACTGTGATCTTAAATCTTGTTGAGTAGCTGGGATTCTAGGAATCCCAGACTATTTTTGGAGGAGTTTCATAGAGAGAATATTTTCACACATTTAACTGCCTGGCGGCTTCGAACTGTGATCTCTTCAGATTTCTGCCTCCTGAATTATAGAATTACAGGCATGAGCCACCTGAGCCTGTTGGGAATATTTCATTTCTTGTTGTTTTTGGATTTCTTTCTTTCTTTGTTTATTTTGGTGTGCCTTTGCAGGCACAATGTGAGTATTTCTTATAGGAGTGCAAAAGAATTGTGATGTGTGTTTTGAAGGCACATTTGATCAAATCTCAACTACAGATTCAACTACTGAGAAGTCACATCCACAAATATGTTGGAGAAGTAGAAAGAGTTCTGTTGCTTTCCTGGGATGTCATTTGATATATGATGTTGAATTTCCTGCATATATTTCCCCCAATTTCACCTGTGTATGTTTGACCTTGGTCATGGGTTTGCTTTTCTGTGCCATTTTGGGGGCTTGAACTCAGCAACTGGTGCTGTGCTCAATGCTAGGACTCTTCTACTTGAGCCACAACTTCAGTTTCGGGTTGTTTGGAGGATCACTAGATAGATAGGAGACTCTCAAGGATTTTCCCATTCAGGCTGCCTTTGAACTGTGACCTTCATATCTCAGCCTTGCTGAGCATCTAAGATTCTAGACTAGAACAATACTCTAATTCTTTGGTAGTGAGGATTTCTTAAATTTATTTTATTGATTGATGGTTTGATAGAGTAAATTGTAGATAGTAAGGGACTGCCACAGACTTGGGGGGTTGGGCCCAGTTATTTAGAAAAAAAGGATCATATTCTAGTTCTTTCAAAAAAAAAAAAGAACAAAAAAAGAAAAGAAAGAGGGCTGGGGATATAGCCTAGTGGCAAGAGTGCCTGCCTCGGATACACGAGGCCCTAGGTTCAATTCCCCAGCACCACATATACAGAAAACGGCCAGAAGCGGCGCTGTGGCTCAAGTGGCAGAGTGCTAGCCTTGAGCGGGAAGAAGCCAGGGACAGTGCTCAGGCCCTGAGTCCAAGGCCCAGGACTGGCCAAAAAAAAAAAAAAAAAGAAAAGAAAGAGTGGTCTTTGAAGCTAGAGGAGCTGGGTTTGATTCTATATGACTTCAGTCAAGGTACTTGACCTTGCTGTACACCTATTTTCTGTTTTGCTAGACTATGATGATAATATCAAAGTTGTAGAATAATTGTGTTAAATCAACACATGTTGGTGAAGGACCAAGGGTAGTTCTTGGTGGGAGTGGGTACATATTAAATGGTGCATAGTCTGTTTTCCTCTCATCGTCAGGCCACAAATCTCGTGAATACAGGGACCACATGCTGTTCTGTGCACTGAGTTCTGATGGTAATGCTGGCCTTGAAGTTGACACTTAATGCATATTCATTGGGGGAACTGAGTAAATAAAGGGATGTTTGAATTCCATAGGTTGAGGTATTTTCCTGCTACTACATGAATTGCTCTCTGCCCCTTTTTCCCTTTAGACCATACTTCTGGAGTTTTTTTTTGTGGTACTAATAAATCACCTTCCCCCGCCCCCCCCAGCATTGCTAGTTCTGTGGTAGTGCAAATTGAGCTAAGGAACATGAGAACTTTTTTTTTTTTTAGATATCACATGCTGTGGTAAGGGCAAAGAAACTACCTCTGGAGTAAAAGAGATGTCTTAAACATCAGGTAGTCTCCATCCTTAGTTTTTAAAGACCACTTGGCAATCATTTCCCTTGACAACCCCAAAGATGATAAGAGGCTCTGCATTGCCAATGAAAGGCCAGAGGAGAGAGGGAGATGAAGGACTCCATGTTGTTTCATGCATTGAAAGCTTTCACCCTCAGAGGTGGAAGAAAGTGTTTCCCAGTTGTATAGTCCATTCATGGTGACATGAAGGAGCAGTGGTTAGTTAAACCACCTGTCAATGATTATCTATCTTAAACAGTTACACTACATGACCTCAATTGAGAGGCTTATTCCTATAATTCTAGATATGTAGAAGGCTGAGATTGGGATAATTGTGGTTCCAGATTAGCCTGGATAGAAAAGTCTGTGAGACCCCTTCTTAACTAACAGCTGGGTACACTGGTGCTTTCACCTGTTGTCCTAACTGTAACAGAAAGCTAACATAGGTGAATTGTGGTCCAAGTGCATGCCCAGGCATGCACTAGTTTCAAAATACCCAACACAAAAAGATCTAGAGGCATGGCTCAAGGGGAGAATGCCTGCATAGAAAGCATGATGCCTGAGTTCAAATCCCACTATTACCAAAAGAAAATTCTAACCTTGATTCAGGTGGGATTAATGGAGTTTGATTTGTTGTTGTTGTTTGTAGTATTAGGTATTGAACCCAGGACCTTGTGTATTTAAGAAAGTGTTGCCCTCTTTGGCTCACACCTCTAGCCCTTTGTATTTTCTTTTTCAGATAGAGTTTTCCTATAACATTGTATGGGCTGGCACTGAACTCACTACTCTTGCTTCTACCTCCTGAATAGTTGGGGATTACAGGCACAAGCCATCACTTCAAATTTCAATGCTATTCTTCTAGTAGCAAGCCACATAGTATCTTCCTGGGCTCCTTGTAGATTCAAAGTCTTTTGGCAGCTACCACTACAGGACATCCCAGCTGCTATAGACAGAACCCCACGGTGTAGAATGTAATGCCATGTCCACTTACATGGTGAAAAATCCTTTGTGCTCCCAGGCCACACTTTACTTCCTTTTGTTTCTTCCCATTGAGGCATGCCTTGTGGCCAGCTCCCTGTCAGTTTTTCCTGAGCTCCCTGAAACACTTGATTCTTTGAAACATCTTGGTTTTTGAATATTTATTTGTTTGTTTTTAATTCAACTCTTATGTGGCATATGTTGAACTTATGCTGTTTGATTCTCTTCTACCTTCTCCAATATTACTCCTTGGTTATGGCTTTTTGTTCCATATTTTTATCCCTCAGGTGACTCTCATCTGGTCTCACGCTTTCTTTATTGCTTCTGTGATAATAATGGTCCACAAACTTGTTTTTACACCACCAACACCACCAACACCCACTCCTAGGAGATTCATAATCAATATACATAAAAGTCAACTTGTTCTCCTTTTGTACAAACCAGTTTTCTTCATTTGGGGGATTTATATTGTTCTACTTGTGCTTACTTAAGCTAACTCCTCCAACCCCTCTCTTGATTCTAAATTCTCCCAGTCTAACTATAGGAATTGAGCATCCCTACTACAGAAATCCCAAATTGTAAATGCTTGAAAATCTGAACAGTGGTAAGCAGCAACCCAATGTCACACCATCATGACAGATTTCATAGCAAGAAATATATTTCCTCTACTTTTTGTTGCTGTCCTTTAAGTTTGTGAATAGAGTAGCAATATTTGGTTAAGCCATCCTTCAAAATAATTTTTATCTTAATTACAAAATGACATTATATAGAATTACTTCTGGGCTACATGTATAAGGGCCATATGAAACCCAAATGGATTTTGTGTTCATGAGTCCTATCCCCAAAATATTTTGAATCCCATCCCCACAATATTTTGTAGCATGTATGCAAATATTCCACAACCTAAAGAAGAAAAAGAAAAAAAAACCTGGAAATACTTCTTGTTCCAAGTATTTCAGTTAAGAGATATTCAACCTATGTATATCAATCTAAATCTGTGTCTACATCTCTTTTTCTCTCTATTTATATACTTACATGGATAGATGCCTGCTCTATGTTTGGTGATTTATCTTGGTTTAGTTTTTCTGCCCTTACTTTTAAATAAGATCAGGTCATAAGGGCAAGGTTTTGAGCTCAAGATCTTTCCAAATCCATAGGAAAAAGCAGCACAGTGTATATTCTCCAGAGACAATTATAGGATTTCAGGGCAAGAAATATTTAAGTAAAAATTAAATTAAATTAATACACAACATTTTAAGGCTGATTCTTTAAGGAGAAATTATCAGACCATTAAAATCATCTCAGCCTAACTGGGGTATCTAAATTATTCCAAGGTCAGAGTTTTGGAAACATCCATTACTTATATTAGGAAAAAAAATCTGTACTTTATGGAAAATGTGAGCTAAATTACCTTCCCCTGCCCCCCAAACATTCCGAAGAATACAAATTTTCTTTGTTTCCAAGAGATTGTGTGTGGTTAGGATAGATAAAGGATCTGCCCTTTAGAAGTTAGATCTGGTATGGTGGCACACACCTGACTATTTGGGAAGTGTAGAGATGAAGAGGATCATAATTCAATATCAGCCTGGGCAAAATTTCAGCAAGACCTTAATAAATTAAAGCTGGACACGGTAGCACTTGCCAGTCATGCCAGCTATGTGGGAAGCATAAATGGGAGGAGCACAGACCAGAATGACCAAGACAAAACCATGAGATCCTATCCCCAAATAACTAAAGCAAAAAAAAAAAAAAAAAAAAGAATAGCTTTACTCGTAGAGGGCATCCATAACATAGCAAGTCAGAGACCCTAAGTTTAAGTTCCCAGGATTCTTCTGCCCGCCCTCTCCTGTTAGGCATTCACTTTAGCACAAGTTCATGATGGGTAAGAGCATGTGACACATCATGTCAGCCAGTGTTCCCAATGCCTCTCCCCATTACACAGAAGAAAAGTGCTGACCCTGCTTGGCTGGTTGCTGTGGTCATTAACTACGGAAGAACCTTCCCAATAAGTCCTGCCTCCCCACAGCCACTAGTGTGAGGCTTCAGCTTCCAGGGTTTTCCGTGCCCAAGAATCCCAAACACTAGCAAAGGACATGGAATCTGCCATTCCGACTTTGGGGTGTTTTCCTGAGGCCTCCAATCTGCGCTCTGTTTAGACTAGACCTTAAAATGTGAAACATGATGCTTATACTTCACCAGATACTTGAAGGGGGTGGGCTGTAAAATTTACAGTGCGATTCATATCATGGCAGGAATATTTTCAAACAGTGGTTTACAGTGTTTTCGGAAAACGGTTGAGTCAGCCAGAATTGCTGCTAAATGGTCGTCAGAACATAGAGTTAAGAATAGCCGGCTGCAAGTCTGTGTTTGCATTTGAAATGCTTTGGTTCCTGGAGCCATAGTATCATAGACTTCACTGCATTTCCAAAACAGCACACATAATAAATGATTTCTCCAAGAATTGCTCTTAGGCCTACCTGTACATTTCTCTTCTTCTTTTGTGCACAGTAATCTGTTGCTTAGATTGAAAAGCCTTAAGGAGGCTGGATTTCATGGAGCTTACTGTAAGAAGTAGGTTTTTCATGGAGAATTGGATGGTTAAAGTGAGTGTAATTCTTTTTCCAAAAATCTTGGCACACAAAGTGTATGTACAGATGTGTGTGTGTGTGTGTGTGTGTGTGTGTGTGTGTGTGTGCTTTTTCCTCAGCTGTCTATTTATGATAGTGAGTTTAGGCTGAATTCTTAAGCCTGTATAAAAACATTGGCATGCCTTGAATCTTTTCATTTAATTGGCCTTTCTACCTGCAGTGCCTCTAGTTAGATGTTGTAATAATTAATTTTCATAAACAATTAGAAACATAAAATGTTCCTGATCCTATGGAAAGCTTAAATAGTGTAATTTTTATAGAAAGGCAGTCAAACTCCAACAAAGTTTGCATCGGGAAATGGATACTTGCCAGAAAGGGATGGGACCAAGGAGAGATGGGTAGATGAATGAGGGGGGAAGGGAGGGAGAACACAATAAAAAACTCATGGTATTTATCAAAAAATTAAGAAGAGGTAAGAAGTGAATTGAAGGGAAGTAAGAATGTTGAGGAGGTGATGCATTGTATTTATAAACTGCTTTGTTAAATGGTACTTTCTTCATACAACTACTCAAAGATAATAGAACTTCAGAAAATAAGTAAAGGCTAAAAAGATTGAAAAATAACTTTCCTGATGTACTTGAAATAGAAGTGTATTAGTGAGAGGGGAGGAGCTGTCTGGAAGTATTTCTCACAGAGATCTTAGCTGACAGTAGCAATGTCAGATGGCTAAATAGAATGGAGAATGGACTTACAAATCTTCTGACTTCGTTAATGCAGAGCGCAGCTCTCTGCTTCTTTGAAACTCAGGCTGCCTATAACCAGACATAATGAAAAGATTAAAGAGACATTTGGCATTGTGAAGCTGGTCACTTTTTAATCAGGGAGATTGATTTTTCCAATCCTAACATGAAAGTGGAATTTTAAATAATTTATAGAGTAGAAATCAGTGGTTTGTCACAACTTGGCTCAACAAATAAGGACTGTAGAGAAAAAGACTTCATCTTTCTCTTCTCAAAGTCCCTTGTGGAAGCCAGGCTCATGCCTGTAATCCTAACTACTCATGAGGCTAAGATCTAAGGGTCCTGGTTCGAAGCTAGACCAGGCAGGAAAGTCTATGAGGCCCTTGTCTCCAATTAACCACAAAGAACTAGAAATGGAGCTATGGCTCAAGTAGTAGAGCACTAGTCTTGAGCATAAAAAGCTCAGGGACAGTGCCCATGCTCAGAGTTCAAGCCCCAGGACCAGAAAAAAAAAAGTCTTGTGAAAAGAAACATACAGAAGAGCAGGCCATGACTCCCTTGTTATAGATGAGCTGTTATCCATCCTTTGTCTCCATTCCCTCCTTCTCTCCTCCTTCTGGCTGCAGGTCTGGACATAGTCTCTTTACTAGGCAAGGACACAGTGAGTTGTTGCTTTTATCTCTTATCCTGCAGATATGTTAGGTTTGAAGCAAGTTAAAGCTAGAGTCTTCTGAGCAGGGATTGTGACTGCAATGCAGAGCTGTTCCCACTCACTCACAACCTGCATTCCAGAGACACACATTATGGAAGGTTTCAGAATTAGAACCGGAGACTCAGGCTAAATTGGAGGGCTCTGCCATGCTAGTAGGACCCTTCTGGGATCAAAGGAGAAGCTTCCAGTCTCAACATAAGTCCCAGAATTGTTTGCGAGAAAATAACAAAGATATATTTAGATACATCGTACGAAGAGAATTATCATTTGGCAGTCAGAACCAGAGGGCACTTGGACAGAATGGGGTTACTAGACATTATTTTTTTTTCATTTAAGGTTAGCACTCTACCACTAGAGCCATAGCTCCACTTCTCTTTTTTCTCATTTTTCTTTTTCCTTTTCTCTTTTTAGTAGTTTACTGGCAATAAGAGTCTCACAGACTTTCTTGCCCAAGCTGGCTTGAAACCATGATCCTCAGATCTCAGCCTCCTGAGTAGCTAGGATGAAAGGCATGAGCCACTGGTGTCTGGCTAACAAGTTATTCTTTGGGGGAAATATTGGGGTTCAGAAGGGATTGAAGAAATGGCTGGGGTCATGCACTTGTAACATTCTTTCTCCTCTGAACACAGATCTACCTTTGGGAAGAACAACAGATGGGTAAAACTCTAGGACCTAGTCTGCCTCATTCAAGATTTCTCAGCAGCTCTTCAAGTCCAAGAGGACTTTGCCAAAGTGGAGAAAGGAATGGTGGGATTCTTTTATTCCACAGTTACCTCAGGAGTTAGTTGTTGAGAGTGGTTGATGCACCATTAAAACCCATCATCCAATAAACAGAAAGAGCCAGTGATGGGCCCTTTTCTTGCACGTCCTTATTACGTTCCCTGACTTTGAGGAAGGAGGACATAGGATGTAAGGAAGGTGCTGGAAGGGGGCTATAGGTATACACTGTGGAGAAGGGTGGTAGGATGGAAAAGATAGACAGATGTCAGGAAAGATGTTGGCTTACATGGCCATCTGTCTGCCATTAATTTAGCCAGGACAATTGGGAGCTAGGAAATAAGGCATTTTTTCCCCATTTATAGGGTGCAATCCTTGTTTCACCCTTGTTTAATTTACAGGTTTTTTCCAGAAGTGCTTGTTGATTTAGCAGTGTCTCTGTAACTGGCACCTAGAGCCTCTTCCTCAGAAAGAGGAAGATTGCTACCTTCTCCTTCCTGCTATTGAAGTGGTGATGAATAAGTCAAACATAGGGACTAAAAACCAACTCTGCAAACTGTCAATTGTGGGTCAAAACTTTATGACGAAATTCTGAAGATGAAAAGCATCTGAGGGCCATATTCCATTGGGCATGCTCTGTGTACATTTATTTGAGGTAACTAGACATTATTAAATGACATTTCTGTCATTTCTACAGCCAGGCTACTTACTTGTCAGGCCTACAGTGGGGTTTCCTTGACACTGCCATAGAAACATTTTGGGTTCGATGATTCTTTTTGAATGGCGGCTATTCTGTTCATGGTAAGATATTTTGCAACATCCTTGGGCTCTCACTTGCTATTCCCAGTTGTTACAGCCATTAATATTTCTAGAGATTTTCAGTAACCTCTGAGAAATTGCCTAGAGTGAAAATCACTGTCTTGAAGCAACCTATAATTTGCATTGAATTAGTGAAGCATTTATAAATCTGGTTGAATTTGTACTTATTTACCAAGCTTATAAACAAATAAGGAAGTACACCACCCCGGCCATGTGGTTGTGGGGTCTGAACCACATTGGAATCATTCTTGCATAATTGTTTCTGACTTTGTTTGCACTAATATTGCAATACAGTTATTAACAAAGTTGCCAGCATACTTTCATGTTGCCACCTTTATTTCAACCTTCCTCCCCTCTTTTTGGGGGGAATACTGGGAGTTTGGTCTTGCATTTTCCTGGCAGGCACTCTACTGCTTGAGCCATCTCCCTAGTCCTTTTGCTTTTTGAAATCACTTTTTTTTTTTTTTGCCAGTCCTGGGGCTTGAACTCAGGGCCTGAGCACTGTCCCTGGCTTCTTTTTGCTCAAGTCTAGCACTCTGCCACTTGAGCCACAGCGCCACTTCTAGCGGTTTTCTGTGTATGTGGTGCTGGGGAATTGAACCCAGGTCTTCATGTATATGAGGCGAGCACTCTTGCCACTAGGCTATATTCCTAGCCCTTGCTTTTTGATTGAATAACATTGGGTATTGTATTTTTACCTGGGGCTGGCTTTAGACATCCATTCTCCTACCTCCACTTTTGAGTAGTTGGTATTATAAGCTGTGCCACCAAGCCTGGTTGCTGTCTTCCTTGTTATGTAGTGCCTGCATCCTAGGCTACCACCCTGACCCCTTTGAAGAACATTCCCCAGAAGGCAGTGCTTAATATGAAATCAATTATTCACTGGTGGTGAGGGTACAGGCAGCAGGGCCCAGATTCTCTGGGAAAGATGTCTGCATGGAGACCTCTCCACTCTCTATAAACCCCTCTGGCGGAGGCCACCCACTCTTTACATGTGCACAGCTAGTTTTGTCAGAGCAGATCCTGTTGTTAGTGCCCATTAAAGAAGGGTGATAAAGTTCAGAGTTGATGTGGGTATTGCTGAGAAACGGATCTGGTTCTCAAGAGAAGTCCTTGGTCTTAGAGAATATGGGAAACATTTTGCCCCAGGAAAGGAATAAAAGCAATCAATGGTTCTTGCAGAGCTTTCTGCTCAAGTAATTTGGGTCAGATTAAGTGTGTCAGTAAACTAAACAAAAGTGTTACCATCTTGCACTGTAAAATGTAGAGTCTAATTTTAACAGTTACCAGTCAATGTGGGAGTTCTGGTCAACAATGGGAACTCAGGGAGTGTGGGAGCCAAGGAAAAATGAGTAAGAACAACAAATGAACAGCAAGTTTAGAGAAGCCATAAAGAACTTGAAAACTTGAGAACAGGCAGCAGCAGATTGCCTGCATTAGAATGGAGTTGCAAATGCCTGCTTGGTAATCAGGTACTGGACTGTTGGAGAGATTGCCTGTCTGAATGTCCTAGATTTTAGGGCAGCCAGAATGGAATGGGTATTTGGGGCCACTAATACCTGCTTGTATCTGAATATCAAGTTTTTACAATTATTTGCCCTCCAGTAGTAGAAGTTGATCTATTCTTTATCATTTTGACCAGTCAGAGTCAGAAAGAATTTCATTGGTTAAAAATTCCCATGCTACATATTCTGAAATGTCTTTGACTGTCTTACTAAAATAGCAAGTGCTTATACCAAATAATGGACTGAAACAAGATGGGATAAACACATAGGCAATTTGAACTTCAGCTTTCATAAGCTGGGATGTGTTCTTTCAACATCCTTCATTTCCCTCATATCCTTACAGCAGACAAGGCCTTGAAACAAGCAAGCTGTGATAAATGACTGTCACACATCTCTCCCTTTTCCATCAGCTCCAATCTGTCTTTGAAGATCATGCCATCTCTCCTATCTATATGTGTTGACTTTCTTTCTTGAACCATTTTGAAATGTCTGTTAAAAACTAGATCTGGCATATACATAATACATGCTTTCTAAGCTATGGGTTTCTTTTGCCCCTCCCCCTTTAAATGATCTACTTAACATAAAACTTGTGACTTTGGGGTTCATTTGGCTTTCAAACTTAGGGCAACTCACTTCCGAGTCATCTTATCTAATTTCATAATTTACACTTCTCAACTTTGTCCAGTCCAGCCTTGTACCTGAGCTCCTCCATCTTATTCAGCATCCTCACTTAAACATCCCATCGGCATTTCAAACCCAATAGATCTGGTATCTTAGATGCTGATCTCATCCAGTGAATCTGTTTCCCCTGCAGTCTTTCCCATCCTAGCAAATGGTGTCTTCACTCTTCCTTTTGATTGGGACAAAACCCTTGGTATCATGATCTCATTTATTAGCCACGTCTAATCTGTTGGCCCACATTTAAAGAACATCTAGTCATGTCTTCCTGTTTTTGTATCTGTTCCTTGGTCCAAAATACCGTTGTTCCTCATCTAGTTGAATGCATCAACATCCTAGTTCGTCTTCTACCTTCTTCACTTGTGCCCTTCCGTCCTTTTCTCAGCAGTCTAAGAAGAGGTCTGTTAACAACCAAGCATACCGAGTACTTCATCACTGGCACGCACACATGCATGCACACACACATACACACATTTCTGTTTTCCATTTGAGGCTTTTTGTTGTGATGGTTGTTGTTTGTTTTCTGGTACTTGGGATTAAGCTCAGGGCTTTGCATTTATATGGCTTGCTTGTCCGGCTGGCACATGCCCCCAGTGCAGCATTTTCAAAAAAATTTTTTGACTTTTCTGCGCAGGCTGGCTTTGAACTGCAAATCTGTGACTCTCAGTCTCTTGAGCAGCAAGGATTCCAGACATCAGCCACTGGGGCTTGGCTTAGGGTTATAATTTTTAAATTTTCATGTCCATTGTAATTATTACTTATTACAATAACATCTCAAAAGTAAGTCCAAATTCATATTCTGTGAGATTATGTTGCCCTTTTAAAATTGAGTTATGAGGAACTAAATATTAAGTTTCAAAAAATCACTTAAATAAGATTAACCATTTCAAACTATACAATAATGGAATATTATTTAGCACATTCACAAAGTGGTATGATGATCAACTCTCTTCAGTTTCAAAACATATTCAGCACCCCCCAAAGAAGCCCTGCACCTCTTAAACAGCCACTCCTCAAATCCCCATCACCACTAAATGCTTTGTTCCTAAGGATTTTCCTACTCTGTATATTTTGCATAGATGGACTTAGATAGTATGAGACCTATTGCCAAGGAGGTTTTTGTATATATGATTTTGTTTTTAATCCTTCTGCCATGTTGCTCTCTGTCACTCAACTACGAACCATTTGAAAAGCCAAATAAGTCAACCCAGACAGCTTTTGCCCAAGCCATCTTGTGGTAGTTCATCCTAAGCCTTTTATTGCATGGTGGCCAAACTTTCAAAACTTCATCTGTCCCTGCCCCCCAAGGGTCTTATATCCCACTTCCCCTTCTTCTACTTCTTCCTTGATGCTTGCTGGGATGAAAGTATGGACGATAAAAGACTGGGGGGGGGGGCAGATGAAAGTCCATAAAATCATAAAATTTAGGGGGGAAAAGTCTGTTTATGAACTTGTTCCCCAAATCTCAGAATCCTTTTGAAGCTTAAAAAAGCTAGTTTTGAGGGAAAACAAAAAGGAGTTCTATTTAGATAGTACATTGGACATGTACAGAAGTTGTTACCCCAGTGAGAAGGTAAATAGCTTTAGGGCTTAGATAAATATACAGACAATAAATCAATAACAGACCAGAGAGAGGAAGCTGAGAAGAGGAATTAACATCCAAGAGCAATTACTATCCTTTCCCACTAAATGCCCCTGTCCAGGGCAGGGCAAGGGCTGTGTGGACCAGGGTATGCCCTGTGGTGATGTTCGCGGCAACGCCTCCGTTGATCTGCTGGGTTGTCTGTTCCTCAGAATTTTTCCTGGAATTGCAATCAGCTTCCGGTTTTCAGAAGCTTAGTTAGACACACTATAAAGGAGCTTGGCCTTGGTTAGGTATTAACCTTCTCCTGACTTTTATCTGTTTCAGACTTGTAGGTGAGATGGTGACAGAGAGAGAGAGAGCCTAGGAAATCACACACTATCTTCCTTGATACAAACAGTCCATTCTAATTGGGGGAGGGCAGAAAGAAGGAAAAAGAGTTTTTTTTTTTTTTTTTTTGTTACTTGAGGTTTGTTCTTCTTCTTCTTCTTCTTTTTTTTTTTTTTTTTTTTTTTTGCCAGTCCTGGGGCTTGGACTCAGGGCCTGAGCACTGTCCCTGGCTTCTTTTTCTCAAGGCTAGCATTCTGCCACTTGAGCCACAGCACCACTTCTGGCCATTTTCTATATATGTGGTGCTGGGGAATTGAACCCAGGGCTTCATGTATACAAGGCAAGCACTGTTGCCACGGGGCCATATTCCCAGCCTCCGGTTTGCTCATTTTTAAAAAAATTATGTTAGAGCATTAGAAAATTAGCTGAATAGTTTCAAAACCTTATATTTGGTCAAACTCTTTAAGGTAGAAACAATACTTTCACTTGATGCTTCTACATTAGCTTATATGTTTAGATTTTGTGGTAATTTATAATTTAGGCAATGGAGGGCAATGTACACAATATTAGCCATCACCTATGGTGCTTAATTCAATCTACTGTCACACCCCAACTCTGCTTTCTTAGACTGATTTAGTGCCAGTAGCATTTTATAGTTTTCTGGAATAGTCGTAATAGGTATAGCTTCAATTAGGACAAAATAAATGAACAACAAATAAATGTTTTCCTCCTGGTCAGAGAAAGCAGATGGCTAGAAGGATGAGGTGGAGATGACTCACACCATTGTGGTAATGGGATTGATTTTCACAAATATAGGCCTCTACCATGGGAAATTAGAAAAACTACAAGAGTTCTTACTTCTGAAATTGTGGGTGCATTGGTATTTTGTTTTTAATTTGGTGAAATTTAGCAGAAAAGTGAAAATAACACCAAGGTTTCAGATTCCATGGAGATATTATTGACCTGGGAACAAAAGACACTAGACCAGTTAGAATAATAATTTTAAATGAAGATTATGACTGTCCTAACAATGGTTCCAACTCAGTGAGTTTTAGCTCATTCTTCCAGATTATGTGGTTTGGCAAAATATAGAATGAATAAACTTTGTTTTTAATGAGGAAAATCGAATGGAAGAAAACAGTACCATAAAGTAGCCTGCCTGTAACCAGTACAGGTAGGTATGTTTGCTAGTCAGAGTATATTTGCTAGTCATGTTAAAGTCAAATTATACATAAAACTTATGTTCAAAGAGATGAACTAAGTTGCCTGCAGTCTTTTATTAGTGAAGAATCAAGATGACAGCTCAGGCACGACTGCTTAGCCTTATCCATCCACTGTATTCAGTATCTGTGTGTGAGTAGAAACACTGGCTATTGGACACTGGGCCAATTCTAGGAGTTTCCATGCCATATGTTTTACTAGTTTTCCTTAAGTAGAATAATAAACAAGATGGTATATCTTTAGCATTGTCCATTTACATCACATTGTCAGTTAGTTGCTAACAGCAATTCAAAATCAGTATCCAAAAACCAGATAATCCTCAAGGCTAAACAGTTAATATAGTCACTCTTTTTGTGTTTCTAAGTACATACTTGGCTCATGATCTGCCACTTAAACTGTACCTCCAGTCCTGCTTTTTGCTGGATGTTTTGGAGATGGAGTCTGCCAGACTTTTCTGCCCAAGCTGGCTTTGAACCTTAATCCTCCAGCTTTCCGCCTCTTGAGTAGCTAAGATTATGAATGTGAGCCACTGGTGCCCAGTTCCAATCATCTTTCTTAACACTAAAATCAAGCATTCTGAATTTTCAGTATCTACTAATCTTATGAGAATTTTACTAAGCCAAAAAAGCTTATGTTAAAATCTTGTTAGATGGGGCACTGGAGGGAGGCTCATGCCTGTAATCCTAGCTACTCAAGAGGCTGAGATCTGAAGATCTCTGTTCGATTCCAAGCCATCCCAGGCAGAAAAGTCCCTGTGAGAGGCTTATCTCCAAAAAGCCACCAGAAAGCTGGAAGTAGTGCTGTGACTCAAGTAGTAGAGTGCTAGCCTTGAGCACAAAGAGGCCCAGGTCCTGAGTTCAAGCCCCACAACTGACAAAAAAGAAAAAAAATCTTGTTAATTTTAGTTCTCAATTATTTTGAGGAAGTTTCAATTCAAATGGGAAATTTCCCTTTCACCACAAAATAACTTTCCCAAACTCTTTCCATGGAATCATATTGGAAGTATATGTGGCAGCTATTTTCAGTCATTTCAAATATCTTCGCAACATAAATGTGATTCTCAATGTTTACATGTTTTGGTGGCAAGGAATGAACCCTTTGTTCTTCCAAAGGCACTTTCTAAGAAATGAAGAGGGTGCATGTCACCTTATTTTTGTTTTGGCAAACATCTATTTGAAGGGCCTATTTTTGGAGGGTTATTCATCACACACCATACACATTCATATGGGGGTGGGGCAGGGCGGGGGTGGTAGTTTGTCCTGGGACTTGAACTCAGGGCCTGGGTACTATCCTGAGCTCTTCTGGTCAAGACTAGTGCTCTACCACTTAAGCTACAATTCCGCTACTAGCCTTTTGGAAGTTAATTGGAGATAAGAGTCTCATGGACTTTCTTGTCGGGGATGGCTTTGAACCAAGATCCTTAGATCTCAGCCTCCTGAATAGCTAGGATTACAGGTGTGAGCCACCAGCTCCTATCCGCATCCACATTTTTAAAGTACATAGTTCAGTGGTTTGTAGTGTACTTACAAGTGTGTACATTACCCACATCCAATTTCAGAACACTTTATCATCCCTCCACCCCTAACCCTACCATTTAAGCCTGTACTTGTAAATAATCATTACCCATTGCTCTCTCCTTAGCCCCTGGAAAACTTCTAGGTTGTGTGTGTGCGGGGAGGGGGTGGTGATTTTATTTTTAAAGTCTACCATAAAAAGAAGCAAAATATTTGGAGACAAGTGTTGCTAACATTTTATAGAATGTCATACAAAGACATGAAAGCAGGGCCCATGTAATAGCTTCCACGAGGCTTCGACAACACAGTCACAAAATAGAAGCTTCTGCAGCAGCATTTATTTCCTCAAGGTCAAAGATCAAGGTCTCGGCAGGATTGGTCCTTTCTAAGGGCTATGAGGAAATCCATTCCCACCCTTGCTCCTTGGCTTGGAGAGGGCCCTCCCTGTTATATTTGCAAGGGGCTGCCCTGTGTCCTTCCAACATTCACATGTTGACTCGCTAATCTTTAAAGTGATGAGTTTTGAATTTGAATCCAAGGGGCCACCATTAGGACTTGATGGATGGATTTATGGAGTTGGTCCTGGAACCCTTGTAAAAAGAGGCACCAAGAAAGAGCTGCGTGCTCTTTCTGTCTCTTCTTCTTTTCCTCTTCTTTCCTTTCCCCCTTTCTCTCTCCTTTCCTCTCCAGTACGTGGAGGCCTAACAGGAAGACAGTTCATTGTGAATGAGGAAGACAGCCCTCATCAAGAACCAAATATTCACCTGCCCCCACCTCCAAAACTATGAGAAAATAAACATCTGTTAAGTCACCCCGTCTATAGTAGTTTGTTATGGAAGCCTGATCTGACCAATACAGTGTTATCTTCTCTCAAGGTGTATCTGTCTGTGTCCACATTTCTTTTGTTTATAAGGATGTCCATCACATTGGTATACTCTGCTGACATTATTATAATTTAAGGACCTCTGTAAAGACTTTAACTTGAAATAAAGTGGCATCTTGAGGTCCTGGGAGTTAGCCTTTTTGACTTGGACAGGAGGTGAGCTTAAACCATAACAAGAAAAAAAATAAGCCAAATGTTCCTATTAGGGATACTGTATCTTAATGGACATTTAGAGTAAAGAAACAACAAAAAAGAAAGGATCAGGTAGAGGATAATGGGAACCAAGAAGAAAAGAGTAGCTAGGCATCCCTGGCTTATGCCTATAATCCAAGCTATTCAGGAGGAGGCTGAGATCTGAGGATCAAGGTTTGAAGCCAGCCTAGGTAAGAAAGTCTGTGAAATTCTTATCTTCAATTAACCACCAAAAAGCTGAAAATGGAGCTGTGGCTCAAGTGGTAGAGTGCTATCCTTGAGTAGAAAAGCTCCGAGACAGCATCTAGGTCCTGAATTCAAGCCCCAGAACGCACATGTGTGTGTGTGCACACACATTCGCACACGTGCGCACACACACACACACAGGGTGGGGGTGGAGATTTTGGAATAGTGAGTAAGTGGCTGGCCTATTACTTACTAAACAAGAGACCTGAATGTGCTTAGGTAAATATATGAGTTTGTTTCTAGCTCCACATAACTGAAGTTCACATGGCACATTGCAGTACCAACATAGGCATATAACTGGTGCAGTCATAGGTTTCTGCACCCACCAGGGCTTGGCACTTGGTTTAAAACTGTACTGATTCTGTCATTAAAGTCTTAATAATTTTATCTTTGGATTTCTAGTTTTCAAGTGAAGCCTCATGGGACAGTGGAACATAATGGAGCAGAGAAGATTTGAGCAGTGTGTTTGTCTTCTGGAGCCACTTGCAGATGGACTCATTGTAAGTTGAAAGTATCATATTTTTTTTTTAAAAAAAGCATTTAATACTTGTAACCCACTGTACACCCTGGTTTAGTTTAGCAGCCTAGCACACTGCAGAGTTCAGTGGCTGGCCCTTGTTGATTCCAGGCTTAGCACCAGTGTCCTGCGCTGTGAGAGAGGATCTCTCTATGTGCCACTAGCCCTGGGAAAGATCCAAATGCAAAATATGAAATGCACTTTACTGAATGCATGTCACTCTCGCACCACTGTAAACTAAACCCGAAAAGTCATGAAGTTGAACCATCGCAAGTCTGTGATGCGCGCAATATCCTGCAGTCACAGAGTTAGTAGAAGCATTGAGTGCTGGTGTTAGGCGTGAAGGCCTGAGTAAGAGATAATGAGTCCTGTTTGTTAGTGAATGAGCAAGGCTTTGCTTCAAATGGAGAGGGCAACAGCATTGTTCAAAGAAACCTGGATAATCAAGGCATTGGGTTTTCCGTTTGTTTATGGTACTGGGATTTGAATTAAGGCATCGTGCTTGCTAAGCCATGTGAGCCATTCTACCTGGCCCTTTATGAGGTGATTATTTCCAAGATAGGATCTCACTTTATACCTGGACTGTGAACACCCTCTTTGGGCTTCCCTTTGTCATGGGATGACAGGAACTCACCATTGTACCTAGCCATGCTTCCCCCGAAGTGGTGATGACAGGTGTATGCCACTGTACCTGGCCATTGATAGAGATGGAGTCTTGCAAATGCTTAAGAACAATTTTTTTAGACTGAGGCTACCTTCAACCCACGATTCCTTTACCTCCACCTGCAACACTGGATAAAAAAAAGCATCTACAAGAAAGCGGTGGGTGGGGGCAGTGTTGATTTGACTTGCATAGTTTTTTGATGTAGAGAATTGTCCCCACTGCTCCCATTTTTATAACTTTCCTCTGCTGGCCCTTGTCCATGCAGGTAGACTCAGGTAGGTAGGCCGCAGAAGGTAATCCTTCTATGAATTCTTCTATATGTTGATACAGACATGAAGTGATGATTAACTCCCAAATGGATGCATTTGTTGTGAAATTCAGGCATCTTCAACAGGCTGGTGAAGGGAATGCTCTATAAAGGGCCACATTTCCAGGAGCTCTAATAATTTTATATAGCTTACTCACTTCCTTCACAAAGAGACAGACCTACTGAGATGAAAGTTCTTAATTTGTGTGCTTGTAAAAAAAAAGTAGATTTACCAGGAAACACTTAGTCCACATCACAAAGAACTTCCAGGTCATTTCAATTTCCTTGTCCTGTCATGTGAACTTCATTCAGTATTCTGAAAAAGCAAAGACCAAAGTTAGTGTTTCCTGAGATTTGGCTTCAATTAATTAAAACCCAGTTGCTAACTTTAACCAGGGCAGCAGGCAGGGGGTCAAGGGTGTTACCTTCAGGAGACTTGTCAAATGGATAATTCAAAAAAAAAGTCATTCCTGTTGAGCTCAGAGTCATTAACTCTCCTAGTAACCAACTGTGAGCGTTGTGTTTCAGCTTGCCTGGAAAATTACTTTTCAAAAAAAAGGAATGGACAAGGAGGCGGCTGGCTTGGTTGCCAGTTTATTCACATGTCCTTAGCTGGCGGCTGCATATACTTGTCTTAAAGCCTGTTTGGAATGAGGGAAGAGTCTGTGTGTGCGAGAATCAGGGCTTGTGACTGGGGGATTGGGCTCAAAAGTGCGTATAACCTCTGGAGAAACTCATTCCTTTCTCTCTCTCTCTCTCTCTTTTTTTTTTTTTTTTTTTTGCCAGTCCTGGGGCTTGGACTCAGGGCCTGAGCACTGTCCCTGGCTTCTTTTTGCTCAAGGCTAGCACTCTGCCACTTGAGCCACAGCGCCACTTCTGGCCGTTTTCTGTATATGTGGTGCTGGGGAATTGAACCTGGGGCCTCATGTATATGAAGCAAGCACTCTTGCCACTAGGCCATATCCCCAGCCCTCTCTCTCTCTCTTTTTGACCCAGGAAAAGTATTCAAATATTGTACTTAGATCCTTAGTCATTTGAGTAGCACAGCTCAAAGGCAAGCTTGTTACCAGGTCCCTTGTTCTGAAATGCTCAGCTCACTGAAGCCCGATATTGGCTCAGTGTGTTCTTATTTGTGTGGATGAGAATGGGGAAGGGAGTGGGAATGGTAACTAGGCAGCCATAGCAAAGTCCTACAAACTGCCTTAGACAGTAGGAAGGTCAAGATCAAGGTATAGACATGGTGAGGAAAGGATCTGTTCAGGTTCTTGTCCTGGGCTTATAGGTGGCGTTTGTAACCAGTTTTCCTATCTTCTTCCCATGTCGCCCTCTGTGTGTAACTCAGTCCAAATCCCACCTCTCTTCTTTCTAAGGACACCAGTCAGGTTGTATCAGTGACCTAGTGACCTTTATAATTTGATTGTCTCTGTGAAGATCCTAGAGAAATCTGAATATTAAGAATTCAGCATATAAATTTTAGGAGGACAAAATCCAATGTTTCATGGTGGCATGAAGAGGGGGACACTGAGTGAAAACTCCTCTTTTCATTGTGTGCCATACCCCATGTACCATATTCCAGGAAAAACACTGGCCTACATGTGGAGGACCAGCCTAAGGGATATACTCAGTACAGCAACAAATGCTCCCTTGTCTCAAAAAGAACCTTCTAGGAGAAGTCAGATTAAGTGCACTGTGGTCTCCACTGGTGAATGCACAAAAGTGTCTGCTATCTTTTGGAGAGACTTCCTTCCTGAAGGGTAAACATTTAAAAAGATTTAGTGTGTGAAGGAATGTCATTTAAATGATCATGTACATAGCTCCTATATCAATTCTTCATTTATTTTATATTCTGAATAATGGAGCTTTCTGCACTTGAAATTGTACAAAGGTCCAGTTCATCCTTTTCCAGAATGGATGCTAGCATCGGCTAACTGAAGACAATTCTGATACGATGCTTTGTGCAGATCTATACTTTGATAGTTTTGCTGAATTACTTGGGCATGCCCTTTAGTTTCTCTGTACTTCTTTTCTTGACTGTAATGGCATAATGATAACAGACTCATCACACTGGAAGTTAGAGGAGACAATGTAGGCAAATTGTCAGTTTGGGACCTGGCACATGATAGCTGTTCAGTACATGGTCCCCTCTCCCACTTTATGATTGTATTCTGTGTCCCTATATAATAAGCTTGTGAATAAGGAGCTTCGTGTCCATGCCTAGCAGCAAATGACAGGCCATTTGTTATAAGGAAGAGCTTCCTGACCCAGAGGGAAACTTGCAGGCTGGGAGAGACTGTGAAGTATGAGATGACCAAAGGCTGAGGTATGACTCATACTCTCAACTTTCCACACAGCTCAGGAAGTTGCCAAAAAAAAAATCACAGTATCATTGATGCAACTGGACTGTGTATAGTAGCCAGATGAAGTAGAATTTGGCACAAATCTGGTATAGGGTATAGAGGGGAAATAAAAAGGCAGAGAGGAGTAGAGACAGAGGAATCCATAAGCAAATAAGGTTGGATGGTGAATCTTTAATCACCTACAAATAAATGAAGGAGAAAATGAATACTGATGCTTAAGACAGACTCAATCTGTTGAAACAATAGCAGAGGGCATTGCTCAAGTGAAAGACAAATCTGCCTAGCAAGTGTGAGGTCCTGAGTTCAAAGCTCATCATTGCAAAAGTCAAAATCAGCACACTCCTCAGTCAACCTTGTCTCAGTGTCTTATAATCTAATTTAAGCTTGTTTAATGACCAATTTTCCTTTCTTATATCTAATTTCTTGGCTTCTCTCTTGCGCTCTTGGTTACTTGGCTGTTTTGTGTGTCATCCATACAAGTAATCTCTATATTCGATATACATCTGGTTTCTTCCACTTGCTTATAATCCACACATACTGCTTCATGGAGAAATTTGCTCTGTTCAGCAACTTATAGGCCATCCCAAACCTTCCTCCAAATCATTTTTCAGCCTCATTTACCATCATTCCTTAAAACAAACCCTCTCCTGGGGGCAAATAAGTGACTACGTGTTCTGAGTTCTTGTTTTCCATGTTGTATTGTTTCTACAAAATAGCTGTTTATCCCTCTTGTCTTTTTTACTCTCCCCCATGTCCCACTCCATGCACACACACAGAACTAGTGTTTCCAAGTTCCAGTTCAACGTCCCCACCTTCTGAGGAGAAGCAATTCTTCGGGTCTGCCCACGGTGTGTTCTTGAGATGGCCACGTGTGTGGGTGGCATCTGGCATTATGCTTGGTTGGGTTCTTGCCTATCTGTGGGGGAGGACTGTCTCTCTCCTTTCCCATAACTCCTTTCCTGACAGAGAAGAGCTCAATTCACATTTTCATGAAGGAATAAATGGATGACCATGACTAGTAATAGGAAAAAAAAGTCTCAAACATCAAGTTGTCCTAAAATAAATCTCTCTGTGATTTTGAAATGTATTTTATCCATACATTCAAAGAGCATCCAACACAAAACTATCTCCTCCCTACCCAAAAAAGGTAACAAAGTTAGCCAGTGCAGATGGCAGTTGGTTGGGGCTGCCTAGAAAAGGGGTGGGAACCTTGAAAGAAATCACTCATCAGCCGACTACCCTTCCCCAGTCTCAGTGGCTCGTCTAGAAACTAGAAAACTCAAATGGCTTAGAGATTGAGAGTAGAGGGTGAGATAACAAATACATGATTGCCATGCCTTAGAAAGATAAGTGTTCCCTAAATACTAAGCTATAATAATACCAAAATAATTATCTTCTTCGAAGATGGCATGCTCTCTTGAATCTAAAGTGGGTTCAAGAAATGGCAATGAGTTTAACACAGAGGTACACATGATGATCACGAAGACCCAGTGAGTGTTCTCAGGGCAATTACAGTGCTGACCGTCAATCCCCCAAAAACAAATTACAGCAACTAATGACAGGGAACGGGCAATCTGAATGTTTTTAGAAAATTGCTTGGAAACCACATTGTCAACAAAGACCACTCAGATGGAGCTGTAAACAGCTTAAATAACAGAATAGAATACAGTGACCTATGACCCATAGGACATGAAGAAGATGTGAAACACGTTGGGGGTGGGGAGGAAGGGGCCCCAAATCACTGTTTTCTAAGTCGCTGTGCAACATTGTTTTTAACCTCAGTCATTCTAGGTCGTTGTAAATGTGGTAGAGATTCACAAGTCCTTGAACATTCAGCTGTTTAGTAAATTGTAATCTGGGTTCCTTCAATCTCCCTCTGCTTTCTCCTTTGCATTTTTTGTTATCTTTGGCATTTCTTTCCTTTTCATTTTTTTTTTGAAAAAAAAAAAATGTGCCTCACTTGGAACTCATCCACAAGCAAAAACAACCTAAAAGTTTCCAAAGAGCCACAGCATTGTGATAGGGCCGCCATCTCCCAGGGCTCCCTGCTCTCACAGAGAGGAGGAGACGAAGG